>NC_137972.1:87221195-87866195 GCF_963924665.1 Micromys minutus | reverse complement strand
AACAAAATATGCCTACAGGAAAAGCTGAAAATGGAGTGAAGCAGACAGGAGATCAAAACTTCATTTTACTACTTAGAGGTCACATCCCATTTCATTAGACTGGGGCACACACTCCATACGAAAGCAGAGGCAATAATAAATAAAATATGTTTTGAAAGAATAAAGTACTGGATGACACAATCTTATTCCCCAGAGGATTTAAATAGTTACATTCAGTGGACTTGCTTGACGACAAAAGACAGAGTATTAGGCAAAGAGAAAAAATAATAAAAAGGTTGTATTTCAGGGACGTTAGAGACTGGGATATAGAGGCATTGGAGATACATTCAACCAATGTTCTCCATTGTACGCATCTGCTTTCATTAGCCCATGGAAACTTGATAAGTGGTGAGAAAAGCAGGGAAGAAAGGTTTTGATCAACCCTCAGATCTCAGCATCTCACTGGTTTGACCCTGTTCCCACCTCCACATTTATAAACACCTGCTAAGAGAAAAGGTAGGACCTCAGAAGTGTTTCTTAGTTCTCAACCAGCATTGGGTTACTGCAGATGGATTTGCTTCCCACACTGGCTGAATGGATTGGTGGCCTGCTGTGCAGTGCTGTCCAGGTAAGTGCTGGCACTGATGTTTCCCCATATGGAAATCACAACTGTCAAGAGATGAATGGTCAGTTAGGCTCCTACAGTGGCATTCCTCTCTGAGTGAAATTATCACTGCTGTAGTAGACAGTTCTGAAAAGGTGAGTCGTCTAATCAATTTTCGGACTGTGGTCAAAATAAGCTCTGCATTTGTCCTTGATTTTCTGGGAGAATTCATTTCAATGTGGAAGTCAGCATGGCTACGCAGTGTGATTTCCTATCCCTCCGTATAAAAAGTATTGTATAACTTTTCATTAGATTAGTTCTAGGGAAACATAACTGCTCCTGTTGACATCATGGTGTTCCTTTATCAAACACAGGCTAAAATAGAGCACGGCTAGTTTCCTTTTCTCCTTCCTTTCTAAATTTTCACATAGAGAGTGCTAAGCAATTCACAAGGTAATGTAACCATCATTCTGGTTCTTTATAGAACTTTTGTCTTAAAAACTCAGATGACAATGCTTGGTTTAAATTTAAGGCACAATCAGTGACTTACAAAATGTTTACTGAAAAGAATACTTTAAAAAAGAACTATAAAAAAATCAGTAAAACATTGACAGTTGTGTTGTTCTCATTTGATTTGTATTACATAGTTTAAATAACTTCACTGGTAATAAAAGGAAAAAAATAATTTATTTGACCTTCAAATGCTTCTCATCACAGTTTAACTTACAAAGTTACATGTTTTGTTATTTTATTCATATTTTCTTTTTTTTCACACAATTGGATGACTCTCTGAAACTGACAGTGAATACACTGAATTTTATAAGACACAAAATGATTTATTATGTAAATACTTTTAAATATATCAGGAGTATATCATTTGCTTTTATTTTAATGGGCTGAAACTGTTGGTTATAATTTTAAAGGATGTCATAATATAACTGAGCATTCTGCAAAAGTAGGAATAAAATGCAAGTGAGGAAGGAAAAATCAAAGTAAACACAGACACACACACACACACACACACACACACACACACTCATACACTCATACACATACACACACACATAAGATGACAGAACATTATATAAGAGAGTATTATTGTTGCTATTTATTGTTGTGGTTGTTATTGAAATTTTAGCCTTAGAATTTAATGGATACTAACTTAGTCAGTGTATTAAGTATGTTTAAGTTGCAGGAAGATTTGCATTCAGATAACATCAGATAGTGTTTGCTATCTGAGACATTCTATAAGGAAACCCTTATAGAATGTGTTCAAATGTTCTCACATGCAGTAGCAAAAGCACTTGTTTGAATATTCCCTATCTTTCCTACCAGAATGTTATAGTTTTTTAGACTTTATTTACATTTAATATTAGTGTATTTGTGTGTGGATGATGAGGACTGGAGTAAAGTCATGGCATGTGTTTGGAGCTCATGGAAACACTGTGTGGAGTCTTCCTCCTTAAAGCTTTGTGTGGCATCTGAGAACAGTCAGATCTGCAGTCAGGCAGTAAAGCCACTTTACTCATTGAGCCCTTTTGCTAGACTCAGAATTTTATTACTAAAACCCACAGGGTATTTTTTTTTTTTTACTGACTCATCTTCATTCTGCTATTTGAACTAATGCTAAAGTACATGTATTTTTTTTTTCATCTTGGTGCAATATGCCTAATCCTAGGGATATTTTGCATTGTCAAAAGCTCCTTTAAAGCTGTGACTTTTAAGAATCAGAAAAAAATCTCATGTCTAAATAATGGGTGTATAGTTTACCAGGAAACTCTTAGACTGAGCTTCCGACAATAGAGCCTGAGACTATTTTCAGCACAGCATTGTCCTTTGATCACCTGAAGCAACGTAAAGCATTTTGTCATTTAGTCTGATGGTACAACATCTCACCAGGAAGAGATGGTGCTCCTTTGAACTAATTGTTTATCATACTCTCTTGTGTAAATACTTGTAAACTTTTGGTTCACAGTAAGCTGTGAACAGTAGAAACAATTAAGAGTTAGAAACGTGTGTAGAACCTTTCTCTGTGCTATAAAGGGGGTATTTCATATACTTGGATGAGCATTCAGAGATTTGGGTGTCTATATGGGTCTTTGTTCCTTAACAATAGCATTGAACTGCTATAAAAATTCTGTGTTGAAGACCAGCAACAATTAGAAGAATCCAAATAGGAGAAGAGAGGGGCTGGATCGGTGTTCGGGAAATCGTGTAAGAGTTTAAATCATTGCCCTTCCTTTATGTGTTTATTCTCCCATTTGGATAAATTAATTTTTTTTGCACATCACAGTGTGCAATAGCTTAAGGAGAAAAAGCATGTTTTAAGTGTGTTGACAATAAATTCTGAAAGGAATAACTATATCTTGACTGTATCATTAGAAAGGGGATGCTAAGTGAAATTAATGGCTTTATTGCTAAAGAATAAAATACATAAATAGTAAAGTAAAATCGTTACTTGTCAAAATTGTACTGTAATGTTAACTATTTTTTGCAAATTTAAATTTAAGCTGCTAACTTTTGGTACTTGCTTAAGTTCCTCCCTTTGGAGTCAGCAACTAATCCCATCTATCACTGTACCTGCTTCAGTGACATTTCAATGCACTGGTGTTTTTAATAGGCAAAGGGCTGTGGAAATTTTAACCTAACACAAGTCCTTGTAAAAATGCTGCTGTAACATACTTTGTTGCCAAGGCAAGGAGAGGGCTTAGGTCTACATTGAAAACATCCTCAGCTTGTTTTTACATGCACACACAGCCAGATTTTCTATCTTGCTCCTTAGCTTTCTGTCACTGTGAAAGATAACCTAGATTATGAGTTACAGTGTAGAGATTTTACCCTAGGTTCCTAGTTTCAGAATTCTTAGACCATTGTTGTTTGGACATACAGATTGTCAGGTGATATTGTCATGCTGACCTTGTTTCTACAACCAAATTGATGTGATTTTATGGGTTTATTTCACCCATCATACCCACAGTATATTTTATGGCAAGAGGCATTCTTGGACTCTGACTCTTATAATATTTTTGCTCTTTCTCCCATGGTATGTCCTGAGCTGTGGAGATATATGTTGCATAGCAAACATATCAGTCATGATTAGACATTTCATAGTTTTATCTCTCTTTTGAGCAGTTGATGATTGCCGTAATACTCTCTATCTGATGCAACGGAAGCATTATCTTTATTATGGGTGAGACATTGGCTCATATGCGGGTCTAAAAACTTAAGTATTTAGAACATGGTTAGACATTACATTGTTTTCTGAAAATGGCAGTCATGGGTTCTCCTGTATGGCCTATGATACCCCCACCCCGGACACAAATAGTTTGCTAGTTTTATCAAACCAGACATAAAGTCTCTCCAACTGTGTGAGTCTTAAATCTAATCAAATGGCTGTTTAGTCCTGAGCAAGAAGTCCCACTCTTGCCTAATTGGGAATAGGTTCCTCGTCATGCTACGGCTGTGGCTTATAAGCTTCTCAATGGTCTAAATGTACTAGTTGCTGGTCTCTCTTGGTGGCCCGCAGACCACTTTCAGCTTCTGTGGGATCCAGTCCACATGGATGAGGCTTTCAGATCAGTTCTAGTTCTATTCCTCCAAGTCCTGTGCATGGAGTATATGGTTTTAAAAACAAGGTCTTGCTTTCAAGTTCTGGAAGGCCACAGAAGTAATAAAAATAGCCTATATCGTTTTGGGGGTCATTTTGACTCTACCAATCAACAAGTTGAAATGAGTTTTCCATTGTTACTGGTGGTTTTACTAGATATTGCAATTTTCTTGGGGACAGCATCTTGAGATATGGAAACAGAAGTCAGCACCTGGCAGGATCTGACAGGATCTGAGGGGTCAGATGAGAATGGTGGCTCTTGATGGGACACAGAAAAGCTGAGTCACTGGCAGTCATTGGGGATTAGAAATAGAGCTAGGACTTTGGAAATTACATAGGTTTTGGAAAATGAGTGTAATGCGTTCAGCCGTAGCTGTTCTGAGAGATTAAAGGAGAATTATACTAATGTTAGCAACAGGCAGCTCACACATTTGATCTTTGTGTAAAGTACACCAGAGTGAAAGTCTATCATCTAGCCCGGATTCTAAATTGCTATGTGATAGAGATGGCCCACGGTGACTGTCCAGATGGAGCAAACAGCAGACCTTGACATAAGTTGCCATTAAAAACCTACAAACTAACAAAAGGTAAAGTCCCTCAGGTACTTTACTGTGACAGCATTTTGTGGGTTCAGTATTTGTTAGACATGCATTTCCAGTCTGTACTCAATGGCCTGTCATGTTAATAGGCAATGACTATGTTGGCAACATATAACTAAATCCAGTGTTGCTAATTCCCTCTTGTTGTTTTCTTATTTTCTTTGTTTTTGCTTTCAGGGAAGAGAGGCATGGTGTGCTTCTCTTTCTTGGATTTACTTTAACAACCTATAATTGATCAGTGCTGCTCTTGTAAAAGGACACCCCTTTTCTTCTCCTGGTGCCCAAAGGACAGCTGCAAGCACTCATGTCAGGACCCATTCAATGTCTTCAGCTGACCCACACTGACTAACAAAGGGCAGCCCTCAACACCAAGTGTTCTCTTTCCGTAGCAGCCTTCCTCAACCACCACATGATGTGAGAGAGGGTGATGAGAGATTGTCGGGTAAATTAAAACATTGTCAGCCTCATATCCCTTTCATGCACAGGATACAAACAGAATAAGAAAACACACTGATTATTTTAATAAGCATTAATTTAGCATTTAGAAAGAGAGAATTCTGCATAATTAAGCAAGTAAATAGATTTACATAAATAGGAAAACTCAATCAAAGCCTTAACTGTGCCTATTTCCCACATCCTGACCTGTGTTTGTAAATCCTCGCAACACGTGAAGCAGATTATTTACAAGATGCTTTTACTACTAGAGTACTTCATTCATAATTGTTTGCCCCAAATCATCACTTAACTTCTACTTTTCTCGTTTTATTAAAAGTAATTCATCATTGATGTTTTCCTGCAAATTATACCTCTTAGCACACACAGAAGTGATGCACACATATACACACAGATGTTCAGGCTACAGGGATTGTTATAATGCTATGCTCCCGGCTGTGGTCTTTTAAAAAACCTTACTTAAGAAAAGTTCTGAAACAAATGTCCCTAAGTCAAGGATTATCGCCACCACCCAAACATAGTAGAATCATGAAGATGGAATATACTATCCTTTGTCCTTGCGGGTAACTCCAAAGAGCTTTGTAACTCCGTATTCTCTGAAAGAAAATGCCATATTGAGTACCTTTACAAACAATGTCATTTCCGTGTGTAATAGTTAACAAGATTATAGGACTCTTGTCTACATTCTGGTTATAAAGAACTGTAGATTTGTCTGTTGCTCTCTGTGTTGTTATATGGCCCAGTCTGACTTTCTGAGCTTAAAGCGTCCTCCTGACTCAGTTTTGCAAAGTAGCTAAGATTGTACTAATGTCCTATGTTTCATGAGTAGTTCAAATGGTGTTTTCTGGCATGTTATTTTTTCGGTGCACCAAGACTGCACAGAGTTAGGGGAGTAAGGAGCTTTTGGGGAGTATAGATCAAGAGCAAAAATGTGTTCTTTAACTTATTTTTTTGTGCTGTCTACTCTCTCAATGAGTGGGGAATTCCTGAGTCCTCTGGAACTGTTCACATTGTAAAGTATAATAGCAAATGCCAAGTGTCTTTTATAATCTCTGTACTGTGATTTATAAATGTTTTTTTCTTGTTAATTAATTCTTGAGTTTGAATACTTGACCTTATATATAAAAGTATTTTTCTGTAGTTAATGCCAAGTGTGTCTGAGACATTACAGTGGACTTATATAGACTCCTGTCCTATCCACCAATTATTTCATGTTTTATTTTTTTCTAGCTCATGGCTTAGTAGGAAATATAGAAGAATCCACAGTTTAAGTGGGAGAAAGAGGGCTGGTTCTAGTAAGCAAATCACATTACTTCATTCGAACACATTTTCTTAAGTAGTTTGAACAAAAGGAGAAATTGAGGTTAGTAATTACTTCTTAAATTAGGTGCATGGTGACCTTGTGCAAAAACCCCTACAATTCTGAGTAAAAAAGACATATTCCACAGCCCACAGTAGAGAGCGATAATTACAGAAGTAATTCTGGAGGAAAAAGAAAAGCCTCTGAGAGTTGTTGACTCCAGCTGTTCTCATGAAATGAATCAGAAATTGAGCACTGTAGACCTCTCTTAACAATGGCTTTAAAGTTACAGAGAACTGGGAATCAAAGGTACAGGATGGCAGAGTGGGGCTGCAGTGATGTCTGTGATGTATGGAGTTTTTACCAGATCAAAACCATACACTTGAAAAAGAAAATCACTCAACTATTAAGAATCATAACCATGGAATTATTCTTGTTTTACTTTCTTGCCTCCCCTACAAGTGAAAGACATTTTATTCTAATTTTATGTTTCAAATCTTTTATATTTAGGCCAGGTTTATGATACATGGGACTTAAACTGATGTAGTGATACCTGTGGTTGTTATCTGTGGTTGTTGTCTGTGGTTGTTGTCTGTGGTTGTTGTCTGTGGTTGTTATCTGTGGTTGTTATCTGTGGTTGTTGTCTGTGGTTGTTGTCTGCGGTTGTCGTCTGCGGTTGTCGTCTGCGGTTGTTGTCTGCGGTTGTTGTCTGCGGTTGTTGTCTGCGGTTGTTGTCTGCGGTTGTTGTCTGCGGTTGTTGTCTGCGGTTGTTGTCTGTGGTTGTTGTGTGTGGTTATTGTCAGGAAGCAGTAACCCCTGGGACATTGGAATCAGCTTGGAAAGACACAGTGTGGATAGAGTTTTAAATTCCAGTAACCAGGTTTGATACCTGTCATTTTGTTTGCTATAGGACTTGGATATGTAAGGGTGCTGAGCCTCACTTCTTCAGTTATAATGAGGTACAACATGCATACTTGTGATACAGTGCTATCTAATAATGCACATTAAGCCTCCATACTCTGTATGGTTTAGGCTTGACTAATATAAGAATACCTTAACTGGACTAGTTACATAATCTACTGATGCCAAAAAAAAAAAAAAAACCAAAAAAACAGATCTTTTAAAAAGTATAAAAAAGTCTCCCAAGGCACTCTCAGTATCATCTTAGAAGGGTAGTCAGGGCTTGTTTATAAGAAGCAAAATCTTTCCCTAAGAAAATTTAAAAATTTTACATTTGTCTCTTTGTTGTAATGGAGGGACAGATGGGCAGTGCTGTGGATAATTCAAATCCCCCTTAGGTTTACTAGTTCAGTCATCAAATAGGTCAGAAACTGACCACTCAGGGGAAACAATAGTGGATGGACTTGTTTTATATATGAGAGCCAAGAGTTAAACACCATAAAGGGACTAGAGTCAAAGAGCAAACACTGAGGTCTCAAACTAAGGGTCAGCTGGGCTACCTATGGAGTGAGATTATATTAAATATTTCCCCATGCAGACCTATGAAAGATTGTAAGGAATTGGGGGAGGAAGCGGAAGTCACCTAAGCGCTTTGTACGACAGTAAGGCAGTGTGGAGACTGGGTTTTTGTTCCTTCATGCAACTATAGTTGAGATCACAAACTTAATTTCTGACTTGTATGTTTTTCATGCAGTTTAAAGACAAAACAACAAAACAACAATATCTGTCTTCAAGCAGCAGATACTATGTCATCTGGTTACTTAATAAAAATTCCTCACTGACTTCTTGTCCACCTACAACTTTATGACCACCAAGGGTCCCAGTGGGAGGGCTGGCTTTTACACAGGAATTTCTGCACTTCTGCATTAGGTCAGTGTGAAAGAACATTATGTGATCTCTAGCTGAAAGGCAAAGAGAGTCACATTGTTATTATAATAAGCATTTTAAAGCAAATGTAATTGCTTGATATTTCCCACACTGCTTGGAGACAGTTCTGTGGAAAATACTACCCAAAGTGATCTCAAGAAAGGTTAAGATCTACCTTTTCAGAGAAAAGAACTTATTTCATCCAAAGATATGAAACACTCTTTCAAGTTTTTCTAAGATGTTTGAGGTGAGTGTTAAGTCTGTCTCTCCCTTTGTAATCTGAGTCCCATCAGGAAAGGGGCAAAGCCATTAAAAAGTCACAATTGAGTGAGCTCTGAAGAAGAGAAAATGAGGATGTTTGCAAAAAGAAATCATTGGAAGTAAGCAACTTAGGGACAGATCATCAAAATATTAACTAAATATTTTATTCTTTTTCTCCTTTCTTCCTTCCCTCTCTCATTTTCCCCTCCATAAGTTCTTCTACTAACATTTGGATGATATTTTTTGTTCCATCCATTTGCATAAGAATTTCATAGAGTCATTGTTTTTAATAGCTGAGTAGTACTCCATTGTGGACATGTAACACATCTTGTGTATCCATTCCTCTGTTGAAAGACATCTGGGATTTTTCCATCTTCTGGCTATTATAAATTTAGGTGCTATGAACATAGTAGAATATCTGTCTTTGTTATATGTTGGAGTATTTTTTGGGTATATTCCCAGGAGTGTTATAGCTGGGTCCTCAGGTAATACTTTGTCCAGTGTTCTGAGAAACCACCAGACTGATTTCCTGAGCAGTTGTACCAGCTTACAATTCTACTAAATGATGTAGTGTGGAAAGGACAGTCTTGATAGATATTGTAGCTACCTTATAATTCCCCTTTTCTGGGAGACAGCAAAGCTGTGGGATTGGGAAGAGCACACTACTCAGCTAAGAAAACACCATCCTCTGGAACCCTGGGATTAACCCTGTGCAGTGCTTCAAATGGAATGAAGACCTGAAAAAGAAACTCTGTAGAAATTGAGCTGGTATTCTGAGGTACAATTCTTTACACAAATGGTTCAATATTTGCCCATTTGTTATGTGTTACTTTATCCAGAAAGGGAATTACAAATTATTATTTCCATTTCTCAATCCAAAGTTTCATTAAACTAAATGCAAGGGCCAAGGAGGTGTGATACCATGAGAGAAGCTCATGTTGTTACAAAGCACCACACAAGTGCACACAAGAACTACCCAAACACATACAAGCCTATCATTTTTTAGGGACTTCCAAAACTCTTTATATGAAGCACAAATAAATAATTTTCACTGAAAAGAACTGGGATACAGGCACAGAATTAAAAAATCCCAGAACGGCAAGGCATCTGAGGCTGTTTTTACCCTTTGCCTTTACAATTGGAGCCTCAGAATTTGTACCTTAAACATCCCAAATAGCATTCTAGGATACTATTAAACAAGCCAGTGCCATGGCTCAGAGTTGCATATGGTATTTGTCACATCAACAATGGCCAAATTAGACTTGTTGGGAGTTTTTTGTTGTTGTTATTGGTTTTTTTTGTTTTTTGTTTTTTGTTTTTTTTTTTTTGTTTTTTTTTTTTTTTTTTTTTTTGCAGAAGCAAAACAGCAATAACCTGTCAAGTGTGTTTAGTGGATTATGCACCTTTAATTCTTGACATGACTAACTTCAGATCATTTTGTGGAAATCAGAGAGAGTAATAAATTAAGACAGAACAGACAGCTAGAGTACTTGGTCTAGTCACATAAAGAAGCCCCAAGTCTCTTACATTTTAAAAAAAAATCAGGGTTGGCAATAACAGACATTTACTGGACTTTAGCTGATTTCTTTGTGAGATGGTAACTACTCCAGTGGTTGACAGAGAACAACATGCATCAGACTGTGTCACAGCCGGGTATACTTAAATCAACTCTATAGGTCGTACTTTTCTCATATTTGAACAAATAAAGTAGCATAAATTAAAAAGTGATATTCATAAAGCACTTATGGTCTTATATATGTATCTATCTAATGTATTCTGTTATAAATGCAGGTAGTTAAAATCATTCAAATATTATTGTACATACCATAAAATGATATAAAGGGGATCTGTGGACTAATTCCTATAATATGTATTTATAATATAAATTAAGTATATGAATATGTAGTATATTGTCCATAAAACATATAACCAGAATTAAAAGAGTAAAATGTAACTCGTATACAAACATATGGTTTAAGTATTTAGGGAAAGAAGTATATATAACTGACATGTGCTGTTTACCATCTGTACAACTATTCTGTTGCATGATGGGAGTATCACAGTGAGGAGTGCTGCAGCCAGTTTTCCTCCCTCCTTAGTGCTCAGTTATGTCTGCTGGTAGTTTGAACCGATTGCAGTTGGAGGTTTTCTTTCAAAGTAAGAGTAATTACATACTCTTTGTACAACAAAGAATAGACAACATAAAATTTTGTTACATTTTTATATTAAAAATAAATACCTAGAGACAAAAATTGAAATACGACAATAAAGTAATAGATATAAAATATGAAATAAAATATCTATATTAGAGAAAAAATAGAAAAAAAAAAAAACCCTGCTAATGTGATCAGGTCTAAATAGGAGTGGAGCGAGATCAGATGGTGGTGTACTCAGGGCATGAGCATGGGGCCTGGGTTTGATCTTAAGAAAACATTGAAATAGACCCAATCTTGTAATTCCACTGTTGGGTAGCTGGATCTGAAGATCCCTTGGAGCTTACTGGCCATCTAGCTTGGGCTACTTGTAGAGCCTCAAGTCCTTTGTAAAAGTCTTGCGAGAAATACAAGGTATACAGCTCCTGAGAATCAAAGCCTAAGATTTCCCATTGGTCTCCCAATTCAAATGTGTATTAACTTACATATAAGCACATGTGCCCATGTGTGCATGCATGCACATGCACACCCCTATAGATGTGGAGATAGACACACATAATTAAACCTGAATGTGTACTCACACATAGCCACACACACACACACACACACACACACAAACACAAACACATACACACACAAGGAAGGCATACATACAGACAGCAGTGCATACACCAGCACGTACACACACAGCAATTCCCTCTGCACACTTACATACATACACACATGCATACACACACATTTACAGACAGACACTCAAAATGTACCTGAATGTGCACACACATATGTTTGCATACACAAACACACACAAAGTAATTGGTTCTTAATAAATACATCCAAACTGAACAGAAACTGATAAACTCCACAATGTTAAAATCTCAATTTTTTTCCAAGACAATATTTATATTTAATACAATGTCAAATCATATTGGTTATTTATTTAAAGATTTTGGCTTGTTTATTACTAAATATCTACCTAAGTGTAAAAAAATAAAGAAACCAGAGAGTATTTAATATTTCTAAAAGTATTTTTAAATATGAGGTTTATGTAGAACTGACTTCTGACTTTAAGATGCTGAAATCTACAACTGCAAGGATGTTATGAAGTTGCCTAAAATAGAACATATTCATTAATGGAAAATATAGAATCCAAGTGCACAGTTATCTACAGATGGCTGGGTTTCAAGACTTTTCAGTGGGGGAGTGAAAGCCCTTTAATAAGAAATGCTCTAAAATAAAGGTATCCAAATAATAAGATTAACTTTGCCCTCTGTGGTACTTGCTATAAAGCAAATGTTTGGTTGGGGAATTTATAAGATGTAGCTGAGCATTGTTATTATTTTGAATTAAGGAGTGATTTTTTTTTAAGGTAAGACCTAACAAATACTAACCATGAAGTTATCAAAGCCTTTTAAATTGATGTTTGATAAATAAAGTCATGGCAATTAATAGTGTCCAAGAATGGTAGGGTATAGAGCACTGTAAAGAAGAATCTGTAGTTCTCTACAAAGTCCATAACATATAGGTCATATATTATGTGGGTTAGTTGTCTACCCTATTCTATCCAATGAAGAAAGAGTTTATTGTGACTATAACACATCGCACTCATGATAGCACCTATTCAATGACTCAGCCAAACTCACTCCCCAAGAAATTATGACTTAACCAACTATACTTCCAGAGCAAAACTACCCAGGTAAACTGCCTTTGTGGAGGAAGTCCTATTCTCAATATAAATGAAAACGTTTGTCCTCAAAGACATGTTTAACAACACTGACATTGTGTTGATTTAGACACTGAGGCAAAGAAAGAAGAAAAGAAAGAAAGAAAGAAAGAAAGGAAGAAAGAAAGGAAGGAAGGAAGGAAGGAAGGAAGGAAGGAAGGAAGGAAGGAAGAAATAAAATAAATCTACTTCAAGGTTAAGGTTAAGAACTTTTGGGAATATATTAATAAATAATTCCCTTTGCTTAGGTTTGTAGACAATGATAGGAAATATTAGTTCTTGTTTTGTTTTGAAGTATCAAGGTATAAAATTGCAAAGCAAATTATCAAAAACTTACTGGACACTACCGAAATCAAACCAAATAAAAATTTATACTTTGCAAAATGTCGGAATTGTGATGTACTATGAATTGTTGCTATATTCAGGTACCAGCTATATTGTGTAAGCTTTGAAAGGTAAAGTCCATTCAGTTACTAACTTTACATTTAGTATATTTCATTTGCATGAAATTAATGTCCTCATATGCCATTAACATTTGTTCAGATAATGGAACATATAAATGCCTTAATCACTAGAAAGTTATCACAGAATTCATTTATATTACAAACGAAGTAACAAGGATTTGGGATGCCACTCTGATTCTCAAGTTGTTGCCTTATAGAATTTGTGCTTGAGAAATTTCTTTGTTCTTTAACATCTTGGGCTGTTGTGGCACTGCATGGTGGACTAGAAGGAAGAATACACATTCAACAGTCTAAGCCTAAGCTGGGAATTCTAGGTAAAAGACAGGAGCAGATGTTGGGTCTCCTGAGATGCTTTTCAGATAGCTATTTCTCCTGGAATCACATGGAAGGTACCTTTTTATGCTCTACCCTTATGAGCCTAATGTGTCTCAAGTGTGACCAAACACCACTCCTTCTGGACCTTGAGTGCTTTCATATGATTTTGAGGAAAACACATGCTCTACTTGTGGTAGCTTTGACTCTGAACCTCACCGAATAGAACTTCTAGATAACATGATTTTTTCAGGAAAAGGCTGCCACATACCACAAGGCAAATTTACTCTGCTGACAAAATATTTGTGACCATATTGAGACAAAATGCTTTTCCATAACTAATCCCCCCAAAAAATGTCTTCCTATTTTAAAGAGAAGCAGAATGGAATGGGCAAACAATGAGAATGTTTTCATTAAAATGAAACTAATTATAGGAAATGGAGATGGAGGTTTATTGAGAAGTATAGATTCCAATAAAACAAGCTTCTCTTGAGGTCTCCATGGGAGTATGACAGCTGCTACAAAGTTCATCTACAGTTTATACAGTTTATACAGTTTAGTCAGCAGTGCATAGTGAGTGAGGAATATCATTAGTTCACAGTTAAAAGGTCCAACTCAGGTATGGGGTAGTTTATGTGGTTATAGAGCTAGATTACAGATGGCACTTTCTATCTTCTAATGTAGAAAGTTAAACATGCATGTGAGGAAATGTCAGCCTGAATACTATTAACCACTTCGGACGATAAATATAAGAGTCTGCAATCTAACATGCAGCTGTTTTTGGGACATTGTCTAGACAACCATGCTGAGTAAACTTTGTGACAACTGTCCCTAAGTAAACTGGGGTTAAGAGAATGAGAATATTCTTACCATATTTCTTCACTGTCTAAACTTCAGAATATCTTATCCCTATTGTATATTGAAATATAGTTATTTCCACTCCATAAAGATAGATTTAATAGTTCGGTGTCTTGGGGTTTTGCTGATGTGAAGAGATACAATAGATGACCAAGGTAAAATTAAAAAAAAAAAACATTTAACTGAGGGCTGGCTTACAGTTTTGAAGCAAAAAGCGTGGCAGCTATGATGCAGGAGAGAAAATTAGTTCCACATCTAGATCTAAATGGAGCAGGAAGTAAACTGGCTTGAGCTTTTGAGATATCAATTCCCATTCCCTAGTGATTCACCACATCCAACAAAGACACATCTATTCCAACAAGACCATATCTCTTAATAGTGTCAATTCCTAAGGTCTATGGGGACCATTGTCTTTCAAACTACCACAGGAAGCCTGAATTTTTTCTTCATTAATCCAATACCATTCTCCATCTGTACATCTCCAAAACCCAAATGGGTATAGGACAAGCAATACATATAATTCAATTGAGACGCTACATAAAGATGGACGATAAACATATATATGTAGTGACAAATATGAGGTGACTCCAGTCTGTGTTTTGCTGGGTGACAACTTCACAGGGATCAACCATCACACTCATAGAAACTATGTCACATGGATACATGTTTGTCCTGTCATAGAAAATAGATTTTCTCTGGCCTAAAATCCCATCTGCTTATCCAGGAGCCTGTCTATGAGTCCAACTTTATTCTATGTAACACATATTACATTTTCAAGTACAGTTTTAGATTTACTTTGTGTTCTATGATTTTTTAACACTTAAAATTCTTTCATTCTCTGGCACATTAAATAATTGTAGTAAATAGGGGAAAGTTAATCTTGATTTTGGTTCATTGGTGGAATAAAGTAATTTAAAGGCCACTGTTCCATATTATTTGTGACAATTGTGAATGGTGTCCATTCCCTAAATTCTTTCTCAGTATGTTTATCCTATAAATAGAGTAAGGTTACTAATTTGTTTCAGTTAATTTTATATCCAGCTATGTTGCTGAAGTTGTTTTTCAGGATTAGGGGTTCTCTGGTGAAAATTTTAAGGTCACTTAAGTATAATATCATATCATCAGCAAGTAGTAATATTTTTACTTTTTTCTTTCCAATTTGTATCCCTTTGACCTCTATTTATTGTCTGTTTGCCCTAGCTAGGACTTCAAGTACCATGTTGTGGGAAGCCTTGTCTAGTTCCTGATTTTAGTGGGATTGCTTCAAGTTTCTTTTTACTTAGTTTGATGTTGGCTAATGGTTTGCTGTATATTCCTTTTACTATGTTTAGATATAGGTCTTGAATTCTAGATTGTTCCAGGACTTTTATCATGAAGGGGTGTTCGGTTTTGTCAAATGCTTTCTCAGCATCTAATGAGATAATTATGTTTTTTTTTCAGCTTGTTTATATAGAAGATTAATTACATTAATGGATCTCCATATATTGAACCATCTTGCATCCCTGAGGTAAAGGCTACTTGATCATTTTGACGTGTTCTTGGATTCAGTTAGCAAGAATCTTATTGAGTATTCTTGCATCGATATTCATAAGTAAAACTGGTCAGAATTGAGGATCCAGCTATACTATTTCTCAGCATATACTCAAAAGATTCTCCAATATATAACAAAGAAACGTGCTCCGCTGTGTTCACAGCATCCTTCTTTATAATGACAGAAGCTAGAAAAAAAATCCATATTTCCTTCAATAGAAGAACGGATACAGAAAATATAGTACATTTTCACAATGGAGTGCAAATGGTAGCTCAGCTATTAAAATCAATGACTTCATGAAATTCTCAGACAAATGAATGGAATTGGTGATAGCAGATGCTAGCAAGGATGCAGAGAAAGAGGAACACTCCTCCACTGTTGGTGGGGTTGTACGCTGGTACAACCACTCTGGAAATCAGTCTGGCAGATCCTCAGAAAATTGAACATAGTACTACCTGAAAACCCAGCCTCTCTACTCCTGGGCATATACCCCAAAGATGTTCCAATATATAACAAGGACACATGCTTCATTACATTTGTCGCAACCTTATTTATAGTAGTCAGAAGCTGGAAAGAACCCAGATGTTCTTCAACAGATGAATGGATACAGAAAGTGTGGTACATTTACACAACAGAGTACTACTCAGCTATTAGAAACAATGACTTCATGAAATTCATAGGCAAATGGATGAAACTAGAGACCATTATCTCGAGTGAGGTAACCTAGTCATAAAAGAACACACATGGTATGCACTCACTGATAAGGGGATATTAGCTCCAGAAAGCTTGGAATGCCTAATACCCAAGAAACAATTCACAGACATTATGAACCTCAAAAAGATAAAAGGCCAAAATGGGGATGCCTCAGTCCTTTTTAGAAAAGAGAACAAAACTCTCATGGGAGGAAATGCAAGGGCAAATAGAAGAACAGGGATTGAAGGAAAGATCATTCAGAAGCTGCCTTACCTGGGGATCTACCACATATGCAGTTACCAAATCCAAGCACTATAGCTGGTCCCAAAAAGTACTTACTGGCATGACCCAGACAGAGATGCCCCCTCAGAGACTATGCTAGAGTCATATAGATACAGCAGAACATGATTGCATCTAACCATTGGTCTGAACTCGGGGATCCCAATGGAGTTGCTAAAGAAAGGACCTAAGGAGCTTAAAGGGGTTGCAACCTCATGGGAAGATAACAACATTATCAACCAACTAAACCCTCCAAAACTCCTATTGAGTAAAACACCAATCTTTGTGCCAGAGAGGGCACATTGTTCCAATTCAGGGAAATGACATGGCAATGGGTTGGAGAGGGGGATCAGAAAGAAGTTCACTTTTGTGAATGCAACTGGTGGGAGAGGGGCAATGGGAGCAGGGCAGAGTAAAGGGATAACATCTCAAATGTAAGTACAGAATGTCTAATAACAAAAAGTATGAGAGAGAGAGAGAGAGAGAGAGAGAGAGAGAGAGAGAGAGAGAGAGAGAGACAGAGAGATAGACAGAGAGAGAGACAGAGAGAGAGAGAGAGAGAGAGAGAGAGAGAGAGAGAGAGAGAGAGAGAGAGAGAGAGAGAGAGAGAGAGAGAAGTCCCTTGCCATTTAGTGTGGGCAAATCAGTAAGAAACCCTGTCACAAAAGAGAATAACAAGCGGTTGAGGATAGATCCCCCCACAAAATATATTATCCTGAGTGAGTTATTAACTCAGAAAGAATAATACACAAATAGTATGTACTCCCTGTCAGGTGGATATTAGCCCAAAAGCTCAGAATACTCAAGATCCAATTGACGAACAACATGAAACTCAAGAACGATAGCCAAAGCATGGATACTTCAGATCTTTGAAGGGTAAACAAAAAGTACGCACAGCTGGAAATTCCAAGATAATGTGTGAAGCAGAGACTGAAGGAAAGGCCATCCAGAGTGCCCCATCTGTAGATCTATCTCATATACAAACACCAAACCCAGACACTATTGTGGACCAAAAAGTACATGCTAACAGGAGCTTGATATAGCTATCTCCTGGGGGGCTCTGCCAGAGTCTAACAAATACAGACCTGGATGCTTACAGCCAAACATTTAACTGAGCATGGGGTCCTAAATAGAGGGGATATAGAATGGGCTGAAGTAGCTGAAGGGGTTTGCAACCCCAAAGGAAGAATAACAATATCAAGCAGCTATCTGGAATTAAAGCACCAACCAAAAAGTACACTTGGAAGGATTCATGACTCCAGTCATATATGTAGCAGAGGATGGCTTCATTGGACATCCGTGGGAGGAGAAGCACTTGGTCCTGGGAAGGCTTGATGTTTCAGTACAGGGAAATGCCGGGGGGGGGATTCAGGTGTCGGTGGGTGGGTTTGGGAGCAGCCTCATAGAAGTAGGAGGAGGAAAGATGAGTTGGAGGCTTTTAGAGAAGAAATCAGGAAAGCAAATAACATTTGAAATGTAAATAAATGAAATATCTAATTTAAAAAAAAAAACAAAAGTGATTCAAGCTTTAAAGAATTGGTTGAGACAAATTTCTTCTTCTTGGAGTAAACCTTTGCTGATATAATTTGCACAGCTCCATTGGCATGGTGCACATTCTGCATTTTACCCCAAGTAATGCCTCTGTAGTTAACTTTTTGGTAAAACTCAGCATCTCCAAGACTTGCTTCTATGAAGTGGTAATTTGAAGTAACTGTGTCAGCAGAAAAAAATGGAAAATAATTCTATTTTCCATTTGGAAAAAAACTATTTCTATTAATAATGTCTCTTAGAAGTTTGGTCAGAAGACAATTTATTTTTCAACTTTGGTTATATTTTTTACCTCTTTATATAATAGAAGGTGCATAAAATTGTATAACAACTAAATGTTAGTTCATTTTTGTGTTTGATTTTCCCACAATTGAAAATAATACAACGTGTTTACAACTGCTTAGTTTAGAAGATCAAATAATATATTGAATAGGAAATTATACTGAAACTATAAGGAAATATTCCTGACCTATATTTGACTCAGGAATCCAGATTCAAACTGTTGAGAACTCATAGTTCCTAACAAATTCTGAGAGTGGATTATATGCCTAATTCTATGGCAGCTCTTTGGTGGATGTGCTGTTTGTTGTGTTGCTTCATATTTGGGTGTGTCTATTTGGATACTGATATTTCCTTATATCCTTAAGTAGGGGGCACAGGTCTCACTTATAGATTACAAAGCTTAAAGCAGGTAATTGTTATGTGTGGTGGATTCTGGGCCACAGACTCAGTCCATTCGTGATCATACTAGGCATCATGTTCTTAGGACTCAAAGATCAGTGGACGCAGGATGGTCAGTTTCAGAGACTCTGAAGAAAAAAAATCAGTTGTCAAAAACACATTGTTGCATGGAGTTTGTGGTTATTTTCCTTTGTTTCTTCCAGATTGCTTTCTTTCACTATTTGCCACCTGATGAAACTCTCTCTCTCTCTCTCTCTCTCTCTCTCTCTCTCTCTCTCTCTCTCTCTCTCTCTCTCTCTCTGTCTGTCTCTCTCTCTCTCTCTCTCTCTCTCTCTCTCTCTCTCAAACACACACAGACACATGCACAGAGCACTTGCTTATACACATAAATCTTGTATATACACAACTTCTGCATTGCCCCCAGATCTTGTATTTACACAGGATTTTTATACATATGCAAACACACAGTTCACATACACATAGCTCTTGCATACCCACACAGGTCTGGAACACATGCAATTCTTGCTTGCAAGGCATCTCTAGGTGAGAACCTGTCCTCTCTGGATCACATAGGGTAGATGCTTCTAAAATGCTCTCAGTCAACAACTACTTAATGGTTTTTTTTTGGAACATTCCATTGGAGGAAAAAGATAAAAGAAACATGGTCTCCTTCAGTTTTTACTTGACAATTTTTTCAGCATGTACAGATGCTATATAATTTATATCATTGAGAGTAAAACAAGCCTCCTATTCAGATCACAGGAAATAAATGAATTCCTCAGTGTGCTGGTTAATTTCCTGTCAACTAGGGAATAGAGAGACTTATCTATCAGGTTCTCTGTAGGCAAGTCTATATGACATTTTTTATTGACCATTGAATTGTGAGGGCCCAGAAGCCATGTGCAGTACCACAACTGGGTAAGATTGTTTTACAAGAAAAGAGGCTTGTAAGGTTGCCCCTGTTGTGTCCAGAGAGATTCCCACATTCCAGGACTCTGGGACATTCTAGATGTTCCTCCCACACCCCAAATCCCACTGTATGAGAGCCCTGTATTTTCACTATTTTTCTAGCCCTCTGGGATTTCCTCCTCTCTCCCCCATCCCCGATCCTGTCTCAATTTCACTCCCTGCTCCTACTCAGGTCCCTCTTTCCCTCTGTGTCCCTTGATTATTTTGTTCCCTCTTCTAAGTGATATTGAAGCATCCTCACGTGGGCCTTCTATTTTGTTCAATCTTTTAGGGTCTATGGGTCGTGTCATGGTCATTATGTACTTTGGAGATAATATCCACTTTTTGGTGAATGCACTTACCAGTGAAGGCTAAATAGTAACTGGTCCAATTTGAGATCCATCTCATAGGCATGCACCAAACCTTGACACTATTACTAATGCTATGTTGTTCTTACAGACTCCTCAGTATGGCTGTCTTCCAAGAAGCCCTACCAACAGCTGACAGAGATAGATGCAGATACTTAGAGCCAACCATTGGTCTGAGGTCAGGGACCCCGATGAAAAAGTTAGGAGAAAGATTGAAGGAGCTGAAAGGGATGGCAGCCCATAGGAAGACCAACAGTTTTAGCTAACCTAGACCCCTGGAAGCTCCCAGAGACAAAGTAACCAACCAAAGAGAATACAGGAACTGGCTTGTGGCCTCTGGTGTAAATGAAGCAGAGGACTTTTTTGTCTGGCATCAGTGGGAGAGGATATGCCTAAACCTGTAGAAACCTGATGCCTCAAGTAAGGAGGGTGGCCTCACCCTTTCAGAGGAAAAAGGGAGGTGGAATGAGGTAAAGACTCTGGGAGGGGGTACCAGGAGCAGGGGCAACATTTGGGATTTAAATAAATAGAATAATCAATTTTATAAAAAGCAGACTGAACAAACAAAGGAGAGCAAGTAAGCAACTAGTATGCCTACATGGTCTCTGCTTCAGTTCCTGCTTAAAGATCCTACCTGACTTCCTTTCATAATGGACTATATGTTGTAACTCTATCAAGTCATTCTAGGTAATGGCATTTATGACAGCATAAGAAAGCCAAGCATACACTGTCTAATAACTAAGAACATAATTGTTAAATGAGTGTGATAAAAATCGAAGATGGAAGTGATGACATGGACAAAGTGGCAGCAGGGATTTTGTAAGTACTTAAATCTTTGAATGCGAGGTCCTTGGTGGCTGTTGGACTTTGGCACTGATTAATAATGGGAGCAAAGGAAGGAGGGTTGTCAGGAAAGTGCTTGGATTTCTTACTCAAGCAACCAGAGTCATACTGGTGATGTCACAATAATTTCATTCAGCGTAGTGCTATGTGTTTTAGTGGAAAGGTCACTAATGCTAACAGAGCAATTTTAGTCTTTTTTTTTTTTTCTGAACAGAGCACATTGAAGCTTAAGAATTTTTTTTAGAAGGAAGCTTAAATACTTTTGGTTTGCATGCTTGCTTTCTATTTGAATATTCTAGTTCAGAGGGACTAGAATAATGCATAGGAGAGAAAGCTCAGTTGTGATTAGAGTTAAGCAGGGATTCAATGCCATAAACTCTTTTCTGTCACATGGATGGCAAAATTACCATGCCTGTCATGTTGTGCCATGTCACAGAGCCAGTCAACTGGCAGAGGTTTGTTCTATTTACCAAAAGCATTTGTAGCTTGAAATTGATTTGTTAACTTAATCCAGAGTCTTTGAGGCATGCTAGAAGTCAGAAGTAGAGGCAAATTTAGTACCCTAGATGATGGGCTGCAATAAGGAATTGCTCTAAGCTGGACCATGTCATCTCTACATACTGCCTAAATGATCTCAGTGCCTGTGCCTCTTTTCCTAAAGCGTGAAATGAGGGCAGCTGCAACAATAAAATCTCCTACTGTGCCTGTCCTTTTTATGAGTCAGGAAGCCAGACATGTGAAGTATCTTAGAATTATAGAGCCTGAGGACTTGAATAGAATCATTCTAATATCACATATGTAACAGGAAATGCTAATTATTCAATGTGAATAATTGGTTTTGAATTCCTTCAATGTTAGCTTAATGTAGTTTTTTGGTTTTAGAAAAAATGAGTGCAGATTTCATATTAAAATATGTCATTCTTATGATACACATTTTTAATTGTCACTTCCACAGTAAGATTCAAGCATTTAAGTAATTGAATCATTGAAGACAAGAGTTTCAATGACATTTTTATGGTAAATTTATAACAGGTACCACTTTCATTAAACTGTAAGTTTATTGCTCTGTAGCAAATAGAATCAAGTTTTATGTTTAGTGATGTCTGAATTATCAGTGACTGCAGGTGTGATGTTATTGGCATCTTATTGGTAATAGCCAAAATGACATAAAATTAACCTACATGCATAGCGATACCACAAACTACAAGGAATGATTGAGCCACGTGTTTCAAAATGAAGACACTTCAAATTCAGTAGGAGGACCTATGTCTTATGTGGTGTTAGAGTCACAAATCCTGAAGAAAGCTATAGAACACGAGAAGACAAAGCCTCACAGGTTTTTAGGAAATCATTCCAGGTTGATCATATGAGATCAATATTCAAGTGTTTTGAATAATTATTAAATAGATTTCATCTACCCATGATAATAAACTACCTTCAGGAATAAAAAGGGAAAATGAAAATCTCTAAGAGTGATTGTGTCTAAGTAACAAAATCATACCCATACTAAGATATACACATTCTTCACACACATTAGATATAAGTGTACATAAAGCTACATACACACACATACACATATATACACTCTATAAACAAATGTAAATGTCATTTTAATTTTTATTTTTCAGAGATAACAGGCAACTTTTTGCCTAGCCACTTACTGATTTATTTGAAGCTTTTACAGTCATTATGAAATTCTACCATATACTGAACAATTTATAAACTTTCAACATCAAATAAGCAAGTCATTCATAATCTCTGAAATTATCAAGTGAAATTTACCACTTTGTGCCCTGACAAGACAATCAACACTTCAAAATCAGTTTTTTAGCAATCAACAATATTAAGTCTGTAAATTGTTATTTATATAATAATAATTTACATCATAAATACCACATGAAATCATAGCATAGCTCAAATATTCAAATTTTAAATTCAGATTTAGAAGTTTTATATTCCATCTATTAGGAATATTTTTAGAAACCATGGTTGGTTTGGTCTCCATCTGTGCCCCAGACTTATCCCTTGTCAAAGCTCATTTTAGACAAATTCCACCCAGAGAGAGCCGGTCTCTCAGGAATGCTGTCACTCCTAAGTTCATAGGTGAGATGAACACATTTGATCTAATAACTTGCCAAAAAGGGACCAGCCAGAAGTCCACAGGGCTCAGGAACTGTAGAGCAACTGGGGACAGGATTCTTCTGGTCTCCATATGCAGCCAGAGTTAACCCTGTGGCACATCTTCCCATATACAAATCTGCCCTGGAGAGAACTGGTCTCCCAGAAGAGCTGACACACATAAGATCACAGGCTCACAGGCTCACAGTAGGGACAGGCTACAGTCAGAGGAAGCAATACCAACAAACACCAGAGATAACCAGATGGCAATAGGCAAGCACAACAACATAAGCAGCCAAAACCAAAGCTACTTAGCATCAGCAGAACAGTGCTCCCACTTTATCAAGTCCTGGATATCCCAGCACAAAGGAAAGGCAAGATTTGGATTAAAAATCACATCTCATGATAATGATAGAGGACTTTAAAAAGAACATAAATGAGTCCCTTAAAAATGCAGAAGAAGACAGGTAAACAGGTACAATCCCTTAAGGAGGAAAGAAATATCCTTTAAAAATTACAGGAAAACACAACCAAACAGGTGAAGGAATTGAAGAAATTCACCCAGGATCTAAAAGTGGAAAGAAATAATAAATAAATCACAAAGGGAAACAACCCTGGAGATAAAAATCCTAGGAAAGAGATCAAGAATCATAGATACAAGCATCACCAACAGACTACAAGAGATAAAAGAGAGAATGTCAGGTGCATAAAATACCATAGAAAAGATTGACACAACAGTTAAAGAAAATGCAAAATGCAAAATGCTCCTAACACAAAACATCCAGGTAACCCAAGACACAATGAGAAGATCAAACCTAAGGATAATAGGAATAGAAGAGAGCAAAGATTCCCAACCTCAAAGACCAGTAAATATCTTCAACAAAATTATTAAAGGAAGTTTCCCTAACCTAAAGAAAGAGCTGCACATTAACATACAAAAAGCCTATAGAACTTCCAATAGAATGTACCAAGAAAGAAATTCCCCATGTCACATAATAATCAAAACAACAAATGCACAAAACACAGAAAGAATATTAAAAGTTTTAAGGAAAAAGAGTTAAATAACATAGAAAGGCAGACCTATCAGATATACCAGACTCCTCAACAGAGACTCTAAAAGCCAGAAGGTCCTGGGCATATGTCAAACAGAACCTTAAAGACCACAAATGCCAGCCCAGGTTACTATAATGAAGAAAACACTCAATTAACATAGATGGAAAAACTAAGATTTTCTTTGACAAAACCAAATTTACACAATATTGTTCAACAATTCCTTAAAATGGAAAGGAGATGGAAAACTCCAAGATGAGGAGGGAAACTACACCCTAGATAAAGCAAAAAAGTAATATTCTTTCAACTAACCCAAAAGAAATTTGCCACGAAAAAAGTATTCCAACTCTAAGAACAATAATAATAGGAAACCACAATCGTGGTTCCTAATATCTTTCAAAAATTTCTGGACTCAATTACCCAATAAAATGAGAAATACTAACAAACTGGATACCTACACAGGACCCAGCATTTTGCTGCACACAGGAAATACACCCCAGTGACAAAAACAGACACTAACTCAGAGTAAAAGGCTGAAGAAATTTTTTCCAAGAAAATAGTTCCAAGAAACAAGCAGGAGTAGCCATTTTAAAATTGAATTAAATTGAATTTCAACCAAAAGGCATAAAAAAAAATAAGAAGTTACATTTTATATTCATCAAAGGAAGAAATCTACAAAGATGAACTTTCAATTATGAATATGTTTGCTCCAAATGCAAGGGCACTCACCTGCATAAAAGAAACTTTACTAAAGCTCAAAGCATACACTATACCTCTCACAATAATATTAGAAGACTTCATCACCCAACTCTCATCATCAGATAGATCATGGAAACAGAAACTAAACAGAGACATAGTGAAACTAACTGAAGTTATAAACCAAATGTATTTAACAAGTATCTATAGAACATTTCATCCTAAAATAAATAATAGAAAGAAAAAATATACTTTCTTCTCAGGTCCTCATGTTACCTTCTCTAAATTGACCATATAATCAGTCACCAAACAGATCTCGCAGGTACAATTAGATTGATATAATCCCATGAATTTTATCAGATAACCACGGAATAAGGCTGACCTTCAGTAAGAAGAAAAGCAACAGAAAGCCCACATACACAAAAAGGTTGAACAACGGTCTACTCAATGATAACTTGGCCAAGGAAGAAATAAAGAAATTAATTTTCAGAATTTAATGACAATGAAACCACAACTACCCAAATTGATGAGACACAATGAAAGCAGTGTTACAAGGAAAATTCATAGCTCTGGGTGCCTCCAAAAAAAAAAAAAAACTGGACAGAGCAAACATTAGAAGCTTGACAGCACATCTAAAACCTCTATAACAACAACAACAACAACAACAACAACAACACAAAGCAAATGTGAATGAAGGGTAGAAGAAGGCAGGAAGTAATCAAACTCAGAGCAGAAGTCAATCAAGTAGAAACAAAAAGAACTATAAGAAAATCAACAAACCCAGTAGCTAGTTCTTTGAGAATATCAACAAGATATACACGTAGCAAGATTAAACAGAGGGTACAGAGAGAATATCCAAATTAAAAAAATTAGAAATGAAAAGAGAGACATAACAATATAAATTAAGGAAATTTGAAAAACTCATTGGATCCTATGACAAAAGCCCACACTAACAAAACTGGAAAATCTGAATGAAATGGACAATTTTCTAGACAGATACCAGGTTCTAAAGTTAAATAAAAATCAAATAAACTAAACAATCCCCTAACAACTGAAGAAAATGAAGGAATCAATAAAAGTCTCCCAACCAAAACATCCCAAAG
The DNA here is from genome assembly GCF_963924665.1 of Micromys minutus. NCBI lineage: Eukaryota > Metazoa > Chordata > Mammalia > Rodentia > Muridae > Micromys > Micromys minutus. The sequence goes on along the minus strand of NC_137972.1, from coordinate 87,840,200 downwards.
ACTAGATGTGTTTAGTGTGAAATTCTATTAGACCTTCAAAGAAGACACAATACTAATACTCTTCAGACTATTCATAAAAGAGAAACAGAAGGACCACTACCCAAATAATTTTATAAAACCACAATTTTGCTTATACCTAAAACACACCAGGGCCCTACAATGAAAGAGAACTTCAGACTAATATCACTTATGAATATTAAAGCAAATATACTCAATAAAATTATAGCAAATGGAATCCAAGAACCCATCAAACTATCATTTACATGATCAAGTAGGTCCTCACAGGTCTGAAGGAATAGCTCAATATATGTAAATTCATCAATGAAACCCACTATAGAAACAAATTTAAAGGAAAATATCACCTTATCATCTAATTACATGAAGAGAAAGCATTTGACAATATTCAACACACATTCATAATAAAAGCTTTGGAAACATAAAAAATTTAAGCCATATAACAAAACATAATTAAAGCAATATGCAGCAAACCAATACCTAGCATCAAACTAAATGGAATGAAATTTGAAGCAATTCCAGTGAAATCAGTGATTAGACAAGTGTGCCTTACCTATTCAATATAGTACTTGGAAGTCCTAAGCAGAGCAATTAGACAACAAAAGGAGGTCAAAGAATACAAATTGGAAAGAAAGATGTCAAATTATCACTATTTGAAGATGGTATGATAGTATACTTAAGTGACCCCAAAAATTCAACCAGAGAACTCCTAAATCTGAAAAACCACTTAATCCATATGTCTGGGTTCAAAATGAAATCAAACAAAGTAGTAGTTTCCCTCTACACAAAGGATAACCAGACTGAGAAAGAAAATAGGGAAAGGACACCCTTCACAATAATCACAAATAATATAAAATACCTTTGTATGACCCCAACAAGCAAGTGTAAGATCTGTATGCCAAGAACTTTAAGTCTCTGAAGAAAGAAATAGAAGAAGATATCAGAAAATGGAAAAATTTCTCCCATACCCGTGGATTGGGAGAATTAATATAATAACAATAGCCATCTTGACAAAAGCAATCTACAGATTAAATGCAATCCCCACATGATTCCCACTCAATTCTTCAAAGAGGTAGAAACAGCAGCTGCAAATTCATTTGGAATAACAAACACCCAGAAGAGTGAAAATTATACTCAACAATAAAAGAACCTCTGGGGTAGTCACCATTCCTGACCTCAAGCTATATTACAGAGCAATCAGGATGAAAACTGCATGGGATTGGTACAGAGTCACTCAGGCAGATCAATGGAATAGAATCGAAGATCCAGAAATGAACCCATTCACCTATGATCACTTCATCTTTGCCAAAGGAGCTGAAAACATCTCGTGGGGAAAAGACTGCATTTTCAAAATATTGTGCTGGTTCAACTGGAGGTTTGCAGGTGATAAATGCAAATTGATCCATTCTACTCTCTTTGTACATAGCTCAAGTACATATGTATTAAGGACCTCTACATAAAACCAGATACACTGAAACTAATAAAAGAGAAAGTGGTGGAAGAGCTTCAAATACATAGGCACAGGGGAATTTTTTTCTGAACAGAACACCAATGACTTATGCTCTAACATCAACAATCAGTAAGTGGTACCTCATAATGTTGCAATGTTTTATAAGGCAAAAGACACTGTCAATAGGAATAAATGGCAATCAACAGATTGTCAAAAGATCTTTGCTAATTCTCCATCCTGTAGAGGACTAATATCTAATATATACAAATAACCCAAGACTTTAGACTCCAGAGAACCAATTAATATTATTAAAAGTGGGGGACAGAGGTAAACAAAGAATTCTCTACTGAGGAATGGCTGAAAAGCACCTAAAGAAAGGTTAAATATTATTAGTCATCAGGGCAGTACAGATCGCAACAACCCTGAGATTCCACCTCACACCGGTCAGAATGGCAGAGATCAAAAACTCAGATGACAGCAGATGCTGGTAAGGAACAAACCTCTAATGTTGGTGTGATTTCAAGCTAGTCCAACACCTGTGGATATCATTTTGACAGTTTCTCAGAAAATTAAACATAGTACTACCTGAGGACCCAGCCATACCACTCCTAGGTATATACCCAAAAGATGCTCTACCACATAATAAGGACACATGCCCACTATGTCAATAGCAGCCTTATTTATAATAGGCAGAAAAGCTGAAATGAACCCTTTTGTCCTTCAGCAAGGGAGTAGATACAGAAAATGTGGTACATTTATACAATGGAGTACAAATGTTAACTCAGCTATTATAAACAACGATTTCATGATATTCTTAGACAAATTGATGCAATTAGAAAATATTATCCTGAGTGAGATAACCCAGTCACAGAAGAACACACACAGTATGTACTCACAAATAAGTAGATGATTGCCCAAAATCTCAGAGTACCAAAGGTATAATTCATAGACCACATGAAGCTCAATATGAAGGAAGAACAAAGCATGGGTGTTTTCTCCCTTCTTAAAATAGGTAATTAAATAATCAAGGGAGAAAAATGGAGACAAAAAATGTTAGAGCAGAGACTGAAGGAAGGACCTTCCAGGGACTGCCCCACCTGGGGTTCCATCCCCTATACAGTCACCAAACCTGGACACTACTGAGGATACCAAAATGTATGTGCTCACAGGCAGCTGATACAGCTGTCTCTTGAGAGCCTCTGCCAGAACCTGACAAATACAGAGGTAGATTCTCACATGCCACCAGTAGACTGAGCATGGGGTTACTAATGGAGGAGTTAGAGAAAGGACTGAAGGAGTTTAATGAATCGGCAACCCAGTACCCAACACAAATGCCATACAACCAGACATGCCAGAGTTTTCAGGGCTTAAACCCCCAAAGGGTACACATGGAGAGACGCATGGCTCCAGACACATATGTAGCAGATGAAGGCATTTACTGGCATCAGTAGGATAAGTGTTGTTCCTGTGAAGGCTCAGTTACCAAGTGCAGAGGAATGCCAATGTGGTGAGTCAGGAGTGGGTGGGTTGGAGGGGGAAACACCCTCACAGAAACAGGAAGGCAAGAATAAATTGGGGGGCTCAAAAGCGAAAGCCTGTAAAGAAGATAACATTTTAAATGATAATTCATAAAACATCCAATAAAGAAAAAAAGAAAAACAAAGATCCTCACATCAAGAGAGAAATTAGTTTAGTACTGAAAACCTAGCCAAGTACCCAGGGACAATAAAGGCATAGATCCTAGAGTATTGTCATTTAACTAAGCCCACATAATCCAAAACTACTTTCAGAAAAATAGATCTTATATCAGGTTTCTGTAGTTCTCAGTCTTCATAAAGAGATGGTAGGAATGATACCAGGATAGATCTGGTTGGGGATACTGAGGGACAGAGTTCTAGGAGAGACTACTGAAATCAGGGGGCATCTTTGGAATGAGTTAGAAACCTAGGTCAATGAAAACTTTTAGCACTGAGGGATGGAGGTGGTCAAGGGGGATTCAAAGCCTGAATTGGCCATCTTTTGTAGCCAGGCAGGACTTTTTATAGAGATACTAGAAAACAAACATGGCCACAATACCTTCCATCTATGATTTGTCCTACTTATAACATGTTCTGTGGTGAAGGTGGCACAGAAATTGTCAGAGTGGCCAAATAATGGCTGGTCTATATGGAGACCAATGCCATGAGAGGGAGCCTACCTCTGACATGATAGGTTAGAGACATAGAATAGAGCCAAACAATAATGACTAAGGAGTCAATGAAATGATATTTCTCTATACTTGTAGATCGGTACCTAGACATATTAGCAGCAGAGAGGCTTCACCCAGCAAGTGTTGGAAACAGATGCAGAGACTCACAGTCAAAATTTGGGTGGAGCTTGCAGAGAGGGGGTTGGAGGATGGTAGGAGTCAGATGGGTTTAGGACACCACAAGAAAATCAATAGAATCCACTAGCCTAGGCTCACAAAAGCTCACAGCGACTGAACTGCGAACCATGCAGCTTGAATGAAACTGACCTAAGCCCTTTGCATATATGTTACAGTTGTGTAGCTTAGTGTTCTCTGGGAGTTGTCTGCTTTTGAGATTGTTACTGCCTCCTGAGTTGTCTTGTCTAGCCTTAAAAGGAAAGGAACAGTCTAGCCTCACTGCACTTTGATATGCAGTTGATTGTTGATATCAATGGGAGCCCTGCCCTTTTCTGAGCAAAAATGGAGAAAGAGTGAATTGGTGATAGAATGGAAAGAGGAGAAACTAGGGTTGGGATGTACACATTAATTAATCAATTAAAATTAATTAATTAATTTTCAAACAGTAAACCTCCCTTACAACGTTGAGGAAAAACCTATTACAGAAAACCACAACCAATTAAAATTCAGAGTCATGAATCCCATTCCCAATGGTCACATCTGTTGAGCAACTCCTGCACTAAGACTCAGGGAACTTTGTAGAAGAGGGAAAGAGATAATTGTAAAAGTTCAGTGGCAGATTGTGTCTCCTATGAAGCTCAAAAGATAGTCATAAATTTCCACCAAAATTACTGCCTAAACATGAATTGAGAGAGGACAAAAGTAGACACACCAAGGCAGACAGGAAAGCCCACTGAGTCTCAACACTACACAAAGAACTAAAGAGAAATATGGAACCCTGAGAGTGGGAGAGGTTCCAAATGGTCAGCCCTAAAAACATACATATAAGTAAGATTATACAGACTTAATATGTTGTATTTATGTATTTACTATATATATGTATATGTACATACACAGACACAATTCATACACATATATATCTAGATCTAGATCTACTCTACATTTATGTATAGATTTACAGACATGCATACATTAATTCATGCATACATTCATACAAAATATGTATACATACATGTATGTAACAACAATTAATGAAAGAAAGAGTCCATGAATTTGAAACAAAGCAAAATGAAACATATAAGAAGGTGATGAGGGTGAAAGGTGAAGGGGGAATGATGAAATTGTATTATACTCTCAAAATATAAAAAATAATAAGATAAGATTCAGTAAGTAAACAACTCAGAAGTTTCAGGAAGTCTCTAAAACTGACCAGATACACTAGTTCCTGCTATCCTCAAACTTATATAAGCGATAAAGACTGGTGACATACTCTCAGACTAGCGAAGCCTCCTAAAAGAGGTTCAGACCAGCCAACTTAACTGAAAGAGACATCACTTCCCTGCAGAGTTTCTGGAAAGTTGGAAAGTAGGCTCCTTGACTGGCTCTATTTAGGCATACTGGTTCTTCAGTCCCGGGGTATGTTTTTGATGATGCGGGTCCTGAGTATATGGAGTGGCTGTTAGCTTGGTATTTTGTGATACTCCTGCCAGTGGGCACAGGTACTTTGACCCCTCGGCCTACTTTTGGGCTATTTCTCCAATTATGTTTTCCTTGTCCATGTTTTTGCCTTGTCTATTGTATCCTGTTTTGTCATGTTTGGTTGTCTTTGGAGGCTTCTCTTTTCTGAAGGCAAACAGAGACAGGGAGGTCGATCTTGGGGATAAGCAGGAAAGGGAGGGAAACTGTGGTAAAAATACAATAAGTGGTAAAATACAAAAATTACAAAATAATTTTATAGTTAAATTGGAGAATAATATTTATTGATATGTCATTGGTCTTGAGTTGAATCTGTAAATTTTATCTGTATATTAAAATAAACAATAAAACAAATAAAATATGATAAAATGTTTGTGGTATGTGATGGAGTCATTGTTATTAATTTTCAACCTTGTGGTACTTTACACAAAAGTTCCTGTCTTACATATTCACTCTTGGTTTGGTTTCTGCTGGTGTTGGTTCTTTACAGAAATATTTTACCTTCACCATGCACATCCCATCTATCTTTAATATTTAAACTCCTTCAGAGCAGTCTATGACATTCTGTGCCTTTCATATCCTAAGTTTGTTAAAATTATAGTACAGTGTAGATGGCCTATAAAGGTAGTTTTACATAATACGATAGTCTAGCCCAGTCTTTAAACAATTTTGTTTGTTTCATCTTTTAAAGATAGTTATAGTTTTTACTTTTTACAAGAAAAATGCCTAAGCATAGTTAGTTAACACAGCAGGCAGAAACCTATTCTGGATAGCAAGTACAGAAGAGTTGTGTTGAAAGAGTGAATCAATTTTAGGAAGCAATTGTTTTTTAAAGTGTGCATAGAGGTTCTGTTTGAGCAGTCACCCTTGTTGTTCATTGTAAATGCTTTTGCATTCTAAAACATGAAACACAGGAATTGACAGACTAGGAAACATCATTGATCGTTTTTGAAATGATCCCTTTTGGTAGTACCATGTTTACTTTTCTTTCAAGGTAAATATATAATGTGAGAGCTGTACAAAGACAAATGTTTGGGGAAATTATTTTCTGCCATTCACCAACAAGAACACGAATGTACCCCACTCCCCAGCTGGAATGACTTGACTACATAATGTATCACTTGCTATTCATAGTTTCAGTCTAAATTGTGAATTTGTATTAGCTGTAGAAATACAATCTCATCTTTAAATAAATTCAGAAATCTTTAAAATCTTTCTAGTTATCTGGGTAAATTGTATAGTCATGTGATATAATTGTTGTTCAACAGACAAGAGTTCTTAAATAACAGTCATTAGGCTATCCGACCACAGCACAGTGAGAAAGAAAAATATACTATTTGAAGGCTGAAATCACAAAAGGATTTTATGTCATTAAAATACAAGTAAACTTCAATTTTCTAGAGTTGTGATGAATTTCATTAATCATTTAAGTTTACCTACCTTTCCTAAACACTGAGGCTGTTGTTATTGCTGTTTGCTTATGATAATGTTGCTGTACCCATTCATAAAAAAATTTAGTATAATTCTTGTAAATAGTAAAACCCAAAAATTTATAAAAAATGTATACCTGTAAGTACCTTTAACACGTGTGTGTTGAAGGACTTTCTACCAGAAATACAGAACTCGGAAAACATGAGCATCAAGAAACGTATGTCATTAACTGTAGTGTCTTGTATCCGCTACTGTGTTTGCCTTTGCTCTCCTGCAGCACTCCTGTTTCTTGCCCCCATCCTTCTCTCTCTTGTTGATGCTTTGCTCTCATATTTTATGATGTAAAAGGCCCTTTTCTGTTACGTTCTGTAGTGGCTTCTCATCTGTGATGGATAGGAACAACATGGCTGAATCTAGAATCACCTAGCAAATGGACCTCTAGGCATGCTCATGTAGGATTGTCTTGATTAAGGTGATTGAGGAATGAAGATTTACCCCATGGGTAAATCATTCCCCGACTGGGATGCAGACTGCACTTTAGGCAATTGGGAGGTGAGCAATAGTAAGTATTTGCTGCACTTTTCTTGGTCAATGGGTAGTAAAAAGACAGTTAGTTTCACACTCCTGCTGCCTTAATGACCCAACACAATGAACTGTCCTTAAACGTTGGACTGAAATAAAATTTTCCCCCCTAATTTCTTTGTAAATAGTCTTCCATAAATTGCTTTATCAGGGTATTTCATTTTAATTTTATTTTATGGGTATTTGTATGAGGGTGTCAGATTCTCTGGAACCGGAATTACACACAGTTGCAAGATGCCATGTGGGTGCAGGGAATTGAACCCAGTCCAATAAAAGAGCAGCCAGTGCTCTTACTGCTGAGCTCTCTGTCTCTTTGTCTCTGTCTTGGTCTCTAACTGTCTGTTTCTGTGTCTGTGTCTTTGTCTCTTTCTGTCTGTCTGTCTCTCTCTTCCCCTCTCATTACTTGTCAGGGTATTTTAAATCACAACAACTAAAAAGAACCCGAGAAAGAGACCATTCTGAGTTCTGGATATAATCTATCCTCTTCATGTTTTACTCATAGCTGCATTCTTTTGGATATGAAAAGAAGTCTATTAGGTACCTCTGCAGGTGTTTTTGTTAGCTTTATCAATTGATGCTGGGCAGGTAATTAATTAATGACTTCATTATTAGCGAGTTGATGGAAGGATGACCAAGAAGAGTGGTTTCATAATTTTGGATCAGGGTGAGATTGGACCTCCAACCTTTTTTTTTTTTTTTTTTTTTTTTTAGAAAGAGAAGCTTAAATATACTTACAAATCAAGTTAACCAGAGTTTGGTTTGGATCTACCTATGCGGATGTTTTCAAAGTCAGCTAATCTGTAGTGAGGTAAAGAATGGTATTCATAAGACCTGCATGTGAGTTTAACATAGGTCAAAATGGGATTACTTGAGTATTTCTTCAGATTTACAGGGTGGACTGTTAATGTAGTTAGAATCTATTAATGTCTGAACTTGAAGTACAACGATTGGCAATCAAGTGCCATCCATAGTGAATACCTGTTCTGAAATGGATTTGTACTGTCATCGCAGCCACAATTCACAAAGAAGCCAACAGTCAACATCCAGGGGTTTCTCCATTGTTTCCAAATTCAATAAAATCTTAAATGAATTAGTGGTGGTGGCCTCCTGCAGTTTCTAAAAGAAAGTGTCTTAGTCACTACTTTAATTACAGATCCTTTAATTACAGAATATCAGCCTCACATTTAGGCATTCTATTGCATGCTGATTGAATTGCAATAGTTTATATTTACTTGATAATTCCTAAGAAGTAACATTATACTTATCATTTAATTACTTGGATTTATGTAAACCTTCTAGCGTGTTACCTATTGACTCTTGTTAATTTGAAGAAAAGGCCCCCTACTGAGTGAAAATAATACACTTCTATCTTAAGAACAATTATAATATTTAAAAAAAAATTGAAAATCTAACAGATCTGGGCTCAAAATTGGTTCCATAAGACCTTGCTCAGTGACTGTAACAAGTGACACGCTCAATTTTGGATTGAAATAACAGTATGATGAAGTCTTCAGAGGATTAGCAACAGTATGTATGTTCAAACCTCATATGTGTGCATTATCTCTTTTTTTCAAGTTTTCCATTAGGATTTATTTGTAATATTAAAAGCAAGATTTGTGACTTTTTCATGGCATGTATGAGTCAGGAAAAGGAAAACTAATGTCAACAGTTACTTCTGACAGTGTGCTGCTGGCTTAGTTCTGCCTCGGAATTCATAGTTTTCTGCTTTTTATTGGTGTTGGTTTTACCTATAAGTAAATATCAGAGTTTTAACCAAATGAACAAAATAATCTGATGATAAAGTAGTTTTTGTGGTCAAACATAAGAACATAGGTTGGCATGTTTTCCAAGAACAAGTTTTTAGTACTTCTTACTACACATATTTAGGTCTCAGAATTTTGTCTACTTTAAAAATATTATATACTTATATAGGATATGCTGATTGTATCTTCCCTTTACTACCTTCTCATGCTCCCCCAGATACCCCTTTTACCCAAGATTCATATAATTTTATAATCCATTTGAGTCTAGTTAGTGCTTTTTCCATGTTCATTAAACACCGAAAACCCACCAGTGACCACATTTAGTACAGATGATAGCTGGTAGCCCTACCCCTCCCCAGCAGTAATAGACTGTCAATAGCTCTTCAGCTAGAGTGGCCCCTCATTAACTTCCTCCACCATCAGTGATTAAATGCTGACTTGTATGTTTTTGTGCAGATAGCCACAACTGCAATGAGGTCATGAGTGCAAATGTCATCGCTTAACTCTAAAAGCAGCATTTAAAAGCAATTTCTCCCATGATGTTCTTTTCCACCCCTTATTCTACAATGTGCCCCCTGTGTCTCAAGGTCAAGGGTGATGTAGTTGTCCCATTTTTGACTAGATACTCAAGAAACATGTTTTTTTTAATACTTAAAGAAGTTATAAAACTTTATATTGCCATATTTGTACTGATAGTATGAATATCGGTATCAGTCAACAGTAAGGATTAGCTATATATCTTTTATGTAAATAAGTTTAGTGACATAGAAACACCCACTAGCCCCTGCAAGTGTAAATCTGGCCTGCCACTCCTGTACCTGTGCAGTTACATTCCCTCACTGGAAGCTTCTCCAGGACCTTAAGATTTAGGGCAGCAAGAAAACTATTGAGGGTCAGGAATCCTTCCTCACAGCTAAAAATTCACTAAACAATTTCTTGGGAGGGTATTCCGGTCAGTTGAGCTTCCCCAAACTCGTGGAGAAAGCTTTAGAAATACAATTTTGATGTATTGTGACCCATGATAGAGTAGATATTTTCTACATAATATAGCTTTGAGTCAGTTATGATTCATAAGTAAGTTCGCCCCAGTACCCAATAAAAATGCCCATAAACTCATTGATTGACTAAGCTATTGGTTCTCAAACTGTGGGTTAAAAACCTTTCAGGATCAAACATCTCTCTCTCTCTCTCTCTCTCTCTCTCTCTCTCTCTCTCTCTCTCTCTCTCTCTCTCTCTCTCTTTCTGTCTCTCTCTCTCTGTCTCTCTCTCTGTCTCTGTCTCTCTGTCTCTCTGTCTCTGTCTCTCTGTCTCTCTGTCTCTCTCACACTCTGTCTCTCTGTCTCTCTCTCTGTCTCTCTCTCTCTCTCTGTCTCTCTCTTTTGGCTTGATCTCATTTTATTTCAATGATCAGATACACATTATAAACACATACATATATGTATACACATGTAAATAACACAGTGGACAGAGGAAGAGGCAAGAGATAGAGAACTAGAGAATAGGAGTTTCTTCCTTCATCTCCTTATGCCTACAATACTAGAGAACTCACTAGAAAATGGACAAGTGCCTAGGAATACCACATTAGCGGCAGTTACCACGGAGAGAAGGAAACATCTTGACATCACTCTTCTGCATTTTCTCATCACTCAGTAAGACTACTAGTTAGTAATTATGTCACACTCACAATCCACCCAGTAAAATCAGTTTCATATCCAAACCTTAAGTTGAAAATCATTTCCTGTCCACCATTCCTTTCCAATGCAAGATATATCAGCATGACGTATTTTATCTTTAGCTCAGAAATAAACAAGCATACATCCCATTTACTAACACCGGTATACAGCTGATAAATCATAACACTCAATAAACTAAGCTGCGAATGGCTAACTTGAATAAATTAAGTATGAAACAAAAATGTCTTCTCAGAGGGTCCTGTCCCAGGCAATGATTGGCTGTGACTGGCACATCAAAGATGAACCAGAAGACTGAGTTCTTCTGTATGCTAATAATGTATGCCAAATGACTACTGTCCCATGAGTCCCACACTGATCCTACATCCATAATGGGGAGATATGGTAAATACATGATAACAAAGAACATTTACAGAGTCCTTATGCTTTAGCTAACTTAAATCGGCTACTGCACATGATCTAGGTCTTGCACCATGATCTAGGAGCTAATGGCAGTAACCAACCAACACTGTAGAAAGTGGTCAGGGCATGGAAGTACACACCCGGTGCTAAATCACAACATGCACACCTCAGGTTTCTGATCCCTAGAAACAGCTACACCTTTGTCCAATCTTCTTTGGAGATCTTTACAATGTGCAAACATTTCCCAACTTACTTCAATACAAGAAGACCTTGTCACTCTATGATGGCAGGCTTGATTCTTTGCGATTGTTAGAAAACCATGGAAATTTGAGTCCTGGAACCCAGACAGCATACTGCTGATAATCTTCCAGTAACCACTTCTGGCATGATGTCAGCTGTATGGCAAGTTAGTTTGGACTTTCTAAGTCTCAGTTTTTTTTAATCTGCACAATAAAGCTAATACCTACCCTGAATAGTTGAGACAAAGCTGACAAGTCACATCTATAAAGGCCCAGCAGAGATGAAGTAGAGAAAGACAACAGCAGCAACTATGTTTCCCATCGATTGTCCCTGCACTGCATCATTGCCTACGGCATCATTCCAACAATTAGTCTGCTTTAAGAGATGACTCGTCAAGTGTAGGACCAGCTGATACAGGGAGGAGCAGAGGTCAAATAAATAATAAACGATCTTGAATATTTTTACAAATTTACTTTCTCATCCAACTGCTTCGAAATGCAAGTTGAACCACTCTTAGTTATGAAAATGGAAGTTACCTTCATTACCATAATCTTTAGTCTAGAAAAACTTTGATAGTCACCTTGAAATTTTCACAACTTCTCTCTAAGAAACCACTACCATAAAAGTGATATTTTGCTTTGTGTGTGTGTGTGTGTGTGTGTCAGTCAAACAATAAAGAGATTGAGATGGGCTTTGGAAAGAACATTCCAGAAGTGAACCTATTATAGAAGTTGCTGTGATTGCCAGGTAAGTTTCATGCAGGCTACATGCACCAAGATTAAACCCTAAGGCAAAGTTTTTAAATAAAGTGACTGACTAGAGTTCTGTGGCCTCCACTGACCGAGTCTTTAACTTGTACAGCACAGATGCTTATCTGAGCTGAAGAACTGGAGTCAGAAGAGATAATACATCTATACTCTCCAGGGACCTTCAGTGCCCAAACTGTCCTCTAGAAGCAAAGACTTCCCTGGACAGAATCATGCAGCCACTGTGGTACCTGTCTAGCTGGCCTTCTTTCAATAGCGGGATCGAACAGCTACAAAAAAAGACTCAGAACTCAGTGACAGTGACCATACATATCCCCACTCCAGGTCAAGATCTGACAAAGCTTCATGCATCTGGATTGTCCCATCAATCTGATGAGGTCACCAAAGAAACTGTTTCCCTTGCTTAAAGTGCAAAGTTATCTCATTCGTGCTCCACAGAAGCTCCTGCAGGTAAGTGGAATAGATTCATCTAACCACAAATAATGAGATGGCTGGGTTTAAATCTATGGGTAAAGCCTGTGAACTGAAAAAAAAAAAAAAAAAAAAAAAAAAAAAAAAAAAACAAGAACCAGACATGTCAAAATACTTTTGAGGACACAGTTCTGCTTGGAGGACACCATGGAGGGTGTGCCTCACTTTCAAGGAAAAAGTGGAGCTCCTTTTTTCTTTGTTCCATTCTTTCTTGCCTTTCTTTCTTTGCCAGCCACTTCTCGTATTCACTGATGGCCTACATGTCTCTTTCTTCTCTGCTCTCTTCAGCTCTTCCTTTCTCCTCTCATTTATTTTCTCCTTTTCCTTTTACTTGAGGAGAGCTTCCTTTTTTCTCACTTCATTTTTCAAAAGCAGTTAAACTGTCTTTTTCTCAGCAACCGCTTTTTCTTTCTGTAATTACTGGGATCAGCTCGTCCTGAAAAGAAGTTCTCTTGGTAGCTTTTGGACTCTTAATATATGCCAAAGTTGTGCTGAACATTTCGCCTGACATAGTGTATCCTTCTTCTCTACTTTTTATACAACAGTTAATAAATAATTGAAATAATTCATTCAACCTCTGACGGTGGTCAAGAACCCAGTGGCTTTGCTCTAGCACAGATGTCGCCTGTGGCTGGGGCCTCACGGTCCCCAAATATCTGTTTTACTGGGATCATATATCAGAAAATCTGCATATCAGATAATTTTATTACAAATTGCAACAGTACCAAAATTACACTTATAAGGTAGCATTAAGAATAATTTTATGGTGGGGGGTTATCCCAAAATAAACAGCACAAGGAATTGTATTAAAGGGTCACAACATTAAGAAGATAGAGAAATACTGGGCTGTCTTAGAATGGCCTCATTTTTTTGTGTATTGTCAATGCCCTCTCTGGGTTGGATAGATGTTTGTGTCACACTCTTAAGAATAAGATTCACAGCAAAGGAGCCTCTATGACAACTACTGATCACTAAAAATGTAGGACTGCTTTGTAATTATGGTTAGACACAGGAAAGTATTTATGTAATTTAAGTCAAAGAAGCCCATATGAAACACCTCCCTTATACAACAAATGTTTGTGGTCACTGCCACCCATCCTCCAATACTCTGTCTATAGCTTTACAGATAAAGCTCATGGACATACAGAGTTGTAACACTGATGTCATTTTACTACGGCACCAAATTCATACCAGCTTCTGCATTTGGAGATGCTTTCCAGAGTCACGTGATCAAAGTGAGCCCCACTCCAATCATTAATCCTTTTTAATACTCTCTCAACCCAGTTTCTCCGAGAACATTCACAGTGGTCAGAAACAAGCCATTCCTTCACTTGCATGTGGTTTTGACTGGGAGAATTAGCATAAGGAAGATGCAGTGGGAGTTTTCATGGTTTTATAGAGGCACTTGTCCAAGTTAACACTCCTGGTAACTATCTCAAATCATCTAGTAAAAGCAATATGCAGAAAGTTATACCCTCATAGGCAGTTAACTTTATTGTTGCAGGAGTGTTGTTTATTTGTGATGTTCCGTAACAACACAAAGTATTAAAACAGAATTATTATGTGTATTAAACACATATTTTATTTTCTCACGCCTTGCTATCTTAGGACCTCACTGAATAATCCTCATAGTTAGCTAACTTCCAGAGGTAGCATGAAGCTCCTCTGAGAGCAGGGCATTTGTATGAAGATGAGGCAATTCAGAAACTACATACCCAACTACTTCCCCTTTGGGCTTCTACAATACAGGTCATCATTCCCTTGTCCTAATTATTTTAATGACAGGTAGAGACAAATAGGGACAACTATTAATCCCCAGAGGCGCCAATGGTAAAGATGCTTTTACCATCCATTTCCATATTGAAGCTTAACCCACAGTTCACTTCATCTTTTCTTATTCCCGGTGTCCCTTCTGCTCCTGTGGCTTACTTTATGACCTTATGGCACAGTGGGACCTCTTCTCTGGAAGCCCATTAGTAGAACAAATTGTTTCATAATGGCAATTTCCAACTGACATGTTGGCCTCACATATATAAGCAAAACTACATCCTGTGATTCGAAACACTTAGCCTTTGTTACAAAGGGATTTAGAGCTTAAATTGGAGAATAAAAACCTTACACCAGAATACAAAACACAAAACAATAAAGCACAGTGGGTAGCAAGTGTAAACCTGGATAGAGCTAAGATGTGCTTAGAGAATGACCAATACTGTGAGCACTGAACTGGAACAGGCCCAATAGATAATAAAGATAACAAAGCTCAGCAGAGTTGGCTGTTATTATAGAGTGGAGAATCAGAAGGTCTGTGAGGATGTTGATGAAGCAGTGGATCTGAAGTACTGCATTCTGCAAAATTTCTTATCTGAAGTGAGCCCTTACTGGGTTCTGGCTTCAAGGTGATTTTGTTTAATAAATTGGATCAATTAATTTGGGTCTGGATGATGCGTCCCTCCCCAAGAAAGAAATATTTCAGTCAAGATGAAGCTCAGTTTCTTGTTTTAATTTCCAAACGGAAAATAGAATCTTCTAAAGGACTATGTAACATCTAAGAAAGCAAACTTCTGTATCTAGGCAACGTCATTGTGTGGTGGGGGTCAGATTATTGACATTTTAAACTAGTGTTTCAAGAATACCAAAGAAAGGCCAGTTGCAAATAGAAATAGCCCACAAGCCAGGGATCCTGGAAAATTGGGATAATTACTGAAATCAATTCTAGCTTCCTGAGAACATAAAAGCTGACCGCACACTGGGAAATTGCACTCTGCTTATGTGCTTTGCACACTGCTCCCACTTCTTCTTCTGTTTCTTAATGCTTGGAATTTGTAAAGGCCAAGGGAAGTTTCCAGCGGACCATTAAGGAGAAGCATTTGTGGCAGAATAGTTAGAACACAAATCTCCCACTGCTTCAAAATTTGTACATCATAGGAACTTGAATTTTGTCAAATGGAACAAAAACAGATCTATTCATTTTACAAGTGATTCTAATTCTTCATGCTTATATGTGCAGTGTGTGGGTGTGTGTATAAGAGAGAGAGAGAGAGAGAGAGAGAGAGAGAGAGAGAGAGAGAGAGAAAGGGAGAAAGGAAGAGAGCTCTTCAAGGGATGAATGCCTGATCCAGTTTATGTATGCTGCTTGCATTTGAAAACTTCCATCTATATGAATAATCTTACTCATCTGCAGTAATTGTGAACTCATTACTGCCTCCCACATGGTATGATTCACCAATCATGATTTTTCAGGGGCTTGTATGGCTGTAGTCATAAGTTCTGTGGGAGTAATTGATAAAGCACCAGGAAAGAGTGACCCCAGCGCATTGGATTCGCACTCAATGAACAGAAGACTAAGACGCAGATGGTATTTACTGCGTATGAGAAAGAACAAATGGCTCCACCAGACGACTGGTTTAATGATAGCTTTACATTGTGAGTGAAGATTCCTGGAAGGAAGCCAAAAGGACCTTATAAAATATATCTCTGACTGATTAGAACTTCAATGATGCTGAAAGTCCAGGGACTAACTATAAACTATTGAAGTCTGCATTACTCCTTAAATGATTATTTGTTCTTAACTTGCATATGCATTAATGTATATAGCCTAACATCCTGGTGACTATTAGGTAAGTAATTTTCACATACAGAAACAGACTTCCTGGTTTCCACCAGGCCCAAGCTAAGAATATTGTCAAATTTTCTGCTTTGAAGCCTCTGGCTACCTAATGCTTCTACCAATATATTTGAAAAGTGTCTTGATTTATACATTTTTTGTTCTGTTCCTACAAAAAGTTACTGAAATCATTGCTGTGTTGGAACATAGAACTTGGAACAACCTGGTTCCTCAGAAAATTGGAAATAGTCCTACCTGAAGACCCATTTATTCCACTTCTGGACATATACCCCAGAGACACTCAAACATACAATAAGGACACATGCACCACAATGTTCATAGCAGCCCTGTTTATAATAGCCAGAAGCTGGAAAGAACCCAGATGTCCTTCAGTAGATAAATGGATACAAAAAAATGTGTTATATTTACACAATGGAGTACTACTCAGCTATTAGAAACAATGACTTTTTGAAATTCCTAGGAAAATAGATGCATTTAGAGAATAACATTCTGAGTGAGGTAACCCAGTCACAGAAGAACAGACATAATATGCAGTCACTGATAATTGAATACTAACCCCAGAAAGCTCTGAACACCCCAGAAACAACTTGCAGGCCATATGAAGCTGAAAAATAACAAAGGCCAAATAGTGAAAACCTCAGTCCTTCTTAGGAAAAAATAAGTGTATAGCACCCTCTCAGAGTGTGGTACACCTAGACCTTAAATCATCAATAATCCAAGAGCTAGGAACATAGCCTTGTGGCAATTTTTGGTATTCAAAGATCATTATGTTTAATTTATACACATCAAGAAAACTCGGACTGTTTTCATGTTACGTTCTGTTCTACATGTACTTTATGCATATGGTAACTAGTGGGATTTCAATGCATGCTATCAAACCTCTAAAAGAATTGCTGAAATGCTTTTAAAGATCTGTACATGTTTCTCTCTTCTTTAAAAAATTGTAAGGAAAAAAAAAAAAAAAACTTGGAACAACCTAAATCTGTGTTTCTGGGACATATAGTCCCTTTTTTTGTTTTTGGCTCTAAAATAAATGATGTTGTAACCTGCTTGAGCTCAGGGTTATGTTTCTTCATCAAAAGTGTCTATTTAGATCATTGGAAAACCAGGAAAATTAGTTCTACATAACCTCCTGTGGCCATTTTTGGTCAATTTAATAAAGAATTTAAGTGAGAGTGAAGTTAGTTCCAAATTAACTTAATTCATACTTAATGCCATCTGTATGGTAGATTGCAAGTGACACAGAAATAGTAAAAGTGTTTAAACAGACAGATTGAGTTCGATTCTGTTTTACCCTTCCCTACCTGAAAAATCCTATAAATCACTGTACTTCAGAGGATGTCTATTTCAATCATCTGTGTCAAGATGGAGATGGTAACTTAAAGACCAGTGAAAACTAAGTCAAAATTATGTTAATAACAAAATTCTTTACTTACATGTTTTTAGTTAGTTATTTTATTTATTTACCACCTACATGTTGATCCCTCCTAGTTCCTATCCCAGAGTTCTTCCTCCCCAACTCTCTCCCCTCTTCCTCTGAGAGGGTGCCTCCCTGCATGTGCCTTCCCAGTGGCATCAAGCCTCTACAGAATTAGATGTGCAGTCTCACCCATTGAGGCCAGACAAGGTAGTCCTTTGCTATGTATGTGTTAGGGGCCTCACACCAGTCTTTGTATGCTGAACCCCAGGGGTTCAGGTTAGTTGACACTTACTATTCTTATGTGGGTACCATCTTTTTCAGTTCTTTTAATCCTTTCCCCAACCTTTTCATAGGAGTCCCCGACCTTAGACCAATGGTAGGCTATAAGTACCTCCTGCATCTGCCTCAGTCAGCTGCAGATAGAGCCTCTGAGATAACAGCCATGCTAGGCTCCTGTCTACAGACACAGCATGCATCATCAGTAATAGTGTCAGGGTTTCGTGCCTGCCCATGAGATGGATCCCAAGTTGGGCAGGACACTAATCAGCTGTTCCTTCAGTCTCTGCTCCATTGTTGTGCCTTTATTTCTTTTAAACAAGAACAATTTTGGGTCACAAGTTTTGTAGGTGGGTTGTTCCCATCATGTAACTGCAGATCTTACCTGTCTCCTGGAGGTTGTCTCTTCAGGCTCTATTCCCCCACTGTTGGGCATTTCATCTAAGATCACCCACACTGAGTTCTGGGAGCCTCTCACATTCCAGGTCTCTGAGACATTCTAGGAGTTCCTTCCACCCCAGCCCTAGCCCTGGCATCTGCATGTTTGCATTCATTCTCCTGGCCCTCCAAGTGAGCTTCTCTTCTATCTGCCTATACTTGATATCTGCAAGCATTTTCTTTCCTGCTCTCCTCTCCCACCCAGATCCCTCCCTTCTTCTGTCTCCTATGATTATTTTGTTTCCCCTTCTACTTGTGATCAAGGCATCCTCACTCAGAGTTTCCTTCTGCTTTACCTTCTTAGATGTATGTGTTGTATCATTGGTATTCTATACTTTTAGGCAAATATCCACCTATCAGTGAGTACATTCCTTGTATGTCCTTTGGGCCCAAGTTACCTAACTCAGGATATTTTCTAGTTCTATAGATTTGCCTGCAAATCTCATGGTGTTTTTGTTTTAAAAATAAGGCTGCTATGAACACAGTGGAGCATGTGATCTTGTGGTGTGAAACATCTTTTTGTATGTGACCAGTAGTGGTATGGCTGGGTCTTCAGATAGAACTATTTTCAGTTAACTGAAAATCCTTCAGAATAATTTCCAAAGTGCTTGTACCAGTTTGCAATCCCACCAGCAATGAAAGAGTGCTCCCTTTCTCCACCCACTCACCAGGTTGTGCTGTTGTTTGAGATTTGATCTTAGTCATGAATTGATATAAGGTAGAATCTCAAGTATGTTTTGTTTTTTGTTTCCCTGATGACTAAGGATACTGAATATTTCTTTAAGTGTTTCTCAGCCATTTGAGATTACTTTGTTGAGAATTCTCTGTTTAGCTCTGTACCCCATTTTTAAATTGGGTCATTTGGGTTTTTTTTTTTTTTTTTGAAGTATAATTTTTGAGTTAGTTCTTTATTATGTTGGAGATTAGTCCTTTATCAGGTATAGGGTTAGTGAAAATCTTTGCCAAATTTTTAGGCTGCAATTTTGTTCTATTGACTGTGTCCTTTGCCTTACAGAAGCTTTTCAGTTTCAAGAAGTCCCATTTATCAATTGTTTATTTTAGATTCTTAACTGCTCATTGATGTTTTGCTCAGAAAAATTTCCACTATGCCGCTGTGTTTTAGGTTATTCCCTAATTTCTCCTTGAATAGGTTCACTGCATCTGAATTTCAATGTATCTGGTTTTATGCTGAGATCCTTGATTCACTTGGACTTGAGCTTTGTGCAGGGTGATAAATGTATATCAATTTGCATACATCTACAGGCAGACATCCATTTAGATCAGCCATATTTGTTAAAGATGCTTTCTTTCTTCATTATATGGGTTTGGCTTTTTGTTGTTGTTGTTGTTGCTGCTGTTGTTAAAGATCAAGTGTCCACATGTGTGTGGGTTTATTTCTGGGTCTTTGATTCTATTCCTTTGATCAACCTGTCTGTCTCTGTACCAATACCATATATTTTTTTTTTTTAGAAATATTGCTGTGTAGTTCAGCTTGAAGTCAAGGTTGGTGATTTCCCTGGCAGTTCTTTTATTATTGAGAACTGTTTTGGCCATTTTGGGTTTTTATGTTTTTCTATTTGAAGTTGAGAATTGCTTTTTTCTTGCCTTTGAAAAATTGTGTTGGAGTTTTGATGGGGAATTCATTAAATCTATAGATGACTTTTTTGGTAAAATGCCATTTTTACTATGTTATTTCTACCAATTCATGAGGATGGAAGGTTTTTCTATCTTCTGAGGTCTTCTTCCATTATTTTCTTGAGGGACTTGATATTCTTGTCATAAAGATCTCTCATTTGTTTGAGTAGAATTACAGCAACATTTTTTATTATTTGTGACCATTGTGAAGGGTGTTTCCCCAATTTCTTTCTTAGCTCTTTCCTCCAGCGAGGCAGGCAATGCTGTATCTGGTTAGAGCAGGCCTCCCGTGTCGCTGATTGGAACAGTCTTCCTTGGAGATAGGAAGGTTTGTGGGATGGTGAAGCAGTCAGGCTAATCTGCCATGGGTACAAATGGAGGAACAGGTAGAAAGGGTGATGGAGCTCCAGCAGGAAGGACATATCTTATGTCTGCTGGGCGCTGTGGCGGTCCCAACTGGCATGGACATTGAAGTAGGTGTCTCACCTCTGTCACTATTTACCACAGACCTCCTGGAAGACAACCAGGGCTATAGGACTGGGGATCCGGCATGCAGATCTGCCTCAGGTGCTGGTTGGAAGTGCAGATTGGAAGGGCAATGGAAAAAATTCTTACCAGATATTTAGAATACAAATTGCAATTTAATCAACCAATTCCAAAATAAATAGCAATCTTTGGAGGAAATGGTCTTTTCTGCTCTTGCATAAACTGGAAGAAGGACTAGTCTATCTTAGCCCAGTTTTTCTCCCAATTATGCTGTTCTTATAGGCTGCCACAAGGTTCACCATGGTGTCTGTTTACTTTAAGGAAAATACATATAATTTGTCCACACTGAAGTATATTTTTCTAATCAGTTTCCCACAGCCAAATACTAAAAGTCTTCAAACTTGACACAAAAACAGACTATTGGTAAATGAGATGATACTGAATACATTCTTATGGAGCTGGGTGGGGGTGAAACTCAGAAATAGTTGGACAAACTGAGTTTTGAGTTCTGGGCATTATAAGAATAACCAGTGCCTTGATTTACTAAAATTAAACATTATGATTTATAGCCAGATAAAATCAAATCCTGTAGAAAAGTTTTGTGGGTTTTAAAAAAAAACTACAATAAACTCTTGATTGCATTAAAATTCTTCACCCTGGACAGAGTTTCCATCAAAAGTGTTTTAAAATAGATTTTGTGATTTAGTCTAAAAAAGCATTTAAATAAATTTCTTATCTGTGATGGTTAGTACTGTCAGTTTCAAAAACTCTAGAATGACCAAAAATTCAGTTTTAGAGGACACATTCTTAAGGATGAGGTTGGCCTCTGGGAATTTTTTTTTGGGCAATGACTTAGTTGCATCAATAGAGACAAGAGGGCCTGCCTACTCTGTATGGTTTTATTCCCAGCTTGAACTCTGTATTGTATCAGCGAAACCATCTGGAGCATGGATTCATTGTCCTCTGCTTCACAATTATGAATGTGGTGTGGGCAGATGCTCCAAGTTCCTGCCTTGATAGAGTGTATTCTTAACCTATAAGCCAGACTAATCCCTTCGTTCCTTAAGCTGATTTTTTTCATAGTATGTTGCCCCAGGAAGAGGGTACTTTCCAAAAGCAACCCATGCACACAGAAAACATTGTGAAGTGCTATCCTAAAATTCATCATATAAAATGTTAAGTAGGTGATCATTTATTGAGCCATAAAACTTCTTTTATTCATAAGTATTTGCATTTTCCAAGATGAATGTGTCTCTATGCATATAAACATACTAGACAAAAACCACTTACTTAAAAAATATAGTTTAGCGTACACATTTGCTCTCCTTTTAAATGTATAAGTCAATCTATCCGTCTGTCTGTCTATCTATCCATCTATCTATCTATCTATCTATCTATCTATCTATCTATCTGCTTCATAGCCACAAGCACACTTTGGCACTTATATAAGCATGAACGATTATCTTTTTGTACTAAAGGTAAAATAGAGGAATTAAAAATCGATTTGTGGAGACAAATGAAAATTTTTATTGAGTCCAGTACACCTCCTTTCTTTCTGAATGCTTCCAATAATTACCTGATTAAAAGGTGGCCTTATGTTCCATGTAGCCTGAGGTATAGGGGACCCGCATACCTTAAAATCTAAATTTTATATGTAGAAAGGCTATGTGTATATAAATGGCGAATTACAAAGGTGCACCTGGAGACTCAAAGTACATTATGAAATTAAAAAAAATATTGTTTCTTGAAATTCTGGTGTAAAGAATATGCAGTGATGATTATTTTATAGACTTAATGGTACCATTTGAAATGACTACTTTTCAGAGTCTAAATTCTTACCCTCCTCTTATGGCATGGTAGAACTGATTACACAAAAATAAAACCTAATCTTCTTCCAAGTCATATATTTTACAAATGCAGTTTAACTCCAAGCAATTACATGGAAAATTAAAGAATTTCATCAGAAAGGAAATGGATCTAGAGGCAGTGTGAATTTCAAGACCTTCTACTTTCTTAAACAGTGTCTAATCAAACATGCAAATTAAACCTAAAAGATCTGCATTTTTTTCCCTTAAATTTCTCAGTCTCCTTCCTATTGAAACAAAGTAAAGAAACAATAGTGACCTCTCAGGGCTTATTCATCACATGAGGTGGTTAACAGTATCTCCTGCTTTTGTTCTGAATTACTGCTAGTTATTAAATAAATCTTTTGCCATTTTCTCCAAACTTCAAAGCACAGGGATAGCTTGTGCTTAAAAGGAAGTATATCCCTCAACCTATGTTTCAATCGCACCTCAAAAAACTGGGCAATGGATGCACAGATGGAAAAAGATGGATGAATAAATAAAAATTACAGGAAAACTCGTGCCAAGAAGGCTTGACTTTGATAACTACAGATAGTAATACTAAACAAACAGTTATCTATACTTACATACGGTTATAACTGATTATATCTGCTCCCCTTATTGATGTGTCTACAATGCAGACGCCACGCTGCCTCCACCTCTCTGCCTCTGTATATGAATTCAAGTCAAGTATGTTAATAGTTCCAGCATTATGTTTTTTTTCCTCAGAACTACTGGGTCCATTATCTGTCCTTTCCTCTCTCCCTCCCCCCCCTCTTGTGTGTGTGTGTGTGTGTGTGTGTGTGTGTGTGTGTGTGTGCATGTGTGTGAAGTTCCAAATTAACTTCAACATTTTTCCCTTTTTAAATTTCTGTGGAGAATGGTATTGGGATTTTCAGTAGAATTTTACATGAAAAAATAAAACTGATATTGGAAGCTTCATTCTTACTGGCTAATGTTCATGGATGGTGCTATATTTGATGCCAAAGGAAAGAAATAACCTGCAATTCACCCAGATTTGAACCCTTCAAACAACCACAAAGACTACTACTCTGACAATAATTGCCCACTGGTGCAATAGTGCACTAATGTAGAAGTAACCAACTGCTTTCTGATTGGATCTAAGGCCTGCTCTATGAGATGGAACTCACACTATGCAACATTAAAGGGGGAAAGAAGATTGTCTTGATAGGCCCTATGCCTAAGGATAAAGGTAATATTAAAATGATCCCTAATGACTTATATGATCAATAAGAGTATCTCTCATCCCTCATCAGAGAAGCTTTGACTTGCCACAGATGGCTGTTAACCACTGGTGAGTATGCAGAAAATGAAAAATGCTGGAGTACTTAGCCCGAATTCAGACACGCATATCACACTTATCTATTCATTGGTTGGGTACCTTTATAGAAGATGGGTTATAGAAGTTATAAAAGCCAGAGTTTGTCACCACATCAAGAAAGCTGAGACAAAAAAGTAGTGCACATGGGAACTCACAGAAAATGTACAGCATATGCGTGTGTTTGGATGTAAATGTTGACACAGATATTTTTTCCCATTGTCAAACAGGTGACAGGAACCACCCCTACCCATATTCTGTTTTCTGTTGGTTTTCTGGATTTTGAATGTAAACATCTAGGAAAAATGTCCTTATTTCCATTGCCTGTACAGAATCAAATATACAAGAAATCAGTGTAGAAGACTAGGGTCTAGGAGCATTATGAAAAGCACTGAATGCTTTCTACCAGATTTGCAAAAGAAGAGCTAATTCAGCTATATTCACAAAATAACAAATTTCCACAATCAACTATTAGCAGCATACTATTTGACGGTCTTAGTTCATGGTCTTTTATTTGTTGGATGATGAGAAGTAGCTAAAATGTTATTGTAGAGGTGCCTATAGAAATCCAAAGCACTCACCAGTAACCCCAACAGCTTTAAATTATTGATAGATTTGCCCTTTGTAAAGCTTGCTGATTGACCAGCCTTTACCTTTGCTTTTGTCTATGCCATATCGTCATCTATGATGCCCTGACAACCTGTCTTGGTGACCTCTGTGGTATATGGTCTAATATTTGGATGTCTTACAATAAATACATCAGTTAAACACATAAACTTTAAACACATAGAGAACAATGTTAATATTTTCTGTAGTAAGGTAGTTGAAACAAAACCACAATGTTTTATTTAAATCCCAGTACATCGTCCCTCACCTCCTGACCTGCTCTATGGTAAGATAAATCTCCTCTGTCAGCTGCTGCCCATGTATACATGGGGACTGAAAAGCTAATACTCCAAGGCAGTGGCTGGGAGACTTGAACTATTTCAATATACATGTAGCTATTTTCCATGCTGTTGTGTCAAGTATTTGCATTTGTGTGGGCTCTGAATTGCTTTAAAATATGTATTAGATAGAGATGGCTTAAAGGAGGAACAATTAATCTGAGATGCTGGTTTCAGGGGTTTCTGTTTATAATTTACTGACCTCATTACTACAAGCCTATGTTGAGGCAGCATGTAACTGTGACAGGAAGGCACAATGAATCAAACCTCCTCACTTCCTGTCATCTAGGAAGCCAAGGGGAAGAAAATAAAGAGATGGACAAAATATTCTCTTCCAAGTTACTTTAGAAAACTACTTCTTCCAATAAATCTCATTTTCTCAGAGCCTATTTATTACAAAGCATCAGTGCGGGTTTCTATGGCTGAACTAAACCTAATCTGACTTGGTTATTTCTCCATAGCATGCGAGAAGAGGTCAAACCTTTAACACATTTGTTTCTTTGGGAGAGAATGCACATACAAACCTTCTCACTTGAACTTGTTAACTACAGCCCTAACAGGCACCTTGAGTGTGAGACATGTTTTGCACTGAGATTAAAAGCATCCAGATAAATTAATTGTATTTGGCAATTACTTCGAGATGCCTGCAGATAGGCTGTTGATAATGATTCAAGCCACAGGTTTTGTGTGCATGCGTGTGTGTCTTTTTCTTTTTTGGAGCTCCTATATTATGGGGTAGCTTATTTGGACACTTAATTGGGGTGCTGGATGGTAGATAGTTTTGTCAGTCAACTATGTACTCACAGGTAAATACTGTTTCTTAGACAAAGGTAACTTTTTTTATATAGTTGTAAAATTCCATCATATTCCACTGCTAAAGAAATAGTAAGAATTTTGTATAGCTGTATAAAAAGCAACTATGTTTTTTAAAGAATAAATGTTTTAAAATCAGCAAACACACATGTATCTGCAGAAGTCAGTGTGCTGAGGAGCAGGGACATGTGTGGGACTTTTCCCCCTTGCGTTCCAGGCTTAAGGTTTTTGATTTTCTTTGAAATGTTTGGAGCACAAATGAAGATTTGATAACTTCATTCCCATTATGTAAAAAGCATAACTTATTCATGCATAGTCTATGGACTTTATTTTGTAGCAAATCACAGGATTTTTTCAGGAAACAGATATTTTAAGTGTATGAATGTAATCTTAGATGAGAATGTACCTTGCTGTATTTTCAAATAAGTAACCTTCTCCTTTTTAAGACTTCAAACTTGCTGACATATAAGTTGGCCCATTCCTTCTACTATGCCTGAATCTCTTTTATGGTAATTCTGACTCATGTTTTTCGTTGAAAACATGGAGTTTTCAGAATCATCTGACACTAGTAACATATCACTAACGTAGCCTGTGGGCCTGTGGCCTACCGATGACTCTGTACACGTTTGTTGCTAACTGTGAATTACTAATGAATGTTTTTTGGTACTTAATCTATAGTGAAAAAACATCCAGATAAATCCAAATCCATAATCTGTACACATGCTAGCTAATTTAATGGTCCAAAAGTTTATTATTCAGGTGGTAGTTTTGTTGGTTCAGACAGATTCTCTGCCTTTATAAAAAGTTTATTAGGGACTTATAAACATAAACTGTAATATTTTTAATGTAATTATATATGTAGGTGGCTATATTGAAATCTCTGATGTAAATAATAGATACAACGTGAAGTTCAGATATTATAAATTAATAGAAGGTTGCAATTTCGGCCTAGTACAGTTTTCAAGTTACATTGTTTTAGATACCTAAGTTTCTCAAGATATCTAGTAAATAGATATATTCTTCTGAAATGGATAGACCAGTTTAGACATCTGCACAAATACTTCCCCTTAACTACAGAAAAATCAATAAGGTCAATTAATCCATTTAAAAAGATCTTTAATTAAATTTTTAATCTAAGAAAACTTTAATTGCTAACAGATTAAAAGAAAGAGAAATTGGTTTATGCTAAAAAAATGAATAGGTTTCAAGTCATGGTAAAAGCTTTACTACAGTTAAGTGTGCGTGGCTGAACTTTTATTACAATGAATAATTTGAACAAAGTTTTAGAGTTTAATACACTCAATTATGATCAGTTCTTCCTAATTATATTTCAGTAAGATACAGAGAATCTGCCTCTGGCAGAAATGGTGTATAAAAATGACAAGTCTGAAGCACATTTTGAGTGACTCTTAGAAAATAGGGATGGAAAATAAGTTAAATATGCTATAGAGGATGGGTTTACTGGGTTAACTGTTTACCAGGTTAACCGTTTACCAGGTTAACCATTTACCAGGTTAACCACCTGGCTGGGAGACTGAGTTCTGATCTGCAAGGTACTGACTAGATTTCAAGGTCTTAACTTACAAATATTTCCTGTGGTGTAATGTTAACTATACATCAGGAAATAAATCTGTCAAATGTGTAGTATAAGAAAGCTTAGAGGTGTGACTGTTAGGAGAAACTATTCTTAACCAGAACAGGTCTCCTACTCATTCTCTTAGTTTACTTTATAACAATATAATCAATTACTTTATAATCAATTAATATAAAATATAGTGTAACAAGAAATATATTTAAGGAGATTAGAAAATAATTATTCTGATTATTCATACTGTATGTGTGTATCAAATTTCCTGAATATGCAATTTCTTTCTTGTGAATATAAAAAATTATATTGCTATAATCATAATTCAAGAAATTTTATGTTAAAAGAATAATATAATCTTTATTGCAAATTATATTGCCAAGTATTTTAATTAGAGAAATCTTTTGTAACATAAAAGATTGTTCTATGATCTAGTATTTATTTAAAAGTAATATTTTCCCTAATTAAAATATTTTGAATGTTGCTTTTGTTCATTTCATAGCTGGAATCACACCAGTATTATTTATACATAAATGAGTATATATATATGAACATAAATACATACTGTACATACTTGTGTGCATTTAAAATTGAAACTATACTTTTCAGACTTGGGCCTAATATTACCAATATTAATTTTAATAGTTTGTTATAACATTTTATACTTTCATATATATGAAATTTGCAAGAATACTGTGATTTTATGAAGAAACATGGATGAACAACTGTTTAAAACTTATTTTGGAAGACTCATAATGCTTCTTGTACACCAGAAACACAAATGGATTTGGTTTATTAATATAACATTCAGACCAGTTATAGGAGTAAATATTTAAAATAATACAAAATAAGGATAAAATGAAAAAATGCAGATTCATATGGTTTTGTAGCAAATCAAAATTTCTTTTTCAAAAGCATGCCTCTAATTCAATATTATTGGCAAAGACTTGTTTTTTCCTTGGGGTTTAAATGTCAAAATGAGCCTTCCTTCAGATTGGCCTATTTTTCAGTCTAAGGCTTTTTCCTGACTGAATGGTTGTGATTACATATTCAATCGCTATAAGAATAATCTTGTATTTAGAGAGAAAGAAATAAGAAACAATCAAGACATTTGATAACAAGTCATTTGCTATATTGTTCTTAGGCAAAATAGTGACCCAGTAAATGGCTGGAAAGTAGCCAGTAAACAATATGCTCTACAGGAACTAAAATCTCAGGCTGTGATCCGACAGAAGAGCTGAAGCTTTGGACAAGCAACAGAAATAGCATCACCAAGAGCAACACTTTGTACCTAATCAACATTAACCTTCTGCAAATTGCAAAGTTCTACTTCTGGGAAAATTTTGTAATTTTCATATAGAGCCCTCTCTTAATCTGAATAAGTTGTTTATCCAGATCAGCTGAAGAAGTTGCTTCAGCACAAAATATGCAGCTCTGATTAAAGAAAAGGCAAAAATTTGAGCTACCCTTATGCTATTAAAAAATCAACTTTATTAGGAGAATTATTCCAACACAAGCTGTGGAACATTACACTGAAAGAGAGCTTCCATTGATTGAACTTAAGTTACAGACATATCATCTTTATTTACCACTACATTTTCAGTAATGTTCATTAGAAGATTAAAAAATGATTAATTTTGATATGAAACTTTTGAATTTAGAGGTTTTGTCAAAAATGCAACTTTTAATAGACTAGAGTCATGATGTATTTTATACACTATGCATACTTTTTCTTATCAATGTATATTGTCAGAACTTTAAATAATGTTTTCAATTTACCTAGAGTATACCCTGGTTATATGATTATATAAGAATCAAAGCAGGAAAGAAACGATTTGAAACAAAGTTGTTTGTCTAACACAGGCAATTTAGAGATGGTGTGACACAGATAGGGCGGTGTAGACTAAGGACTGGGTAATCTGTGGTAGAAAAGACAATAGAAAAATAATTGCGATGAGCATCTAAACAGATCAAGTATCTAAAAAATTACTAGACTCATTCATTTTATTTTGTGATTGTTTTATCTGCACCACAAATATATGTGTTGTCTGCAACAATCAGAAGAGGATGTCAAAACTCCTTACAGTTAGAGTTTGGGGTTGCTGGGAACCACCATCTGGATGTTGAAAACTGGATCTGCATTCTCTGTCAGAGTAGTTTGTGCCGTTAACTGCAAAGCCATCTTTCCAGCCTCTAATAAAGTTTTTTTTCATTTTCCATTAATTTATATATTTATTAAATTTACATCCTGATCACAGAACACCTCCCTCCTCTCCTCCCAGTTCCATTCTCTCACCACCTGTCTCTCATTTCCCCTCACCCAATCCTCTGAGAACGGGAGGTCTCCATATGGGTGCCAACCCACCCTGGCACGTTGAGTCTCATCAGGGTTAAGTGCATACTCTCCCACCTTGACCAGACAAGGCAGCCTAGAAAGGGGAAAGAGAGCTAAAGGCAGACAAGAATCCAATTCACACAGTCCCTGCTCCAGTTGTTGAGGGAAATACTTGGTAACCAAGCTGCACGCCTGCTGCAGATCGCTAGGGGCCCAAGGTCCAGCCCATGCAAGTTCTTTGGTTGGTGGTTCAGTTTCTGTGAGGCCCCATGTCGCTTATAGATCTTATTGTGATGCGTTTGACACCTCCAGCTGCCTCAATGCTTCCCCCAAAACTTTCCAAACATTTTTGAGCTCAGCCAAATGTGGGTCTCTGATCTTATTTTCATCAGCGGCTGGATAAAGTCTCAGAAGACAGTTGTGCCAGGCACCTGTCTGAGAGTATCAGTGATAGTGTCAGGAGTTGGCTCTTTCTTATGTGTTGGGTCCCAAGTTCAGCCAGTCTTTGGTTGGCCATTCCCTCAATCTCTGTTCTCTTTATCCTTGAATGTGTTGTGGGCAACGAGAATTTGGGGTCAAAGGTTTTGCTGATGGGTAAATGTCCCTCTCCCTCCACTGGAAGTCCTGAATGCTTACAAGAGATAGCTAAAAAAGGTTCCATATTCCTAGCTTCTAAGAGTCTCGCCTATGCTCACCTACGTATTTTCCCTGGAGCCTCCCCATCACAGGTATATGGCTTGCTCCAGAAATGCCTCCTCAAGAACTTCTCTCTCTCAAATACCACTCCACTCCCTTCCCACCTGATCAACACCCTTCCTTCACTCCCCACCACCTATCTAACCCAGTTCCCTCCCTTTATCCACTCCAATTTCTATTTTATTTGTCTTTCTGTGTGAGATTCACATATCATCCTTTTGTCACTCCTTGCTACTTAACCTTTTGGGTTCTATAGATTATATACCATGAGTATCCCGCAATTTATGGATAAAATCCACTTATGTGTGAGTATATACAATGCATGTCCATTTGGGACTGGGTTACCTCATTGAGGATAGTCTCAAATTCTGTCTATTTGCCTGTAAATTTCATGATGTTCTTGTGTTTAATAGCTGAGTAGGATTCTGTTATAAAGATGTAAATTTTTTTATCCATTCTTCTGTTGAAGGACATCTGGGTTGTTTCTAGTTTCTGGCTATTACTAATAAAGGTGCAAGGAACATAATGGAGCACATGCCTTTCTGGTATAGTGGATCATCTTTTGAATATATTCCCTGGGGGGATATAGCAAGGTCTTGGGGTAGAACTTATTCCCAGTTTCCTGAGAAACTTTCATAATGATTTGTTATGCTTCCCCTTCCCCTCATTCTTTCAGCAAGTGTCCCTAATTGAGCTTTTGATCTTAGCCCTCTAATGGGTGTAAGATGGAATTTCAGAGTCATTTAGATATGCACTTCCCTGACGCTTAGGGACATTGAACATTTTTATTTTGTTTTATTTTTAAATTAATTTATTTATTCACTTTACTTTCTAATATCAGTGAGAGGAAATTAAATTCAAGGTCTGATAATCTCAAGGCATGATAATCTTATTGCTGGTTTTTGGTATTCTCTTCATAGTATATTTTAGTCCTTAATGATTAAGACCTTCCACAATCTGACAGTCTCTGCAATGCTGAATTCGCTCTTTTAAGAGAAATAATGTTTCCTATTATCTGAATATGATTTGTCTAGGCTATCTCTTATACAAGGAGATGGAAAACGGGAGTAAACAAACAGAGAAGCATCTTGTCAGTTGTTAGCTAGGAAATTTAGGGCTTAACTGTTTAACTGCCTCCTCTGGACACCTGGAATTCACAGTCATTAGCGAATCTGTGACTTATCTTGTATAAACACCACAGTGCTTGAGACTGAGGAACCACGGAGTGTAATTAATTCTTGTGTAAATGCCAGGTCCTTGAAAGAACCCATCCTATCACAAAGAGGTAATGGGGTGAAGAGGTCATTGTGTGGGGCTTGGGCTCCTGACTTCCTGACTACAGTGAGTGTTGGGCAAGCTTTTCT
Organism: Micromys minutus; assembly: GCF_963924665.1. Taxonomy (NCBI): domain Eukaryota; kingdom Metazoa; phylum Chordata; class Mammalia; order Rodentia; family Muridae; genus Micromys; species Micromys minutus. Next base: position 87,808,747 of record NC_137972.1, on the reverse strand, counting down.
TCCCAGACCCCCAACTCCCTCGATATAAAAACCTCCAGCTTTCGAGCCTCTTGGCCGATACCTCTAGCTCCTGCATGAGATACGCAGCAGTCCGGAGCTCCGTCATTAAACTACCTCATGCTTTTGCAACAATAAGGTCTCTCGTGTTTCATTGGGTAACTCCGTGTCCTGAGACTTGAATGGGGGTCCCCAAAAGGGGGTCCTACATCAGTACCCCTTTACTCCCAGTACCCCCTCATGCAAGTTTTCTGACAATCTAAGTTTCTTTTTTCTTATGAGAAGATAATGATTCATATATATATATATATATATATATATATATATATATATATATATATATATATTTATAAATTCAAATATAACTTTATATCTCAAACTAAGGGAGAAAATCTTTATGTAAGCACAAATCAATCACTATAAGGGTGAGAGCAAACATGAATTAAATATAAAACAGAAAAATTAGTAAAATTTCAAGTTGATATTTTTGTTTTCTTTTTCTTTCTTCCGTTTTTTAAATAGATTTTTTCTGTATATACATTTTAGATGTTATCCCCTTAAATCCAATCCCATTCCCCCTCTTCCTTCCATTGCCTCTATGAAGGTGCTCCCTCTCCCAACCTCCCTCTTCCACATTAGCGTCTTGGCATTTCCCTACACTGGGAAAACAAACCTTCCTGAACCAAATTCCTCTCCTCTCCTTGATGCCAGAAAATGGTATCCTCTGTTGCATATGCAACTGAAACCATGGGGTTGGTGTTTTAGTCCCTGGGAGCTGTGATTGCTTTGGTTAATAATTTTATTCTTCCCATGGGGTTACAGACTCTTTCAGCTCCTTCAGTACGTTCTCTAGCTCCTTCATTGGTGTCCCCGAATTTATTCTGATGGTTAGATGCAAGCATCCTCATCTGTATTGGTATGGCACTGGCAGAGCTTCTGAGGATTAATCCATATCAGATTCCTGGTAATAAGCACTACTTGGCATCAGTAATAGAGCCTGGGAGTAGTGGCTGCATATGGGATGGAAATTCAGGTGAGGCAGTCTTTAAATGATCTTTAATCCCTGTTCCTCTATTTGACCCATTATTTCCTTCTATAAGTGTTTTGTTCTCCCTTCTAAAAAGGGCCGAGGCATCCACTTTCTAGCCTTCCTACTCCATGAGTTTCTTAAGTTCTGTGAATTGACTCTTTTGTATCGCTTATCAATGAGTACATACCATCAGTGTTCTTTGATGACTGGGTTTTTATCACTCAGGATGACAAATTCAAGTTCCTTCCATTTGCCTAGGAATTTCAAGAAATTATTGCTTTTAATAGCTGAGTAGTATTTCATTATGAAAATGTACCACAATTTCTGTATCCATTCCTCTGTTATAGAGCATCTGTGTTCTTTCCAGCTTCTGGCTATTATAAATCAGGCTGCTATGAACATGGTGGAACATTTGTCTTTATTAGATGTTGGAGCTTTTTTGGGTATATGCCAGGAGTGATATAGCTGTGTCCTCAGGTCTAATTTTCTGAGGAACCACAAGACTGATTTCCAGAGTGGTTGTACCAGCTTACAACCCCACCAACAGGGGAGGAGTGGTCCTCTATCCACATTTTAATGAGCATACACTGGCACCTAAGTTTTAATCTTAGCCATTCTGAGTAGTGTGAGGTGGAGTATTAAATTTGTTTTGATTTGCATTTTCCTGATGACTAGGGATGTTGAGCATTTCTTTAGGTGCGTCTCAGGCAATTGATATTTCTCAGTTGAGAATTTTTTGTTTAATTCTGTGTCTCATTTTAAATAGGGTTATTTGATGCTGTTTAGAGTCTAACTTCTTGAGTTCTTTGTATATATTGGATACTAGCCCTCTACCAGATCTAGGATTTGTAAAGATCTTTTTCCAATTTGTTAGCTGCTGTTTTCTCCTTTTGACAGTGTCCTTTGCCTTACAGAAGCTTTGCAATTTCTTGAGGTCCCATTTGTCAATCCTTGATCTTAGAGCAAAAGCCATTGGCTTTCTGTTCAGGAAAACTTCCCCTGTTCCTATGTGTTCTAAACTCTTCTCTACTCTCTATTCTATTAGTTTCCGTGTACCTTGTTTTTTGTGGAGGTCTTTGGTCAGTTGGACTTAAGTTTGTAAAAGATATAAGTAATAATCGATTTGCATTCTGCAGGCTGACTGTCAGTTGAACAAGCACGATTTGGTGAAGAGCCTGTCTTTTTTCCATTGAATGTTTTTAGCTCCTTTGTCAAAGATCAAGTGACCATAGGTGTGTGGGCTCATTTCTAGATCTTCAATTCTATTCCATTGATATACCTGCCTGTCTCTATAGCAATACCATGCAGTTTTTATCACAATTGATCTGTAGTACAGCTTGAGGTGCTTGATGGTGATTCCCCTGGAGTTTTTTTTTTTTTTTTTTTTTTTTTTTTTTTTTTTTTTTTTTTTCTTTTTCTTTTTTTGTCTAGGAAAGTTTCTGCTATCCTCGGTTTTTTTGTTATTCAAATGAATTTGCAAATTGCTCTTTCTAACTTTATGAACAATTGAGTTGGAATTTTGTTGGGGACTGCATTGAACTTGTAGATTGCTTTAGGCAAGATGGCCATTTTTATTATGTTGATCTTTCCAATCCTTGAGCATGTGAAATCTTTCCACATTCTGAGGTCCTCTTCAATTTCTTCTTTAGAGACTTGAAGTTCTTGTTGTACAGGTACTTTACTTGCTTGATTAGGGTCACACCAAGTTATTTTATATTCTTTGTGACTACTGTAAAGAGTGTTGATTCTCTAATTTCTTTTTCAGCCTGTTTATCTTTTGAGAAACACAAGGCTACTGATTTGTTTGATTTAATTTTATATCCATCCACTTTGCTAAAGTTGTTTCTCAGCTGTAGGAGTTTTCTGGTGGAACTTTTGGGGTCACTTAATTACACTCTCCTATCATCTACAAATACTGATATTTTGAATTTTTTCTTTCTAATTTATATCCCATTTACCTCTTTTTGCTGTCTGATTGCTCTAGATAGTATTTCCAGTACCATATTGTATAAGTAGAGAGAGAGTTGGCATCCTTGTCTAGTCCCTGATTTTAGTGAGATTGCTTCATGTTTCTCTCTAGTGTGATTTTGGCTACTGGTTTGCTGTATATTGCTTTTACTGTGTTTAAGTATGATCCTTGAATTCATGATCTTTCCAAGACTGTTAACATGAAGGGCTGTTGAATTTCGTCAAATGGTTTCTCAGCATCTAAAGAGATGATCATGTAGGTTTTTTTTCTTTTCTTCGATTTTGTTGTATAGTGAATTTCATTGATATATTTTCATATATTTAATTGTCCTTGCATCCCTGGAATGAAGTCTACTTGATCATGGTGAATGATCATTTTGATGTGGTCTTGGATTCAGTTTGCACGAATTTTGTTGAACATTTTTTTCATCATTGTTTATGAAGGAAATTGGTCTGAAGTTCTATTTCTTTGTAGGAACTTTGTGTGGTTTAGGTATGAGCATAATTGTGGCTTCTAGGAATGAGTTGGATAGTGTTTCCTTTATTTCTATTTTGTGGACTAGTTTGGAGAGTATTGATATTAGGTCTTCTATGAATGTCTAATCGAGTTCAGCAGGAAACCTACCCTGAATTTTTTTTGTTTCTTTTGCTTTTTTTTGTTGTTGTTGTTATTGTTGTAGTTGTTGTTGAAAGGCTTTTGATGACTGCTCTATTTCTTTAGGGTTTATGATTTATCTGATCCAGAGTTAACTTTGGTACCTGGTATCTATCTTAAAAATTGTCTGTATCCTCTAGATTTTTCAGTTTTGTTGAATACAGGCTTTTTAATAGGTCTGTTGGCTTTTTGAATTTCTTCAGTTTCTGGTGTTCTATCTCCCCTTTCATCTCTGATTTTGTTAATTTGGATACTCTCTGTGCGCCTTCTTGTTGTCTGGCTAAGGGTTAATGAATATTGTTGATTTTTCTCAAAGAACCAGCTCTCGGTTTTAATGATTCTTTGTATTTCTTTTCTGTGTGGTTGATTTCAGCTCTGAGTTTGATTATTTTCTGCTGTCTACTCCACTTGTGTGTATCTTCTTCTTTTTTTTTTCTAGAGCTTTCAGGTGAGCTGTCATGTTGCTAGTATATGCTCTGTCCAGGTTCTTTTTGCACTCAGACCTATGAATTTTCCTCTTAGAACTGGTTTTGCTGTATCCGATCATTTTGAGTATGCTGTGCTTTCATTTACATTAAATTCTAAAAAGTCTTTAATTCTTTTCTTTATTTCTTCTCTGACCAAGTTATCATTGAGTAGATTGTTGTTTTCTCTCAATGTGTATTTGGGCTTCCTGTTGTTTTTGTTGTTGCTGAGACCAGCCTTAGTTCATGGTGATAGGATCAAATAAACCATCTAAACAGTCTCATAGTTAACTGAAAACATAGTTAATGGATGTGAACACCATGTGTACTTAATGCCCTCTCCTTATTGTGATGCCCATTTTTTTTTGGAGAAGAGGCGCTCCAGATAAATGTCTTCCTTTTCCTTCCAATAATTGTATAAAAAGAAGAGAGTGAATAAAACTTAATTTTCTTAACTTTTAATAGCCTTATGGTATTTTAATTAATCACAAAATTTCAAACTCTTAAAGTCCATGAAATGATTATAAGATGAAAACTGAAATAATGAGAAAGAAAATGTTAGTTTTAATCATTTTGTCTGGAATGTCATTTCAGTCTGTGCTCTTAGATCACAATATATATATATATATATATATATATATATATATATATATATATATATATGACCTCTAAATTGGCTTAATTATAATATGCATCCATGGATGTAGGTAATAATCTTGTCTGGCCATTCCACATTCTATCATCTCCTATTTTTCTTGCTGTTTTATTCTTTTACCAATAAGTGTTCCACTAATGCACATAAGAGTTATTAGCTATGCTCCTTTTGGTTGTGGTTTAAAGGAATGGTAACTACATAGGACTATTGGTTCCTTCCCTTTGTAGAGGCTTGAATGTCAATTTCTGGTACCAGGAAAGCCAATCTTCCTAAAGATATGGAATTTTATATTTTCTAAGTATGCTTCTGCACAAAATTAGTCTTTCTTGTAAAGATCTTATTGTAGATTTTTACCTACTATAGAATCAGATGTGGAGAGATTACTTAACTGTAAGTCTTTGGAGTAAATGACTTTTTCTTGTTACTAATAAATTCTCAAACACCCTGTTCTTTGTATTTTAGAGTATACTCCTACACTCACATTTAATAATTCTGTTGGGAAGAAACTGTTGCCAAATTGAGTCACATTTCTAATTAAAATTAAACTATTTCATGTAAACATTCAGTCAAAATTGTACCTCTTTGTTTTGCTTTGAGAATTCTAGATTTATTCATTCACCATCCAAGGTTTCACAGATTCCTATACTGTAAGATAATTGAACAAACATGCAAATGATAAAAACAAGCTTGATGTTTAAAATAATATATACTGGAAAGTAAATGTTTCATTTGCAAAGAAGTTTTAGAATTTTGCCAACACATAAAAGCTTTGAAATTTTAGTCTGTTTGCTATTGATGAAAGTGATTAATTTTAATATAGTGTACAAATGTTCATTTTCTCTTGGTAGCACTAAAAAAGAGTAACTTTATTTTAAAGTTATTTTAATCATATATTTTGAAAAAAATCATGATATTTTCTTTAGTATCATTCTTTTCTAGTGGTTACTTTGGTTATCTAGGGCCTTCTGTAGTTCCATATGAATTTAATTAATGAACCTAACTTCTCTTAAGTCCATTGATTATAACTACGTTATTATTTATTTACCAGCTCATATCCGCTCAGAAATAAATACAAACCATATTTATTTTTCTGAGTCTGGGTTTCCTCACCAAGGATAACTCTTTTTTTATAGTTTCATCCAATTGCCTGCAAATTTTATGATGTCATTTTAACAGCCAAGTAATACTCTATTGTGTAAGCAGATCTCATTTTCTTTATTCTTCTTTTGAAGGACATCAGGCTGATGCTAGAGAAGCCATCAAGCTGATAACCCCATTGCCCAGGACAACATCCTCAGAAATCATTGAATATAGAAAGTTCAAGCTGGTGCCTACATGGGAGCTTTGAACCTCATGTTTTAACCTCTTTGGTTCAGGAATATACTTTGTATACTACTGAAAGAGAAACATATCTAAGAACCCAGCCAGAAAACCTTTGACCTACAATCTGTCCTGTTGCAATGCATGCTGAGACAATGATGTGAGAAAACTTGTGGGGGTTGGGAGTAGCCAACAAATGTCTGATATAATTTAATGTCCAAAATTATCAATATCTCTCCAAAATCTAAAGCCCAGGTAATAATCTTTTATGATTTATTAAAATTGATTTAACATATAACTTTTAAATAATTTGAGAACTCTATTTCGAAAGTCTTCATTCAGAAACTATAGAATTTACTATAATCTTAACTGCAAATATATTTTGGATATAGTAAAAATCAAATTAAGAAAGTATTTCAAAAATGGTTAAATTAGTTAAAATAATGATTATGAAAGTTACTTTTTAAAAGTGGAGTTGAAAATTAGACCCAGATAATATTTATAATCTAAAATATCATACTAACTAAACCAAGTAACTAAATAATGGTAGTACCAAAGGATTTCAAAACCAAATACTTGAAAATTTATGTCCAAATACCTATATCTTAATAATATTAGAAATATTTGAATATTAAAATATTCAAATGATCTTATTTAATTAATATGTATTTTTATAAGAAATCCTATATGTGTTGATCAAATTAGATTAACATACAAGAAATTTATTGTTTCCCTTCTGCCCAATCTATTAGTACCTGCTGTTATGTCTCCCCTTTTATTTCTGATTTTGTTGATTTGGTCATGATCTTTGTGTTTATGGAGTTTGGCTAAGAGCTTGTCTATCTTGTTGATTTTCTCAAAGACTCAGCTCTTAGTTTTATTAAATTTTTTAAGTTTAATTTCTTATTTATCAATATCTTAAGTGCTGTACCCTGCCCCGGTCCCCATCTCAGAGTTCTTTAGCTCATCTTCCTTCTCTTTTACCTCACCTCAGAGAGGGATTACCCCTCTCTGAAACATTAAGTCTCTAAAGGATTAGGAGCATCCTCTACCAATAAGGTCAAATAAGGCAGTCCTCAGCTATATATGTTAGTCCCTGATTTCTCCTGATTATGTCTCTGGTTGGTAGCTTAGACTTTGAGAGGTCTAGAGGTCCAGGTTAGTTGACAGCTTTGGTCATCCTATGGGGTTGCCATTCCCTTCAGTTCCTTCAGTCCTTCCCACAATTCTTCCATAGGGATCCCCAAACTCAGTCCAGTGGTTGGTTTTTAAGTATCTGCATCTATCTCTGTCAGCTGCTGGCAGAGCTGCTTTGAGGACAGCCATGCTAGGCTCCTGTCTGAAAGCACAGCATAGCTTCAGTAAAAGTGTCATGGTTTCTTCCCCCCTTATGAATGGATCCCAACTTGGGCCAATCAGTGGTCATTTTATCTCTTCAGTGTCTGCTTCTATTGTTCTCATCATTTCTAATTGATTGATTTCAGCTCTGAGTTTGATTATTTTCTGCTATTTGCTCCTCGTGAGTGTGCTTGCTTCCTTTAATGTTTTCTAGAGCTTTCAGGTGTACTTCTAAATTGTTGGTATGAGAACTCTTCAGTTTCTTCATGGTGTGCTTATTGTAATGAATTAAACAATGTTTTCATTGTGTCCCATAATTTAGATATGCTGTATCTCCATTTTTACTGAATTTTAGAAAGTCTTTAATGTCTTTCTTTATTTTCTCCCTGACACAGTTATCATTAAGCAGAGACTTCTTCAGTTTCCATGAGTATGTACACTCTCTGTGGTTTATGTTGTTGATGTCCAGCTTTAATCCATGGTATTATGATAAGATGAAAGGAGTTATTTCAGTCTTCTTGTATCTGTTGAGGCTTATTTTGTGACTGATTATATAGTCAATTTTGGAGAAGGTTCTAGAGCTGCTGAGAAGATACATTGTTTTGTGCTTGGGTGAAATGTTCCATAAATACCTGTTAGGTCTATTAGAGTCATTACCTCTGTTAGTTTCATCACTTCTCTCTTTAGTTTCTGTCGTGATGACATGTCTATTGGTGAAAATTAGGTGTTGGTCTCCCACTATTAATGTGTAGGGAATGATGTCTGATTTAAGCTTAATTCATATATATATGTGGGTGCCCTTGTATTTGGGTCATAGCTGTTCTGATTTGAGAAGTCCTCTGGGTGGATTTTTTTTCATGAATATAAAGTGTCCTCTTGTATATCTTTTGATTACCTTTGGTTGAGAATTTATATTATTATATATTAGAGTAACTATCTATGCTTGTTTCTTGGGTCCATTTCGTTAGAAATCCTTTTCTGTGTTTATATCCCAAGGTAGTGTTTATAGCCATCTCTTTCTATAGGTTAAGGAAATTTTTTTCTAAAATTTTTTGAAGATGTTTTCTGGGCCTTTTAACTTAGAATCTATTTTTTTGTCTATTCCTACTATTCTTAGTTTGATCTTTTCATGAGTGTCCCAAATTTTCTGAATGTTTTATGTCATGAACATTTTAGGTTTTGCATTTTCTTTGACCAATATATTAATTTCTTCTATTGTATTTTCTATGCCTAAGATTCTCTCTTCCATGTCTTATATTTTGTTGATGATGTTTATAATTGCAGTTTTTAGTCTCTTTCCTAGGTTTTTAATTTCCAGGATCATCTCAGTTTATATTTCCTTTATTGCTTCTATTTCCATTTTCAGTTCTTGAACATCTTTATTCCTATCCAGGTGTTTGGTCATAATTTCTTGTATTTCTTTATATTTACTTTCTTCCTCTTTTAAAAATTACTTGTTTGAATGTAATTTTTTACATGTCTTTAAGGCATTTATCCATTTACTCTTTAAAGGGCTTTATCATCTTTATATGTTTGGATATCAAATTTGTTAGGATATGCAATGCCCACTTAGCAGGATAGCTGAGCTCTGATGGTGTTAACCTTGCCCTAGGTCTTGTTGATTGTGTTCTTGTGGAAAGATAATCCTGATGATAACAGGATTCATTAGAAAGTCTTTGGGACACATGGGCTAGTCAAAGGAGGTCAGAGGATGCAAATCTGCTGACTGTTCCCCATGTGGACACATCTGGAAAAGGATTGGTAAGACAGTGTTCTAGGCTGGATGTTTTGATTCCCTCACACAGGCCTCCACAGGGAAGCAAAAAGGTCTTAGGTTTCTCCAAGGCCCTTTGAGATGGTAGGGCAAACCCAGAGCTAAAAAGCAGAATTCAGGGCACTGGGCACAACTCATCACTGCTGGCTGTGCCCTAGGCAGACGCAACTGGTAAGAGATTGGTGGCTCAGTATTTTATTATTTTTGTTCTTGGGACTTCTGCAGGCCTCCACTGGGAAGCAAAAAGCTCTTGGTATCCTGCAAAGCTCCTCAGACACAAAGGGTAAGACCAGAGCCAGATAATGCATTTATTGATGGGATAATATAAGGTGCTGATAAATGTGTAGAAAATAATATTTCAGTTAGGTTTACATATCTATTCAATTCTTTGTCATTTTTCTGACTGAAAATATCATTTAATAAACATTGCTTTTACTTTTGATGTGATTAGTTCATAACTGATATTTTAAATTCAATTATGGAATTATTATGCATTAATAAACTGCTTTGCATTGATGATTTCTTCATATTAATTTTCTTTAATTAATGTTTGAAAATTACCAACCAAAACTTAAAAAAAGACCTGGTATGCGAATACAAATACAATATTATGATATTCACACTATTGTACCAACTATACTTTTTGGACTGTACAGATTAAATTTATTGCCTTAGGTAAGAAGGCTAACGAATTGCATGCTGTTGACAAGGAAAGCCTAATTTCATAATTTCATCATTAAATATATCTAAAACATTGGCAAGAAATATACATGACACTGCATTTGACTAAGAAATTCCTAAAGATCAGAGATGCAAGGCTTCATAGAGAAATGACATAATGTTTCTTATGAACTGATATTGACATGTCAGTATTTTATCCACAGCTTAGAGAAATGAAAAAGAAGTCGTGGCTATCAAATTTTTATGTGACCTGAAACCTGAAGGGTTAATCAGCATAATAAATAAAATGTGTGAAACTGTCCAGGACTCTGATGGGCTCAAGTCAACATAATGAATTTTGACAGGTATAACAGTAAAATATGAAATCCACGTTAAATAATATATGAAGGTAGCAGTTTAAATCGGCTTGTTAATGTGTGTGATTATACATGACTGTATGTATGATAATAAAATACTCACTGGTTTATTTACAGATAAATGCCACATTAACTCTGAAATAAGTTCTAGATGCCTGAAACTTGCTCTGAATTAGAAGAAACTAGTATTTTACTATTTGACAGGAACAATACCAGCTTTTCTTTTTTTTGCTAGACTAGATGATAATACAACATAATTTTCAATTATAGAGACCATATTTTAAAGTCAACAATGTTAAACTGAGAAAATTGTATCAGTGATTAGAAGTAAAATTGTTTTCAATGTGTTCAGTGTATGTGTTCGTGTTCTAGTGAAGGTTATGCATTTATAAATCAGCTTCTCTCCTTCTCTCATGTGTGCCTCTCACATCAAATTCATCTTACAAGCCATGAGGGCCACACTTTTACCTGGTGAACCATTATCTTCCCTCGATTTTTATTCTTTAAGCAATTGCAGACTGTTTCCCATTAGAAAATGCAGATAATGGTATTTCCTCAAGTGAGATGTGTTCAATACACTTAGACAAAATTCCACATAAAATTTCCAAAGCTTTGCCACTGACTAAAACCCTTTTATGATACTTTGTCTCTGAGTGTCTGTTTCCATCAATTCCAGTGAATCTGATCTGAGAGCAAGTGGTGAGGTATTGAGCCCTGTGGCTCCCTAGAAGATGAACAAGGTCAACTGAAGCAGTTGTCTTTATTCTGAAGCAAACAGTGTTAAGAGGAAAAAAAAACAGAATAGCAGTTTTATGTTATCTGGATGATTTCTGGGCTCAGGACTTACATGTTTATTCTATTTATCATTAGTGAGAAGAAGTAACCACAGGAAAAAATAGTATTTGTGAAAATAGAAATAGGAGAAATGGAAGAAAAAAATCAATTAAATATTCAGTCTATCTTCTCCACATGGTGTGCTAGACTGGGAGAGTGAATGTGAGCAACAGATGAATAAAACATTATCTCTTTCTTCAGGATGTTTAGGGAGGAAAGTTACAGGCTGAAAACCAATCTTTTTTCCCCTCTATTTGATTTTCTGATTCATCATTCTTAAGCATAGGGACTGAAATGTCCTGTTTAGTAAAATATCATGAAGTGCAGTATGAGAAAACTTGTCCTATGAAAATTATATTCCTGCTGGGAAATTATAATGTGGCACATAGTGTTTGGAAATTTTCTTTGGTAGTTTGAGGGGATAAAGGAGCCATTACTCTTCTGTATATGAAGCAAGCCTAACCTGTGCTTTATTGAAGACTCATCCCTACAAGAGTTTCTGTAGAAGACAGAAGTTGTCTCCTAAATTTATCCCAAGGGGTGATTCTAATGCCCTTATCACCTCAGGTGAGGGCTTATGCTGGGAACCTATTATTGTTAACTTTGTAAAATTTATTTTATTTTTGTAATTTATTGTAAAATCTCTGTAGAACCCAGATGTATCCACTGCAATTTTATTCTGAGAAACAGATCTTTGATATTGTACATAGAATCCAGAAGATATCCTGGTGTGGTCTTCTTATTATAGGTTGGAATTATTATCCTAGAAAGGAAAATAGAAATAATTTTATTCAAGATGGTATTGAATCCCAGTATGAGTATTCCTGAATTACCCACATATATATCTTTCCTGTCTTGTCTATCAAAGATGGTGTATTAATAGGAACTAAAAAGCATTGCTTTGCATTATATCTTAGTTACTTTTCTAGTTGCTGTGACAGAATGCTTTGACTAAAGCATTTTGGGAAAGGTAGGTTAGATTTGGCTAACAAATTGAAGTAACAGCTTATCAGTTACATCAGTCATCAGCAGAGAAAGGATAATGCTTGGAGGAAGCATCTCCTGGCATGTATTCACATCAAGGACCATGTAACAAAGAATTATTCCATACAGCTCACTTTCATTTTATCCGGAAGCTAACCCAGAAAATGCTATGACTTACAGATTAGTAGTATCAAGTATTCAATGTCTTCTTTAATCTAGATAATATTTTACTGCTGTTCCAAAAGTATTGCATTTAAGGAGTGACTGCAAATAACACAAATTTGATAATAGAAATGTGCCATCAGGGCTAACTTCTTCAATGTCTAAAAATTACACTAGAAGAAAGCAGGATTGATTATTCCATATGATGCATTGGGTCATTGAAAAAGTACTATCCAATTTGAATAGAATACTAAGATCTATTGACTTAATATGAAAAAGCAAACTCTGGAATCATTATTCAGTGAATAGATAAAATTATCAAAATGACCTTGTCACATCCTGCACTAACTAAATATAAATCTATACATTTCTATGTCTCTATAAATCTTTATATTTGTAAGTAAAAATAAATCTGTTGATAGATTGTGAAATCAAGACTGAGAGAATAGTGTAGAGTTCCTATAGCAACAAGAGCATAATAGAAACTTGAAATTCAACATTTTTTCATATGAACAGCTATTTCAGAGTAAGCAGGGTCTACAATCTGTTTTTCATGAGCTCTTTGGGTGGTTTTTATTAATATTCATATCTGTTAATAAGGCCATGAGGTCATAGAGTTTTACCTTTGCGTTAATCAGTACAAATAAGGTTTTTTTTGCTAATCAATTAAAAATAAAAGAATGAGAAGCATATTTTATGTCTCTTTTATGCCTGCTAGACAAATAGCTCAACATTGCATTATCAACTAACAAGTGTTGAGAAATATGCACTTTTGTACTTAAAGATAGCTTTTAATGAATAAAATTAAACACACACACACACCTGCTACCTACGGATCAGATGTTTATATTCCCTCTTCACATTTGTTTGTTGAAACTCAGGTCTTTGATAGATGATATTTGGCATGGAAGTGTTTAGGAATCAATCAAATGTAGATATGGGATTCCCATTCACTTGATAATATTGGAATTCATAAAAGAAGATTAATCAATGAGTGTGATCTTTTTTATTAATTGAACAACTTTGTTTTAAAAACAGATAAATGTACAGATTTTAAAAGCATTTTTCATAAAGCTATATGAATACATTTTTGTCAATACTTGATTTTTTTAAAGGTTTGATAGTATGCATTAAAATCTTACTAGTTACAATGAGCATAAAGTACATGTAAAACGAGATGTAACCTAAAAATAGTCAAAGTTTTCTTGGTGTGTAAAGATTTAGCATAATGGTTTTTCATTTTCTTTTCTTTTTCTTGAACTTCATATAGTCTTGAGTTGTTTCTGGGGTGTTCAGAGCTTTCTGGGGTTAGAAGCCAAATATCAGTGACTGCATATTATGTTTGTTCATTTGGGACTGGGTTATCTCACTCAGGATGATATTCTCCAGATGCATTCATTTTCTTAAAAATTTCACAAAGTCATTGTTTCTGATAGCTGAGTAGTACTCCATTGTGTAAATATACCACAATTATTTTTCCATCCATCTACTGAAAGACGTATGGGTTCTTTCCAGCTTCTGGCTATTATAAATAGAGCTGCTATGAACATTGTGGTACATTGTCTTTGTTGTATGTTGGAGTATATATCTCTGGGGTATATGCCTAGAAGTGGAATAACTGGCTCTTCAGTTAGTACTATGTCCAATTTTCTGAGGAATCGCCAGATTGATTTCCAGAGAGGTTGTACCAGTTTACAACCCCACCAATAGTGGAGAAGTGTTCCTCTTTCTCCACATCCTTGACAGCATCTGCTGTCCTCTGAATTTTTGATCTTAGCCATTCTGGTTGGTGTGAGGTGGAATCTCAGGAATGTTTTGGTTTTCATTTCCCTGATGCCTAAGGATGTCAAGAACTTCCTTAGATGCTTCTCAGCGATTCCATATTCCTCAATTGAGAACGTTTTGTTTAGCTTTATACCCCGTTTTTTTAATAGGATTGTTTGATTCTCTGGTGTCTAACTTCTTGAGTTTTTTTGTAAACCTTGGATATTAGGCCACAATCAGATGTGGGGTTGGTAAAGATCTTTTCCACTCTGTTGGCTGCCGTTTTGTTTTCTTGGCAGTGTCCTTAGCCTTAAAGAAACTTTGCAATCTCATTAAGTCCCCTTTGTGAATATTTGACCTTACAGCAGGAGCCATTGGTGTTCTGTTCAGGAAATTTTATCCTGTGCCTATTGGTTCTAAGGTTTTCTCTACTTTCTTTTCTAATAATGTCAATGTACCTGGTTTAATGTGGAGATCTTTGAGCCACTTGCACTTGAGCTTTATACAAGGAGGTAAGAAAGGGTCTATTTTCACTCTTCTGCATGCTGAGTCCAGTTGGACCAACACCATTTGTTGAGGAGACTGTTCTTTTTTCATTGAATGTTTACAGCTCCTTTGTCAAAAATCAAGTGATGATATATGTGAGGGCTCATTTCTGTATCTTCTACTCTATTCCATTTATCCACGTGCCTATTTTTGTACCAGTACCATGCAGTTTTTAGCACAATAGCCTTGTAATATAGTTTGAGGTCAGGGATAGTGATTCCTGCAGGTATTTTCTTGTTGTTCAGGAAGGATTTTGCTATTCTGGGTCTTTTGTTATTCCAGATGAAATTGCACATTGCTCTTTCCAAATCTATGAAGAATTGGGTTGGAATTTTGATGGGGATTGCATTGAATCTGTAGATTGCTTTTGGTAGGATGGCCATTTTTATGATGTTGATCCTTCCAATCCATGAGCTCGGGAGAGCGTTCCATTTCCTGAGATCTTCCTCAATTTCCTTTTTTAGAGATTTTAAGTTCTTTTCATACAGGTCCTGCATTGCATAGTTAGCATCACACCAAGTGATTTCATATTGTTTCTGACTATTGTGAAGGGTATATTTTCCCTAATTTCTTTCTCCACATGTTTGTCCTTTGAATATAGGAAGGCTACTGATTTGTTTGTGTTAATTTTATATCCAGCCACTTTGCTGAACTTGTTTATCATCTGTAGGAGTTCTCTGGTGGAAGTTGTGGGGTCGCTTAAGTCCACTATCATGTCATCTGCAAATAGTGATGTTTTTACTTCTTCCTTTCCAATTTGTATCCCTTTGATTTCCTTTTGCTGTCTAATAGCTCGGGCCAGGACTTCCAGTACTATGTTGAATAGGTAGGGGGAGAGTGGTCAGCCTCATCAAGTCCCTGATTTTAGTGGGATTGCTTCAAGTTTCCCACCTTTAGCTTTGATGTTTGCTGTTGGTTTGCTGTATATTGGTTTTATTATGTTTAGGTGTGAGCCTTGGATTCCTGTTCTTTCCAAGACTTTTAGCATTAAGGGGTATTGAATTTTGTCAAATGCTTTCTCAACAACTAGTGAGATGACCATGTGGTTAATTTCTTTGAGTTTGTTTATATGATGGATTATGTTAATGGATTTCCATATATTAAACCATCACTGCATGCCAGGGATGAAGCCTACTTGATCATGATGAATGATCGTTTTGATGTGTTCTTGAATTTGTTTTGCAAGGATTTCATTGAGTATTCTTGCATCGATGTTCATAAGTGAGATTGTTCAGAAGTTCTCTTTCCTTGTAGTGTTTTTGTGTGGTTTAGGAAAGAGGGTTATTGTACATGGAAACAAGAGTTAGGTAGTGTTTCATCAGATTCTATTTTGTGGAAATTTTTTGGAGAGTATTGGTTGTCAATAAATGTCTGATAAAATTCTGCACTGAACCCATTTGGATGTGAGATTTTTTTGTTTGGGAGGCTTTTGACAACTGCTTTTATTTCTTTAGGTGTTATGGGATTATTTAGATGGTTTACCTGGTCCTGGTTTAACTTTGTATTTAGTATCTGTCTAGGAATTCATATTTCCTCCAGATATTCCTGTTTTGTTGAGTTTAGGCTTTTGTAGTAGGATTTGATGATTTCTTGAATTTCCTGTTTCTGTTGTTATATCTCTACTTCCCTTTCTGATTTTGTTAATTTGGATACTCTCTCTTTGCTCTCTAGTTTGTCTGGCTAAGGGTATATCAATCTTGTTAATTTTCTCAAAGAACCAGCTCTTGGTTTTGTTGATTTTTGAATGGTTCTTTTTGTTTCTATTTGGTCCATTCTGCTCTGAGTTTGTTTATTTCTTGCTGTCTACTTCTCTTGGGTGTATCTGCTTCCTTTTGTTCTAGAGATTTTAATTGTGCTGTAAGGTTGCTAGTGTATGCTCTCTCCAGTTTCTTTTTGGAAGCACTTAGAGCCATGAGTTTTCCTCTCAGTGTTGCTTTCACTGCATTCCATAGGTTTGAGTATGTTGTGTTTTCATTTTCATTAAATTCTAGAAAATCCTCAATTGTTTGCTTCATTTCTTCTTTGACCATGCTATCATTTCATAGAGTATTGTATAGTTTCCATATGTATATGAGCTTTTTGTGGTTTTTGTTTTTATTAAAGACCAGCCTTTGACCATGGTGATCTGAGAGGATGCATGGGAGTATTTCAATCTTCTTATATCTATTCTGGCTTGTTTTGTGTCCGATTATATGGTCAGTTTTGGAGAAGGTGCGATGAGGTGTTGAGAAGAAAGTGTATTCTTTTGTTTTAGGATGATATGTTCTGTAGATGTCTATTAATTCCAATTGGTTCATAACCTCTGCTTGTTTCACTGTGTCCTTGTTCAGTTTCTGGTTTCATGGTCTGTCCATTGGTGAGAGTGGGGCGTTGAGGTCTCCCACTATTATTGTGTGGGGTACAATGGTTTTTTTTTTTTGAGATTTAGTAGGGTTTCTTTTATGAATGAGTGCTCTTGTATTTGGAGCATATATGTTAAGGATTGAGAGTTCCTCCTCACAAATTTTCCCTGTAATGAGTAAAATGTTTCCTTTCTTATATTTTTTGATAACTTTTGGTTGAAAATCTACTTTATTCGATATGAGAATGGCTACTCCATCTTGTTTCTTGGGGCTCTTTTCTTGGAAGTTTTTTCCCAATGTTTTATTCTGAGATAGTGACTCTTTGTCTCTGAGATGAGTTTCCTGTATGCAGCAAAATCCTGGATTATTTTTATGTATCCTGTCTGTTAGCCTATGTCTTTTTGTTGGGGAATTGAGTCCATTTACGTTAACAGATATTAAGTAATTCTGGTTAGTCTTTCCTGCTATATTTGCTTCTAGAAGTAGAATTGTGTCTATGTGTCTTTCTTCTTTTGGTTTCTTTGCTTAGTTATTTTCTTGTTTTTACTAGGATGTAGTTTTCCCCCTTGTATTGGGTTTTCCACCTGACACTTGTGTCCTATTAGGGTCTTCATGATGCCTGTCCAGGATGTTCTAGCTTTCATAGTCTCTGTTTAGAAGTCAGGTATAATTCTGATTGTTCCGCCTTCCTTTTTTTTTATATGAAGAAGCTACAGAATAAATATGCTTAATTTCTTAGCTTGATTTCTGTGCCAAGTATCAGTCCATATAATTTAATAAGAAATATATTCTGAAACCCAGAAACTTTTCAATCGAAATATAGGTAGATTTGTTTTCTAAGGTTGTTGTCATTACTTAACCAAGGCAACTGGAATGTACTGATACACAAGGTTGTATTCTAGGTTTTTTTAGATTCTTCATTAAGAACAGTAGATTAGTTTTATGTCAACTTGATTCAGGCTAGAGTCATTAAAGAGATGTTATAATTATTCTATAGGAAAACCCATAGGACTTTTTCTTAGCTAGTGATTGGTGTGGGAGAGCCTTTCTCATTGTTTGTAGTCCCTTCCCTAGGCTGGCTTTCCTAGGTTCCATAGTAAAGCAGGCTAAGCAAGCCTTCAATACTAATGAGAACACAATCTTCAAACGTAAGAGAAACTTTAGTATTGCCTAGAATGAGAACTAATGAGGCAAGTGGTAGCAATCTAGTATCATTTGAGCACAGGATGTTGGTCAGTATAGATCACATTTTATAAGTAGTGAGTAGAAGAGGGAAATTTTAGGAAATGGCAAACATGAGAGCAGGAAGGCCTTGTGATGAGAGGAGAGAATACATGTTTTAACCAAGGTGTGGTAGGAAACTACCAGAATCATCTGAACCTGCTTACAGTGTTATATTCTTGCTCCTGTAGGCTGTTATTGCACTTGGCTGCAAACAGGTATTGGTAATACATTACAGTCAACTTGGAGTTCCATTCAAAGGTTTCCATACAATATTATAGAATAGATTACTTTGAATTTGAGCAGCAGCAGAGTACCTAGTATCATGACTCTAGATATGTTTTGAAATAGAAATCAATAGAATCTGTCCTTAAAATCTATATAAAGAGAAAACAAAGTCTGAAAGTCTTTTTTTCAAAACCATATTTTATAAATTGGATATCCTGAAGGAAACCAATCCAAAGTAAGTTATAGCAAATGTTTTCAAATACATTGTACCAAGAATATGCACAGATATTTTCTCCCCTATTAAGCCTCAAAATGCTCATTTCTAATGACAAACAAAAAACACTGTTTCTTAGCCTTCTCTGTATTTTCCTTAATCCCAGTTGACTCTTTTTACTGTGTTGACTGTATATAAAACTGTGGTTTCCGAATGGCCGAGAAACATCTGAGGAAGTGCTCCACATCCTTAGCCATCAAGGAAATGCAAATCAAAACAACCCTGAGATTACACCTCACACCAGTCAGATTGGCCAAGATCCAAAACTCAGATGACAGCAGATGCTGGCGAGGCTGCGGAGAAAGAGGAACACTTCTCCACTGTTGGTGGAGTTACAAACTAATACAACCACTCTGGAATTCAGTCTAGCGATACCTCAGAAAATTGGACATAGTACTACCTGAAGACCCAGCTATTCCACTTCTGGGCATATACCCCAGAGACACCTTAGTACACAACAAAGATATATGCACCACAATGTTCATAGCAGCTCTATTTATAATAGCCAGAAGCTGGAAAGAACCCAGATGTCCTTCAGAAGATGAATGGATACAAAAATTGTGGTACATTTACACAATGGAATACTACTCAGCCACCAGAAACAATGACTTGACCAAATTCTTAAGAAAATGGCAGCATCTAGAGAATATCATCCTGAGTGAGATAACCCAGTCACAAAAGAACAGACATAATATGCAGTCACTGATAGTGGGATGCTAACCCCAGAGGCTCGCACTGCCCCAGAAACAACTCACAGACTGTATGAAGTCCAAGAAATAAAGAAAACAAAACAAAACAAAAAAAAATATTTCCATGTTACATGTTGTTTTACATGTACTTTAGCTCATTGTAACTATTAAGTTTTCAAGGCATACAACCAAACCTTGAAAAAAATCAAGTACTGACTAAAAAATATATTCATATAGTTTTATATAAAAATTATGTTAAAATCTAAAAAAAGTACTGACAAAAATGTATAATTTTAAGCAAAAAATGTTTAAAATCTGTACATTTATCTTTGTTTTGTAAAATAAATTTGTTAAAAAAAACTGTGGTTTCTATGCCATTTTCAATGGCCTTTGCATTTAACAAGAAGGATGAATGCCTAATAGATTTTCTTTCATTTATTTATTTAGCAAACATTAATCTAGCCCTAGGCAAGGCAAAG
Organism: Micromys minutus; assembly: GCF_963924665.1. NCBI lineage: Eukaryota > Metazoa > Chordata > Mammalia > Rodentia > Muridae > Micromys > Micromys minutus. Next base: position 87,788,986 of record NC_137972.1, on the reverse strand, counting down.
CACTGTAAGAAATTGCTTACAAGGCAGATATGAGGATGCTAATATGGAATATGCATAAGACAAGATTACTTGATTGCACAGGATCTTTTACATGGAAGTCGCAACCTACTTTACCACTCTAAGTTTGCTGTTCTGCCTGAATAAAAACTTTAACAAGAAAATCTCCTAAATTACCTTGCTATACCTGGTAGATTAGAAGGGCTTCGGGCAATACTATTTTTGGCAAAATAAAAAGCAGTAATCACCTTTTCTGAAGCCATTAAAAATGTCAGTCCTAGAGATTTGGTTTAATTGATAAAGGACATTTAACACAATGAAGAGATCCAAAGTTTGATATCCTACTACACACTAAAAAAATCACATTCTGTCAAACACTTTTGAAACCCAAGAAATAGTAAAAACCTTAGTAGAGTAGACGTCTAGAATTTATTGGCCAACGAACCAGTCAATCAATGAGCTACAAGAGACCATGTCTAAATAAATAAGGTGAGAAAAAGTTTAAAGAGACACTTCATGTTTACTACTACCTCCATGTTTACACAAAGACACACACACACACACACACACACACACACACACACCTTCAAAGATTAGGTAACAGTCTTATCAACAACATCATAGGCAAGTTAATTTCTTTTGATGAAGTCATATGAAGTGGAAGTTTCTGGTTATGTCATGTGATGCAGACTCATGTAGCTTTTTGATGGGACAAGACCCATGGGAGGACAAGTGATGTTTGGATAGAGTATAAATATGACTCATCAGATAGTGATGGTGTGTTTGCATAGCTAGCCTTGCAACACCTTGTTGGTCTCATATCTTTGATGATTTTCACTTCATTGAGAGAGGTAGGGCAGAGATCTCTTGGCACCCCAGATGGTTCTGCTCAGTCCCCATTGAGCAAAGGCCTAGCTGTTTCTGCTGGATTATGCCACCTCTGCTATTTGCTGTTTGGTATACTGATGCTACTGAAGTGGTCTGCTAGTATCTTGACAAACAGAGATTGAAATCGCCCGCAAAGAACTACTTCTAAACAGGTCTACATATCCTTATCTTATTTTTCCATCCTTTCTCCCTTAATTTTGGATGGTTGGCTAGAAGGAGAGTCAATGCATTTGAAAAACATTATTAAAATATGTTTTTAAAATATCTAAGCCTACAGTCATGTGACAAAGACAAACATAAGCATGTCTTTCATAGATAGAATGATTAATAGTTAACAAGGAGATTTGATATTAGAAAACATTTTGCCTTTTCCTTTCTTCTTCTTTCTCCTCTTCCTCCCACCTCTTCCTCCACCTCTCTCTCCCTTTCCTTCCCCTTCCTCTTCCTCCTCCTAACTTCTCCTCCTCCTTCCTCCTCCTCCCTTTCTTTTTTCTCCTTTTTCCTTCTTATTATACAAATAAAGAATATTAGTTATATTTAGGAAGCAAATCATTTTTAGGCATTGACTTGTTACAAACAAAATACATTCTAAGCAACAATGTTGATATGTCTGTTGGTTTGAAAGTATAAGACAAAATATCTCCAGGAAAAGCAGATGACTTGCCTCCATATTTAAATTTTCTTTGTGACTAAAGATGTACTAGGTTTTCAAAGACACCACTAAATGACTATTATGATAGACTGTTAATTTCCATAGCCATGGATTCTCTTATTCCCCTCCAGTACTTGAGGCTTTAATTTCAGGGTGTGTTTTAATTTGTTTTGTTTTGGTTTGTTTTTTGTTTTTTGTTTTTAACTAAAGTGGGTCATGAAACAAATTAGGTGCAATTTATGCATCACTAAGATTTTAGTTTTCATTAGTTTAGAGACCCTTTTTGATGAAGAAAGATAAAGTAAGCATATTACATTTTGAAGCTTTCTTTAGGCATAAAAAAGAAATTATATGCCTAACGACTATAATCTGAAAGGAATGATAAGTTCTTAAAATATTACTATAAAATATTTTTCTTTGTATTTTTTCTTTCTCATATCCATCAAAAACAGACATGAAACAAAACTAACTCAAATAAACCTTTCAGAAAAACATTTCTGGAACCATGAACTAGTCAATTCTAGTGGGAATTGCATCAATATATGGCATCGCGGGCTGCCTCCGAAAAATGATTTTAACAGTGTCAATTTAACAGTATGTTTTGGCTCCTGCCTGGGCAGCAAGTGAGCATGGGATGCCAGCCTGTCCTTCAAACACTGTGGCAACATGACTAGCATGTGCACACTACGGTGATTTTCACTATGGGATTCCAAGAGAAGCATATGTTTATGAGTGAATGTGTTCCAGAGAATTCAGGAAATCTAAAGAATCTGATGTAGAAAGATAGGAAAACTTTATCCAAAAAAAATTTTATATGAAAGAATGCCTAGTTGAATTTTTGAAATAGACAAATATAAAGATAATCTTTAGCATCTTGGAAGATAATCTATATGGTCCATAAAAATAGGGTACATATTGTACTATGCATATAATTTTTAATTTTGAAAATATTGATGTCTTATTATTTTAATATGAAACATATATGCACATCTCTTTCTCTCTCTCTCTCTCTCTCTCTCTCTCTCTCTCTCTCTCTCTCTCTCTGTGTGTGTGTGTGTGTGTGTGTGTATTCCCATTGTTACTGCAAACATTTTAGACATGAATGTAGAGATTAACAACTATGAGGATACTGAAGGTCCCCAGATGGCAAAGTAAAGTTTGATCTACTGTAAAAATAAAACAGGAATTTATTTTCATATTTTGCTTTAGAGATGAAACTCCTGTTTGGTTTCCAAAATTCAATTTTAAAAAAGAATCTTGGCTTTGTTCTGGCAGATTATGCTTATCACAGAGTTATGGTTTCTTCAAAGTTATTGCTTGAGAGAAGAACAGATGCCAAACAACAAAACTTCTGACTATCCAAATTTTCTTCACAGATCAAGTGAAGAAATTGACGTTCTGGATGGTATTCACATTTGAAGAGACTTGACTATCTGCCAAGCACATAAACTAAATTTTATTTGAACTGTAGCACTTTATTAAGCCACCTCTGATGGAGAGCCCGCCTGGACTCATTCCGGATACACTTCTCTTTTATTTGTGTTAGCTTCACTGAGCTGCTAACTCCTCTTTTAGCTGGCCAGTTTCAATTGTGCCATATTCTCTGTGTTCATGAGTTTGTGTTTTGGTGACTGAGGTCTTTAAATCTAATGTGTTTTACCTGTTAACAGTCACATTCTTCACCTAAAGCCACATAAGGATTGTCAGCCTCCTGCAGTTATTTCTTTGCCATTACTGGCCAAAAACTTAGACAAAAAAATAGCCTTTTCATATTTAAATTACATAATCAAAGCTAGTATATTAGAGTCACAGATGCTTCTCTTACACTCATTCTATATTGTGTAGTTAATATTGTAATAAGAAGGTTATATCTACCTGGAGATCCAGCTATACCACTCTTGGGCATATACCAGTACAAAAGATGCCCCAACATGCCACAGAGGCACATGTTGTTCCACCATATTCATAGGGACGTTATTTGTGATAACCAGAAGCTGGAAACAACTCAGATGTTCCACAACAGAAGAATGGATACAAAGAAAATGTGGTTCATTTATGTAGTAGACTACTATTCACTTATTAAGAATGAGGACATCCTGAATTTTGCAGGCAAATGGATAGAATTGGAAAACATCATCCTTAGTAAGATAACTCAGACTCAAAATAATATGCATGATTTGTACTTACTCAGTGAGTATTAGCCAAGAATAGTACAGAATACCAGGGATACAATCCCACAATCAAAAACTCCTACCCATAATTGTTCCTGTCTGAAAGGACTGAAAAGACAAAAAGAGGGGAGCCTGAGGAAAAGGGGTCCAGCAATAGGCCCAAATTAAGATCCAGTTCAAGGGGAGGCCCCAGGGTCTAACACTATTACTAAGGCTATGGAGTGCTCACAAAAAGGGGCTTATCATGACTTCCCAGAAAGATCCAGCTGAAATAGTCAGATGCAGATACTAACATCCAACTAATTAACATAAGCTGGTGACCCCTATGGTTGAATTAGGGAAAAGCTGGAAAAAGGTGAGGAGTGGGGGAAGGCTGTAGGAGAACCAGCAGTCTCAACTAACCTGGACCCCTGAGATCATTCAGACACTGCACTACAAACCAGGCAATATCCACCAGCTGATATGAGACCCCAAATACTTATACAGAATAAGTCACTGACTGCTGTGTCTGAACTCAGTCAGAGAAGTTGGATCTAAATCTCAAGAGACTGGAGGCTACAGGAAATGGGGATGGTGAAGGGGCTTGGGGAGTGGGCATATGGGAAGGGAGTTAGGAGGGAGGGACATCCTCATGGATACAGGAGAAGGAGGTATGGGATGCGGAACAGTCAGAGAATAGCACTAGGAGGTGGAGAAAATCTAGAGTGTAAAAAAATAAATTAATTAAAAATCTTTAACAAGAACAAAAGCAAAATGTTCATATCTGTATGCATAAATAGCAAGTCTGAGAAGATGGGTCTTCTGGTAGTGTGGACAAGAATAATAAGTAAATTTACATTTCATCTTACAAATATTCTAGAGAAAACAAGGAACTTAATATAGTACTTGTAAGAACAGGTTGGGTCAATAGTTTTACTTGTTACCATTTTTTAACCTTTAGAAAACAATAAGAATATTTTGAGGAAAGACATATGCATTTCCTCAAAAGACATTTGAAATAAAGCTTCTGTCTAAAGTGTGCCTGCTTCATAAGGCAACATAAGTAATGGGAAACATGAGAACTTCCTTTTCCACCTACACACTCTTAGCGCATCCTGAAAGGCAGCGGGGAAGAACTTGTTCATAACACGGAGAATTCTCAGAGCACCATTTTAAAACAACAGAGATGCTGAAAGGTAATGTTTTTTTTTTCTAATTTCAAAATACATTTTCAGGGTGCTCACATTTTGGTGGGGGGGGGGTGCCGGCTTAACATCATCACTTAAAGATTCATGCTTCAGAATTCAAAAATCAGAAAGGGTTCAAAAGAGGGGGAGAGAAAAGCAGGGAGAGACTTCCAAAGAAAAACGGATTTGGGTATGGCAAATTATTTGCATATTTCAGTAACACACTTTTGTTTTTATTCCATGTTGAATTTTTTGGAATGTAAAGAGCCATTGGGAAAGGTTGTCAACTGCCAATGCTTCGTGTCCATTGGCTTCTCGGTGACTGATGTGCAAGGGGAGGTGAGAGGAAGGCCCAGGGCTTCATGTGAAGTTGTACAGCTGGTTTGATTCTGCAGTCACATGGTCATCTGCTCATTCCCATGTCTGCTGCTGATGCCATCTTCCAGGAGATGACCACTCACCAAGAAGATGGAAACAATTAATTCCCTTCTTTTCCTCTGAAGGGAAAACTGCAGCTTTGTTCCTAAGATTCTTGAGCCATTAGTAGGACTCCTAAGTTTGCAATTGTTTTGGTTTTTCTTAGTATAAAAATTGTCCAAGAAATAAAGAAAACAAAAAATATACATATATTCACAAAACAAGAAGACTTTGACTATTTCCATGTTGTGTTTTGTTTTGCATGTACTTTACGCTTATTGCAACTAGTACGTTTTCAATGCATACTGTCAAGCCCTTGAAAAAAATCAAGTACTGACTAAAAAACATATTCACATGGTTTTATGTAAAATTTATTTTAATGTCTGAAAAAACAGTACTGACAAAAATGTATAATTTTAAGCAAAAAATATTTAAAATCTTTACATTTATCTTTGTTTTGCAAAATAAAGTCGTTAAAAAAAAAAGAAAGATACTTGAGAATTTGATAGGAAGTGAACTTTGAGAAGCACTGCTATGTAATACCACAGTTCTCTCGCCACTCAAAGTATGATAACCCTGCAAATGTTATATACATAATCTCAGAGCTTTGAAGTGTTGTTTTCTTCATCTATGTGCCAGATGCATGGAACTGTAATAAATACTTTGAGTTGTGCATTTAAAAAAAAAAAAACTAAATAATAAAATTTTAAAATGAGGAAAAATAAATTGTCATATTGATTTTAGTATCAAAATGAAAAGTTCAGATAAATTTTGGACTAAAAGTTATATTCAAATTGAGTTGGTGTTTTTTCTGCTATGGAGATTTTTCTAACTCTGTACTGAATGGTGAAATCTATTTTTAATTAGATATTTTATTTATTTAAATGTTATCTACTTTCCTGGTTTCTCCCCTCCTCCCCAGACACCCTCCAATCTCACCTCCTTCACCCTGCTTCTATGAGGTACTCCCCACCCACCTACCCACTCCCGCCACCCCACCCAAATATTCCCTGACACTGGGGAAACAAACTTTCACAGGACCAAGGGCTTCTCTTCCCATTGATGCCAGACAAGGCCATTCTCTTCTACATATGCAGCTGGAGCCATGAATACCCCCATGTGTACTCCCTGGTTGGTGGTTTAGTCCCTGGGAGGTCTGGGGGGATTTAGTTGGTTCATATTTTTTTTCTTCCTATGGGATAACAAACCCCTTCAGTTCCTTCAGTACTTCCTCTAACTCCTGCATTGGAATCCTCATGCTCAGTCTGATGGTTAGCTGCAAGTGTCTTCATTTGTATCAGTAAGACTCTGGCAGAGCTTCTTAGGAGACATCCAGATCAGGCTCCTGTCTGAAAGTGCTTCTTGGCATCAGCAAAAGTAACTGGGTTTGGTGGGTGCTTATGGGATGGATTCCCAGGTGGGGCAGTTTCGGGATGGCCTTTCCTTCTGTCTCTGCTCCTTTCTTTGTCTCTGTATTTTCTCTATTGACTATTTTGTTTCCTCTTCTAAGGAAGACTGTTGCCCCCATATTTTGGTCTTCCTTCTACTTAAATTTTGTATGGTCTATGAATTATCTCTATGGTATTCTGAGCTTTAAAACTACTATTCCATTATCAGTGAGTGAATACCATGTGTGTACTTTGTAACTGGGTTATCTCACTCATAATGATATTTTTCTAGTTGCATCCATTTGCCTAAGAATTTCATAAAGACATTGTTTTTTATGTCCATTCTTTTTTTAATGGAATGTTGTCTGTATTTACATTTCTTATTTTTAATTGAACAACTATATTTAAAAAAAAACAGAGATAAATGGACAGATTTTAAAAATTATTGCATAAAAGTATATGAATACATTTTTGTCAGTATTTGATTTTTTTTTAAGGGTTGATAGTATACATTAAAATCTTGCCCGTTACAATGAGCATAAATACATGTAAAACAAGAGGTAACCTGGAAATACTCAAAGTTTTCTTGGTGTGTAAAGATTAAGCATAATGGTTTTTCAGGTTTTTTTTTTTTTTTTTTTTTTTTTGTGGCCTTTGTTTTCCTTGAACTTCATATAGTCTGTGAGTTGTTTCTGGGGTGTTCAGAGATTTCTGGGGTTAGTATCCAATTATTTCTTTTGTGACTGGGTTACCTCACTCAGGATAATATTCTCTAGATGCATCCATTTTCTTAAGATTTTCATAAAGTCATTGTTTCTGATAGGTGAGTAGTACTCCATTGTATAAATATACCACAATTTTGTATCCATTCATCTACTGAAGGACATATGGGTTCTTTCCAGCTTCTGACTACTATAAATAGGGCTGCAATGAACATTGTGGTCCATGTGCCTTTGTTATATGTTGGAGCATCTCTGGGGTATATATCCAGAAGTGGAATAACTGGGTGTTTAGGTAGTACTATGTCCAATTTTCTGAGGAACCGCCAGACTGATTTCCAGAGTGGTTGTACGAGTTAACAACCCCACTAAGAGTGGAGAAGTGTTCTTCTTTCTCTAAATCCTCACCAGCATCTGCTGTCATCTGAATTTTTGATTTTAGGCATTCTGGTTGGTGTGAGATGGAATCTCAGGGTTGTTTTGATTTGCATTTCCCTGATGACTAAGGATGTCTAGCACTTCCTTAGATGCTTCTCAGCCATTCGATATTCCTCAATTGAGAACATTTTGTTTAGCTCTGTACCCCATTTTTTAATAGGATTGTTTGATTCTCTGGCGTATAACTTCTTGAGTTCTGTGTATACCTTGGTTATTAGGCCTCTATCAGATGTGGGGTTGGTAAATACCTTTTCCCAATCTGTTGGCTGCCATTTTGTTTTCTTGACAGTGTCCTTAGCCTTACAGAAACTTTGCAATCTCATTAAGTCCCATTTGTCGATATCTGACCTTAGAGCTTGAGCCATTGGTGTTCTGTTCTGGAAATTTTCTCCTGTGCCTATGTGTTCTAAGGTTTTCTCTACATTTTCTTCTAATTGTTTCAGTGTACCTGGTTTAATGTGGAGATCTTTGATCCACTTACACTTGAGCTTTGTACAAGGAGGTAAGAAAGGGTCTATTTTCATTCTTCTGCATGCTGAGTGCCAGTTGGACAAACATCATTTGTTGAATAGGCTGTCCCTTTTTTATTAAATGTTTGCAGCTCCTTTGTCAAAAATCAAGTGAGCATAAATGTGAGGGCTCATTTCTGGGTCTTCTATTCTATTCCATTGATACACGTGCCTAACTCTATACCAGTACCATGCAGTTTTTAACACAGTTGCCTTGTAATATAGCTTGAGGTCAGGGATGGTGATTCCTGCAAATGTTTTATTGTTGTTGAGGATGGATTTTGCTATTCTAGGTCTTTTGTTATTCCAGATGAAATTGTACATTGCTCTTTCCAACTCTATGAAGAATTGGGTTGGAATTTTGATGGGGATTGCATTGAATTTGTAGATTGCCTTTGGTAAGATGGCCATTTTTACAGTGTTGATCCTTCCAATTTATGAGCTTGGGAGATCTTTCTATTTCCTGAGATCTTCCTCGATTTCCTTCTTTAGAGATTTGAAGTTCTTGTCATACAGGTCCTTCACTTGCTCTGTATTTCAAATTGTTTGTGACTATTGAGAAGGATATCTTTTACATAATTTTTTTCTTTGCATGTTTTTCCTTAGAGTAGAGGAAGGCTACTGATTATTTTGTGTTAATTTTTTATCCAGCCAATTGGCTGAGCTGGTTCATTAGCTGTAGAAGTTCTCTGGTAGAATTTTTGTGGTCACTGAAGTACACTATCATGTCATCTGCAAACAGTATTGTTTTACTTCTTCCTTTCCAATTTGTATCCCTTTGATTTCCTTTTGCTGTCTAGTTGCTTTGGCCCGTAATTCCAGTACTATGTTCAATAGGTAGGGGGAGAGTGGTCAGCCTTGTCCAGTCCCTGATTTTAGTGGGATTGCTTCTAGTTTCTCACTGTTTAGTTTGATGTTGGCTATTGGTCACAAAACAAACCTCAGTAGATATAAGAAGATTGATATACTCCCTTGTATCCTAACAGATCATTATGGTCTAAGGCTGGTCTTTAATAACAACACAGACAACAAAAATCCCATATACACATGGAAACTAAACAATGCTCTATTATACAATAGCATGGTCAAAGAAGAAATAAAAAAGAAGTTAAGTATTTTCTAGAATTTAATAAAAATGAAAACACAATATACCCAAACCTGTGGGTTGCAATGAAAGCAGCATTGAGAGGAAAACTCATACCTCTGAGTGCTACCAAAAAGAATCTGGAAAGAGCATACACTAACAACTTGACAGCACAGTTGAAAGCTCTAGAACAAAAAGAAGCATATACACCCTAGAGGAGTAGACAGTAAGAAATAATCAAACTCAGAGCACAAACTGACCAAATAGAAACAAAAAGAACCATGCAAAGAATCAACAATACCAGGAGATAGTTCTTTGAGAAAATTAACAAGATTGATAAACCCTTAGCCAGACTAAGTAGAGGGCAAAGAGGGGGTATCTAAATTAACAAAATCAGAAAGAAAGTGGAGACAAAAGAACTGAAACTGAGTCAATTCAAGAAATCATCATATCCTACTACAAAACTTATAATCAACAAAGCTGGAAAATCTGGAGGAAATGAATGAATTTCTAGACAGATACCATATACTAAAGTTAAACCAAGACCAGGTAAACCATCTAAATAATCCCATAACACCTAAAGAAATAGAAGCAGTCATCTAAAGCCTCCCAACCAAAACAATCCCAGGTCAGATGTGTTCACTGCGAAATTCTATCAGACATTTATTGATGACCTAGCACCAATACTCTCCAAACTATTCCAAACAATAGAGTCATATAGAACACTATCTAACTCATTTCTCGAGGCCACAATAACCCTTGTTCCTAAGCCACACAGAGACCCTACAAGGGAAGAGAACTTCAGAGCAATCTCACTTATGAACATTGATGCAAAAATACTCAACAAAATCTTTGCAAACCAAATCCAAGAACACATCAAAATGATCATTCACCATGGTCAAGTAGGCTCCATTTCTGGGATGCAGGGATGGTTTAATCTACAGAAATCCATCAACATAATCCACCATGTAAACAAACAAACAAACAAAAAAAAAAAACACATGGTCATCTCACTAGATGCTGAGAAAGCATTTGACAGAATTCAACACCCCTTCCTGTTAAAAGTCTTAGAAAGAACAGATCCAAGGCCCATACCTAAACATAATAAAAGCAATATAAAGTCATTGTTTTTAATAACTGAGTAGTACTCCATTGTGTAAATCTATCCATTGCCCTGTTGAAGGACATCTGGGTTCTTTTCAGCATCTGGCTATTATAAGTAAAGCTGCCATGACATAATGGAGCATGTGTCCTTGCTATATGTTGGAACATTTTCGGGGTATATGCTCAGAATTGGTATGGCTGGGTCCTCAGGTACTACTATGGTCCAATGTAATCATTACAAAACAATTTCTCAATGAAAATTCCCTCGATTTGATAATAGGTATGAACTGACACTGTAAGAAATTTCGAATAGCCATTCAAAATAAATGCAGAATGATATCTTTTTAAATCTCAAAAGCTCGAAATCTTGTGCTATGAAAATGTGAAAGATTTTATCATTAATTTTATTTAACAGCATCAGTCCTTGACCCCACACCAAATGTGTAAAGTATGTGTGTAATTTTAAAGCAGAATAAATTTTTTAGATATGAATCAAACTTTTTTGTTATTTGAATAATGTTGCCTTGGAAACTGCTTTGTGTCTTTTTTTTTTCTGAGACTAAACTCACATATAAATTTTCTCATTCTTCTCCTTAAGGGTCATAAGCTCTAAATAGGTTAACAACCTGGAAAATATGTGCAATAATGGGAGTCAAATGGAATTCCTGATCCAGGCTAAAAGCTGGGATCAGGAACATCTAAGCTGTTGCTGTTTTCTCAACCCTTAATTTTAACTTCCCCATGAATCATGTGAAAAGAGACAGTAATGGTATATAGCATCTTTAAATACTTCCATCTACTTAGAAAACCTTGGGGAAATTGTTCTTAGTTCTTTTATTCCTATGTTACAGTTTGCTGAAGATTAAATTCTGGAACCTTGACAGAAACCAAAAATACAGACAATAAAGAGAAAAATGAAAAACCAAACAAAATTAACTGAGACATTTATAGCATTTCAGCATTGTCAATGCATCTTTTTTTTTCATATTTCACTAAAACTCTCTTCCTTTCCTGAATTTGAAACTATTGTAAACCTCAGCTGTTTGCATCACCAAGATCATCTCCATACTATGCTTCTTCAGCAGTTTGAATTTCTAGGACATCTAAATTTATCTTTCATATAACGGTGAAGATCATAATGTGTTATTTTTCAAATACCATTTTTATTAATTAAATCCTCTTCTTGCTGACCTTGATTTATAGTCATTTTAGTGTGGTCTCTAAGGTCTTATCAATTAAATAATATTTATATCACTTTTTAAAAATATTTTTAAGCAATCCTCAAGTTATATAATTATAAATGTATTAATTTTATATATACATATGTTACATAATTCAAGGGAAGGACAATCAATGTTATCACAGCATCAGATATTACATTATTTAGTTCTATATTTTCTCAAATAATAATTAAAATCTCAATTTTGTTTATTATATAATTCATTAGCCTCATCAATTTCCCAAAATATTTGTCCCTTGTTTGACATATATACAGTTAGGAAAAGACCTGTTAAGTATATAAGCAGAGATGAGAAGCCTGCTATATCCTGCAGACCTCCATTCTCCTGCTCCCTTTCCTCCTACCTCTGTCAGACCTGCAGATCCTGAACCATATACATTAAGCATTGATTCCCTTACCCGTTTTCCCTGATCCCTGTGTATTCTGGAGCACAACAAACTGGTCTGACCAGTATGCCATCCTATGCTGACCCAGATTCTCCTGACACATCTCTGCCTACCTTTAACAAACCTGTGGCTCCTGAGCCACATAGACCTGCTGATCTGGAACATACAGGACATCCATCAGAGGTCCATCTAGAACCAAATAGACTGGATCAGAAAAGAAATTCTTTCACACACATAATAGTCAAAGCAACAAATGCTCAAAACAAAGAAAGAATAATTGTAAAAAGTAAGAGAAAAAGGACAGGTAGCATATTGGAGCAGGCCAATAAGAATTACAGCAGACTTGTCAACAGTGACTATGAAAGCTAGAAGACAAGGGACTGACATCAAACACTAAGGAAACACAAGATCCAGCCCAGATTACTATACCCAGCAAAACTCACAATAACTATTGATGAAAAAAACAAGGTATTTCAGGACAAAAACAAATTTACACAATATGTTTCCACAAATCCAGCCCTACAAAAGAAAATACATGGAAAACTTCACCACAATGAGGGAAACTTTACCCTAGGAAAATCAAGAAATTAATCCTCTGGAAACAAATATCAAAGAAAAAAAACACTCAAATATAACTCCACCTCTAACAACAAAAATAACAGGAAACAGGAATCGCTATTCCTTAATATCCCTTAACATCAATGGACTCAATTCTCGAGTAAAAAGACATAGGCTATCAGACTGGATATGTAAATAAAATCCAGCATTTTGCTGCACACAGGAAACTCATCTCAGTTACAAAGACAGTCACTACCTCAGAGTAAAAGGTTGGGAAAAAGCCTTGTAAGTGAATAATCCCAAAAAACAAGCTGAAGTAGACACCCTAATATCAAATAAAATAAAATTTCAACCAAACATCATGAAAATAACAAGGAAGAACACTTCTTACTCATCAAAGGAAAAATCAATTAAGATGAACTCTCAATCATGAATATCTATGCTCCAAATACTACAGCACCCACATTAAAAAAAAAAAAAAAAAAAAAAAAAAAAAAACTCTACTAAAGCTCTGAGCATATATTACAACACACACAATAATAGTGGGAGAGGGCAACAACCCATCCTCATTAATGGAAAGATCATGGATGTAGAAACTGAACATAGACACAGTGAAATTAAAGACATTATGAACCAAATGAATTTAACAGACATCTATAGAATATTTCATCCTAAAACAAAAGAATATACCTTCTTCTTAGCACCTCATGTTACCATCTTCAAAATTGACAATGTAGTTGATCACAAAACAGGTCTCAACAGATATAGGAACATTAAAATAATTCAATGCACTCTATCAGATGACCATGAACTAAGGCTGATCTTCAATAATAACAAAAACAACAAAAAAACCCACATGCATACAGAATCTAAACAATAATTACTCAATGATAGCTTGGTCAAGGAAAAAGTTAGGGAAAAAAATCAAAGACTTTTGAAAATTTAATGAAAATAAAGGCACAACATACCCAAACTTATGGGATACAATGAATGGAGTGCTAAGAGGAAAACTCATAGCAATCAGATTCTCAAAAAAGGAAACCAGAAACAGCATACACTAACAACTTGACAGCACAACTGGAAGCTCTAGAACAAAAAGAAGCAAATACACCCAAGAGAAATAGATAGAAGGAAATAATTAAACTAGGAGCTGAAACCAACCAAAAAGAAACAAGAAGAACTATACAAAGAATCAACAGAAACAAGAGCTAGTTCTTTGAGAAAATCAACAAGATTGATAAACCCTTAGCCAGACTAACCAGAGAGCACAGAGTGTATCCAAATTGACAAAATCAGAAATGAAAGGCAAACATCGACAAACACTGAGGAAATTCAGGAAATCAACTGATCCTACTACAAAAAATTATACTCAACAAAACTGAAAATTTGAGGAAATGGACAATTTTATAGACAGATACCAGGTACCAAAGATAAATCAGGATCAGATGAACCATCTGAACAGCCCCATAACTCCTTAAGAAACAGAAGCAGTCATCAAAAGCCTCCTAATCAAAAAAGCCCAGGACTTGATTGGTTTAGTGCAGAATTCTATCAGACCTTCATAGAAGACCTAATACCAATACTCTCCAAACTATTCAACAAAAATAGAGGGAATACTACCCTACTCATTCTTCAAAGCCACAAGTACACTTATTCTTAAGCCACACAAAGACTCTACAAAGAAAAAGAACTTTAGACCAGTTTACCTCATGAACATTGATGCAAAAATTACTCAATAAAATTTTTGTAAACTGAATCCAAGAACATATCAAAATGATCATTCACCATGATCAAGTAGGTGTCATCCCAGGGATTTAAGGATGGTAGAATATATAGAAATCCATCAATGTCATCTAGTACATAAACAAACTCAAAGAAAAATAAATCACATAATTAGCCTTCTAGATACTGAGAAAGCATTTCACAAAATTTAACACCCCTTCATGTTAAAAGTCTTGGAAAGGTCAGGTATCTAAGGCTTATACTTAAACATAATAAAACCAATATACAGCAAATCAGTAGCCAATATAAGAAACTTGAAGCAATGACACTAAAATCACGAACAAAACAAGGCTTTTCACTCTCTCTCACTACCTACTCAATATAGCACATGAAGTACTAGCCAGAGAAATAAGACAACAAAAAGAGATCAAAGGGATACACATTGGAAAGGGAGAAGTAAAAAAAATCACTATTTGCCAAGGATGTGATTGTATAATTAAGTGGCCCCAAAAATTCCACCAGGAAACTTTTACAACTGATAAAACCCTTCAACAAACTGGCTGGATATAACATGAACTCAAACAAATCAATAGCCTTCCTCCACTCAAAGGACAAACAGGCTGAAAAGGAAATTAGAGAATCTACAACCTTCACAGTAGTTAAAAACTATAAAAAATACCTCGGGGTTACCCTTACCAAGCAAGTGAAAGATCTGAATAACAAGAACTTCAAATCTCTGAAGAAGGAAATTGATAAAGACTTTAGAAGATAAAAAGATTTCTCATGGCCATGGATTGGAAGTATCAACACTGTAAAAATAACTATCTAGACAATCTACAAATTCAATTCAATCCCCATCAAAATTCCAACTCAATTCTTCATAGAGCTAGAAAAAGCAATTTACAAAGTCATTTGAAATAATAAAAAAACCCAGGATACAAAAGACCATTCTCAACAATAAAAAAAGTTCCAGTGAATCACCATCCCTTACCACAAGCTGTATTACAGATCAATTGTGATAAAAACTGCATGGTGTTGCTACAGAGACAAGCAGGTAAACCAATAATATAGAATTAAGATCCAAAAATGAATTCACACAACTATAGTCACTTGATCTTTGACAAAGGAGCTAAAATGATTCAATGGAAAAGGACAAACTCTTCAACAGTTTGTGCTGCTTCAACTGGCAGTCAGCATACAGAAGAATGCAAATCCATAGCATTTTATCCCCTTATAAAAAGCTCAAGTCCAAATGGAACAAAGACTTCTACATAAAACCAGGTACACTGAAACTAATAAAATAGAAAATAGGAAAGAGCTTAGAATATATAGGCACGGAAATATTTCTCGAACAGAACACTAATGGCTTATGGCTCTAAGATCAAGAATTGACAAATGGGACCCCATGAAATTGCAAAGCTTCTGTAAGGCCAAGGACACTGTTAAAAATAGCGGAGGGGACCAACAGATTTGTAAAAGATCTTTATCAATCCTACATTTGATAGGGCACTAGTATCCAATATATGCAAAGAACTCAAGAAGTTAGACCCTAGAGAATCAAATAATCCTATTGAAAATGGGGTAAAGAGCTACACAGATAATTCTCACCTGAGGAATATTGAATGGCTGAGAAGGACCTAAAGGAAACCTCAACATTCCTAGTCCTCAGGGAAATGCATATCCAAACAACCCTATGATTCCACCTAATACCAGTCAGAATGACAGATCAAAAATTCGGGTGACAGCAGATGCTGCCAAGGATGTGGAGAAAGAGGAACACTTTTCACTGTTGGTGAAGTTATAAACTGGAACAGCCACTCTGGAAATCAGTTTGGCAGTTCCTCAGAAAATTGGACATAGTACTACCTGAGGACTTAGCTATACCACTCCTGGGCAAATACCCAAAAGTGGCTCCAACATCTAACAAGGACACGTGCTCAACAATGTTCATAGCAGTCTTATTTATAATAGCCAGAAGCTGAAAAGAACCCGGGTGTCCTTCAGCAGAGGAATGGATACAAAATTGTGGTTCATTTACACAATGGAGTACTTCTCAGCCATTAAAAACAAGTTCATAAAATTCTTAAGCAAATGGATGGAACTATTGACTATCATCCTGAGTGATGTAACCCAGTCACAAAAGAACACTCATGGTATGTACTCAGTTATAAGTGGATACTACCCCAGAAAAAAAAAATTGCAATACCTAAGACACCTTCCACAGAACTATCAAGCTCAAAAAGAAGGAAGACCAGAATGTGGATGCCTCAGTCCTTCTTAGAAGGGAGAACTAAACAGGAGAGGTAATTAATAGAAGCTCAAATAGAGGAACGGAAATTAAAGAAAAGATCTTCAGCGACTGCCCCAACTGGAGAACCACCCCATATGCAGCCATCAAACCCAAGCACTATTGCTGATGCCAAGAAGTGTTTACTGGCAGGAACCAGATATGGATGTTTCCTCAGAGGCTCTCCCAGAGTCATACAGATACAGATGAGGGTGCTTTCAGCTAAACATCAGACTTAATGCAGGGACCTCAATGAAAGAGATACAGAAAGAACTGAAAGAGCTGAATAGTTTCCAATCTCATGGGA
Organism: Micromys minutus; assembly: GCF_963924665.1. Classification (NCBI taxonomy): domain Eukaryota; kingdom Metazoa; phylum Chordata; class Mammalia; order Rodentia; family Muridae; genus Micromys; species Micromys minutus. The sequence goes on along the minus strand of NC_137972.1, from coordinate 87,771,953 downwards.
AGAACAACATCATCAACCAGCCAAGGCACTGAGGCGGAGAGGGTGATTGGGAGAGGGAGCACCTTCATGGAAGCAAGTTGAGGGGCAGGAGTGAGGAGAGAGGGTATGGTTATAACATTTGAAATGTAAATACAATAAAGTTAAAAAAAAACACAATAGCACAGGACCAAGTGGCAAAGGACCTCATTATAAATGAGCCTCCTGCAAGAGGGACAGGAACCACAAGCTGCACTATGAACCTGGGTAGTTTGTGCCAATGTCACCAGCCCGTGAGTCTCTGAAGGAGACCTCCCCCCACTAATCTGAATGCCAAATTTTACTGGTTTGCCCTGGAATATTATAGGAAATTATTTGTGTGATTGATAAAAATAAAATAAAACACACATCGTGGCAAAAACTAAAATAAAATAAAAATAAAAAACAATGCTATAATCAATAAGTTAGAAACAATACGACACAAATAATCAATGAAACCAAGATCTATTTAAGAAAATCAACAATATAGACAAACCCTTATCCAAACTAAGGAAAACACAGAAAGTATCCAAAAAAACACAATCAGAAATAAAAATAGAGACATGTTTCGTGTAATAATTAAAAACCAGTCCATACAACTGCTGGCTACTTTCTGGCCTTGATTGTCTCCTGTCCCCATGGCCCAGCCCAACTTCTCTTGGCTCTCTTGCCTCCAAACTGCTTGTATCTTCCCACCCATCTTGTCTCTGTGGCTAGCTGTCCCAACTCTGCATAACCCAATAAAATCAGAGAACTCCAGAGACCTGTAAATTAACAGTCAGATTTATAACAACAAATTCTCAATCCACAAAACACCCATACAATGAACTCAGAGCCAATTGATATTTATACAAGCTGCCCATCTAGATTGGACAATTTGCCCTATATTATTCTATTGTTCTTCTATGATAGTCTTAGCTAACTTTGGCTATTTCAAACCATGTGCATCTAGTTCATCCTCTATCTTTCTCTGTCCTTGTCTTCTCTATGTCCCCTGTCTTTTCTATTTGAAACTCATAGTCCCACCTTCTATTCTTTACCTAATCATAGAGTCTAGCCTTATATTTTGCCTGCTCTCAACTGTATATAGACAGCAATCCACAGAGACATAACCATAGACACAAAGAATATTCAAATAATCATTTGGTCTTATTCTAAACACCTGTACTTCACAAAATTAGAAAAGCTTAACAAAATGGACAGTTTTTCTGGAAAGATACTACTTATCAAGGTTAAATAAAGATAAGATAAACTACTTAAACACCTCTATAACTCCTAAAGAAACACAAGCAGTCATCAGAAAACTCACAATTAAAATAAATACATAAATAATATTAAAATATTTTAAAAGGTACAGGCCCAGGTAGTTTTAAAAAAAATTCTACCAGACTTTCAAGGAAAAGCTACTACTATTGGTACTCCTCAATAGCCTACAAAATAAAAGCCGAAGAAACACTGCCAAACTCATCCTATGAAGCTACAATCAGCTCAACACCAAAACCACACAAGACTCCACAAAGAAAGAGAACTTCAGACTTACAAACATACTCTTATAAACATGATGAAAAAATAATAAAATATACCTCCCCAAAACAAACAAATTCAGGAACACATTGAAAATACTATCCATTATGATCAAGTAGGCTTCATCCCAGGGATGTAGTGAAAGTTCAACATATAAAAATCCATCAACTTAATCTACTGTATGTTTATAATGAAAGGAAAAAAATCACTGGATCATCTCATTAGATGCTAAAATCGCCTTTGACAAAATGAAACCCATCACAATAAAAGGATTAGAGTCATCAGGGATGCAAGACACATACCTAAACATAACCAAAGCAATATACACCAAGCCAATGGTCAACATCCAACTAAATGGAGAAAAACTTAAAGCAGTTACAGTAAAATTAGGTACAAGACAAGGCTGCCTACTTTCTCCCTGGCTATTCAATATGGTACTCAATGTTCTAGCCAAAAGAATAGGACAACTAAAGACAATCAGGGAATACAGAATGTAAAGGAAGAAGTCAAAGTATTACTTTTTGAGGATAACTATACCTAAATAGCCCCAAAATTTCTACCAGCTAACTACTACAGCTGAAAACCATCTTAAACAAATTGGCTGGATACAAAATAAGCTCAAAGAAATAATCTTTTATACAAACTATATATAGGCAGAGAAAAACATTAGGAAAATAACACTATTTACAATAACCACAAATAATATAAAATATATTTGTGTAACTCTACCCAAGAAAGTAAAAGAACTATGCGACAAGAATTTCAAGTCTCTGAAGAAATAAACTGAGGAATATATCAGAATTTGTAAATATTTCCCATGCTCCTGGATATGTTGGATTAACAGTGTAAATGGCCATCTTACAAAAACAATCAACAGAGTCAATGTAACCCCCATCAAAATTCTAATACAATTTTATACAGGCTTTGAAAGAGCAATTCTGAATTTTTCCTCATAGAAGGAACGAAAATAGATGGGATAGGGGAATCCTAGAGGGGAAACCTGGAAAGGGGATGACATTTGAAATGTGAATAAATAAAATACCCAATAATAAATTAAATTAATAATAAAGAATAAAATATAATTTCAAAGAAATAGCTGCATGGTATTGGAACAGAAATAGATACATTGATCAACAGAATTTAACTGAAGGCCCCAAAATAAACCTATTCCCCTATAGACAATTGATTTTTTTTATAAAGAAACAAAATTCATTCCAAAGAGAAAAGAAAGCATATTCAAAAAGTGGTGCTGGTTTAAATGGATGTTTACATGTAGAAGAATGAAAATGGATTTATATTTATCACTCTACAAAAAACTCAAGCCCAAGTAGATTAAAGACCTCAACATGAAACCATATATGCTAAATTTCATAGAAGGGAAATTAGGAAATAGCCTTGAATGAATTGGTGCAAGAAACAATCCTGAACAGAATACCAATGGTTCATATTCTAAGATCAGCAATTGATAAATAGAGTCTTATGAAACTGAAATTTTTCTATAAGACAAAGAACAATTTTAGTAGGACAAACTGGCCATCTACAGATTGGGAAATGATCTTCTCCAGTCCTACATCTGACAGAGAGATAATATTCAATTTTTATAAAAATCTCTAGCATCTGCTGTCACCTGAGTTTTTAATCATAGTTATTCTGACTGGTGTGACGTGGAATTTCAGGGTTGTTTGATTTGCATTTCCCTGATGACTATGGATGTTGAACGTTTCTTTAGGTGCTTCTCAGCCATTCAATTTTCCTCAGTTGATAACTCTGTACCCCATTTTTAATAGGATTATTGCATTCTCTGGAGTCCATTGGTTGCCATTTTTTCTTCTTGACAGTGTCCTTTGCCTTACAGAAACTTTGCAATTTCATGAGGTTCTGTTTGTTGATTTTTGATCTTAGAGCATAAGCCATTGGTGTTCTGTTCAGGAAATTTCCCCCTGTGTCTATGTGTTCTAAGCTCTTCTCCATTTTCTCTTCTATTAGTTTTAGTGTGCCTGGTTTCATGTGGAGATCTTTGATCCACTTGGACTTGAGCTTTGTACAAGGAGATAAAAATAGATCAATAAGGATGCTTGCAGTTAACCATCAGACTGAGCACAGCAACCCCAATGGAGGAGTTAGAGGAAAGGATAGAAGGAGCTGAAAGAGTTTGCAACCACAAAGGAAGAACAACAATATCAACCAACTAGACCCCCTAGAGTTCCCAGGGACTAAACCACTAACCAAAGAGTACACATGGAGGGACTCATAGCTCCAGACACATATATAGCAAAGGATGCCATTATTTAGCATCAATAGGAAGAAAAGTTCTTGATCTTGTGAAAGTTCATTTCTTCAGCATAGGAGAATAGCAGGTTGGGGAGGTGAGTGGGATGGGGAGCATGCCTATACAGCAGGTTAGGGGATGGGTAAGGGGACTGGGAAATAACATTTGAAATGTAAATCCATAAAATATCCAATAAAAAAGAAAAAGAAAAATAGGATGCAGAGATAAACAAAGAATTCTCAACAGGGCAATTTCGAGTGGCCAAGAAATACTTTATGCACTTACTGATAAGTTGATATTAGCCCAACAGTTTGAAATACCCAAGAAAAATTTCACAGAGCAAATGAAGCTGAAGAAGAAAGAAGACCAAAATGTACATGCTTCTGTCCTTCTTAGAAGGGAGAACCAACTTCTCATTGGAGGAAATTCAGGGACATAGAGTTGAGAAAGGACTGAAAAAAGGTCATCCGGAGACTGCTTCACTGGTGGATCCATTTAATATGCAGCCACCAAACCTAATTAGTATTGCTGAACCCCAGGAATACTTGCTGACAAGAGCTTGATATGCATGTCTCCTCAGAGGCTTTGACAGAGCAATAATGATACAGATAAGGATTCTTGCAGCTAACCACCAGACTGACACTGGCACCCCAGTGGAGAAACAATAGAAAGAAATGAAGGAGCTGAAAGGTTTTGCAACCTGATAGGAACAACAACAATATCAATCAACCACCCCTCCCCCCAGAGCTCACAGAGACTGGACCACCAACCAATGAGCACACATATAGAGATCCATGACTCCAGCTGCATATGTAGCAGAGGATGGCAGTGTCGGGTATCAATAAAAGGAGAAGCCTTTGGTCCTGTGAAGGCTCATTTTCCTAGTAGAGGAGAATGCCAGGGTGATGAGGAGAGGTGGGAGTGGGTGGCTGGGAGTGGGAGTATCTTCATGGAAGCAAAGGGAGTGGAAGGGTGATGGGTAAGGAGAAAAGGGAATGACAATTATGAATAATAATTTATAAAATATAAATACATAAAGTATCCAATAAAAAGTTTTTTTTTCAGGGATATGCAAATCAAAACAATTCTGAGGTACCATCTTAGTCCCATCAGAATATAAAAGATCAAATACTCAAGGGATAGCACATGTTGACAAGCATTTGGGACAAGGGGAAGAATACTCCATTGTTGGAGGGAAAACTTGTACACCCACTTCATAAATCAATTTGGTTCTTTCTCAGAAAACTTGGAATAGTTTCATCTCAAGATCTATTTATACCACTCCTGGCCTTATAACTCAAGGATGCTCCACCATCCCATAAGGACACTTGCTCAACTATGTTCATAGCAGCTTTGTTTGTGATAGCCAGAAACTGAAAACAGCCTAGATGTCCCTTAACCGCAAAACGGATAAAGAAAATGTGGTATATGTACAAAATGGAATACTATCCAGCTATTAACAACAAAACCACCATGAATTTTGTAGACAAATGGATGAATCTTGAGGATATCATTATGAGTGAGTTAACACAGTTCCAAAAAGGTCATGCCTGGAACATATTCACTTATAATAGAATATCAGCCATAAGATACAGGATGCTTATGCTACAAGACAGAGACCCAATGAGCCTATACAAGAAGGAACACACAGAAAAGATGCTTGAATCTTACTTAGAAGAAAGAATAAAATAGTCATAAGAGTATATGGAGGGAGGGAAATGATTGGGAGAGGATATGAGGAGAAAGGAGGGCTCAGTATCAGGTGTGAGCTAGAAGAAGAAGGATGGTTTGATGACCATGAAAATTGATGAAAATCTGCAACTGACAGTGATGAGGAAATTAGAGCCGGGGGGTGTGGATAAGTGCCCAATATTCAACGCGGGTGACCTTGGACAGCATTGGGGATATAGAACTTGAAGAGGCCACCTCCTGTGTCTGTGAAGCAACCCCAATGGAGCTATAGGGACAACAACCCACCCACAAAACTTTCAACACAAAATTTGTCTTGTCTGTAAGTAATGTAGGTATAAGAGATAGAGAAAAGACTGAGGAAATGACCAACCAATAACTGGGCCAACTTGAGGCCATCTATGTGCCAGAACCAATGTCCAACACTATTAATGATACTCTGTTTTGCTTGTAAACAAGAGTCTACCATGCTTGTCCTTGGAGAGGCTCAACTCAGAAGCTCACTCAGACAGAGCTAGATAGCCAGGCAAAACTTGATGGAGTTGGGGATTCTTATAAATGAATGGGGAAGGATTGAAAGTGCTGAAAGGAATAGGAAATTCACAGGAAGACCAACAGAGTCAACTAAATGGACCCTTGGGGCTTTCAGAGATTGAATTGACAACCAGAGAACCTACACTGGCTGGACCTAAGCCTCCTGCACATATGTGGCAGATGTGAGTTGGTCTTCATCTGTGTTCCAAACAACTGGAATGGGGGCTGTCCCAAAAGCGGTTGCCCACATATGGGATATGATCTTCTAGCTGGGATATATAGTCTGTGCTCAGCGCGGGAGGATGTACCTAGCTTTACCCGTGACTTGCTGTGCCAGAAAAGAGGGATATCCAGCAGTCGCAAATGCTCAGAGAAGGAGGTTTTTGGGAGAATGTTTGAGCGAGAGGATCACTGGGAGGGGTATTTAAACAGGGTGTAAAGTATATAAGTAAAATATAAATAAATGAATTGGATATAAGTCCTCTGTTGGATAAAGGGTTAATGAAGGGTTTTTTTGTTTTTGTTTTTTTGGGGTTTTTTTTTTTTTTTTGTTTGTTTGTTTGGTTTTTTTTTTTTTTTTTTTTTTTTTCTGACATTTTGTCCTATTGACTGTGTCCTTTGTCTTATAGAAGCTTTTATTTTTGTGAGGTCCAATTATTAATTCTTGCCCTTAGTGCCTGAGCCACTCATTCTGTCTGTTTTACATGCTTTTTTATTAATTCACTGCATCTGGTTTTATGTTGAGGTCTTTGTTCCATCTGGATTTAAATTTTATGTAAGTTTATAAACATGGATCTATTTGCATTTTTTACATGCAGAGAACCAGTTAGATCAGCACCATTGGTTGAAGATGATATACCTCTTCCATTGTATGGTATTGGCTTTTTCCTAAAAAAATCAAGCTTCAGTAGTTGTGTGGGTTTATTTTTCAGTCTTTGATTTAATCCCATTGAGCAATGTGGTTGTTTTTATATGAAAATCATGCAATTTTTATTACTATTGCTCTGTAGAATAGCACTAGGTCAAAGATGATGATACTTCCAGAATTTCTTTTACTGCTCATGATCTTTTGGATAACCTTTGATTTTTGTTTGTTTGGTTTGGTTTTTTTCACATGAAGCTGAGATTTTTTTTTCAAGATCTGTGAAGGTATGTCTTGGAAGTTTGATGGCGATGGCATTAGGTCTGCAAATTTCTTTTGGTACAATGGCCGTTTTCATGTTAATCTCCACTAACACTGTATCCAACGGAGGGCTAATATCCAAAACATATAAAGAACTCAAGAAGCTAAATTAAAAAATAACCCAATTTAAAAATGAGGTACAGAATGAAACAGAAGTCTCAATGGAGAAGTCTCGAATGGCTAAAAAACATTTACAGAAATGTTCAACATCCTTGGTAATCAGAGAAATGCAAATCAAAACTATCCTGATTTTCTACTCTACACGAATCAGAATGGCTAATATTAAAAACTCAAGCAATAGCACATGCTGATGGCCATGTGAAAAAAGTAAAAACAGTCCTCCATTTTTTTTTTTTTTTTTTTTTTTTTTGGTGGAATTATAAGCTATTACCACTAGTACCACTCTGGAAATCTGTCGGTTCCTTAGGAAATTGGAAATATTTCTATATGAAGACCCTGCTATACCACTCCTGGGCATATGCCCAAAAGATGCTCCACCACACCCCAGGGACACATGCTCCACTATGTTCTGTTAATGGCTGCTTTATTCATTATAGCCAGATATACTGCTCAGCTATTAAAAACATGAACATCATGAATTTAGCAGGCAAATGATTGATCTAGAAAATAGCATCCTTAGTGAAGTAATCTAGCCCCCAAATTACATTCATTGTATGTACTCCCTGAAAAATGGATATTAGTCGAAAAGTACAGAATATTCGTGATATATCCCACAGATCCAAAAAGTTAAACAAGAAAGAAGGCCAAAATGAGGGATGCTGAAATCCCACTTAGAAGGGGGAACAAAAAAGACTTGGGAGTTAGAGGAAGGGCTGAGGAAACAGGATGGCAGGATCAGGCAATGGGAGAGACAGCAGAGAGCTCCAGAGGTCCCAAAATACAAACGAAATACATACAAGGGAATCAGATCAGGGAATTCTCTAGAAAGCCCCAGAGACCATGAATGAGGAAGGCTCTCAGGAGTCAATGCAGGTGGCCTTAGCAGAAATTCCTAACAGTTGGAATACTGAATCTGAAGAGACCACCCCCAGTAGCCAGACAGCACCCCCAGTGAAGATATAGGGACATCACCCCATCTACAAAACTTTCAAGCCCTAATTTGTCCTGTCAAAAAGAAATGAAGGGACAAAGATAAAGCAGAGACTGAAGGAATGGCAACAAGTCCTGGCCTGTGTTGAGACCCATCCTGTGAGCAGGCACCAATTCACAGACTATGAATGATGCTATGTTGTGCTTGCAAATAAGAGCCTAGCATAGCAGGCCTCTGAGAGGCTCTACCCAGAAAATGACTGAGGTAGATACAGAAACCCACAGAAAATAGTGGTTGGAATTCAGGGACCCCTGTGGAAGAGTTAGGAAAAAGGAAAACCCTCAAGGAGAGGGCAACACCATAGGAAGACCAACATTGTCAACTAAACTGAATCTTTATGAACTCCCAAGCACTGAATCTCCATCCAGAGAGTATGCACGGGGTGGATCTAGAACCCCCAGCACATGTGTAACAGAGGGCTGCCATGTCAGGCCTCAGTGTGAGAGGATGTGCCTAATCTTGCAGAGATTGATGCGCCAGCATAGAGCATAGCAGAGATTGAGTGGGGTGGGGGTGGGGCTTCCCTCTCAGAGGCAAAATGGAGAGGAGATGGGAGAAAAACTGTGAGGAAATATCAAAAGAGAGACAACTTTGGGGATGTAAATAAATGAGAAAATAAATAAATGAATGAATAAATAAATAAAATAAAATATAAATAGATTATTTCCATCCTTTGCTGGTTATTTGTAGAACAATACCAGGGAAATTATGGGAAGCATGGTCAAAAGAAAGATGATGTACTATCAAATTATAACAGAACACCAGCTCTTATAATTAAAATAATTCAATAATTACATCTTTATGCAATTTATGGCTGAAAGAAATTACCAATTCACAGAATAGGCTTAAATACATATGGCTATTTATTGCTACATAAAATTGGCTTTATAACTCAATGTGGAAATTAATTTTTTTTTCTTTAAAGGTTACATATGGTTTGCTCTTTGGAAGTAAAAAGGGGGTGGACAAATTATAATTCTGAGTTATATGTATTCTATAAAACTATTCTAAATAAGTCAGGTATTTAAATAAAATAGCCAAGTGTGTATGTTCATATTGATTGGGGTTTAATAATTTTTAATGGTTTGTAAACTGTGGAAAATGTTGCATGAAGTAGAAGTGTGAGGTCACAGAGGATGCTCATCAGTTATCAGCCAAGGACAGGAACAGTGTTCCACGACTCACTTTATATCCTGGGTGTGAACATGCAGGTAGAAAGCGCTGAAACCTGATGGAAGGGAGAAGATGTGTAATAACATAGAAGAAAACTCACATTTTTCATTGCTCGGGATACTGTCCCTCTGTTCCCAAGGACTGCAGGAAGCCTTTTGGGTTGTTTCCAATGTCTTTAGTAAGTCTTTGAGACAGAAAGGGTACTGGCAAAAACAAAGAGCTAACTGGAAAGGCACAGAATGATTTCCCAAGTGACAGAGTCTCCTCTTTAGTACCAAAAACTTAAATGACGTTTAAAGAATACACTTAAGAAAATTCTAAGATTGTAGTACAAATATATTATTTTCTGTTTCCTTTCCTCCTTTCGAACCATCTCATGTACATCCCTAACCCTTACTCTCTTAAAAATTCATTGTATCTTTTACTTTCTTTTATTTTTACACACACACACACACACACACAAACACACACTCACTCACACACACATACACACACATGCACTCACACACACACACACACACACACTCACTCACACACACACACACTCACTCACACACACCTCTAAGGGATAAACAAACAAACCTGCTCTGCTCTTTCTGCATAGTGTTACCCGCATGCATGTCTTCAAGTCTGGCCATTTGACACTGGATAAGCAATTGGTGAGTTTTTCTCCATTGCAGGCTACTTCTACTCTCAGGTCTCCTTACTTCTTTATAGTTCTTTGCCTGAAGTTGAGTCTTTGTGAGCTTCCCCACTTCCATGTGAGCATATCCACTCTGGTGGTCTTTGTTCAAGTTATGTTTAGTCATCTATATTCGTGAGAATACGTGAGTATGACCACTAAAATTTCTAGGAGACATAGTCTCACAGTGACTCCCTAATACTCCAGCTCAGCCCTTACTTCTGCAATGAGTAGTTGCTCTTAATCCTTCCTGAGTCTTAGGCAAAGGACTGGTGTTGTAAATGTATTAGTTCACCCTGGACTTCACAACTCTGTATTTTGATTGGTTGTGAATTTCTATAATTGTTTCTCTGTGTTGCAAAGAGTTATTTTCTTTAATAAAGGGTGAGGACTTCATTAACTGTGGGTATAAGGACTAATATTTAGAAGCTGGGTTAGTAAAGTCATAGTTGTAGGTTATCCTACAAGACCTGTGAGTTCACTGTTCCCGATTTGGCTAGGTTTTTTTTTTTTTTTTTTTTTTTTTTTTTTTTTTCAGTCCCAGGCATGATTTTTTTCTTGCTGACAGCGTATTAAGTCCAATGAGGAAGCCATTTGTTTTGGTCAAATCATGTGTGTCACTATAGCACCCTATACATTACTTTTGCCATAGTGGTCCTTGCCATTCGAGTGTGTGAGAGATTAAATTCTTCCAACATATGGGAGTTTAATTGAACTTTACTGGACCAAAATTTTGTGCAAATGAGGAAAAGGTAAAGAAGAAGAAAGAGGATGAAAAGGAAAAGAGGAAATTGACATTTAAAAAACTAATTATTATACTATGTAGTGAGCTTTCATTCATCCTTCAGCTACTACACACTTACCTTCTCTTTATTCTAGGTTTCAATATGAAGATGGTTCTTTCCTTTGCCTTAATTCTTTACTTTTGACCATAGAAGAGCATGTTCCCCCATTAGCAAACTGTGTCAGCTGCTAGGATTTTTTCCTCACTGGTTTTGTCCTTCAGCCCCTGCAATCTGGCTTTCCTCCCCCAGCAATTTTCTACTCTGAAGACCCAATTATTAAAGCCAAAAATATGTTGAAGACAATGCATCAACACTTGTACTATGCCTTATGGTCACATTCTCCACAGCTATTTACAGTACACAACCATGAATCATCCTTCTTCCCCTCGTACCCACACCCCTCTGCACCTTTCCCATCAGTGCTGATGAAGACAAACTAACAAAACAACTTCTCTCAAATGCCAGGAGTCATGTTCAAAATATTCTGCCAACTTTTATGTTCAAGAGAGGGAAGTCAAATTCTACAATGGAGACAATAGTTTGAAGGAAACGAAATATAACTCTGATAAAGGGGGGAAAAAGAGACATTTGTGGTTAAAACTTGACCCATGCACCAGATTCTACTAATCTGAATCAGTATTATGACATTGCCATACTTGTGATTTATCTAATGAGTATTGTAGAATTTTGTGGGTTTTTTTCAATTTGTTTTAAGAATATATTTATTTTCAAAATATCATAGAGAGCAGTAAATTACAGGTGCAAAAATTTCAGATTATGCATGCATGACACAACATTTCTAACTGCCATATTTTTGTGGCTTAAATATACCCCTGTTTGTCTGAAAGAAAAGGCCAAGCTACAAGTCACATAGTTAAAAGTGAAATGCAGACCCACAACACTTGTGAAAATATGTCCAGTCCTTAATAAATATATAATAGAGTTCAATGGTGATAGTTTTATGGTAGTATTAGGGAATTCTAATTAATTGCAGAATACCTAATTCATTAAATTAAATGATTTTGTGATTGGAAGAATTACTGTGAACAATCCAAAGCATATGGATGTTCTGTGCATATGCCTTATATCTTTCCTTCCAAAACTATAATACCAGCTAATAGAATATGACTCACTGGAAATATAATGTAGATGACATTTGTGGACACAGACATAGAAACCAGCGAAATCTAGACAGATCTCAGGAATGCCACACTGAAGAAGTATGATTATTGATCAAGTATAATTAGGTTCTCGTGCCTCATAGTCAGTGGCTTCTTTGTCCCACTAGGACCCTTCTCCACAGCCACCAAATACAATGGTCAGCTACAGCTGGCAGCTGAAGCCTGGCCCAGGAATTACATCAGGAAGGTACCTCAAGTGGTACACTGTTAAATTGGCACTTCATCACAGGAACCTTTATTTAATGACTATGAATGGTTATTAATATAATTAGTCATTCACTGGCTTAAACTTAAGACAACCCTAAAAAGTCATTTAACACCTAGAGTGGACTGTGAAAGGGGCAAAACCATTGTTAAAACCACATCAGTTAAAGTCCTGCTCGTGTAGGCTATTCTGACACCAAGAGCACCCAGTGTTAATGTTGCTGTGCTGAAATTCTGGGGATTGTTCCAGGGGAATACAAGCGAATGGGTCAGAAGAGTAAGCCTGGACCTGAGGTCGTAACGTGAGACACCAAGCAAGGAATAATCTCTAGGCAAAGCAGATCATGCATAATGTTCACCTCATAATAAGAATGGATCTGTGCATGAAGATCTGGCAAGAGAAGGAAGAGCCATCAGTCTGTCACATATCATGGAGACAATAGATGCCTTGTATGCTAAAGATTAGAGTTCTCAAAGTGACTTTGGCTCTGGCCAACTAACTATATAACACCAAGTGACCTAGTGGTTGCTGATTTCTTTCTTTCTACCTTTGAGAAAATGGTGAGTGAATCGTCACAGGAGGTCACTAACATTATCACACCAACCCCATAGCCATTTAAAATATAAACAGCTTAAACAAGTACAATAACATATTTGTTCTCCCTTAATTAATACAAGGAAGCCATGGGATAGAATGCTAATGAGGCACCCAATAGTAACACTCATGCAGAAACTGTAGAAGTAGAATCTGTCACTGAATTAAAACACAATGGCCTATTGTAGAAATGTTGGTAAGGTGCTTGGCACAGTGACAGTCACAATTTTAATAGGTCTTTAATTTTTGAGAATATCCATGTCATGAAAGCCCAATCTCGATATCATTGATTACAGTCTCCTGTCCTTGCAGACAGGAACCGAGCATAACTGTCATCTGAGAGGCCTTACCCAGCATCCAAGCATTAGGCTGAGTTCAGGAAGTCTTGTGATGGGGAGGGAGAATTGAAATTGAAATGGTAGAGGGGTCAAGGACACCATAAAAAGTATTCAGCCTCAACTAACCTAGGCCCCTAGGGGCTCATAGACTGAACCACCAACCAAAGAACATACATGGGACAGACATAGGCCCTCTCCATATATGTAACTGATGTGCAGTTTGTTCTTCATGTGGGACCCCTAACAACTGGAGCAGGAGCTGACTATTACTCTGTTGGATGCATTTAGACTCTTTTCCCCTAGTGGACTGACTTGAGAGTGCTCATTAGGAGAAGATGCACCTACACACACTGCAACTCGAAATGCCAAGGAAGACTGATGATCAGAATGGCTACACTTCTCTGAGGAGAAAGGAAAGGGAAGGTGAAGCAAAAGAAGGAGACTGGGAGGAGAAGATGGAGGGGAAGCTAAGTTGTAAATTAATTAATTGAAATAAATATAATGACATCATTTTCTTTTTCTGTTCTCCCTCCAAATTATTACACATTTTCCTCCTTCCTCTCTTTGAGAGTCATCCTCTTTTGTCAATTGTTGCTATATTCATACGTGTGTGTGTGTGTGTGTGTGTGTGTGTGTGTGTGTGTGTGTGTGTGTGTTTGTCTACCTAAATACACGGATAAGTCCTGCTCAGTCTGTATGGCTCATTCATATGGATGTTTTCAGGGCAGAATATTTGATATTGGACAACAAATTGGTATACACTTTTCTGAAGAAAACTATTCTTTATTGTTGTTTTAAGCATTTCTTAGTTGAGCAGCATTTAATAACCACTTCTTTTTCATTTTATAAAGACCATTTTACTTAATTCTCCAAATAATTATCTAAAGGAGGTTGTAATTTTATCTGTGAGGTCAAGTAATTCCAGTTGTGTTAGCGGCAGGTGAAAAAGACATGGCATTGGTATGGGTGATTCCATAAAGGAGAGAGCCTCAAATCCTGATAAGTAGATTTGAAATGCAGAGCATGAACAGAGTTTTATTCTACTCCTTGGCCAATTAATCAATACATACTCAATTTATTAAAAATTCAGCATATGAAAAATGAAAATTTCCACTATCATCAATATTCAAAATAAAATATTTAAGGGAAAAGGGTAAAGAAAAAAAACCTACGAATAAAATGATCTGTATAAATTAGGGATCAAAAAGTTTCGAATTATCTTCTTATAGATTTTTATCTTTATTCTGTACCTAGAAGAGACTTAATGATCACTATGAGCATGAGTTGAAATCTGTGATGCTGTAGAAAGTGCTGTTTTTCCTACTGAAGCATCTTCTTTTCTTAAGTGGTTTTTAGTGTAAAATGTATGGGAGGAGTCTGACTAACTCTCCTTTGGGTGGATACTGACAGAGAGATTTAACTTTATCAGCTTCTGTGCTGGTATAGCTACTGGGTGCTTTGTTAACACTACATCTATGTGTTTGTTGTAATAATGTAGCAGGGCAGATTCTGTTCTATCATGTTGTTGTTGATGATTGGATCTTCACCATCTACAGGACCTATGTAATCAAATAACTTAATTTTAACCCCATTTAATAGCATTTCATCCTATCTTAATAACATTAAAAACCTTGAGATATGCTAGGAATTAACTCAGTTTCTCTCTTCTTCTTACTCTGTTCCCTTCTTAATAAATATTATCATTTATTATTGAAGTAAAACACAAAGAATGATCCAAATATTTTTATGGTACAGTAAAAATTTAATCTAGACTTGAGGTTTGTAAGTTTTTACTGTTTGCCTGCACGTTTAATAGGACCATATGGACCTGGATTTATGCTAATCAATTTTAGCTATATGCTAATAAAAATAATATATGTATGCACATTTACATATGTAAAAATATCATTGAAAAACAAGTTTGAAGCTTCTCTTTATGACTCTTGTACATATGTATTTCTTATCTGTCACTTTCCGTAGATTGCTGGTCCTTTTAACTTAGTCACAATTTCAACATACTAATGTAGCCATATTTTGATAGTGCCTACAACCTCATCATTCATTTAGGACCACCCATTTCTACAAAATAATTACTTTAGTGGGTGGTTTTCCATATGGCTTACTTCACCCATTTACATATTGATTTGCTGTAATCTATTTTCAAAAGTTAAGAAGTTTCTAAGCTCTGTGGAAAACTTGCTCATTTGCATAGCTCCTCTTCACAATGTTATCAGAAAAGAAAGTCCTTTTTCTGTGCACACTTTCATTTAGTGCATGGTAGACTTTATATGTCAGTTTGTTCAATGTTTTAAACAGGTCATCTCATGGGTCAAAATATTATTTTAAGCATATGAAAAGCAGTCTTTCTCTCTCTGTTCTGTTTTCTTCTTCTCCTACTACCTCCGCCCTACAAAACTAATTTATTTCATCTGTAACCTTCTAGAGGTTCTTTATGAATGGTTAAGCAAATATGAATGCACAGTTGTTTGATTTTTCTTTATTACATAGTTGATGGATGAATGCACACACTACTTTGCAATTGTCTCCTTAAGTATATCATAATTCTTAGGAAAAGCTTTCTAAATCTCTGCATAGAAAGCTATTCATTGTCTTGTTCATTGAATAGCTACCTATTAAGTTAATGTCCCATAATTGATTCAATCAGTTCTTTGTTAATATTAATCGATTTTCTCTGTCCTTTGTTTAACAATAACAAAAAGTGACTAATTTGAAGATAGGTCATTTAATATATATGCAAATCATAAGGGACTTGCTAAACCAAAAGACATATGCTGTTTATTTTAGCAGATATTAACACTTTCTTTCTGCCCTGCAGTTTGTACCATCTAATACTCCCACCAGAAAGTTATAAAAGCTTCTTTTTCCACATTATGTTAGATACTTATATTTTTTCTGATTTGCTAATTGAAAGGTATTGTAATTACTAGAATCTGTAATATTGTGAACAGAAATAAATTTATTAATTGAACAAACATATATTGACTACCTACATAATAATGGTATTCAGGCATACATACAAGCTGACATCAAATTTTGATAGTGACTTTTATTATTATTCTCATGGTAGTTATTATGAAGAAACAAAGTATAGTGAGGCAGGAGAGTAATTCTTATTGTCAGGGTGATGTTTTGGAAAAGCTTGTCGTGAAAAAGGTGATGAAACAGACTTTCAAGAAAGACCAGTTTCAGGTAAAAGGCAAACCAGGAAAAAATTCTCAATATCTGGCATTCATTATTTAATTTATTCTCTTGTGCACATTTTTTACCTGCATATATGTCTCTGTATCGTAGATGCCTGTGTGGAGATCAGATCTGTGATTATAATTACTGAGAGATATTAAATGCTATGTGGATACTAGGAATTGAACTCAGGTCCCCTGGAAAAGAAGCCAGCGCTCTTAACCACTGAGCAATGTTATCTTTCTCAGTATCTGGCATTTGGAAGGAATAACAAAGAATTCAGTAAAGCTGGAGCTTAGCTGAGTGGATTTAGAGCTGGCCACCTTGTTAATGAATTAATGAAAACCTGTAAAATCTGAAAATTAAAGTGCATTGGCTTCTCATGTTTAATAAATTGGAATTCAATGAATGATAGGACCAAAGAAAGGCACAAACCATCATGCATACACAATTATTCCAATTTGTTTTACGATTGGGTCAAACAAAGCAGGGATGGAAGCAAAAGATGTAAAGGTCACATGTAGACATCAGGCAAGGATGAAAGCAGCTTGGACAAGGGTACCAGTGGAGAAGTAGGTTGCCAGACGGTATGGAATAAAAGCCGTTTGACTTTGTGATATCTTAGCCTTTCAAGTCATGATTGCCTAAAAACTGACAGAAGCAATCCTTTCTCTAGCTTTCATTTTCACAGCTCGATTTTGCTATTTCCATTTTTCTCTCTCTGAACATTAGAGCTACTGGGATTAGTGGCTAAAAAAAAAGCAAACAGTAAAATGTTTTACTGAGATCATGTAATATTCATAAAATGACTTAAAATAGACATCATTATTTTTATGAGGTATTATTTGGATTTTGTTTTTAGTTTTTTGTTCTTTTACTCATTGGGGTTTTAAGAAATTTTGACATTTCTCCAAATTGGTTCTATGTTTTCTTTTCTTCTTATTTATGTATATTTTTCTGCTATCTACATGTATGCCAGCATGCCAGAAAAAGTCATCAAATCCCAGTATAGGTAATTGTGAGCCTCCATGTGGTTGCTTGTATTGACCTCTGGAAGAGAAGACAGTGCTTTTACTGACCAAGACATATAACTCCAGCCCAGTCCTGTGTTTTCTTAATCTGCATTTAAAAACAGAACCTAGTTTAGCTTGAATCATATTAGTCTCTTTAAATTATATACAAACAAAATAATTTGTTTATTTTTCCCTAAGCAGTTTGGACAATGTCATAAGTTAATATCTCATAGTGGGAGAAGAAGAACTAGGAAACTTATTTCAAATAAAACTATGCATATTCATGCAAATATAGTACATTTGCAGAATATTATATTTATTGTTGAGAATTAATATACTCTATGGAGGGTTTCTAATGTTGTACATCAGCTATTTCAATTTTTCCATGGGAAGATGGGAAGAAAATTAAGTGACTGATTGGTGAGGACTCACAGAAGAAAGCCAAGCATAACTAAACAAACAGTTCGGACACAGCATTCACCTCTGCACAGGGAGGAGCTCTGGGAGGCAAGGCAGTTCACAAGACCAGTGCTCAGAGATAATATTGCCTCTGAACTTTCCACATGATCAAATAGAGAACCAGAAAGGTCATTCACTCACCAGGAATGGAAAACAAACAGCTCTGCTAACTTCTCACACAGCTCAGTCTCCTAGAGGCAGAACACAGCCACATGGAGAGGGATGGGGAGGAAGGAGTTCTGTGGAGAGTTCTTCATTAGGAGGCCATAAAGGTCAAACAATGACAGGAAGCATTTTCACATCTTTGAGAATGATTACTTAGAGACCACATAAAGAGAAAGTGCTTTAGCTCCACCCAAATGGAGAGGACATTGCACCCTTTCCCTGAGTGACTACTATTTAACCCATGTCTTTCCCTACGCCTTGTTTCTCCTTTTTTTTCATTCTTACCTCACTACTTACTATTATCCTGTTATTTCTCTGTATAATATCCTTTCCCTGATATACCTTAAAGTGCACTATACTTAAGCAATACTGTCTAATAAGGAGTTATTGTGGAATTTCTGTGGAATTCTACAAAAATGCAGATGCATTTTTTTCCAGACCAAAATGCATGTACAATAAAAAAAAAAAAAACCTTCATAACAGTTATAAGAGCATTATCTCATTGGAAGATATTGTATTGAAGCATCTTCTCTGAACACATCACTTAAAATGCTCAGCATGGTACTTCTAGACCTCAGTGTTTTAATTAGCTACTTCCTCCCTCTGTAGCTCCAAAGAAAGATGTTAATCTTGTTTTCCAGACATTGTTAGCAAGGTTTGGCATTTTTCAAATAAAGGCACAATGCTCACGACCTTTTCTCCTGGCTTTCCAGCTACCTCCTTAAACCATTTTGCCATAATTGCTCTTCCCTGGGAACACCACTCCAAACCCCTTATGAGTTTTGCGGTGCAATTTGCTGAGAGTGATGATGCCTCGCCTTGTATCTCCGACTTTTGTGAAGTCAGGATTCTCTAAAATCAATTCAGCTGTTTTTTTTTTTCTTGGATATTCTCTGTATTTACATTTCAAATGTTACTCTCCTCCCCCCCCCCCCCTTCTCCTCCACTTGATCTCATGAAGGCACACCAACTCCAAATCACCCTTTCCACCATAGTGCCTTGGCATCCCTCTACACTGGAAAAAAAACACACCTTCACTGAACCAAAAGCCTCTTCTCCCATTGATGCCAGACAATGCTATCCTCTGCTACATATGCAACTGGAACCTTGGTTCTCTCCATATGTGCTCAATGGTTGGTGTTTTAGTCCATGAAGTTGTAAAGGGTTTAGTTGGTTGATAATGTTGTTCTTCCCATGGGATTGCAAACCCTTTCAGCTCCTTCAGTCCTTCCTCCAACTCCTTCATTGGAGTCCCCAAGTTCAGTCTGAGGGGAAGCTGCAAGCATCCTCATCTGTAGCAGTCTGACTCTGGCAAAGCCGCTGAGGCAGCATCCATATCTGGTTCCTGCCAGTAAGCACTTCTTGGCATCAGCAATAGTGCTTGAATTTGGTGGCTGCATATGGAGTGGTTCCCTAGGTGAGGGAGTCATGGTCAGCCTTTGAGGGATGGCAGTAGGATTTTAATCTTTAATTCTCAGAGATTTATTTGTTCAATTATAAGTGCAACCTATGTAAATGTGGTTATCAAGATTTTAACCTTTGCATCATGTCTCATTGAGAAATGAGGTCAGAGAGCAACTGGTAGTTTGGAATACCATCTCCTAAGTAAGCCCGGCAACATACAGTTGTACTAGCATTACTTTCTCCATAATTTATTTCAATCCTAATCAACATATAAATATTTATAAGGGATTAAAGAATGTGGGTTTTTTCTTTAGTCATTTCTTTTTTATTTAAACAACTTTATTTTAAAAAACAGATAAATGTACAAAATTTTAAAAGCAGTTTTACATAAAATTATATGAATATATTTTTGTCAGTACTTGATTTTTTTTAAGTTTTGATAGTATGCATTGAAATCTTACTAGTTAAAAAGAGCATAATGTAAAACAAAATGTAACATGAGAATGGTCAAAGTCTTCTAGGTGTGTAAAGATTAAACATAATGATTTTTAAATACCAAGAATTGCCACAAAGCTACATTCTTAGCTCTCGAATTAGGTATACCACACTCCGAGAGGGGGTTATACACTTATTTTTTTTAAAGAAGAACTGAGGCTTCCACTTTTTGGATTTTCTTTTTCTTTTCTTTTCTTTCCTTTTCTTTTTCTTTTTCTTTTTTCTTTTTTTTTTTTTTTTTTTGGTTCATATGGTCTGTAAGTAGTTTCTTGAGTATTCAAAGCTTTCTGGGATTAGTTTTCAATTATCAATGACTGAGTATTATGTCTGGTTTTTTTGTGACTGGGTTACCTTAGTCAGGATGATATTCTCTAGATTCATCCATTTGTCAAGGAATTTTAAAAAAGTCATTGTTTCTAATATCTGAGTAGTATTCTGTTGTGTAAATGTACCACACTTTCTGTATCCATTCATCTGTTGATGGACATTTGGGTTCTTTCCAGCTTCTGGCTATTATAAATAAGGCTGCTATGAACATGTTGGAGCATGTGTCCTTATTATATGTTGGAGCAACTTTGGGGTATATGCTCAGAAGTGGAATAACTGGGTCTTTAGGTAGCACTATATCCAATTTTCTGAGGAACTGCCAGACTAATTTCCAGAGTGGCTGTATCAGCTTACAACACCACCAACAGTGGAGGACTGTTTCTCTTTCTCTGTATCCTTGCCAGCATCTGCTGTCATCTGATCAGATCACCATGGACTACACTGGTCTTTAATAACAACTAAGACAATAGAAAGCCTTTACACACATGGAAGCTGAATAATGCTCTACTCAATGATAACATGGTCAAAGAAGAAATAAAGAAAAAAATTAAGGATTTTTTAGAATGTAATGAAAATGAAAGCACAACATACTCAAACCTATGGGATGCAACAAAAGCAGTACTAAGAGGAAAACTCATAGCTCTGAGTGTCTCCAAAAAGAAACTGGAGAGAACATACACTAGCAGCTTGACAACACAGCTGAAAGTTCTAGAACAAAAAGAAGCAGATACACCCAAAAATTGTAGGCAGCAGAAAATAATTGAAATCAGAGCAGAAATCAACCAAGTAGAAACAAAAAAGAACCATACAAAGAATCAACAAAACCAGGAGCTGGTTCTTTGAAAAAAATCGACAAGATCAATAAACCCTTAGCCAGACTAACTAGAGGGCTAAGAGAGAGTATCCAAATTAACAAAATCAGAAATGAAAGGGAAGATATAACAACAGAAAATGAGGAAATTTAAGAAATCATCAGATCCTTCTAAAAGGTCTATACTGGAAAATCTGGAGGAAATGGATAAATTTCTAGACAGATACCAGATACCAAAGTTAAATCAGGATCAGTTAAACCACCTAAACAATCCCAAAACACCTAAGAAAATAGAAGCAGTCATCAAAAGCCTCCAAAACAAAGAAACAAACAAACAAAGCCCATGACCAGATGGTTCAGTGCAGAATTCTATCAGATATTCATTGACGACCTAATACCAATACTCTCCAAACTAGTCCACAAAAAAGAGTCAGATGAAACACTATCCAAGTCATTCTTCAAAGCCTCAATAACTCTCATTCCTAAACCACACAAAGACCCTACAAGGAAAGAGAACTTCAGACCAATCTCCCTCATGAGCATTGATGCAAAAATACTCAAAAAAATTTTTGCAAACCGAATCCAAGAACACATCAAAATGATCATTCACTATGATTGAGTAGGCTTCATCTCTGTGATGCAGGGATAGTTCAATATACAAAAACCCATTAACTAATCCATCATATAAATAAACTCAGAGAAAAAAAAACACAGGATTATCTCACTAGATGCTGAGAAAACATTTGAAAAAAATTCAACAACCCTTCATGTTAAAAGTCTTGAAAAGAGCAGGAATCCAAGACCCATATCTAAACACAGTAAAAGCAATATACAGCAAACCAATAGTCAACATCAATCTAAACTGTGAGAAACATAAAAGCTTAAAATATTCAATGGAAAAAGGACAGCATCTTCAGCAAATATTGTTGGCTCAGCTGGCAGTCAGCATGCAGAAGAATGAAAATAAACCCTTTCTTATCTGCTTGTACAAAACTCAAGTGCAAGTGGATCAAAGATCTTCACATAAAACCAGATAAACTGAAACTATTAGAAGAGAATGTGGCTAAAGGCTTAGAACACACAGGCACAGGGGAAAATTTCCTGAACAGAACACCTTTGGCTTATGCTCTAATGTCAAGAATCGATTAAAGAGTGTGGGTTTTTTAAATCATACCTCACAAATTAAAATGTTTCTGTTTTTCATATTAACTATCCTTTGAGGTTTGTTATTTTATTTGTTTGTTTTGTTTTGTTCCTTCTTTTTATTTAATTTTTTTTACACTTCATATTTTATTCTGCTCTTGTTCCACCCTCTGGCTGTTCCACATCCCACGCCCCCTCCGTTCCCTGTCTCCATAAGGTTATCCTCACTAGTAACCCCCACCCCACCTCACCTCCAAGCTACCTATGGCCTCCAGTTTCCTGAGGGTTAGGAGCATCTTCTCTGGCTGCACCTAGACCCAGAAGTCCTCTGCTGTATATGTGTTGGGGAGCCTCATATCAGCTGTGTATGCTTCCTGGTTGGTGATTCGGTGCCTGAAAGATCTCAGGGGCCCAGGGTAATTGAAACTGCTGGTCCTCTTACACAGTTGCCCTCCTCCTCCTCAGCTTCTCCCAGCTTTTCCCCAATTCAACCATAGGGGTCAGCAGCTTCTGTCAATTGATTGAGTGCAAATATCTGCATTTGACTCTTTAAGTTTCTTTCAGAGGACAGTCATGATAGGTCCCCTTTTGTGAGCGCTCTATAGCCTCACTAATAGTGTCAGGCCCTGGGGCCTCCCCTTGAGCTGGATTCCACTTTAGGCCTGTCTCTGCACCTTCTTTTCCTCAGGCTCTTCTCATTTCCATCCCAGCAGTTCTTTCAGACAGGAACAATTATGAGTCAGAGTTTTGACTGTGGGATGGCAACCCCATCCCTCACTTGATGCTCTGGAGGTGGGGTCTATAAGTACCCGTTCCCCACTGTGAGCATTTCATTTAGGGCTGCTCCCTTTGAGTACTAAGAGTCTCTTACCTCCTAGGTCTCTGGTACATTCTGGAAGATCCCCCAACCTCTTACCTCCTGAGGTTGCCTCTTTCCATTTTTTTCTTTTGGCCATAAGGGCTTCAGTTCTTTTTCCAGACCCAATGCCCGATCAGGGTCCTCAGTCACATCTCCTTTCCCTCAATAACACCCTTTTCAGCAACACCCTTGAATATACATGATTTGTATTTTATAAGGTAAGCATTAGAAAAATTAAGACATATCTTACAAATTAAGTAGCAAGAGGTTACACAGAATGATTTTCTGGGTTCTGAACACAAAGGACTGTAGTACCCAGTCTTCACTAAAAAACAATGATACACAGAAAAAAAGAATAAGTTTCATTATTGTGAAACTTAATGAAGTAGAATATTATTATAATCTTTGCTAAGCTTTGAAATAGTTAATTTGACAGATGAATATTAAGAATTCTGTGATCTTAAGGAAATAATAAAAAGAGGACAAAATACAGGTTTAAGAAACAGTACAGAAAGCATCACTCTTAGTTTTCCAATAAATAACATGCCATAATGTAAAACATTTGAGGAAAGATGGTGTTATGTGGGTGTAGCAGTATATAATTAATTTACTCAATTTGATCTTGGCAGTGGCAGGCTATGCCTTATTACTTGCTCCAATGTTCTGGGTTCTCAAATGAAAGATACATAGACGCAGACTTTATATTTTGATGTCTCTTTATCTAATTTTTAAACTTATTATTTTAATCTCTTTTTATAGTCCAGTCATCATTCCTCTCCTGTTCTCCTGGTCTGACTATTCCTCATTTCATTTCTCCTCTCCTGTCTCCAAAAGGATGTTCCCATGCCCCCCATGAACACCAAACCTACCCACTCCCTGGGGACTCAAATCGCTCAAGGGTTAGGTTCCTCTCTCACTGAGTCCTCACCACGAGGTCCTCTACTGTATATGTGTCAGAACCTCAGACCAGCTAGTCTATGCTGCCTGGTTTATGAATATAAGAGATCTCTAAGATTCACACTGGTTGAAACTGCTGGTTTTTCTATGGGGTCACCCTACTCAGTTTCTTCCAGGTTTTCCCTAATTCCTAGGGATTCCTGGCTTCTGTCCATTAGTTGGGTGCAAGTACCTGTATCTGACCCTTTCAGCTGCTTGTTTTACTGGGCCCCAAACAGCTCAAAGTCTCTACATGGCTATTCTGTTCCCTTCCTATATTTCCTATATATACCTACTAAAAATCTATATTTTATCTTTGCTGTCCTTGACCTAATCAGGGGAGCTTGTTCCCAGCTCTTACATGATGGCCCTGTTCTCTGTCAAGCACCATCCCTTGCATGGTTTTTTTTTTTTCTATTCCTACTCCCCACACGGCAAATCTCCTTCCTCTTCCTTGGATCTTTGCCCAGAAATCCTAAAGGTCCTGCCTCTCTCTGTCCAGCCCAGCCAGTGGCTATTGGCATCTTTATTTACCAATCAGAACCAACTAGGGTCAGGATCCCTTGGTCTCATGTTTGGGATAATATAAACAGATTTTTGGAGAACATAATTAACATGAGAATCAGAGCAGCTATGTTTCCCTTTTGTTCCATTAAAAAGTCCTTTTCTCTCATACATTGAACATTGTTATAACAGTTATTTAACCTATAAGCTATGATATATATTAATAATGTCTAGTCTATAAATTTTGCCAATTTAGTTATATTACTCTTTATCGTAACATAAAAAGTATACAATTTTATGACTAAACTAAGATTTGATTTTAACTTGTATCTGAGAACCATCCTTCCAAATCTAAATCATCTTTCTTAAAGTTAAACAACTTAAGTTTAATTTTGAGATTCCAACTAGTCTTTAACACTATACAGATGAGAGAACAAACTATATATTATTTGAATATGTAGAAAGCAAAAGAACATAGCTTGTAAAACTTAAACAAGATAGCTGGGTTTCTAGACATTCTCTTATATTTCTGACAACATTGGAGTAACTGTCTTTAGTCTTCTGACCCAGAACTTTCTGACAGACCTTAAGTGAAGCAGGAATTATGAAGTACTAGCTTATCCTTTGATGGAGATAAGCTGTTGACTATCTCCTATTGTGTGTCTTTGACAGGACCATATGTTTTCTCTGTAGATGAATTAGAGTAATTCTTACCCAGTAGCTAACACATCACAATTGAATCAACTCTATATAAAGGTCATGATGGTCAATATCTTTTTTGAAGTAGGAAAGGAGTACTGTCAAGAGCAGACAAATCACATAATTAAAAGATCTATTAATAATGAAATGATTTTAAATGTTATATTTTGTGAATTTCTGGTGTTTTGGAAACTTATCTATCTATACTATATCTGAGCTATTAAACCTTGACTACTTTTGCTATTTATTATTTGAATATTACTGAAAACATATTATTATAATTAAATCAAAGTCTAATAGTACCAGGAATTTACTATCTGACTTACAATTTGAATTAACTAATCATTCTAAATAGTTTATAACAACCATAATTAGAAAGACTGGGCCTCAGCCTTGTACTCTTGAATGAACTGTATAGGTGCAATGTTGATCTAAGAGTAACAAAATTAATTTTAAATTCATATCAATATATAAACTTATACCAAATGACAACCTTAAAACTGACTCAATATATAAACTCAGTACCAATGTAAGAAAATATAAGTTCAATTCTTTATCAAAATTTAGAGATTTCTACTAGTGTAAGTTTATAGCTATAAAATGTGTTGTATAAGAGTAAATTTAGTAATCTATCTCATAGATCTAATTTTCTTTAATGATACTATTCTATGCTGCCTTTTTTCAAGCCCTTTCTCTTTACCTGAGAAATAAAGGATAGAGAAGAAAGCAGAGGCAGCAATCCTCCAATGTAAGCTTTCTACTTTGTTTTCTTGCTGTCTAAAATTATGACCGTTTCCAAATTGTCCCTTAAAATGACAGCCTGTTTATGCTTTGTAAAATAGCCATAACAGATACCCCAAACCAAGGAATCAGGTTGAGGACCCTCTACTCCTTCCGGTTGAATAGGGGTAATGACTATTTTTAAGGGGTGGGGATGATAGGAAAATTTGAAAAATTGGATAGACATAAGAAAACTAGTTTTAGAATTTGCTGTCTAATCTCTGTATACTTAGAAAGTTTAGTGCTTGAATGAATTTCTGACTGGGTGTGTCTGGATGGCGAGAACCCCTAAGTTCATCAGGGATCAGAAGTTATTCTTGAAGCTGTTTTCTAAACAAGTCTCTGGGAACAGCATCGGGTGAGGCAAAATCAAACAGGGAGCTGGAACAGGGGATCTCTTAGCAACTCTGAGGATGAATCTTGTTGGAGCTCTATCTTGGTGCTATATTTTGTAATATATGAATACTATAACTAAAACTTTAGTTCTATAAAGATATTTGTATAATTGTCTAAGGTGTACAGACCAGTTAATAATGAAATTTTGTTCTGTGTTTTAACAGGTAAAAGACAACTGCCTTTTTATGAGTTAATTTGATCAATAACCAATTGTAATAAATCTTTATATGACATGTGAAAGCTGGTATGATCAATTTTTATGATTCTGTCACCAACAAGATTTATTGGCTAATTTTAGTTGATGTTTTAGCTAGAAACATTGCTATATTTAAGCCAGTTTCAGGGCTTTTCCCATGTGGAGAAATCAGCGTATCATGTCCTGTATGGGCTTGCTGATTTTTTTTTTCTTGTCTATAGCTAATATCTTCAGGGGCTGTCCTTTATCATATCTGATCTGCATCACTTCAAAAGGGGCCAAAAGCCTTTTCTACTTGCCCGTTAACACAAATATGCTATCTCTGCCCTAAAATAGCATGTTCTTGGTCCAGCAACCCAAAATCATCAAAAGTAAAGATTGAGTCAAGTTAGCAGACTAATTTTCTTTAGGTCTGCT
The DNA here is from genome assembly GCF_963924665.1 of Micromys minutus. Classification (NCBI taxonomy): domain Eukaryota; kingdom Metazoa; phylum Chordata; class Mammalia; order Rodentia; family Muridae; genus Micromys; species Micromys minutus. The sequence continues at coordinate 87,744,865 of NC_137972.1, read as the reverse complement.
CTATTTTGATCTCTCTCACCATCACCACCAAACTCATAACCACCTGCATTCTAATAATGAAAACAATTCAAAGCAATTAAAACAATCTTGAACAATTATTATTATCAGTTGAGAAAGGGCTCCTTTTCCACCTCTTGCATTTATTCCCCCTACCCTTTTTAAGTCAAGGAACTAAATTTATTTTATCTCTTTGAGACAGAGCTTGTTGCTATATGGGATCAAAGGCTTAAGTTCCTATTATCTGACGAGTTTGGCTCTTCTCTGTATTCCCTGCTTTTGTTCCTACATTTGAGATTAAAATACTAAATTTATTTATTCGTTTGTGTTTAATATAAACAAGTAATTTTCATTCATTCTTCCCTTTATGGAGATGACTATCTCTGTGGATATATTTAATAATGTCATCTTTCTCTGTATATGAATTGAAGTAACATACTTTCCTATTTAACTTTAATTACATTGCTGCTGTTTAGGCCTAATATATGATATGTCAGGCTAAGCAATACTAGAATTCCCTTGGAGTTCATGTTCAAAGAATCTAGTTGTTTATGATAGCATTGACTTGTTGAATTTCCATTATTTCCATTCTTTTCATTGTCTGCCTTCTGAGCAGCTTCTCTCTTTCTACAGTAGTGGCTCCCAGGACCTCGAGTTCAAGCTCTCTGAGGCAGCTTAGAAGCCTTTGAGAAAGAATCAAGCTGGATCCTGAGTCTGCTATCCAGCTTTAACTGGGTCGGTTTGGGGGACATAGCCATGTCCTAGCTTACATCATGGGTCCCAGAATTATGCACTCCAACTTAGCACATATTTGTCCTAATTCCAAACTCATGTGGCCTGGGCAAAAAACACACAGCTTTGCTAAGAAACTGTTCTCCCCACCTCCTAATCTTAGAGGCATGACATGTGTATCCTGTTCAGTAATCTCCAAATCATTTTTACGAGTGAGATCTTGCTCCACATTGGGTGCCATCTGTAGTAGTATCTAATCTACTCAATTTGATCTTGGCAGTTACACATACCTTGTTTCTGGGTTCTTGAATGAACGACACGTACATTATATTTTTATATGTCTTAAACGGCTCAATGGCTGGGTCACTTTTTTAACCTCTAATTGGCTAATATACCTCCCTCTAATATTCACAAGTTATTAGTAACTAAAATCTACATATTTAGCTTTTTAGTCCTAGACCAAGTCATGAGACCTTCTTGGGACCACACATGGCAGATCTTTTTGCTCTTTTCTCCTCAGTTCCTTGCCCAGGAATCCTAAAAGCCCTGCCTCTTGTTGGTTGATATTGCTGTTCTTCCTAAGGGGTTGCAAACATCGCCCTTTCAGTCCTTTCTCTAACTCCTCCATTGGGGTCCCCGTGCTTAGTCAAAAATTTGGTTCTGAGTGTCTGCCTCTGTATCTGTCAGGCTCTGGCAGAGCCTCTCGGGAGACAGCTATATCAGGCTCCTGTCAGCAAGCATTTCTTGGCATCTGCAATAGAGTCTGTGTTTTATGTCTACATATGAGATGGAGCAGTCTCTAGACAGCCTTTCCTTCAGTCTCTGCACTACACTTTGTCCCTGTATTTCCTTAAAACAAGAAAAATTCTGGGATAGCTCCCAGGGACTACACCACCAGTAAAAGAGTACAAGAGGTGGGACCCATCACTCCAGCTGCATATGTAGCAAAGGGTGGCCTTTTCTGGCATCAGTGGAAGGAGAGTCCCTTGGTCCTGTGCAGGCTCAATGTCCCGGTGTAGAGGAATGCCAGGGTAGTGATGTGGGAGTTGGTGGTAGGTGAGGGAGCACCCTCATAGAAGCAGGGGAGGACGGGAAAGGGGGTTGTAGAGGGGAAATTGGGAAAGGGGATAACATTTGGAAATTAAATCAGGGGATGAATCATAAAACCTGAAAAGATTCTAGCAAACAGGCATTTAGAAGACAGAAAGCAACATAAAATGGCAGGGCTGTTATGATAATTCTTTAAGGACTCTAAGGAGCAAAACAAAATTATAGACATTTTAAGATAATCAGAAGGTAAGTCACACATTCCTAGCAGAAAAGAGATAAATCTACAGCATCAATGCTTTAATAATGACAGTGAATCAGATGTCCAACTCTGAAAAACAGGACACTGCCAAAAATAAAAAATAGAAGTAACTAACAATTGATGGAAGGAGCTCTCATGGTCATGTGCTGATAGGATTACAAAGTTAGGAAATTTTCTACAGGATAGCAGAAAAGTACTATAGATATCCAGGACAGAAAAGATTCATATGTAAAAATGTAAGAACTCAAAAATGAATACAAGAATATATATTGGGCAAATGCACCTAACAAACAATTCTTACTTTAAAAGGGATTAACAACCAATGATTATTAAAACAAAATTCAGCATTCCTGGAGAATTGAGAAATGCAAAGGAAAATAACCTGATATTTACATCTTATTTAGTCAGCATGCCTGTCTTCAAAGAATGAATGTCAGTTAAGATTAAATCACAATAGAATGTAGATGCAACCATGCTGGGGGTGCACATTAATACAAACACTCTGTAAATTAGTATGGAGTTTCCTCAAGATCTACAAATAGAACTGCCATAAAGACTAGTTTCACAACCTTTGCATCTATACTTAAGGGATGCCTACTCATCACAACACAGAAATACCTGTTCATTCTATCACTGCCCAAACAGACAACACACACACATGCACTATACACATACACACACACACACAATACACACACACACACACACACACACACACACATATATATATATATTACACGCACACATACATTACATACACACACACATATTACACACATACACACACACCACAACACATACATACACACATACAGGTAAGCCATATTCTGTTTTGTAAGCTATAAAGGACAATAAAATCACACCCATTGCAGGACTATGAATGCAAAAACTACAATATAATATTAAATGTTTTCTAAGTAATCAGAATCTAGGCTGTAAAAAGAACAGAACAAGAAGGCCAAATAATAACTCCTTGGAAAGAAATAGGTAAGAGAGAGTATGTAGAGAAATAAAAGACAATCAAGGTATAAAATACAGAGCAAAGGATGAAACTCAATTTATATATATTATGAATGAATTTATTTACAAATAGTATGTTGAAGAATAAAAAATAAATTATATATTTATTTTGCTTAATAGGAAAACATTATTTAAAAAAACTGAGTTGTCACTAAAATGTAAGCTGCTTACTGACCAAATAGAAATTTAAATGGTATTCATATTAAGAACTAATTTGCTACCAGTTAAAAAGAAGGATGTTCTTATTTAAATAGCATTGAAAAACGTATAAGGCATGTTGAAGAAGAGAAACAGTTATACTGAAAGGCAGTTGAGATGACTTAATGCACAGAGGTTAGAACAGGCAAGCTGGGTGAAGTAAGTTCAAGTATGCATCTCATAGGAGGGAGCTGACAGTGACAGGTGGCCTCTGACCTCCACACACACACACACACACACACACACACACACACACACACACACATGCACATACATGCTTACACATGCACAGACACTTTAAAGAAAACACACTAATATGATTATCAATATAATTATTTGTCGTACAAAGAATACAAAGAATTTCATGATGAACTTGTGCATTCAAAATACTCAAAATGAGTAAGTATAATTTTTCTCTACTATGAATATTAACTTTCAATAACTTGTAGAAATTTTCCCTCAGATGTTATATCCTATGAAGTATTTTGGTAAAATCCAGGCATGAATGCTGAAGAAAAATTGGGCTTTCAGTATAGCTAAAATTTAATAAACTTAAACACCCAGAGACAGCAACTAGAGGAAAATATAAAATTCACAGAGGAAAACATAAGTATTTGAAGACATCAGTCAACCTGCAAACTAGGAGGATGCCTATTGACATTGCCACGAAATAATTTTAATCTCTGTGTGGTGTGTGTTGAGAATGAGACCCTCAGTAAAACTGCAACCATTGTAAATTGTCTTTGCCTTGTTCTGAATTTGGGTGGAGAAGAGTTTTCCTACAAAAATTCTTAGTACTTACTTTGAGAATATAAATGAGCTCATTTGTTCTGAGCCCTGTAAGTCAGAACACTTAATCAACAGTTGAACCAGGGAATCTAGTCTCCTAAATTATTGCTTGAATATATTCTTTTCCATAAGATAAACAAACTAATCTCCAAGCAGACTGTGCATGGTTAACAAAGCAAAACAGAAAGCAATTCATTAAGCATTAAACACTCTCAGAAGTTGGTGTGTGTTACTGAAACTGGGCAAATGCTGAATTATTCTATAATCTTTCTTGATATGAAAAAGGACACAGATGTTATTAAGGTAACTGCAGGAGTAGAGACTGAATACACATAAGAATATCGTACATGGATATGTCAATTTTTGATAACTAAACTTTACCAGTCCTAGGTACTATAATAATGTCTCTTCCAGACTTTCATGTGTTAAAATCTAGACCTTTAATTGAGGCAAAAGAACAGCCAAGGGAAGATGTCTGCAACATCATCAGGCCTTGAAGACTGAACCTCAGACGGACTGATGTAGTAAGAGTTTAGTCACTCTCCTTGCGATGAGTTTGTTATAGTGAGAGGGATGGCCCAAGAAGATGGCCCAAAGAATAACTGAACTCATGGTCCAATCATGAGGAACAGAGTTCAAACCCCAGAACACACATAAACATTGGGCAGGAATAGCATTCCATCTCTCATCTCAGCACTGACAATACAGAGAGAGGCGATCCCAAGAACAAACTGACTTAAAGGATTAGCTGAACCAAAAATCTATGGCTTCAGCTGACAGACATGAAGTAGGGAGTGACTAGAGACTCTGAGTGGCAACCTTTGGCTTCCATACTCACAAGTACACATGCGCACATTCATCCACAAATGTAGACGATTCAAACATATGTGCACACACACACACACACACACACACCATGCATATATACATACCCATCCAAAAATGTTAAATATAGTAAATTTATTTTTTAAGTCAAAAGAAAGATTACAGTTTAATAATTATGCCTGAGGTTGTGGAGGATAGGGAGGCTAATTTTACAAAAAGCCGAGGGGAAAAAATAAAAAACAGAGCAAATTGCAGTAAAATGTTTAATCCCAACATTAAGTTTAACCTGCTTGAAGAAAACCAAAGATAATCACCTTTCAAACTCAGCAGTTGGCTCCCTTTAAGAATGAGGTGATTTTTTTTTTTTCTTTTTTCACTCCAAATGATTTAGGAAAAGCGTTGTTTAATGGCAGGAGTTGGGATTAGAGGGCCTCCTACCCTCCAGGTCTAATCCTGGTATGTGCGATTAGAAATCACAGCCCTTAACATGCAGTTTGCAGCTTCCACTTCTGAATCCAGGCTGCCCCAGTTGGGGCATATGCATAATGATCATAAATTAATTTAATATATGCTTCAAGATGTAGCACTATAAAATCAACAACTACACAACATTGTGCTTATTTTATGACATATAAAGAAAGACACTAGCAGCTTCCCACACCTATAGTAGTAATAAACATCCATCTTTAGCATATTTCCTTAAAGAAGCACAGATTGCAAACATGACACATGTATAGGTACCCACACACATTATAACTTTAAAAGCATTTATTTAAAGAAGCAGGAACATTATATGCTTCTTGAAAATGTCTGTGGCAATTAACAAAGCAAATTAACATTTTAATAAGAAATATCAAGGCTTCTTTTCTTAGGAAACCATGGAAAGTTGTGCCTTCTCATAAATTTTTGGTTCCTTCTGAAATTTATAGGTTAACAGCTTAAATGCAATAAACAAGAAGCCAGTGATAGGAAGTGATTTTCCATTTGTTTAACTACAACCTAAGTTCTGTATGCTATGGTCTTACCTAAGATACATTATGGAAATCTCTCATCCCAAACCTCTCTCATGTCATTTCAGCCTACTCTATTTTAATACCCCCGTCTTGTGTTAGTTCAAGGTTGCACATTCTAAGGATATGCAGTACCTGAGTTACATTCTGCATCAAATTGCATTTCCAATATCAGATACTACTGATGTAATTTGTGAGCCAGTTTTGGTTTTCTTTTGCCAATATATAGTAACTTTTGACTCAGAAGGTCACCATCACCACCACCATCATCATCTAATGATTTTACCCAACACTGAGGTTATTTTATGATGAAAGTAGAAAGATGACTTGACTAAACCTAGAATATATGAAAAAGCTATGTGGAAGCTTACTAATTTGCAGGACAGGGAGCATTATTATTAGGAGGTGTGGCCTTGTTGGAGGAGGTGTGGCCTTGTTGGAGGAGGTGTGGCCTTGTTGGAGGAGGTATGGCCTTGCTGGAGGAGGTGTGGCCTTATTGGAGGAGGTGTGGCCTTGTTGGAGGAGGTGTGGCCTTGTTGGAGGAGGTATGGCCTTGTTGGAAGAGGTGTAACCTTTTTGGAGGAACTGTCTCTGTGAGGGTGAGCAATGAGACCCTCCTCCTAGCCAAGTGGGAGCTATTCTTTTCTTAGTAGCCTACAGGTGAATATGTAGAATTTTCAGTTTCTCCTGTACCATACCTGGAAATAGCCATGTTCCTGCCTTTCTGATAATGGGCTGAACCTCTGATCCTGTAAGCCAGCCCCAATTAAATGCTGTCCATTACAAGGACTGCTTTTGTCATGGCATCTCTTCCCAGCAGTAAAACTGTAACTAATGCAGTAAACAAACAAACAAACAATCAAAAGTGCGTGATGGAAAATACCATTTTATTGTTGGTAAGAGCAGTTCCAGAACTACTCAGTGTGAGAAAACAAAAAACCCCAAACAAACAGTAACAAAAACCCAGGCTCTGTGCTTTTCCTAACTTGTCTTAGAACTCCTTAATACATACACCTTATTGCAGATAACAGCACCCATGTTATTTTTAAGATATAGAGAACTCTACCTGGAACTAAAAAGATTCATGTTTATAAATAATATATTTAGTAAATATACATATTTAGATTTATAATATATAAACAAATTGAAAATAACTTATCAAAACATTTGAATCATACATGGGTCTTCTAAAAATTAGCATCCTTGCTATTTTCAATAATATATATGCTTTGTCTTTTCTTTTAAAATTACATGGTAATGGAGAATAAATTATGGGTTATAAATGTCCTGAAATAGTGTATAAAGTTAATTGCCTTCTAATATTAACTCTGTCATTGATTTTTAATTGTCTTTATGTTATAGAAAAGTATATAAAATAATTGATATTAAAAAGGTAAAACCAAACTGGAAGGTATCTTCATAGTTTCAAAATTGTTAATTCAACAGTAGATAAGTACATTGCAATGTATAGACTTTGGGTCTAGCTAAGCTTTCTGTATAACATTTTATTTTTTAATTCTTTATGATAAAATTTTAATTATTTCAAATTAGAACAATTTATCCTACAAATTTCCCAGACATTCAAGAGACTATTTTAATGATATTTCATTTCATATAAATGGAGAAAAAATAATATGTGTTTCTTTATGAATGCACATTTTATTTTGCTTTATATTTTTAAGATGCATCTAGTGAAGTCATGATTCAACCCACTTAATGTTGTATGATGCTAACATAATCATAATTCATGTTTATATTTTATTTTAATAGGTTCTAGCTAAGTTGTATTTTTTCCCATTCCCAATTCTGGTTCATTGAACATTGGATGCATTTGTTATAGTTTTTATTGTTAGAATTCATTCTAGAAAAGTACCAAAATGTTGCATATCTAGGATTAAATTGTAGATATAACTTATCTCCTTACAAATAACACCAAACTGTATTTTTAATGTTATCATCTCCTCACGGACAGTGTACAGGTACACTACATTAAAAATCTGCAGGTTTTCCCAAAGCTTTTGATACCCAAATTACTGCAGGAACTGGGTATTTGAAATTCCATAAAATCCATGAGCATAATATTACCTACTCTTTATTTTTATAGTTCCTTTGGTTAACGTTACAAATGTGTTTCAAGCTTTCCTGTCTGTGGATGTTCCTGAATTTTATTCTTTTGGGTCGTTTTCTTGTTATATTGGTCACTGTTATTTTCTATATTCTTCACACTAAGGATTTATCAAACTGTTTGTTGTTCAAACATTTATCTCTCCCGGATGTTCATACATTGCAATTTAGGTTTCCTGAAAGCATTCCAAAATTTTTCTCTCCTTATTCCTTTTTTTTTTCCTGTGTTCTTTTTCCATCTTCTCTTACTTCATAGTTTATTTCATTGTTTGTTTGTTTCTTCTGAGAGTTTCAGAAACCTTGGAAATAACATTTTCCCCATTACCTGGGAAGCATACCGGGCTCCTCAGAGAGAACCACTGATAATGGGTCTTTGGTCAGTGAGGGTTCTGATTTAGGGAGGGTGAGTCTGGAGCTGAGTCACGTCCTTGAACACCTAGACAGGAGAGATAACAAGGCTATAAGAGTTATTATTCAAAGAACACCCTGAAGATAACCACAAGGATAAAAAAGTATCTTATCTCAGGATGGGCATCTGTGACAGGAAGCCTTCTATGGTTTGTGCATCTCATCCTGTAGTCAAACATTCATGGAATTGGAATACTGTCCACTGACTCAAGCCAATCAGAAAGGACCCATATACTATCCCTAGCACCCAAGAAAGAAGATTTAGATTACCCAAATCTAGCCAAAATTCCTCTAGTTCCCTAAAAAAAGGCTTTCACCTCACCCCTTTGCTTAGGGTTGTCACAGTTTTTATAAGTGTCTGATTCATTGCTTTCAGACTTAACACTTCCTTTCTTGCTTGCTTGCTTTTGTGATAATAAATTGATCACAGGGTATCAATAAATATATTCTTTAATAATTTATTTCATTATTATCATTTTATGAATTTATAGATATTTTAAGATTATAGAAGATTTGCTGTTTTATTGTTAACTTTAGTCTGCAAAAGTTTTTGAACAAATACGATTTATCTTCTCTTCGACTTTGTCAGAATTCAGTGTTAAGAGTTCATGAGTGGCAGGTCAGTTTGAAAGGATTCAATCTTCTAATTATTTGGAATAGTGTGACTTTTGGCCTCCCAGAGGCTGAGTCAGCTTTTTCTTTTTTAAGAGCATTTTAATATTATTATGTGATAATTCAACCATTTAACTCTTTTTGAGTAACTTAGTGTTTTTTAATTTTACCTTTAATTAAATACTACTTCTAGTATAGGGGTTTCACATATTTCCCATGTGCCTTGTTAGTAGAGAAAATGGACTTAAATGACAACAGTGTTTTAATTAGACCATCTTCATCTTCCGTCGTTTATCTATGGTCTTTGCAGCATCATTACACATTCCTTAAAATCTAGATGTGCATCTTGGAAGCAACATCCTGATCTTTAGGTGTAGCCTTCTAAACTATGTACTAGATCAGTACCATTATGGTAAAAATTGAGAGAATCCCCATTAGAAAAGTAGGAGGAGGGGTGCACCAATATATTTATTTCAGAAAAAAATACTGCCTCATCCAAAATTTAAGCAATATGCATAGCAGAGAAAGAAATCTAGATTTTAATTTTAGAACTCACATTTAACTGGGCATTCTAATTTTTTTCTTTGCTAAATCTGGCAAACACAACGTGTACCCTTCCTAAGTAATCCTTTCCTACACCCCACAAGTCTGGGTAAACTGCAATATATTTTCTGCCTGTCTAGAGTAATCAACTTTAAAGAGTCACATCTAGAGGATCCTAAAAATATTATCACTGGTCTTTGTGTCTTAGTTTTTGCTCAGCCTAAGTTCATTTGGTTTTTGTTTGTTTGTTTGTTTGTTGTTGTTGTTGTTGTTTTTGGCTAAAAGAAAGTAGCAATAACATAACTCTTAACCATGTTTTGCTCTATTCACAGATCATTGACTCACTTGCCCAGCCATCATGAGAGAAACCTCCCTCTATAGCAGATGTTAACAACTAACAGTATCCCACAGCCAGACAATGTGTAGAGAGTAGGAGACTTTGGAACACTCAGAAATAAGACTCCCAGGCATCCTTCCTCTCGGGGCTCAGGTAATCATGTGAGAGAGGAGAAACAAAGATTGTTAAGAGCCAGAGGGGATGGAGGAAACCTAAGAAACAAGTCCCTTTAGCTGCAGTGGGGGTGAAGCACATAAGAATTCGGAGAGAGTGACATCATGCACAAGGCATGAAAGGATGTAGGCAAAATATGGTCCTGGCATTAAGAAGGGAAGTAGAAACAAGCCCTCATCCCTGACTCAGAAGTTATTTCCCATTGACAATCTTTTCTTCCATTGATCACTTTTCTTCAGTGCAATTATATATCACTGTTCTATGCCCAAAAGCAGAACCCACAAAATACAACCTCAGCAGCATTTTTGGAGTTTCTTTGTCTCACGGTGACTTATTGGTACTTTTGCCTCTTTGTTTATTATAACTTATAGGTATTTTTGTAAACATATCATGGTTTCCAATTTTGTGTTTTTATGTGTTCTATTTGTAAATATATGTGGCTTTGCATTTACATGTGTTTCTTCTTCATTTTATTCAACATTTTTTCTCTTTGCTACTTTCTTTTGTCCTATTCCTATTTGTTTATCTATCAATATTATTTTATATATTATTTTTTCATTTTTATTGACTATTTTCTGCGCTTACATTTCAGATGTTATCCCCTTCCCCTAATCCCATCACCCCTCCCCATCACATTGCCTTCATAAAGGGACTCCCTCTCTCAACGACCCTCTCCCACTTCAGTACCTTGGCATTTCTCTACACCTGCAAAGCAAGCCTGTCCTGTACTAAAGGCCTCATCTCCCATTAATGCCAGGAACTATAATCCTCTGCTGCATATGCACCTGGGGCCATTGGTCTCTCCATGCAAACTCATTGGTTGGTGTTTTAGTTCCTGGGAGCTGTGGTGGGTTTGGTTAGTTGATCTTTTTGTTCTTCCAGTGGGGTTGCAGACCCTTTCAGCTCCTTATGTCCTTTCATTGAGATACTCCTGTTCAGTCTGATGGTTAGCTACAAGAATCCTCTTCTGTATTAGTATGGCTCTGTCAGAGCCTCTGAGGAGACATCCATCTGAGGTGGCTCTTGCCAGCAAACACTAGTTGGCATCAGCAATAGTGCTTGGGTTTAGTGGCTGCATATGGGGTGGATCCCCAGGTGAGGCAGTCTCTGAAAGATATTTTCTCTAATCCCTGCTTCTTTTTGTCCTTTTTGCCTCCCATGAGCGTTTTGTTCTCCTTTCTATGGAGAGATGAGGTGTTCACATTCTGGTAATCTTTCTCATTGTGCTTCTGAGGAACTGCCAGACTGGTTTCTCAAGTGGTTGTTCCAGTTTACATTCCTACCAACAGTGTAAGAGTGTTCCTCTTTCTCCACATTCTCACAAGAATCTGCTGTCACCTGAGTTTTTGAACTTAGCCATTATTCCCTGATGACTAGAAACGTTTAGCATTTCTTTAGGTGCTTCTCAGCCATTCACTATTCCTCATTTGAGAATTCTTTGGCTCTTTTACCTATTTTGTTCTGTTTCCCATTTTTAATAGGGTTATTTAATTCTGTACCTCATTTTTAATAGGATTGTTTGATTTTCTGTAGTCTAACTTCTTGAGTTCTTTGGTCTCCTTTCTATGGAGAGATGGGAGCTTTCATTTCTGATTTGGTTAATTTGGAATCTCTCTCTGTGCCCACTAGTTAGTCTGGCTAAGAGTTTATGTAAATAGTTGATTTTCTCCAGGAACCAGATCTTGGTTTTGTTGATTATCTGTATAGTTCTTTTTGTTTCTCTTTGGTTGATGTCAGCTCTGAGTTTGATTATTTCCTGCCATCTAATCCTCTTAAGTATATCTGTTTCTTTTTGTTCTAGAGCTTTCAGGTGTGCTGACAAGCTGTTAGTGTATGCTCTCTCCAGTTTCTTTTTGGCAATGCTCAGCGCTTTCATTTTATCCCATAAGTTGGGGTATGTTGTGCCTTCAATTTTGTTAAATTCTTAAAAAGTATTTGATTTCTTTCTTTATTTCTTCCTTGACCAAGCTGTCATCGAGTAGAGCATTATTTAGCTTCCATTTGTATGTGGTTTTTTTGTTAGGTTTCTTGTTATTGAACTCTAGCCTTAGTCCATAGTGATATCATAGGATGCATGGGATTATTTCGATGTTCTTGTATCTGTTGAGGCCTGTTATGTGACCAACTATATGGTCAATTTTGAGAAGGTGCCCTGTGGCATGGACAAGAAGTTATATTAATTTTTTCAGGATAAAATATTCTATAAATGTTGTTAAATCCATTTGGTTTATAACTTTCATTAGTCTTACTTTGTCTCTGTTCAGTTTCTGCTTCCATGATCTGTCCATTGATGACAGTGGGGTGCTTATGTCACCCACTATTATTGTGCTTTGTGCAAAATATTCTTTGAGCTGTAGTAGAGTTTATTTTATGGATGTGGGCTCCCTTGTATTTGGACAATATATGTTCAGGATTGAAAGTTTATCTTGATAGATTTTTCCTTTGATGAGTAAAAAGTGTCCTTCCTTGTCTTTTTTGATGACTTTTCATTTAAAAAAAATCTATTTTATTCCATATTAGGATGGCTTGTTTTTTTGTTGTTGTTTTGTTTTGTTTTTGATTTTGTTTTTGTTTTTGGAGGGGGGTGGACCATTTGCTTGGAAAGTTTTTTTGTCAACCTTTTACTCTGTGGTAGTGCTTGTTTTTGTTGCTGAGTTTCCTGTGTGCAGCAAAGAGCTGGATCCTGTTTATGTATCTAGTCTGATAATCTATATCTTTTTATTGGGAAAATTAAGACCATTGATGTTAATAGATATGAAGTGATAGCGATTGTTATTTCCTGCTGTTTTTGTTAATTGAAGTAGAATTATTTTGCTGAGTTCTGTTGTTGCCAGGTTGTCTTGGTTTCCATTTCTTAGAATCGTGCTTGTGCTTGACTCTTGTCATCATGTTATTGGTGATATTAGGTGATCTTGTTTCCTTTGACTAGAGCTTTTCACCCTAAACAAGATAACTACTCCTTCACTGATCCATTGTACCTGTCATTGTTTAACTTAATGACCAGGGATTCCAGTGTTATCCCTCCACTAGAAAGTCTGTGATCAACACAGCAGGTAACTTTTTCTGAGAGTGGAACAGAAATAGGTATCACGCTCATTCCTTTCAATGATTTTTATATCCCATTTTTTTTAAAATAAGGAGAATTAACAATAAGAGGAAAGAAATTAAATCTTGTAGGTATTCTACCAGAACATGTATTTCTATCACTACAAGATTAGGAATAAATTACCTACAAGACAATATCTCTATCACTAATTGAGTCCAGTAAATAATCCAGACAGAGATGATCCCTTTCAGTTTTAAGAGTTTGCATCATCCCCTACTGAAGTCTTCCTTTCTCATGTCCCTATAGCAACATCTCCCTAGCATCACACCAAGGATTCTACTTCCTCAACATCCAAACCCTTGTCCTTCCTGGAGGACTCAATTGTCTCTTTCATCAGCAGTTGCTTTTTATGCAAACAAATTCATTTCTGTACAGCTTTAAATGATATTTTCTGAATCATTTTTGTTGATGTTTATATGCTTCTGGGTATCAATTCCTGGTTCTCCTGTTGCTAGGTTAGTATTATGCTATTGACCTAGACCTCAGCCAAATCTTCCTTTAATAAAAGCTGACCTCCAATATTTCACATATATTTCAATAGGAGCTCTTTACTTCTTCTTTTTCAATTTTAATGTCTTCCACATTTCTATAACTGTCTGACACATCTTATTTAAAGATTAATTTATGTATGACTGTCTCTATGCATACCAAATTCTACCAATGTCAAGAGAAACACTTAGCACACAGTGGACCCAGTGAACTCTTACTAACTGCATAGATGGATGAGATCAGTGTGTAATGTAAGATGAGTACCAAGTGCCTAGCTCTCTGCTGTTGAAGGGCTCTGCAGCAGCCTTAATGAATCTCCATGGAGACAAGGTTCTGAACCCTATATACTTTTTTCAGAACTTCACATTGCCTTTAGATAGAGCATGTCATTTCCTTACTTGCTGCTTGATTAGTGAAACACCCCAGCTTCTAAATCCAAAAATACTCTCTCAGTGAGTATTTATTAGATATATCATACTTGGCAGATGATTAGCTACTAGATTATCTAGAAGACGGTATCTCTACCACTAATTGAGTCCAGTAAATAATTTAGATAGAGCAGTTTTTTGTAGTTTTTATTAGTCACAAACAAGCAAAGGAGGTATTCCTAGAATTTTATGATCCCAACAACTAATTTTAAATCTTTGTTCCACCACAAATTAATTAATGCTCTGAGTGAGGTCTCTGGCCCTAGGTATCTAGTCTCCTCTTTGTCAATTAAGGGTGATAATAACAACATGTCTGTGGAGCTACTTAAACTTTGAATGAGTTACCAGTTTTAAAACACTTGCACAAATTACAAGCATCTTGTAAACTATCAGTAAATAATCAATAAACCCTGGCACAATGTAATTATTCTTGTTAGCATGTTCTAAACACACCTAATATTTCCATTTTAATGTAATTTAAAGTATATTTTCAAATAGAGTAATACCTCTGAAACTACCAATAATATCATCTTTCTATCACTTCGAGGACAGAAATGACATGGGAATAAAACAAAAGCAGGAAATAAAGAGGAAAAGAATGAAGGGCTGTAGAGTGACAAAAAGAGAAATGAAGAGAGGAAAGAGGAAAAGAGAGTGGTGGTTGGACTGGGTTTACCACTACATGCCTGTCACTTAGAACTCAGAATGATAAAGTGGCCTGGATTACACAGTGAAGTTCTCACTCCATAAGAACATTCAGGGGGCAGAGCCAGATGAAGTGAAGAGATGAGACAAACTGGGAGTAGAATAGAGGAGAGGATAGTGGAAGAGGAAGAAAAGGAGGGACAGGAGGAGGAAGAGAGACATATATCTGCAGGAAAAGTGGCCTTGCCTGTTGTGAATAATTACCCATGAGCTTGAATCTGGGTTCTTTTGTCCATCGATACATATTTTCCGATTCCAAGGCAGTAAGATGCAGTACAGCCAGTGTTGAATGTGTTTAGAGACTAAATTCGTCCTTAGAAATGTGTCTGTAGTTACTATTGAGTTGTTACAGGGATAAATTTGATTTGGCATCCTGGGAAGCTCTGTTTTCCAAATTAGATCTTCTCTCTTATTTTGGGCTGCTTAAAAGGTAAAAAATCAAATAAAGCTTGCTTAATTAATTTAGGTTGGCTTTGGAGTCGTATGTGCATCAGCGTGAACAAGAGCAAGTGTATGAGGACTACTTCTAATGCCAGGCCATCACAGAGCAGAATGAAGACAAACATAATTTAATCTAAGCCAATCTGAGGGAAGTCAAACCTCAATCTTGGTTTTATCTTCATATTCCTATGAAGCTGAAGAAAAACAGGAACCCATTATTTAAAAGTAAACTTTTCTTTGCAAGAATGTGAAGAACTGAAAAAGCGATTTTTGCCAGACATCGACTTTGGGGCTCCTTAGGTTTTAGGTTAAGATGTCATTTCAGATATAATAACCTAACACACAATACTATTAACAAGTTGTCTCTGGTGGCAACGTCACAGATATATAATAGTGAGGGGCCCAGGTCAGAGTCTTTTTGTGTTGTTGTAGTTTTTTTTTTTTTTTTTTTTTTTTTTTTTAGAAAAAGCAAGTATCTATGGGATTCCAGTGGATTCTATGCTGAAAATTTGAAGCCTTATTTCAAACAATAAAAACTCTTTATTGTGTCAAGGAAATTATTTTGCCCCACTATTTTTTAGGTTCGCTCACTGCATAATAGGACTATTTAGTCTGGCTGGTTTAGAATCAATTATGTAATATGTGAAAGCACAAAACCAGTAAATAGTATTGATTCGATTATTACTGAAATCAGGATATGTGAATCTAAAATTTCCATTGGCACCATCACAGTACTCAGACCTACACATCTTCAAACCTATTCCCTTCCAAATATATGTGTTCAAATATATATAAGAGTCTTAATCAGGGATGTTTGTAAGTGTGTGAATGGTCTTGGGCTCTTGTGACTTGCTTTAGATGTTCTCATGAGTCTTATGGAGAACATCTATCTATACTGGCTTTGTTCTCGCCTCATCTGTGGTGGGACAATATGCATTTCTCACCTCAGAAAATATCAGACTCTAGTACAGAAAGTAAAACTCAGAGATGGACATTTGTCATACACTCAATAGCTAGAACTTCAGTCTTGAATTTCCCAGCCTTAGAACCTGGGAGAAATAAATGTCTAGATTTTTGAGTAAATTATGTGGTAATAAATGTCCTGTTATAATAACATTTGATGGATCAATGAACTTTAGTGGGGAGATTGACTTTTGAGAAAAGTAAAATTATGTCTTCATTCATATCTTACTGGACAGATGATGGAGGCAAGCCATGGCCTTTTTGCCAGGGATAATCTCTGCAAACAGAGTACCAGATAGGTTTTCAGTCTACGCTGTTGGTGAGGTTGGCTTCTGTGTCTGTTGACTAGGAAGACTCACCAGAACACAAGCCTTCCTAGTGATCCTCCTTTGTACTTTCAGCTTGTAAGATTATATTTTCCCCTAATTTTTTTTTACTCTAACACTTGACATGCATAAGGCCAAGAGTTTATCTTTTGTTATATTCAAGCCAGTTGCATGGGGGAGAAGTTTGTTTCCTTTCAGATATTTTAGTCCTGTGGCTATAGTACAGTGATTCTTCTTCTGGGTTTACCTAAAAGCATTTATATAACTTAACAACATTTGGAAATGGAAATAAAATCGTCTGCTCATCATTTTTTGCCATGTTGTCCAATGACAATGGTGGTAGCCAAGCATCACAAAGTCTTTTATTTCCCAAAAATGTTTAAACTGCATACAAAAAAATGTTTCTTACCTCTTACAAGCATTTTGATTAGAAGCATCTGACATGAGTATCAGTTGTATTTCTATAAGCTACACATGCTTCTGCACTGGACCATGGGAATTGAAACTGGGAAATAACTCATTAATACAATCCCCAAAACAATTCAAGAAATTTACTTTAAATTCCATTTCTTTTAGGCATATTACCATTACTAAGGTGTTTCAATCTGGCTTCTCTAAAAACACAGAAATAATAAGATATGGATTCACAATTTCATAACAAAAATGAATATAATAGTTGAAATATTCAATTCTAGAACATAAGAAGTACCACTATAGTTTTCTCCAAGCAGAAGACCCACAATCCAACAGCATGGCTCACCCATGTCAGCACCAGAGAAGTCAGTAGCATGACCCATGATTTGAAGGAGATTCTTTAAGAGCCATGGACATGGCTGGAGCATATTTTATAATCTGACAACTGCAGAAATTGTAACTTGAATTCTAAGGAAAGCAGGGGTGTTTCAACTTTTGGAAGAAAGGATAAGAGTATTCATTCTCCCACACCTCCTGCTTCATCTAGGTCCTACCTGGCCATACACACTCAGACAGATATTTCCTATTCATCTACAAACACAACAATTATTCTTCTCAAGGCACATCCTAAGACGCACATGGAACACTTCTATCATTTAAACCCAATGACAAATTTCACATCTTTGTTATCATTCTGTTGAAGCTTTTAAAGAAATTAAATGGATGACTGAGAATATATAATAGTTTGTTGTATATCTGGATATTCATTGACTCAGACATGAGGCATGTCCAAATCTAAAGTCAACTATTACAAGATCTGATCATGAATTTGTTCCTAAATTAATGTCCCTAAAACTAATGTGAAGCAGTCAGTTTGAGTTAAGGTATTAAACATCAGAATTGAAAATACCTAATTTCTTACATTAAAAATCATCTGTAGCCTCCAAGTAATAAAACCTCTCTGATATATTTGACATCTAACCATTTCTTAACCAATACAGTAAGAGTACTGATTTGTCAAACAATCACACATGGAAGTAAATATTAATGCAGAGCCCACTTTGTAACTGGGACTAGAACTCAGAAATACGTACATACTCTAAACTGTAGTCATGCATACCATTACAAATACTTAGATCCTGTTCTACTTCTATAAATACTTCCACTGTCAATCGGATTGTCTTCTCCATTAAGCAAGACCTGACAAATAGTAATGCTGAAAACCATAATGCAGAGACAAAAGGGTCAATTTTATTGCTAGGTAAACTAAGAATACCCAGTTGAGAAATCAGAGAACATTTTGCAGATGGAGGATATCTGGAGCATTGCACAATGCTACTCTTTAAGGCTGAGTGGTTGACTATTTTACACACATATTTAGGAAACAAGAAGTTGTGAAATAAAATCACAGAACACATGAAAGTCGGTACACTTGGGCTATTATTAGTGAAAGACCTCCGAAGGGAGACCCTCACTCAAATCTCAGGAGAGGCGCGCACCCAGCGAGGCACCGAGACCAGACTTGCTGCAATCGCATGAGGAAGTTTATTGAAAGTGAAAGAGTGAGATCTCAGGCCAGCATGCTGGGGTCGAGACTCATACACCACGCAGGGGTAGAGGAGTTCGACCCCGGCCTGAACTTGTAACAGGCTTATAAAGGCAAAAATTACAAAGGAGGGGGAGGACAGGTGGAATGAGGAAATTCAAAGGGGAAGAATCATACATTTTTTTTATCAGTACACCCCCAGGCACACCTAGGGCGTTGGGACATTCCACAGAGGTCATCCGGACCTTCTGTGGTATTTTGGGAACTCAAATCTCAAGAAAGTGGGATTTCCTGGGTGGGATTTCCTGGGAGCGGCAGAGGAAATCCCTAGGGCAAGGAATCAGTGTCCTTTGACAACCTTTTACTCTTCATTCCCCCGTTTTTCTTTTTGTAAAAAGCTCTAATCTTAGAGCGATCCCTCAGCTTCTTGTAATATCTGGTATTGTTGTCTTAGGACCATTACCTGTACAGCACTCACCCTTTCTTTTATAAAAGTCACCAGTCTATTGAGGATGCATGGCCCAAAGGTTAGGATTAGCATTAAAATGAGTAAAGGCCCGACTAAAGCAGAGACTAGGGTAGAGAACCAGGGTGACCGGTTAAACCAATTTTCATACCATCCTTGGTATGTTTCTCTTTCTTTTTTTCTGTTTTCTAGTCTTTCTCTAAGCTTTGCCATAGAATCTCTTATGACACCAGAATGATCTACGTAAAAGCAACATTCTTCTTTTAGGGCAGCACAGAGCCCTCCTTCCTTTAGAAAAAGCAGATCTAATCCCCTCCTGTTCTGTAGCACTACCTCTGATAATGAAGTCAATGACTCTTCTAGTTTGGTTATGGACTGACTGTTCTAATGCTCCCAGGTCCGCGTCCATAGCTGCTCTGAGTTCATTATAGTAGTAAAGTTGTTGGATGAGGGCAGCTGCTCCTGTTCCAATTCCTGCTGCCACTCCAAGTCCTAACAAGACAGCTAAGGTCAAAGTAGCGGCAGTTTAAAACAACAAATGCACTATCAAGCAGATTGAACAGGCGGTCCTCAGTTCTCATAGGGAGATAGGAGGGTGTGGTCACAAGGGGATACGAGTCCTCCTTTGGTGACAGACTGAGACAAGGAGGTCTCTCAGGCCTGGGTGCAGGGTTATCAAGCACCGAATTGGGGCCTACGGGCCATGTGGGCGGACTCTCTATCTTTATCTTAATAACAAAAATGAATCTAGGGTCCCCTCTGCCAGTATAGACTCTCCATCCCCAACAGTTTCCTCTTACCCACTGACGATCTTGTTTTCCCTATGGGGTGAAGCTGATATTTAGAGGGTTACAATAACTGTCTTTGCACGGTCCCTGAGGGCTAGCGGAGCTTTCAGAGGCACACCCAGTCCTATAAGCCAGGTATTTGGATGGATCTCTTTCCCCTTTCTCTAGCTCCCCTGGCCTATGACCCTTTTTAACTATAATTAGATCCCAAGTGGAGGAAGGGTTCCAGTAGGCTTCTCCCGTAGTCTCACATCCCCATTTACTACAAAAATAGTCTGAGGCCCCTCTCTTCATTTCCCTGGTGTGTCCCTGTCCGGGGCAGACATAGAAGAAGTCTGCTGCCTGAAGGTTGGCTCAATAAAACTGTCCTGAACACCCCAATGTGATCCCTATGCCATGAGGGACACACTGTTCTTCTGGGGGTGGCTTTTCTAAATTGGTATAACTGGAAAGATCCCAGGCCATAGAGCCGGCTGCTAACTTACAGACATCGGGTGCAAGATCAGGCCACCAAGTCCAAGGGGGGTGCACTGCGGTAGTTGACCACACAACGTCGCCCACTTCATTAAGCACTTCCCAGGTTAATTTTTGAAGGGAATGAGGGTTATTACCCAAGGTTGGGGCTACGACGAAGGCACAGCTTAAGAGAATTGTCACCAGCAGCCACTGTACCCAAGCAGCAATCCTGTTGACCTTGACTGCCAAGGGGGTAGTCAACAGCACCAGGTAGTGTCCCTTCCACCGGGGCTCAAGCATGCCAGCGCGATGTCGTCTGACCAGGACTGAGTCTCCGACCTGGAACCTGTGGGGCACCGCGGTGGTTCCTGGAGTGTAGGCTTCTTTTATTCGACTCCAGATCTGTGTTTTAATAACTTCTAAGGCCTTTAAGTGGGCAAATAGAGCAGAGGAGGAGGGGGAGTTAGTGCCAGGATCCAATATCCCGCATGACTCCGTTAAGGGGGGCAGTCCCCCATGTAGGATTTCATAAGGGGTAAGGCCGAAACGCCCCGGCGAGTTTCGGACTCTAAGAAGCGCAAAGGGGAGGAGGGTCACCCAGTCTTTACCGCCGGTCTCAATAGCTAATTTAGTAAGGGTCTCTTTTAGAGTTCTATTCATTCTTTCTACCTGTCCTGAGCTCTGGGGTCTGTAAGCACAATGTAATTTCCAATTAGTCCCCAATAAACAAGCTAATATCTAACTTACCTGGGCAACACAGATGGCCCATTGTCTGATCCAATTACCTTAGGGGTGCCAAACCTAGGGAAGATCTCTTCTGGAATCTTCTTAGCTATGACCGCTGCTGCCATTTCTCTCTTTGTGGGGAAGCTTTTACCCACCCAGAAAATGTATCTATAAAGACTAATAGATACTTATATATCTATATCTTCTTGGCTCAGTTCTGTAAAATCCACTTCTCAGTAAACCTCAGGTCTATCTTCTCTCCTCCCAGCCTTCTACATACATTTGCTTTCTAACATGGCACACAGTTATCTAGTCAAATCTGGCACAAAAGAATTTGACCTCAAGACAGTCTTTACAAGTTTGTCTACCTCTAGATGAGTCCATTGATGCATTTTCTTCAAGTCCAGTGCTGTACACCAGGTCCTGGATAGGGCAATGAGCTCAACAGGTTATAGGGGTTAAGTACTGTGAGGTGGAGTTCTGCCACCAATTTGTTTACCTCTCAGAGATCTTGAACTGTCCAGCAGTCGTTGGTTCCATGTTTCCGCACCAGTAAGAGAGGCATACCTCAGGATGATGGACACATACGAAGTTGTTGGAGTAACCGAATGATGAGTGTCTTGATCCCGTCTCATGCCTCCTTTGATATGGGGTACTAACGCACCACTAGCCTGGACTTTCAGCTCCATATGGGCAGGGGCTGGTTCTTAGCCTCTCTCATTCCTGCAGTCTCCGCCCAGGCCTGTGGATATGCCTGCAGCCACCAGTCCGTCTGATCTGAGGCAGACTGTTTAGAGTTGGTACTCGTCCTCCAACTGGATGGTTAGAACCTGCACAGGCTCCCCTTCTGGACCTCTAACCTGTGGTCCATCAGAGTGGAAGTGAATCTGTGCCCCATCTTAGTCAGGAGGTCTCTCCCCAACGGGGTGCAGGGACAGTCTGGCATTACAATGAATAAGTGGGATACCCGGCCCATTCCGAGATCCACAGATCTTCGGGTAGTCCATAAATATTTAAAACTTTGGAGCCACATGTCCGGGGCTTCTGTTGCTAGTGTCCCCTTTTTTTCTTGTTGGGGCAATTTTTTGTCTCAGTGGCCTTCTTCTTTATAGTAAGCACATTGACCTTTGCCAAGAGGCTCCCTCCTAGTGCCAGACTTGATTCCTAACTCCCTGGCCCTTCACTACTGTGGCCAAAATCCTACAAATTCCTTTTTTGTCTACTACCCTCCGGTCCTCTCTTTCCTCTACCTTCTGCTTCTCTCTTTCTCGCTTCTCTTCCTCAGTCTCCTCCTTATGAAACACTTTCTCTGATTCCTTCACCAAATCCTGCAAGGTATAGTTTTGGAACCCCTCTAGCCATTGTAACTTTTTCTTAATATCTGATGCTGACTGCTGTATAAAGGCCATAGCCACCTCTGCCTGCTGACCCTCAGAGGTTGGGTCAAGGTATAACCCCTGTCAAGAAACACAGACGGCGGTTCAACAGGTCCCTGAAGAACCTCTCTTACCTTAGCCAAATTCGTGGGTCGCCTTGCGGCTCCCTTGAGACCTGCCACTAGAGTCCGGCGGTAGACCTTGAGACGCTCCTTACCTTCTGCAGAGATGTAATCCTAGTCAGGGCGGATCAAGGGAAAACCTGCATCTATAAGATTAGGGAGATTGGTGGGGGTCCCATCTGGTCCTGGAACATTTTTTCTAGCTTCCAGGAGGATCCTCTCCCTCTCTTCCGTAGTAAAGAGGACCTGCAAAAGCTGCTGGTAGTTGTCCCAAGTGGGTTGATGAGAAAACATCAGGGACTCAAGGAGTCCTGTCAGGCCCGAGGGGTCCTCTGAAAAAGAGGGGTGGTTAGTTTTCCAGTTATACATATCGGCTGATGAAAATGGCCAATACTGTAGCGGGACTAGTTCTCCCGGAGCTGGGGTGGGTCCATAAGCCTGTAATGGTAGGGCAATAGCAGAGCCAAGCCCCGCGCCATCTCCCCCTGGGCTTCGAACCCGGGGGCTTCGGGTCCCGGCCGCTGGTCCTGTTTCAGAGGCCGTCTGGGAGTCAGTGGGAGTCGGCGCCTGTGGGGGACTTGCATGAGAAGCCAGTTGAGGGTATGGGGGTGGAGGGTTGTCGAGGAGAAGAAAACCATCATCAATTTCAGGATAGATCTGCGTGGGGGCCGATGGAGCAGGTGCCAGCTTGTTCGAGGCCACGGCCACCGTTGCCGTTTCTGCCCCCGCTGTCCAGGGTCTCACCCAGGATGTCGGGTTTTGGACCAGGTCCTCCCACACGATGATGTATGGAACCTGATCGGGGTGTCCCCCTGAAGCCTGAAAAACAATTCGCTTAACAGCGGAGATGAGAGATAGATTAAAAGTTCCCTCCGAAGGCCATCCTACGCCAAAACTCGGCCATTCGGAGGAGCAGAAAGTTTGCCACGGTCCTTTCCTGACTTCAACAGAAAGATTATGGGCCCTTGTCTTAACGTCCGTCCAATGGTTCAAAGTCAGTGTTAGTGGGGTTGTCACAGTCTGGCCCATTTCTAGTTCTGACACACACACACACACAAAACACTCACAGATACTACAAAACAGAGAGACAAAGTCAGTCGCCGACCTCGAGTCGACCCGAAATCCCGAAAAGAGCCAGATGGCCCACAATTGGCCCTCTGACACAGATCGTCAAGGAGAAAAACTGATCTCCCGACTTTTCCCGTGGGGGTCCACCAGGCGTCCCTGGTCCTCCCCCTGTCCTCCTGGGACGTCTCCCAGGGCGAGCAAACGGTGGACCCTGGACACGTCTATCCCCGTCCACTCAGCTCCTCCCTTGGAAGAGCAGACTCGGTTAGAGCGTTTGCGAATACCGAACTGCGATCGCACCAGACCTCTGAACAAATCACAAACACAGAATCACAATCTGGACAATCCACAAACACAGAATCACAATCTGGACAATCCACAAACACAGAATCACAATCTGGACAATCCACAAACACAGAGTTACAACAGGACAACAAGGAAAGAAAGGAAAGAAAATCCTTACCTCCAAGTAGGTCTAGGGCCCCTGGGTGGTCGCGCAAATCCCGGACGAGCCCCCAAATGAAAGACCTCCGAAGGGAGACCCTCACTCAAATCTCAGGAGAGGCGCGCACCCAGCGAGGCACCGAGACCAGACTTGCTGCAATCGCATGAGGAAGTTTATTGAAAGTGAAAGAGTGAGATCTCAGGCCAGCATGCTGGGGTCGAGACTCATACACCACGCAGGGGTAGAGGAGTTCGACCCCGGCCTGAACTTGTAACAGGCTTATAAAGGCAAAAATTACAAAGGAGGGGGAGGACAGGTGGAATGAGGAAATTCAAAGGGGAAGAATCATACATTTTTTTTATCAGTACACCCCCAGGCACACCTAGGGCGTTGGGACATTCCACAGAGGTCATCCGGACCTTCTGTGGTATTTTGGGAACTCAAATCTCAAGAAAGTGGGATTTCCTGGGTGGGATTTCCTGGGAGCGGCAGAGGAAATCCCTAGGGCAAGGAATCAGTGTCCTTTGACAACCTTTTACTCTTCATTAGAAGACACTGAGAGTCTCTCACCAACTGGGATCTGTTCTGTGCCACTTACCTCAATACTTAAGGCTTTTTTTGTTAGCCATTCAGCACAGGGTCTGTGCTTGTTCTTGAGACACTAAGCTTGGATTAAGAACTTCCACAGTCACATGATGGTTTTCTCTCACATCTATTGATCTTAGATATTTTACTTACACGTTTAAATATAGTTTAACAGCAATGCATTCTCTTAACTTTGTTAATCAATAAGCTTATTGTTAGTTCTCTGGCTTTATATAAAGCCTAATCAAAAATCAACTCAAATATGTTTTCCAGATAGTTTTATAAAACTCGAAGGTGAAGAAGAATTGTCTAGCGAATTGCCACACAATCCATATAGTCCAACTCAATTCACATTGCTTCTCTCTATAATTTGTCACAGCAGACAGACAGGAGATTGCTACATAAGCAGTTGCAGAAACATCGTGGAAAAAAAACAGCTCTACACGTACTAGTCAGTGGTGATGAGAAGGACTTGATGGGTGCTAAATTTGACTTTGTGATGAAGATAATGATGTGATGCTTATGTAAATGTGAAAAGGTGGGTTTAGGTAACTGAATAGCTGAAGATCCATCTATTATGCACACCAGAACAATTTGACCAGATGTTGCTCTCCTGTGCCACCTCCATGGAGATTGCTTATACCTCAGGTCACTGTCTACCTCAAGCTCTTGAGATGGATTTGAGATTGAACCTTAAAAGATACCATTAAATTAAATGGGCACATACACTAAGAAAGCAATGATCTGATTTAACTAAGTTAACTTTCAGATAAAATACACGGTGATTGTGAGTTGTAATGGGCTCACCTCTGTCTTGCCTTCTACACTCTATAAGTCTTCAGTGCTCACATAGGAGCAGAAAATGTGATGGCTACATCTTCTCTCATTTTTCATTTTCTCAATACTTTTCTTTATTACTTGATTAGAAAGTTAATAGATTTGCAATTTATTCTTTCTTTTTAAATTCTGGGTAAGAACAGTTGTGGTATCATCAGTTTATTGAAAAAAAGAAAATGCTGAAATTTAAGCACAGAAGTGGGAATATTGAGTGTTCTCATTGGGTAATCTGCTGGTTTTATGAAGATCTATTCTAGATAGACTACATAGTTGTAGACAACCACTCAATGAAGTATCACGCGCTATGGAAATGCAGACTTATATATTAAAAGTGCATTCTCTAACAACAGCCTCGAAGAGGCAGCTTAAAAATCAAGATGAATTAATGGCATTTTGGGAATGATAGCAAAGTTTTCCTTTGCATCCATACACAAACATCTATGCATACCCACACATACTCATAAATCTGCACAAGTGAAAAAATGCACACATGCTCATCAACATAAAATCTATATACATTATCATATTAAAGTCTATATAAAAATTAATATTTTTCCAAAGTCAAAATTCTAATTCATTGAAGAAATGGCAAATTAAGCCACAATTTTTTGAGCATACATTTGGACCCCTAAATAAACAATGATGTAGGTAGTTTAGAGTTTATTTTGAGGAGCTCTAAAATGCTTAAAGAAATGTTCACATGATCAAATTAAAAATGACATTTAAGTATATTTTACACAGGAAGAAAAGCTCATTAAAATGCCTCAGTTGTGTTAGTCATCGGAGAAACGCAGTTTGAAAGGATAGTCTGTTTCACTCCTACCATATTGATTACAAATGTTTTACTTCAAGGGTTTAGAAGAGTAAATGAATAATAAACTGTCATCTGCTCCTGGTAGGAGTGATTTTAATTTGTAACATCAATTTGTGTGCCAATTTGATAACATGTACCCAGTCATTATACAGCAATGAAGATAAAGGAATTATTGCTGTAGATACACATGAACGTGGATGGGTCTCAGCTGATAAACTGAGAGACTCAAGTCCTTAAACAGTATATGTATGTTTATGTATACATATATATACATATGTATATACTTTACATGTATTTGTATATAAAAGCAAATTAGTTTTGATCCATTTACATGAGATTGTAGTCCATTAGAATTGTTTAACAGAACCTACATGATGAATAAAGGGGAAGATCTATTATTATGGTGCTGAAGGCCATAGGCAAAGGCTCTGGAATTAGGTATCTGCTAAGAGCTACATCCTCTGAGGCAGAGGATGCAAAACAAAAGAACCTCCAGCAAATGGCTGTATCTGCAGAGACAGGTATTTGTACTCATGAAAGAGGGACTCTCCTAGCCTAGTCATCCCTCTGCGTTTGTCTCACAGGCAACAGTTAAATTCTGGACAGCACAAATGGGAACCTTTTCTCAGTGTAGGGGAATGCCAAGGAAATGGAGTGGAGAGGCCTGATCAGGAGCAAGTGCACCCGTGTGAAGACAAGTGGAGGGAGAGGTGGATGGAAGCTGGGAGGGGGAAGGGAATTACATTTCAAATGTAAATACAGAGAGCATCTAATTAAAAAAAAAGGGGGGGAAAAACACAAGTAAAATTCTAAGCACAGATGTGATAGGCTTTCAAATAGTTGCATTTTAAATGAGATGTCATTGCAGGAGGTGGGGGAGTGTGGGTCCCCAGAGATTGGGAGATAAGCAGCTTGGCAGGAGTTGAGTTGCCCAAGTGTGAGATTTCCTTGCCATTGTCACAATGAGCCAGACACCCCTTCACTGGTCCCTGCCATCTACAGGACTGCCTATGCTGTGTGAGTGGTTTCCTTTCCCCGTTTGAATAATCATATAAATCCTCAATTGAAGAGCTGCCAGCACAGAGTTACCAGTCACACACAAATCTGCCCACTTCTCCTAACTTGGTCTTCACTGAGTTTTTCCTGTATGGGAAGAAGGTTTTGATAAATATTTCATTATACAGATCCTCAACGTCAAACCTCAGCACTGGGAATTTTCATTTTTTTTTATACCAAAAAAGTAATTTTCGTCCTTCCCCCTTTCAATTGTCATTAAAAGGACACAATGTTAAATGGATAAGGCATCATTTATAACTTTGTGAGGAGTGGGGTTAAGAACACTGAGTATGAGCAAAACACTTTGTATGAAATAGTGAATATATTAAAATGTTTAAAGAAAAACATTGCTTATTCTTTGAGAATTGTATGCAGTATGCTTTTTCTTCCCTCAAATTCTCCAAGATCTTCCTCCATCCCCTAGCTAATCAATTTCATGATGATTTTGGTACAGAGTTTGTGGGTCAGTTGATTTTTCATATATGAACTGGATTTTTGTTCATCTGTATATTTGGTGTCTCGATACATAAGACTCATTTCCAAAATAAAACCTATAAATATCCCCCCTAGCATCCAGAACTGATAGTGTTGGGTCAAAAAGTGAAATTCACTCAACTAACTGAAAGACCAGCAGTGCCTGAGAACAAACAAATAAAAACGGAAGGCAGAAGACTGAAGCCGGACATTAAGGAATCGGCAAGTCAGGAATTAAAGTATCAGTGCCAGACTGTATGTGAGTGAACAATCACAGGAAAACTGTGACCACAGAGACCGGTAGCATATATGCTCTAATGGCACACATTTACCGATTTCCTGTAAGGCATTCTCTTCGCTAGAACTGGAGGAAATGTCGAAATGAAGTGGCATTGAAGTTCACATTCACTGTTTCTAGGATGTGGGGTTTCTTTATGAATCATTCACTGACTGTTTCAGCAAAGTCCTGCAGAGAGGGGAGGGGACCCTGGAAACTGAGTTATCCAGACAGATATTTTCCCTCTTTCTGAACACGCCCCTGACTAAGGAAGGTGAGCCATGCTTGAAATTGCTTTCTATTTTTAATGAGGCTCACACTTGGTCTTCAGAGGCTTTCGAGAATGAGGCTATAAAGCAATGGATCTGTGTTTGGAGAGTAGAACATAGTTATTCTTCACAGATTCATTCACATTTATCTCCTAAAAGCTTTATTAATAGTGATATGATGGGGTTTTGAGTGTGTGTGTGTGTGTGTGTGTGTGCGCGCGCGCACATTGTGAAGGGCAGAGTTTAAAGAAAGTAATGGTCTGTGGGCTTGTTCTTCTTGTCTTCTTGTCTCCTCCCTCCTTCCTCCATTACATCTGTCAAAGCTGTGTCTCTTTCCTCAATACAAACGGAGCTGACAAAAGCTGCTTTTACTGGGGAATTGCCAAATTCATCAAAGGTCTACCATATCCTTATACTATGTTTCCTGAGATGTATGTAATCTCATTACAATTATCATCCATTGTGGGTAATGCCTTTTGTGTCATAGGAGACAGTCTGGAGGAGAAAGGCATGTCAGTATGGAGATTAAACTAGTCTCTTCTTTTTGTGGATACAATGCATTATCATCCTGAGACCATTTCTTTATCTAAGAACTTGTCAACACCGTGGGCTCCTTGGGTTATTGGCATGTTTACACACAAGCTTGTTTTAAAAACATTACTGCATACTAATAGCACTAAAATGCTATTTGTTACCAAGATAAGAGTTGTTTTTAATCTTGATAATTTAGCCTTTATATAGAAGAGTTAGCATTAATTTAAGTTCAGAGAGTACTTTTAAGAATATTTTGCAAATTATATGTTTCTATTTTTTTAATCTTTCCAATGTACCTTTGTGACTTGTGGATTTGTTCACACAGAACAGAATGTACTTTCTTCTGAATTGATTTGAAAAAATAAGTAGTTGTATTTCACTTACATAATCATGAAGACTTCTGGGTTATAGTTGCTCAGACTCTCTATCAATGTCCACATAGTCAATTGTACAATTCAAGGTGAGCTAGTAGGACATTGCAAAATTGGAAAAATTGAAAAGCTGTTACCTGAAACAACCAGATTCTTGTGTTGGTAGTCATCCTTCATAAACTGTCAAGCTTTCCCTACTTTAATACAATACTATGATCCCTACCACATTTAAACTTCACCCAAAATTTCAAAGAAAAGTCAGATAAATTACAAAAAAAAAGTCTGGTTCATTTGGTATTGGTTTATCAAGTTTTATTAAACCACATGTTAAAGGGAAGGCTAAAAGGCATTGTAGTCATTTAAATTTTGCCATCCTTGTTTGTAAATATTTAGTGACAATAATGTAGAATATTGTGTACATTGATTTTAATTTAGTAGTCTACAGAACACTTGGCTCTGGCCTCATTCTCTGCAAGGATATGTAGCTCCACTGTGGTAAGTGCTTGGAGGTGTGCTTGTACAATCAAGCCCATTAATTTCCCAGAAGATATGTGAAAATATTGAGAGAATAAGATGAGAAAAATTTAACCACGTCCAAGCAGCAAATGTACAATTTAATGAGACATGTTTAGTTCAAAAGATGGAGTGCACGGGCAGTAGGGAATATGTCTCATTTTCTTTATTTTTTATTGAGTAGCCAGGGGACAAAATTCAGCTCAAATATCATAATGATTTCTAAAATAAACAATCATCTGATGATGGCTCCTCCTACTTATACATCTTGTTTATTAATTCTATAAAATAAATCATTAATAATTAATTTATTCATTTTCATTATAAGAAATAGACCTACAATTAATAATTAAACCTATTAAATAATCACTTTCCTTGAAGAAATAGAAAGTATCTTTTTTTATTTTAGGAATCTGTAATCTTCCCAGTGAAAGAGCTATTTAAAAGACTGAAGAAGCTAAAAGGGTCTGCAACCCCATGGGAAGAACAAAATTATCAACTACCCAAACCCACCACAGCTCCCAGGGACTAAAACACCAAGCAATGAGTTTACCTGGAGAGACACATGGCCCCAGGTGCATACTCAGCAGAGGATAGCATTGTCTGGAACCAATAGGCGAAAAGGCCATTGGTTCAGTAAAGGCTCATTTCCCAGTTTAGGAGAATGCGAAGGTGCTGAGATGGGAGAGGGTGGTTGGGAGAGGGAGAACTTTCATGGAGGAAATGGAAGGGGTAGGGAGGAGAGGATCATGGGAAAGGAATAGCATCTGAACTGTACATGCAGAAATTTTCCAATAAAAAAATTGATGGAAAAAAAGAAAGTAAAGTTTTCTTTCTACATGTCTTCTTGATATTTTGCAGTTTTATCTCAATATCTAATATTTGGCACATATTATAAATAAGTGCTTATGCAATAAAAGGTATTTATGACTAAGAGCTCTTAAAAAAACAAACCAATATTTAATTTTAAGACAGTTGCAAAAGAAATAGTTCAGCTGAGTTAACTAGAGCTCATTATATTATTATTATTATTATTATTATTATTATTATTATTATTATTATTATTATATGTATTTACAATCCAGCTTTTCTCACACCCTTGGTTCTTACCCCCACAGTTCCTCATCCCATCCCTCCTCCCCTCTATCCCTAAGAGGATTCTCCTCCCTCCACCAGACCTTTCCACTCTTTAGGGCCTAAAGACACTTGAGGATTAGGTATATCTTCTCGCACTAAGGACAGACCCTGCAGTCCTTTGTTACATATGTGTCAGGGAGCCTCTGACCAGCTAATGTATGCTGCCTCTTTGGTTGCTCAGTGTCTGGGAGCTCCCAGGGGTCAGGGTTAATTGAATCCCGATCTTTTGGGATTGCCCTCTTCTTCAACTTCTTCAATCCTTCCCCTAATTCAACCCTAGGGTTCCCCACTTCAACTCAATGGTTGGATGTAAGTATCTGCATCTGTCTTAGTCAGCTGTGCCTCTCAGAGGACAGCCATGCTAGGCTCCAATCTATAAGCACATCATAGCATCAGTAAGAGTGTGAGGCCTTGGTGCCATGAGATGGTTCCCAAGGGAAGCCTTCACCAGACCACCTTCCCTTCAATCTCTTTTCCATTTTCTGCCTGCAGTTCTTTTAGGCAGAAGAAATCCTGGGTCAGAATTGTGACTGTGAGTTGGCAATGCCATTCCTCCTCTTGATGTCCTGTCTATCTACTGGAGATAAACACTTTGGGTTCCCTCTCTCCATTTTAGGGTGTTTGATCTAAGGTCACTGCCACTGATTTCTGAGACACTTTCACTTCTCAGGTCTCTGGTAATTTTTAGAGGGTCTCCTCGCCTTCCATACCCAGAGGCTAGATATTTCCATTCTTTCTGCTGGCCCTCTAGGCTTCCCTCCTGCACCCACCCCCAGTACCTAATCCTGTTCCCTTTGTCCCCTTCTACCTCCCTCTCACACCCAGGCTCCCCATCCTCCACCTTTTCTGATTATTTTCTTCCCCTTTCTAAGTAGTATTGAAGCATCCCCACTTAGGCCTTTTGCTTGTTAAACTTGTTCTGAGGACTCCCTTTTAGATACTCTGTACCTTTTGACTAATACATATGTTCCATGCATGTCCATTTGGATCTGAGTTACCTCACTCAGGATAATATGTTTTAAGTCCATCCATTTGCCTGCAGAAATCATGATGTCCTCATTTTTTAATAACTGATTTTTGTTCAATTGTGTAAATGAACCACATTTTCGGTATCCAATCCTTGTTTAATGAACATTGTTTCCCGTTTCTAGTTATAACAAATAAGGCTGTATGAACATGGTATGATGGGGTATCCTTTGGGTATGGGTCCAAGAATATTATAGTTGAGTCTTCAGGAAGATATGTTTCCAATTTTCTGAAAACCCACCTGGTTGATTTCCAGAGTGGTTGTACCAGTGTGCAATCCCACCAGCAATCAAGGAGTGTTTCTCTATCTTCAGTTCATTGCCAGCATGTATTGTCTCTTGAGATTTGATTTTAGCTGTTCTGATAGGTGTGAGATGGAATCTCAGAGTCATTTTGATTTGCATTTCCCTGATGACTAAGGGTTTTGACCATTTCTTTGTGGACTTTTTAGGTTATTTATGATTCCTGCATTGTAAATTCTCTGTCTATCTCTGAATTTCATTTTAAAATTGGGTTATTTGGGTTTTTTTTTTTTTTTTTGGAGGTTAGTTTCTTGATTTCTTTATATATTTTGGATATAATCCCTCTATCTAATGTGGAGTTAATGTTGGTTGTTGATTTGTCCTATTGACCGACTTTTGCCATATAGAACCTTTTTAGTTTCATGAAGTCCCATCTATCAATTGTTCATCTTAGATCCTGAGATATTGTACTCCTATTTAGAATATTTCCCTCTGTGCCAATGAGTTTGAAGCTCTTTTCCACTTTCTCTTCTCTTAGATTCAGAGTACCTGGTATTAGGTTGAGGTCCTTGATTGTCTTAGACTTGAGTTCTGTTCAAGGTGACAAATATGGATCAATTTCAGTTTCTCTACATACAGACTGACAATTAGATCTGCTCATTCATTGAATATGCCTTCATTTTTCCACTGTATATATTTTGGCTTTCAAACATCAAATGTCCAGGAGTGAAGGCATTTATTTGTGGGTCTGCAGTTCTGTTCCATTGATTGAACTGTCTATGTCTATACCAATACCATGCAGTTTTAATCATTATTGCATGTACAGCCTGAGATCAGGAATGGTAATAGGTGATACTCCCAGAAATTTTTTTAGTATTAAGAATTGTCTTCTATATCTATCCAGTGGAAAAAATCATTTTCAACAAATGGTACTGGTTTAACTAATGGTCAGCATGTAGAAGCATGCAAATTGATTCATTCTTGTCTACATGTACAAAGCTCAAGTCAGGTGGATCCAGGGCCTCTATATAAAACTGTATACACTGAAACTAATAGAAGAGAATGTGAAGAAGAGCCTAGAACACATGGACACCAGGGAACATTTCCCAATCAGAACACCACTGGCTTATGCTCTAAGATCAAGAATCAACAAATGGGACCTAATAAAAATTGCAAAGATTTTGTAAGGCAAAGGATAGACACTACGGCAATCAACAATTTGAGAAAAGATATTTATCAACCCTACATCTTATAGAGGACTAATACCCAATATATTCAAAGAACTCAAGAATTTAAACTCCAGAGAACCAAACAACTCTCTCAAAAACGTGGTGCAGAGCCAAACAGAATTCTCAACTGAGTAATTCAAAATGATTGAAAAGCACCTAAAGAAATCTTCAACATCCTTAGTCATTAGAAACTTAAAGTTCTTGTTGTACAAATTTTTCACGTGTTTAGTAAAAGTTATACCTCAGTATTTCATTTGACATGAGGCTATCGTGAAGGGTTTTTTTTTCCTCAGCCTATCTATCTTTTATATAAATGAAGGCCATCGATTTTTTCGAGTTAATTTTATATCTGACCACTTTGTTGAAGTTGTTTATCAGCTGTAGAAGTTTTCTGGTAGAATTTTGGGGTCACTTACATGTATTATCATATCATCTACAAATAGTGATATCTTGACTTCTTCTTTTCCAATTTTTATCCCCTTGACCTCCTTTTGTTGCTTTATTGCTCTAGCCAGAACTTTGAGTACTATATTAAATAGAAATGTGGGAAAAAGTAGGCAGACTTGTCTAGTCCCTGATTTCAGTGGGATTGCTTCAAGTTTTTCTCCATTTACTTAGAAGTTGGCTACTGGTCTGCTGTATATTTCTTTTATTATGTTTAGGTATGGGCCTTGAGTACCTGATCTTTTTAAGGTTTTTGACATGAAGGGTTGTTGTGTTTTTTGAAATGCTTTTTCAGCATCTAATAAGATGAACATATGAGGTTTTATTCCTTTGGGTTTATTTATATAGTAGATTAAGTTAATGGATTTGCAAATAGAAAAAACATAAAATTTGAAGTTAAAAAAGGAATAAAAATGCTCTGATGCATTCATTTTTAAAAAGTAGTAGTCTTCAACAAGTCAGTTTCGTCAACAATGGGTATGAGACATTTACACAGAAGCATCAAAGTCTTTGGAAAATTTTTTCATTTTATTGACTACTTGGTTTAATTAATACTTGGTTCACCAGTCAGTATATTATTTCCTACTTTATTGGTGTTATTTTAGTTAATAGATTTCCATTTTCCTAAATATTTGCAATGAAAAGATTTGAGGTTTTTTAACATTACGTTAATATTTGGTTTACTTGGAGCGTTCCTGTTCTCCCAAGTATTGCAATGAGTTCTGGGAAAAATCAAGGGAAACCCATGATGTGTGCTACTAAATAAAATTATAATGATGCAACTCCTCCAGGACTTAAAGGTTCAAAAGCAAATATGCAGCACTGGTGAAAGGCAATCACAGGGCCAAAGGATGACACCAACCAAAAAAATAGCAGCTCTGTCCAGAGGCTGAGACTAAGTTTAAGAATAATGTTGAGAAGAAGTTAAAATCTGAAAAGCTTCTTGGGAAATTCAGATTTTTTTTTTTTGAGAATTTTACACACGACTACTATAGCTAGACCCTTTCTCCCCTTTATCTTCTGTATCTAATTTCTGCATGACCCTAATATCTCTTAAATACCTGATTTCTTGTTTAATTATTTTTGCATAAGTTTATCTGACTGAATCCATTTAGCATTGCACCTATATGCATATGTTTAGGAGCTGACAGCTTAGGATTGTAAACTATAAGGACATGTCTTAAAGAAGTCTGGATTTCTCTCTTTTAGCACCCATTAATATCATAACTTCTTATCCGAATTATGGTCTTATGATATTTCCCCTATTTCGGATGGAGCTGCAATTAATGCCAGAATTGTTACAGGTCATGTTTGAATGACAATCATTTTAAATGTTATGTGTTTAGCTTCCCTATAATGTAAATAAGGGCTTGTGTTATAGCAGACATCTTGGTTCTCTGGCTCTCAATCTTACTGAACACCTTTTTCCTGAGTTTTCAAGCTAACAATTTTACTGTAGAGGTATCTACAAGGACAGGGTATACATGGTCATTGCTTTCATTCCATTTTGTCAAGTTGTGATTTTTAGTAATGTACCAGTGTGCTGAAAAAAAAAAAGAAAAGGAAATTTCTTTAATGAGAGGATGAGCACTGTACTTATCTATGGGTATAAGAATAATTATCTGCAATGCATCTAGGATTTATACAGGTTTATAAATTCAGTATTACTTTAGTAACCAAATCAGGTATTGGCATAACATAAAAGAAAATTACAGGTCAGCCTTTTAAAAATATCAATATCTATATATATATATATACATATATATATATATAAATCACACACCAGGATCAAATTAGTTTGAACAATAATGTTGCAAAATTATATAAATGCACTTAAAGACCTATATAAAGTTTCTATAAGTAGAGAAAAACATGAAACACTCCCATTAATATAAGGAGTGAAACAGAAATGTCTGTAATCTATACACATTTTTCAATTTTTCAATGGAGTACATGGATATGAACTAGAGCTATAAGAAAGCATATTAACACACACACACACACACACACACACACACACACAGAGAGAGAGAGAGAGAGAGAGAGAGAGAGAGAGAGAGAGAGGGGAGAATGTAAAGTCCTATTTGAAGGTTATTTGAATATATATGTATGTGTGTGTATATGTATATAACTGATTGCTAAAATTCAAAAAGAAAATTTGTAGAAATTATCAATTATTTCAATAATGTGGCAGGATTCAAAGAACCTTAGAAAAATCTGTAATCTTTCTAGATACCACTAGTAAACATGAAAAAGAAATCATAGACATACCTCCATTTGAAAGGCCTCCGAAGGGAGACCCTCACTCAAATCTCAGGAGAGGCGCGCACCCAGTGAGGCACCGAGACCAGACTTGCTGCAATCGCATGAGGAAGTTTATTGAAAGTGAAAGAGTGAGATCTCAGGCCAGCATGCTGGGATCGAGACTCATACACCACGCAGGGGTAGAGGAGTTCGACCCCGGCCTGAACTTGTAACAGGCTTATAAAGGCAAAAATCACAATGGAGGGGGAGGACAGGGGGAATGAGGAAATTCATAAGGGGAATAATCATACATTTTTTATCAGTACACCCCCAGGCACACCTAGGGCGTTGGAACATTCCACAGAGGTCATCTGGACCTTCTGTGGTATTTTGGGAACTCAAATCTCAAGAAAGTGGGATTTCCTGGGTGGGATTTCCTGGGAGCGGCAGAGGAAATCCCTAGGGCAAGGAATCAGTGTCCTTTGACAACCTTTTACTCTTCACATTCTCAGGAGATTGGGGAAAATACTAGAAGATGGATGTCTTCCTATGTTGATAAGTAAGTAGTAGTAATATTGTGAACCAACTTTTCTCCTAAAAGTAATTTACACAGTCAATGCCATGCCAATCAAATTGTTAGCACATTCCTTACAGAAATAAAAATAAATCATAAAATATGTAACCACAATAAACTTTAAATGACCTTAGTAACTCTGAGAAAAAAGAACAATGCTAGAGAGATCACAATTCCACTTTGCATGTTGTATTATAGAGATATAGATAAGTCAGTATGAGATACACATACACACAGAAAGAGAATATAGATCAGTGGAACAAAATAGAAGGCACAAACATGAATGCTATTTAACTGATATCTAACAAAGATGAAAAATGTTAACACATTCCATAAATAGTGCTAGAACAAATAGATGCCTCTAAGGAACTTCAAGAAAGATACATTAGGATCTATTTTTGAGGAGAGAGTTTACTGACACAAAAAACTACATTGATTATTTGTATTTTCCTTTCATAACAAAGTACAAAACAATTTTAATATGGATGTGTGTGGCATTACATATTAAGTAGGTAAAATAATAGGTATATATATATATATATATATATATATATATATATATACACATATATATATATACATACACACACACACACACACACACACACACACACACACACACACACATATATATATATATATATATATATATATATGTATGGATATGGTAGTATTGTATGCTCTTAAAACTTCCATGATTATTGTAGCATAAAGAGAAGAGACAGTGTCATAAGTAGGGTTGATAATGAAGAAAGCAGGACTAAACAATTAGATCCAAGGTTCAGTGTGCAGTATTTACCTAAAACAGACTGGTGCCTGCAACACAACTCTATAGTTCTCATGTCACCTGAAACAAGCAGGTAAATAAATGGTTTTGCTTTGAAACTTACACAGTCATGGTAGCAATATAAAAGTCCACAGGAAATGGAAAATATGAGTATGCTTTACAAGTGATGGGATAAAGCATATGTCCAAAGCCCACTCACAGCAGAACCCTAAAGATAATGAGCAACATGATTGTCATCTCCAGAATCCTCCTTTGTACTGAATGTACAATTGAATCAACACTTAAAGGCCAGAATGAATAATTCTTCTTTATAAAATTAAGCATAGAGCTTGACAAGGAAACTGATGCAGATTTTTTCTTCTGTGCTCTTCACATGACACATTACATCTGAGTGTTCCTGAGTCATTTCATTTCAATACAATATACTTTGAACTTGGTGTTTGAATGACATTAAGGAAGGTGTGACATTTTAGAGAATTGTCTTCTTCCTGGTAAGCAAATGGAAATGAAGGCAGGCAGGAAACGATCATGAGCACTTTGACATGATATAAGAACTTACTCATACTGCATTTCAAGCTGAACATTTAATCCAACGGGATTCAATTCTCCTGAGTAGAAGATAAAAAACTGGTATGAAATGAGCATTTGGCTGTGAGCTTGAACCCATCCTGCTGATAGAATCTTGATGACTTACATCTTTTTCATCTTGCTAAGCTACTTAACATTAATATTACATAAAAAATGCTGATCACATTGCCTATCATCAGTAATTATTCAATAAATGGATATACTGATAAATACATGCTGTTTGAACTATTGGATTTTATGTCACTTTGGGGCCCTTAAACATGATTTGTAACAGGGGACAACTATGTACCAAATTTGAGAGTGGTTCTTTATTTTGGGGGGATATTCTCATTTTTTATATAGTATAAATGATTCTGGTCATTCTGTGACTGAGAAAAAGGTTTTATTTATAAAGGAAGAAGACTTCTTTAATTATTGCTTTAGAATCATCTTGATAGTGTAACTAATACTTAATGACCCTCATTCATAAAACTCCAAATCCATGACTACAAAGGAGTCCCCGTGTACTTAATAAATTTACTTTGAAGGTCACAAGTCAAAAAAAAATCTGTAATAAGAACCCAGTTGACAAGTACAATGAATCCAAGAATAACTGGAATCCTACTAAAAATAGAAAGCTGTTGATTTTTTAAAGAAATAACTCAAGTCTCTTTTATTTAGCAGAACAAGAACAAAACAAATGCAATGCTAATGTCTTCATAACGTAAGACTATGGCCATGCAAGTGTTTGTGCCATGCCTCATTCTGACAATACTGCTCACTGCACCACATAGCAGAGTCACAGTGGCAATGCTATCCACCACCAGCAACTGCTGAATTCTTCTGTATTGTATTGAAGCCATTGAGTATACTCAGAGACTGATATAGCTTTGTCTGTCTTTGCAAATAGAAAACACAGAAAGCTCAAATACCATTTTAATGCATACACATGCAAAACTAATGGATTTTCATTGTCATGTGAGAAATCCCATGTCTCCATTTTTGATGGAACAGTTTTTGTTTGTTTCATTTTTGGTTTGCTTTTGTTTTACATAAAATTTTCCATTCTAGATTCCAGAGAATAAAATGAATGATCAAAACAATAAGTAGCGTTCTTCATAGGACATGCTTTTCCTGGATGATGAAAATTTATAACACATGCCACCAATTTACATCTGAGGTTGCTGTTTTATAGGTATTCATTACAAAAGAAGCTGAATACATCTGAATTAACAGATAAGAGAAAATTAAATGAAATGTATCTAAAATACTAAGGGCCTGTAAATATCTACAACAAAATTATCGAAGAAAACTTCCCTAACCTAAACAAAGAAAGACACCTGAACATACAAGAAATTTATAGAACCCCAAATAGTTTGTGTCAGGAAAGAAATTTCTTTTGTCACATAATAATAAAAACTTACAAAATAAATAAAGAATATTAAATGTAGTAAGAAAAAGGTCAAGTAACATATAAAAGCAGACCTATCAAAGATACACAAAATTTCTCACCAGTGACTCTAAAAGCCAGAAGATCAAAGGCAGATGTCATACAGACCCTAAGAGAACACAAATACCAACCATAGATGAAGAAAATAAAATAATCCATAACAAAACCAATTTTAAACAAGATGTTTCTACAAATTCAGTCCTACAAAAGATAATAGATGGAAAACTCCAACCCAAGGAGAAAAAACTACACCCTAGAAAAAGCAAGAAAGTAAGCTTTCAACAAACTTCCAAAGAAGATAGCCACACAAACACAACTTTATCTCTAATTTAAAAAAATAATAGGAAGCAACGATCAGGTTTTACTTATTATCTCTTAACATCAATGAACTCAATACCTGCCTCAGGAAAACAAAACAAAACAAAACAAAAAACCACATAGACTAACAGATTGGAAACATAAACTGAACCCAGCATATTGCTGTATACAGGAAACACAAAAGACAGATATTAACTCAGAATAAAAGTCTGGGATAAACATTATCTGAGCAGCTTGACAGCACATCTGAAAGTTCTAGAACAAAAAGAAGCAAATACAGCCAAGAAGAATAGAGGGCAGAAAATAGTCAAACTCAGGGCCAAAATCAACAAGGTAGAAACAAAGAGAACTATACTTAAAATCAACAAAACTAGATGCTGTTCTTTGAGAAAATAAACAAGATGCATAAATCCTTAGCCAGAGAAACCAGAGGACCTAAAATTAATATCCCAATTAACAAATTCAAAAAGAAAAAGGAAGACATAACAACAGAAACTGAGGAAACTTGAAAAATCGTCAGTTCTTACTACAAAAGTCTATACTCAACAAAACCAGGAAAACTAGACAGATACCAAGTACCAAAGTTTAGTTAGGATCAGATAAAACATATAAACAGTGCCATAACAAAATAGAAACAGATATTAAAAGTCTCCCAAACAAAAATAGCTCTGGACTAGACAATTTTAGAGCAAAATTCTATCAGCTCTTCAAAGAAGATCTAATATCAATACTCTTAAAACAATTCCACAAAACAGAAATTTAAGGAGCACTACCTATTTTTTTCTATGAAACCACAGTTATGCTTATACCTTAACAACACAAAGACCCAAAAAGAAAGAGTATTTCACACCAAAAATAAAAAAGAAGAAAAGAAAAGAAAAAAATATCAACCAACCAGAAACCCAAGAGCTCCCAGGGATTAAACCACCAACTAAAAAGTACACATGGAGGGACCCATGGCTCCAGCTACATATGTAGCAATGTATGGTCTTTTAGGACATCAATGGGAAGAGAGAGCTTGGTCCTGCCAAGGTTCAATGCACCAGTGTAAGGGAATGCCATGGTGGGGAGGCAGTAATAGGTAGGTGGGTGGGGGAGTACCCTCATGGAAGCAGGGGGAGGAAGGATGGGATAGTGGTTTTTCAGAGGTAAAACTGAGAAAAGGTTATAACATTTGAAATGCAAATGAAGAAAATATTTAATAAAAATGAAAGGGTACTTTTGAACAATTTTCTATATGAATATTGATGCAAAAATAATCAAAATTTCACAAACTCAATTGAAGAACTTATCAAAATTATCATTCATCCTAATTAAGTAGACTTTATCACAGGGATGCAGGGATGGTTCAATGTATGGAAATCCATCCACATAATACACTATATAAACAAACTCAAAGAAATAGATCACATGATCTCATTAGATGCTAAAAAACCATTTGACAAAATGCAACAATGCTTCATGGTAAAAGTCTTGAAAATATCAGGAATTCAAGGCCCATTCCTAAGGATAGTAAAAGCAATATACAGCAAATTAGTAGCCAACATCAGGCTAAGTGGAGAGAAATTGAAGCAATACTACTAAAATCAGAAATTAGGCAATGCTGTCCACTATCTTCTTATCTATTCAATATAACACTCCTCCATTGTTGGTGGAATTGCAAGTTAGTACAACCACTCTGGAAATCAGTCTTGCTGTTCCTTAGAAAATTGGACATCATACTAGCTAAGGACACAGTTATACCACTCCTGGGCACATGCACAAAAGATACTTCAACATATAAGAAGGACATATGCCCTACTGTGTTCATAGCAGCCTTATTTATAATTGGCAAAATTTGGAAAGTACCCAGGAGTTCCTCAACAGAGGAATGGATACAGAAAATGTGGAACATTTACACAATGGAATACTACTTAGCTATTAAAGCCAATAACTTCACAAAATTCTTAGGCAAATGGATGCAACTAGAAAATATCATCCTTAATGACATAACCCAATCACAAAAGAACATACATGGTATATATTCACTGATAAGTGGATATTAGCACAAAGGCTCAGAATATTCACAAGATACAACTTACAGACCATGTGAAGCTCAAGAACAAGAAAGACCAAAATATGGATGCTTCAGTCATTCTTATTTTTTTATTGGATATTCTCTATATTTACATTTCAAATGTTATCCCCCTTTTTCCCACTTCCTTCTCCCATCCCCTTGCTTCCATGAAATGCTCCCTCTCCCAACCACTGTCTCCATCTCAGTGCCTTGCCATTCTACTACAATGGGTAAACAAACCTTCACTGAACCAAAGGCCTCTTCTCCCATTGATGCCAGACAATTTCATCCTCTGCTACATATGCAACTGGAGCCATGGGTCTCTCCATGAGCACTCATTGTTAGGTGTTTTAGTGCCTGGAAGCTCTGGAGGGTTTGGTTGGTTAATCCTGTTGTTGTTCCCATGGAGTTGCAAACCCTTTCAGTTCCTTCAGTGTTTTCTTTAGCTTCTTCATTGGTATCTCCTTGTTCAGTATGATCGTTAGCTGCAAACATCCTCAACTGTCTATCTGTATGACTCTGGCGGAGCCTCTGGGGTAATATTCATATCTGGCTCCCGCCAGTAAGCACTTCTTGGCATTAGTGAATGAATTTGGTGGAACATATAGGGTGTATTCCCAAGTGAGGCAGTCTCTGAGTGATCCTTTCTTCATTCTCTGCTCCTCTATTTGTCCCTGTATTTCCTCCTCTGAGTGCTTTGTTCTCCCTTTTAAGAAGAACTGAGGCATCCACATTCTGGCCTTCCTTCTTTTTGAGCTTCATAAGGTCTGTGAATTGTCTCTTAGGTATTCTGAGCTTTTTGGGCTAGTATCAGCTTATCAATGAGTACATATCATGTGTGTTCTTTTTTTGGCTGGGTTACCTCTTCAATCCTTATAAAGAGGAACACAATACTCACAGGAGATAGAGGGTATGAGGAAGTTACGAGGAAGAGACGAGGTGGGAGAAAAGGGGGACAAGATCAAGTGTGGGAGGAGATGGGAGAGATGTACAGAAGATCAGGAAATTGAACCGAGGTGTGGACCAATTGTGGGTGGGCAACTGAGGGAACCACCAGAAAGTCCGAGATGCCGGAAAGGCAAGAGGCTCGCAAGATCCAGCAGGGATAACATTAGCTCAAATCTCCAACAAATTGGAGGGAAAACCTGTAGAGACCATATTTAGAGGTTAGACAAAGCTTGTGGGATGGAACCACCAACTCATCTCCAAATTTTTAACCAAGAATTGCTCCTGTCTAAAGAAAATCTGGAGGCAAAGTGCGGAGCAGAGACTGAAGGAAAGGCCATCCAGAAACTGACCCATCTGGGGATCCATCCCATATGTAGACACCAAACCCAGACACTATTGTTGATACTAAGATGTTCTGTCTAACAGGAGCCTGATATAGCTGTCTCCTGAGAGACTGCCAGAGCCTGATCAATAGAGATGCAGATGCTTCCTGCCAACCACTGGACTGAGCACAGGGACCCCAGTGGAGGAGTTAGGTGATGGACTGAAATAGATGAATAAATTTACAACCACATAGGGAGAACAATATTAACCAAACAGACTCCACCACAGACCTTCTAGGGACTAAACTCCTAACCAAAGAGGTTCCCATGGAGAAAAAAAAACCCACAATATTTCTCTGCTATGTTTCCTCAAAACTTTTTGGTTGCGTAAATAAGCACAACCTAAATTACTATATGGGAAAAACTTGTGTAGATAACCACCTGAGGATCTTAGCCTCAGGAAACCCAATAGTTTTCCTCAGGCCTGAATTCTCTGGGTTCTTGTCAATGCCACAGGAAAAAATGGTTTATGAGATAACTGCGTATTTGCCAGTATGAGAAGAGAACTCAACTTAAGCATCAGTAAACCAAGACAGATATTCATAATCCTATCTTTGAAAATAATGGTCTAGGGCTAATGAGATTGCTCGACTGGTAGAAGTGCTTGGCTTCAGGCCTGAATATCTAAGCTCTCAATCCTCAGAGCCCAGGTTGTGGAAGCAGAGAACCCTCTCCCAAGAATTTTCTTCTGAACCCTACTGGTGTGCACCAACATACACATTCACAGGAGCACATGAATAAATAAATTTATAAATGAATAAATAATAAATAAATAAAAGAAAAATTGCATTAAAATAAAACCAAAGGATCTGAACATAGCTAGGGCAGGTAGGGCTGTGAGAGGTAGAGACATAAGCCAAAAAATGTTTATATATAAATAAAAATATTGTATGTGGATGAAGGCTTTCACATCAGGGAAGATGTCAGTAAAGGTCACTAGAACAGGTAGGATACATAACCAAGATTATACTGAAAGAGTATAAAATTCTCAAATCCTTAACTTTATCTCCTAGAATATGAAGAAAACTAAATTTTATTTTCCAATAACATCACAAGGCACTATAAGAAGTTTGCTCTT
This sequence comes from Micromys minutus, assembly GCF_963924665.1. Lineage (NCBI taxonomy): Eukaryota > Metazoa > Chordata > Mammalia > Rodentia > Muridae > Micromys > Micromys minutus. The sequence goes on along the minus strand of NC_137972.1, from coordinate 87,700,709 downwards.
TTAATTTTTTTCTCTATTTTTTCAGATTAAGTAATTTCCCCTCATAAAGAGCTAGCTGTGAGTTCACTTGCTGTTACTGTTAATGCTTCTGTACTTGTGCCTATGAAGTTCAAGTTTAGTGTAGTTGTTTTTTATTTACTTCTAAATATCTTGTTTGTACCTACTTAACAACTTCTGTTTAGATGAGTGTAAAAATTATCTTCTAATTTTCATGATGTTCACAGTGTCTTATTTTGTTCATCACATGATGTTTTATTCAGATAATAAATGTATATGGTATAAAATAAAATTTTATTGGCAATACAATCATAATAGAAATTAGAATGCACAATGTATCACAATGTATCTAAGCAATAGTGCCATATAGGAATCATCATTATTGCCAAGAGACTGCCTAGATTCCAAAGTGCAGTGACCAACTGTCTTCACTGGTTGTCTTCACCGTGTCTTAATCATTCTGTTTTATAGACTTACAGAAATGTTGAGATTTTCTTTATGTTTATATGATAATGAATTTTTAAATTATATTTGGATATTTTGAATAGCCTGTTATGGGAATCTAGGGTCTTATTAAAATCTATGCAGATTAGCAAGTAGGTTGTGGATTTGGTCCTCATTGCTGTGGTTATAAAGAAGGAATGCAATACATGCTGGAGCAAGTTCAACAGGCACTGGTTGGAGTCCCTCCCTTTCCTCCATGACTCTCAGTGTGTTGCAGTCGCTAACATTACCTTTACTCAACAATGCTGCAAAGGTACAGTTTCCATTACCTTTTTCTTGCTGGAATTTCTGTACCTGTTTCCAATGACTGGAATTAAGTGGCAAGAATACAAAGACATGAATAATGACTACATTTGATTCTCACGGGACAAAAGATTTATGGAACAAAAAGAAAGGCTCTCTATTCTTGGTGTTTTTGTTCTTAGAAACTGAGTTTCTACTGCCTCATTGATACTATTGGATTTCTTGGAGCCAACAGTGTAATAAAATGAGGAAGAAAATCTAACATATACTTAGAGTCCCTAGGAGTGTCAGGGTCAAAGGTTCTGGCTTATAAGATAGAGCCTAGGGGTGTCCTCAGGGCTTTTTCTGCTTCACTGTTCCTGGCAGATGTACCAAACTCAGATCGAGTGACAACAGAGGGAATGAAATGACTGAGCAACATTTGTACTCTCATGTTTCAAGTGCATGTTCAACTTCCAACCTGCTTTTCTTTTGATTCTTAGGTACTGGCTGCCCTACCTCTTATACCTGTAGTCAATGAAAAATACAAGGAGAAGACAAAACATCTACAGTTAATTTTTTAACAAGTGAATTTTGAATAAATTTTAATTTTGCATTCAATTTCTTTGCACCAATTCAGAACAAAATGTTTTGATTCCTGGGTATTTTAAATGAGGAGATTTCATATTTCATATTTATAGAAGATAAAAAATACCTTTTTTATTTAATCAATTATTGACAGGGATATTATTAAGCTGATTATATCATTGACATCTTGCTTACAGAATGTGAAAGTTAAAATTGAGGCAAGTCCATTTTCGCGTCATCTAAAATAATGTACATTTGGTTCAGGACACTTTTATTCTAGTTTCCTATATCAACTATGCTGGGACCTTCAGATACAGGTACATAGTAAAATGAGGTTGGGGTTTATAGAAAATATAAAGACTTTACATATGTCAGAGACTCCTGAACATATTAGAACAGGTATTTTCTAATGCCCAGAGACAAAGAGAGTCTAAGTATGGTGGTTTGAATGAAAATGGCCTCTTATAGGTTCATATATTTGAATTCTTGGTCATCAGTTGGCAGAATGCATTAGGATGGATTAGAAGGCAAGGTCTTGTTGGAAGAGGTATGTTGCCGGGGGTGAGGTTTGAGGTTTCAAAAGCTCAAACCATTCTCAGCCAAGTCAGGACAACCAATCTTCTGACTTGGTTGTGTGTCTCTCACACACATGTAAGCTCTCAGCTACTACTCCAAGGCTATGCTCACCTTCTTGCTGCCATGTTCCATACTGCAAACCCCAAAATTGTCTTTTTTCTATAATTTTCCTTGGTCATAGCGTCTCTTCAGGGCAATAGTAATGTAACCAAGACTACAAATTAGATAAGGTCAAATGAGTAGGAATACTGAATGACAGGTACAACTCAACTGGTAAAATGCCCATCTGTAAGGCAAGCATCAAGATCTGATTTTACCTTGGTATCCAAGAGAAGTACCAAGTTTGGAGTAATAGGTGTATATCAGCAATGGGGAGTCAGGCAGGATAATAGCAAGTTTAGCCTAATTTAGAGCCAAAAGTCCTCATGAAGAGACCCAGTAGCTTTAAGATAGACTACTCCAGAAGAACAGTAAAAGAGTTCATCTCTGGTCTCTATATACAAAGATGTTCGTCTTCCTGTACATAGATGATCATACTATGCACATACTTGCACTCATACACCTATACAGAAACATAGAGAACATTTATAGGCACAATCCTGTGCGAATGGATTTTCCATAATACTTATATGTATTTGTAATTCAATTCCTGCAGTAATGTGTCTGTAAATTGCAACTTCAGGGCTGACTTTGAATGGTCAATACTCAAATGATTTAATCTTAGTAGACAGGTTCCTTTGGTCATTTATTAACTCCCTCCATCCCTTGAAGTACAATGACTTATGAACATCTTCATGTTACAAATCACACACTTCAATTGCAAGTACTGTTTATGGGCTTTGGGACCACACAACTCAAATGGCAATCAGAATTTTCCCCTTTGAGAGACAATGAATTGAGCCAATTGACATGATTCCTTATGACTTTCTTTCCCCTTATGCATTAGTGTCCCCATTTTATAAAAGCAGGCAAGAGGGGCTGGAGAGATGGTTCAGTGGTTTGCACTCTGCGCTTGTTAAGGTTTATATCTGTAAAAATTAAAACAACTCGCCTAAACATCACTGAAAATGGACGTTTCTGGCTCTTGTTTAAGCAAGTGTTCCACCCTGATCATGTCAGTTCAAGCTTTCTCTGTAGGATGGAGAAGACTGATGGGCAGAGGGTAGTCAATAAACCTGATTGTTAGCTGTTAATCACATCTCCAGTAGCCTTTCCTCATTTACTAGACTCTTGTTAAATGACATTGCAGTAATCATGCACAGGATTTCCTATGTTACTAAGTAATAAACTGAATCAAATATTCTTTCAACTCATTCTGAATTTTATAGCTGCAAGGAAAAAAATCATTTTAAAATCCACTTTTGGATGTTGAAAAGAATAGTCTGTGGTAAAAATCCACTGAGGATTATTTAATATGTTCTGGAAAGTCTGAAAGTGATCAGAAATCCAGGGGATAAAAACACTGGCTTCAGAAAATGGAGAGGTGAGCAAGGCTTAGCTTCCACATTAAAAAATATTTTTTTTAGAAAAAATAGGAAATGTTTTCATCACAAAGAGAGCTAGTAACCAAAACCACTGGGCATGTATTAATATACTCTAATATTACCAGTAAAATTTAAATGTAAAATCCTATCTATAATAAATATAAATGTTATAAATTTGGAAGATTCTGAATCATATCAAAGTATTTACTCTTAGAGTTATAATTTTATTAATAACCCTACTTTCCCCCCATATTTGGCAGAGAGAATTTATACACATGCTAAACCTCCAACATTGTCCAGGGACCTCGAGAAGCAGTAAGCAAACTTGAAGTTCATACTTCCTTACCAGATAAGACCATGTTCTTCCTTCTTTCTATTCACCTAATTGAAGGCTGAGAAACAGGCGAGACCCAGGAGAACTGAAATGGAAAATTGACAGTGGCCAGGAAGAAACACTTGAAGGCATAATTGTGACTGAGAAAATGGAATAAATTTCTCTGATGCTTGGCACAGGAAGAGGCTTTCCTTTCAGTGCCTTGATTTTTAGTATTCTCTTGGGGATTCTTTAGCTACCACTCTAGGGGTTGGTGACAGTACCTGGTTGACAGAATCATTGTCACAGCCTTTCATTACTGTAAATATTTTCAGGTATTCATGAGAAGAGAAGATGCCATGTAGTAATAAACCTTAAAAGGAAGCAAAGTCCTGTTGCAATCAAGCTGTCTTATATTCCATCACTCTGAGCAGTGGTTGTCCTCCTAAGATCTTTTTTTATTTTTATTTTTATTTTTTTTTTGTAGAAAAACGCAGTAAGTATCTAGCAGCACAGAATTTTATCTATCTCAGAGAAGTGATACAACTCTGATTGGTGAGCTAATGCCTTCCAATGAGAGATAACTATAAAATGGTAAAAAGAAATCAGAAATCTTTTGGAATATTTCGGAAAGATTACAGGATAGAGTTCAGAGCAAGGGAAGTAAGAGTCACAAATTTGCATACATTTGGGCTTGGTCATATTCTGTAATCAAATATAATTTATTTAGGTGATATTCTCTTTTTAAATGCCACCATGCAAGGAATATTTTATAAGAGTAGTTAGAAATGGAATTTTAACTTTATGACCAACAAATATAAAGTTAAAAAGAGGCTAATATTTGGGATTTATTTCTTTAATTGCAATTTCATTTGCAAAGGGTAAAATAATCTCTCGGATCTGGAAATCAGGAAACATTAGATTTTTACCAGGTTTTCTATGACAGCAGAGACATTGGGGCTGAGTCAAAGATGAGGTTCTAAGAATAAATTCAATTTAGAAGACTACATGTGATTGTAAATCAAAATATGTAGAGTTTGACAGTGACTACATATTTTCCTGTGAGGTATCAGTATAAGTGACTTCACAAATGTAATTTGTTCTTCTGCATCACAGTAGCTGACTCTGAAGACAGACTATCAGATTGAACTTTATCATTATCATTTCCCCTATAATGAAGACAACAGGAAAATGAAAAACAGATTCAAGATAGATTAAGCCAAGATCAAGGAGAAGTTCAAAGGAGGGGTTGGGGAGAGGAAAGAAATAAAAGATGATGCAATTATATTATAATCTCAAAAGGAAAAGGGAAAATAACTTAGTATATCATTTGATGATATTCCTACAAGTGGTCATACCCTTAAGAAAACTGATACTTCTTTTCCCTGTATCACACAATGATCAAGGGCTTTAAATAATGCTTCACTCAAACTGCAATGTACAACTATTCTTCCTCACTCACCTTAGCTACATAAACCATTTAACCTATATAAGTTAATTATTAAATCATGATTCCAAACACAGGCAGAATTACAACTATTTACCTTAGAAACCAAATCATAGAATGTTATCAATAAGGCTACTTACCTGAAAATGACACAGTTAGCTATTTCGCTCAGCAAGAAACCTGAGACTATAGTAAACAAAAGAACAGGAAGAGACTTGGCTGTATTCATTAGAGAATAATTTTTCCAATTATTAGTACCAATCAAAAATGAAAGAGGAGAACACAGAAGATCGAGAATGATCAAAAAAGCTAGGACCTAAGATAACAATAATGATAATAGTAATGAATTCTAGGTATCAGGGTGAAATATTCATCTTGCTTTGAGGATTCAGATGCATTGTTGAGAACAACACAGACCTATTTCTTCAACCTCACATTGCAGGGCTTTAGTAGTCTCTTCTCTAATATATGCCTATACTCGGATTCTTGTCTGGGTGTTTTTATGAAACACATACATAAACACATGCACACATATATACTCACTTATGTTACATCTTTATATTTGTGTACAAATATATATATATATATACATATATATATATGCTTATATCTATATAAAGTGTAATTTAGAGTTTTCTTTGTTTATTTTCTTGGTATTTAGCTTTGTTGAGGTAAAAAGAATAAAGAAAATCTTACATAATTGAGGGTCTACTATACTCATGTTTATTAATTTTAATTATTTTATTTTATTTTTTGAATCAACTATTTATATAATCCAGGCTAGTCCTAAAATCACCAAATAGCTTATATAATAAATTTTGTATCTCCTTTTAATTTTATTTTTTGCATGACCCCAACCTGTTCTGAGGCTGCTGTGGGTTTATTATTTTCCAGTCTGTTTTTATACCACTTTAAATACATGCGAAATAGTTAGATCAGCTCTGGATCAAAGAACAAGCAAGGCAATAAACAAAATTCTGTAAACACATTTCTAGGTGCTACACAGGATGACCAATACAAAAGGAATGCCACACATGCCTCCACTGAGCCCTCTTTGAGCTTTGCATTAACTGAAATGTAAATTTTCTTAATCTGGGGCTATTTCTTGAATCTGGGTCCAAAGTCAACTTCCTACCAAGCGTCTTGAAGCAAGTGGCCCCAAAAGGCTCACAACATTTCCCCCTTATTGATTTTATAAGTAAGACTGAGCCTGTCTTAGGTGGTTCTGAATAGAATGCGTTACATACCCATTGTGAATTATGCATTATCAAAAGCAATAATACTCTGTCTTAGGTTGATAAGGCTCTATGCAGAATCTTACCTGCCCTTGGCTTGCAAATCTGTTAAGTTAATAACTCTGTATGGGGATCCACTTTTAGTTCTAAGTCATGTATTTTGACTGCCAATATATTGATGTTGTTAAAGGCACATTTATCACAATCAGCAGGAATAAAAGTATTCCCAGAACAAAAAGGGCTAGCATGAGCAAACTATATGTATCATTCTTAAAGCTTGACTAAGATGGAAATACTGACTGCAGGATACAATTAATTTTATCAGAAATATCTGCAGAATCAAAAATCAGCAGAGCAACATTTAATGAATTTATAATCTCTGCATGCAAAGTTGAAACATCAAAAGAGATGTTAGAATTATTCCAAATACCGTGTGCCTCTGAGCCTTTTCCCAATTATAATGACTATCACTGTAAATTTTAGAAGCAACACAAATTCATTGATATTTAAGATGGCTTCTTTCTCTTTAACTCTGAACTTCCTGTCCAATAATTTAAATAGTATCATAAAGAGCATCAATCTATTGTTCCAAATGCCTATCTAAATCCTCTTGAATACTTAGAACATTAGTAACACTGTTTGCTAAATGATTATCAAAAGTAGTTGTCCTAACGTCTTGTATCAAAGTAATAGCAGAAGGAGTGTTGCTAGATATTAATGTAATTAAAGCTGTTATAGCAGCAATAATCAAGCCCACTACCATCTTGCTTCTGCTTAAAGCCTGACTCACTTCTTCCAATATCTGCAAGTCCTTCTTTTTTCAAGAATACCAAGGTTCTGTAGTACTCACAGGCAATGAAACAAAAGCTGGTTGCTATATCACTATAACAGACTTGCCAGTTTTCAATAAATAACACAATTAAAAAGCATACAATAAAGACAACTATGCACTATTATTTGTTCCAAGTCTAGATCCTTTTCCAGTTTTATCCACTGAAAATGTAACTTCATACAATGCAGTTGTCAGTTTTGAAATGTCTCTGAAAATGTCTAGAACCATCCTTCCAAACTAAGATCGGAATTTCCAATATTGGATTCATTTCTAGACCAGTCGATGATTGAGTCAGAATAACTTGTCACATAAAAGAGTCATTATAACTTCTCTTTTTGATTCTTTGTCCCACAAGGTGTAAAAGCTTGAGGCAAGGCAGCTTGTCCAATCTGGGATACAGGCAAGTAAAGGAGGGTCCGGAACATATGTCCAATACAGATTCTCAGTCACCAGTTTTAGGGTACTCAGCAAGTTCAAAATCAGGGTCATTCTTGATCCCAGCATCAGCATGTTTCACCACTCACTCTGGCAGCAAGCCTGCTCCTGTAACAATCCAGCAGAAAAAATATAAACATGCCCCTTTCCCCAAATTAATGCCTCATCTGGATCATGTCCTGTGCCTGTCACTGATCCTTCCATCTTACCTCGGCCTAAGTATGCCTAGTTGTAGGATGCCAAAGGCACGCGGCAGAAAGTTCCTTGGCATCCAGATTTTAAAATTTTAACATAAAAAGAGCACAATTTAGTTTAAATTTAAATCATTAGTTAAATTTACATAATTTTGTGTTTTACATCAATATAACTCCACATTATTATATTATGAAGATACTGATGTAAAGTCCCACAATGCTTGTTTCAAAATACTTGGTCATTTAGGATGATATAAAAAATCCCAACAATGTAGGTAATATTCAATTGTTGATAGAGCATATCAAATACTCGATTACAATAGCCAGTTTCATTGTCTGTTTTAATCTCATTTGAAACACTAAGCATAGAAAAACAAGGCAATAAGTAACTACGTTTGTTATAGCAGTTGCAACTAGGAAGCAAGAAAAGGTATCAATAGTCGCATGTCCATATTTAAATTTTCCAAAATCAGAAATATGAGTAACATTCATTTGCTATAATTGACTCAGTATAAGTCCTGGAGGATTAAGACCATTATGTGGTATAGAAAAAAACCGAGGGCATTGAGGACACGTCTTTACAATTTGACATGCATATTCTCTAGAAATACAAAATTATTGTCTCAAGCTATTACTACTTTGATGATATAAAAAATGATATTTTAATCTGCCTGGCATACAAATCTGCTGTGGCATTGCCCTCATATGCCCCTTTTTACAAAGTTTTTTCACCACTGCCCAAATCTTCTCTACTTTCCTTCACTCATGCTTTAAATTCCCATGATGTGGTTCACTCTCTCCTTCCTACTGTAGCTCCAACTTTGAGGTACCATTTGACCAAGTCTGCTCAGTCAGTCCACAGCTTCTCTTGAGCAGGAGTGTGGATTAAAAAGACAAAAGACAATTAGACAACACTGCACATGACCCCCAGTGAATTCTGTGGCTGAAGCAGATTTAATTTCCAGTCTGCTTTTATATCATTTGAGTACATGCAAAATAATAAGATCAGTTCTGGGTCAAGTAACAAGCAAGGCCTTAATTCTGCCTCTTAATTGAAGTGGAAACTTCTGGTTTATTTGGACAGTCAGTTATGTCTTATGATGTTTTTGCTAAAGAAGACACGTGAAAGAATGTTTTCCTGAAGCAGACACAGGTAAAAGTATGTCTTGCTACAGCAAACACATAAAAGGACTCATGATGTTCAAAGGGAATGTAAATATGACCTCACAGATAGTAGGAGCTTGAGCATTGGTTTGGTTTGCTCTACTTTGCTCTACTTTGCTAATGGCAGGCATGTACTGATTAACCTTCCACTGTCTTGTTGAGCTGTGCATGTGAGTACTCCAATGAGACAAACTTGCCAAGGCACTTCTTGTTTGGTTCCTGTGGCTTCTTGCTGGTTCTGTGGAGTTCTCAGGCTGGTTGGCAAGCCTTGCTGTCTCTTCTGGATTGAAGTGCCCTTGCAGGTTTGTGTGTGGTGACAGGCAACTGTACTGGGCTAAAGCTGCTCATTTATTTTTGGTGTTTGCTGCTATACTGAACTCCTGATATCTTGACAACAAAGATTGGATTTCCCCTCTCTGCAACTATTCATAAACAGGTTTATTTCCCCTGTGTCCTAATAAAGTTTCTTTTCTACTACCTCTTGTGGGTGGTGCCTAGAAGAAACATTGAATGGTTATTAAAGTAAGTTGAAAAAATTATGCTTGGGTGAGAAGCAGTATTATTTTATTTAAGAAACACTTTTTATGCCATCCAATTTGTATTCTTATACACGCTTACCACCAGTTGAACCAGCACTGTTTTAAATATGCTGTTGTTTTCCACTGGATGGTTTTAGCTACTTTTTCAAAGCTCAACTGGCTATAGGTGTGTGGGTTCATTTCTGGGACTTTATTTCTATTTCATTGTACTATCTACCTGTCTCTGTACCAATATCATGAAGTTTTTTGTTTTTTTCTTTTCTTTCTTTCTTTCTTTTTTTTTAAAATCTGCATTGATCTATAGTACAGTTTGAGGTGAGGGATGATAATTTCCCCAGAAATTGTTTTGTTGTTGAGAATAGTTTTGCTATCCTGGGTTTTTCATTATTCCAAATAAATTTTCAAATTGCTCTTTCTAGCTTTATGAATAATTGAGTTGGAATTTTGATAGGGATTACACTGAATCTGTAGATTGCTGTTGGCAAGATGGCCATTTTTACTATATTAATTCTGCCAGTCCATGAACATGGGCCATTTTTTCATCTTTTGAGATCTTTGATTTCTTTCTTTAGTGAATTGAAGTTCTTGTCATACCGGTCTTTTGGTAGTTTGGTTAGTCATACCTAGGTATTTTTTATTATTTGTGACAATTGTGAAGGATGTCATTTCCCTAATTCCTTTTTCAGTCTGATTATTGTTTGAGTAGAGGAAGGTGACTGACTTGTTTGAGTTAATATTGTATCCAGCCACTTTGCTGAAGTTGTTTGTAAGGTTTAGGAGTGCTCTGGTTAAGTTTGTGTGGCCACTTAAATATACTTTCATATCTTTTGAAAATAGTAATATTTTGACTTTTTTCCCCCAATTTGTATTCCATTGACATCTTTCTGATGACAAATTGTTCTGGGTAGGACCTTGAGTACAGTTATCTTTTTTTGATAACTTTTTGTCAAAAGTCAATTTTATTCGCTATTAGAATGGATACTACAGCTTGTTTCTTGGGACCATTTTCTTGGAAAAATTTTTCCCAACCTGTTACTCTAAGGTTGTATCTAATTTGTCGCCATGGTGAGTTTCCTGTATGTAGCATCATCATTCGTCCTCTTTATGTTTCCAGTAGTCTGTCTTTTCACTGGGAAATTTAGCTTATTGACATTAATTGCTATTGAGGAAAAGTGATTCTTGCTTCCTGTTTTTTGTTGTTGTTAGAGTTGGGATTATGTTTTATGGCTACCATATTTTTGGTTTGTTGAAGGAAGATTACTTTCTTCCCCTTTTAGGGTGTAGTTTCCTTCCTTGTGTTGTTTCCATCTATTATCCTCAATAGGGCTGGATTTGTGGAAAGATAATGTGTAAATTTGTTTTGTCATGGACTATCTTGGTTTCTCAATCTAAGATAATTGAGAAATTTGCTGGGTATAGTAACCTGAGCTGGCATTTGTGCCTCTTTGGGTCTCTATGACATCTGTCCAGGATCTTCTCACTTTCAGAGTCTCTGGTGAGAAGTCTGATGTAGTTCTGATAGGTCTGTCTTTGTATGTTATTTGACATTTCCCCCTTACTTTTAAAATATTCTTTGTTTTGTGCATTTGGTGTTTTGATGATTATGTGACAGGAGGAATTTCTTTTCTGATCCAGTGTATTTGAAGTTCTCTAGGCTTCTTTTATGTTCATGGGCATTACTTTCTTTAGGTTAGAGAAGTTTTCTTCTGTACTTTTGTTGATAATTTTTAGCACTTTTTGTTAGGAATCATCGCTCTCTTACATACCTATTATCATTAGGTTTGGTCATCCATTGTGTCCTGAATGGTTAAAAGCTTTTTGTATTTTGCACTTTTTTGATTGTTGTGTCAGTGTTTTTTATGGAGCCTTCTGTCCCCAAGATTTTCTCTTCTATTTCTTGTATCCTGTGCTTTTTGCATTTTGCACTTTTTTGACTGTTGTGTCAGTGTTTTTTATGAAGTCTTCTGTCCCCAAGATTTTCTCTTCTATTTCTTGTATCCTGTGCTTTTTGCATTTTGCACTTTTTTTGACTGTTGTGTCAGTGTTTTTTATGGGCTCTTCTATGCCTGAGATTTTCTCTTCCATCTCTTGTATCTATTGGTGATGCTTGAATCTATGACTCCTGATCTCTTTCATAGGCTTTCTATCTCCAGTGTTGTGTTTGTTATTTCGTTGTTGTTAACATTTAAATTTTTAGATCCTGAAAGGTTTTGTTCAATTCCTTCATCTGTTTGGTTAAGTTTTCCTGTAACTCTTTAAGAGATTTTTGTGTTTTCTTTTGAACGTGTTATATGTTTACCTGTGTTCTTTTGTATTTCTTTATGGGGTGATTTATGTCCTTCTTAAAGTCCTCTAGTCTCAGCATGAGGTGTGATTTTTTAAATCTAAATCTTGCTTTTCTTGTGTGTTAGGGTATCATGGACTTGCTGTGGTGGAAGAACTGGTTTCTGATGATGACAATTAGCCTTCACATCTATAGTTTAGGTTTTTGAGCTTGCCTCTTGTCTAGTTATTTGTGATGTTAGTTGGTCTCACTGTCTCTGACTGGAACTTGTCTCTACTGTGGGCCTGTGAACCTGTGATCTTAGTGGTGACAGCATTCCTGGGAGACCTGTTCTCTCTGTGCAGGATTTGGGTGTGAAGGGCTGTGGGACTGTTTTAGCTCCTGAAAGCTTCTGTCCCCAGCTTCTTTGTTGTTTCTGTGTCCTGTGTGGTACTGGCAGGTCCCTCTGGCCAGTTATTGAAGCAAAAGTGGTGGTTTCACCTTTGTGCTTAGGAGTGACCGCCCTCCTCAGAGAACAACTCTCTCATAGCAGAATTTGGGTATGAATGTCTGAGGGACAGCCTTAGCTCCTTAGCAACCAGAAGACCTTTTTATATTCTTTGTGAGTTTTATAACACTTTTTGATCAAATTCACTCCTTTCCCCAAACTCTTCACAAATCCACTTTTTCCCTATCCATCCAAATTGATGTTTGATTATCATCTTAAACCCTATAAGGTCAAATTATGAGGTTTAAATAGTCTTAGATAATCAGTGGTTTTGATCATAGTGTTGTTTATTTTTACTTTTTAGCCATAATTTAGGGCTCTTTTTTTTTACTATGATATCATAAAGATACATTGATATATACTGCTTCAAAGTATTATATTACTTTCCATTGTTTTATTCATATACATTTCAGGGAGAGATGATCTTTTGAAAGTGGGGTGGTGCTATAGTGTAATTTCTTCCTTTTTTAATTTTAAAATCAGATAGTCTCAGCATCATTTATTTAAGATAGTCTTTACAATTAATCTACTGTCTATGCCTAAACTCTCTAATGTGTGCTGTTATTTTATTTAACTCTGTCCCTATTGTACCTTGTCTTAATTACTTTGAGTTTATAATTCTTGATATCTCTTGAGGAAACATCTTCTTTTAGATTTCTGAGAGTCCTTTATTTTTTAATAAACCTCTGTATTCCCAATACATGTTAAAACTGAATGTAAAAAACAGTCAAATAATTGCTTTTTTATTTAGAATTAGACCTAAACATTCATAAATGAAAATATTTTTAATTTTTTAAAGCTGACCACATATTTACCATATTAAATACTACAGTTTGACACATAGCAAATCCCTTATTTTTAAAATATTTAAAATTAAAAGCAGATAAATTTTTTTTCTCAAAGCCTTTTGGTGGTCTCATATGTTCTCAGATGTGTTTCTAATATTTCCAATTTTATTTTTTATGTAAAGTACACTTATTAATTGCATTTTAAAGATATTGTTCAAGGGTTATTGAATATAGTTTGTTGATTCATATCATAATGTTAATCTAAGGTCTTTGTGCTGATGAGCATCATTTTGGTAATTTGGGGGGGCCATATGATGAGTAGGAATTTTATAGCATTTAGTCATGGACTATCCACAACACACACCCACAGTGCACACGCACAGAGGTCAAGGGTGAGAGCAATGAGGATCTATGGGCTACAAATTTTGCTGAGTCTGCAATATTCTCTAACAATTTACCTCATGAAGACTTTTTACTTTTAATTAAAGCTGTACAAGGGTCTAGGAGATCCTCAATGACTAAGACAGATATACTTTTTGTGTACTGCACCTTCTGTGTTGTAAGAGTCAACTGGGGTTAGTGAAGCAGGTGGCACATGGCTAACCTATAGCGAGACTATCACAAGGGAGAAGTTATGTTTGATAACCTCCCAATGTATTGTATTGAGGTAACTATCAGGATTGACTGATCGTATATGTGATATGAGAAAATTAAAAGTTTCTTTAGAAGCTTCAAAGCAACACAACATTATAAGAACCCACAATACCTTGGCACCTTAGCTCCAAGCTTCAAATGTGAGGTAATTTCAGTGTGAATGGTATAGATACAGTGATGAAAGGGAGAAATAGTGTTAAGCAAGAAGAGAGACTGGGAAGGAATTCTGGAGAACAGAAGGAAGAAAACACATCAGATGTGAGAGTTTTTCTTCTCAGGAAGAAAGTGGTTGATTAATTGCTTCATAAGAAAACGTATAGTAAGTGGATTTTTTTTATGAGAGCCATTTAAGGTTTGCACATAGACATACTTACATTGTGCTATCATAAGACAAAGGATAATGAAGGAGAAACATATTCTACATCCTCTGTGGAGGGTAGGAAGGAATTAGGCACTAATTCTATTGACCAGCTGAACTGTCATAATTTAAATATCTACAAGATATTCAACCTCCAAATGATATTTTCCTGTGATCTGATAGGTATAAATTTAGGATAAAAAAGAATTTCCTGCATGATATAATAGACAAACATCAGCTATGAAAGTAGAACCTAAGATATATAATAAAAAAGGATGAAGACATAGGCTTGCTTTGGATTGAATAGTTTATGGTGTGTGCATGCATACTTATGTAAATAATTTATTATATAAAATGTGTTTGTAGGTAAAAAAGAAGAAGAAAATGTGAGAATGTATCTCAATTTAATTAAGTTGTAAGAAATGACATATACATGACCTCATATGGGGTTGTACATACATAAAATATTTGTATAGTTATATATTTAAGAATGTGTCAAGATGCCTTTTGGGCTCCATCTGTGCCCAGAGCTGGGGCTGTCCCTACTGCTATCAGGACACAAAACCTGCCTGTAGAGAGCCAATCTCCCAGGCAAGCTCTCACTTCTAAGCCCACAGGTGGAATCCCACTTTCTCTCCAGTGACAGTCTAAAGAGAGACCCAATAGGAGAACACAAGGCACAGGAATTGCAGGGCTACCTGGGACTAGACCCTTATCAGAGCTGGGGCTATCTCATTGTCATCAGGACCCAAAACCTGCAAGCAGAGCAGTGATCTCCCAGGAGCACTCTCACTCCTAATCCCACAGGCTTACAGGCACTCAAAAGGGAGAATCTTCAGTCAGAGACAGCAAGACCAACTAACATCACAGATAAGAAGATGGAAAGAAGCAAGCTCAAAAACCTAAGCAACAGAAACCAAGACAACTTGGCATCACAAAAACTCAGTTTTCCTACCGCAGCAAGGGCTGAATATCCCAACACACTGGAAAAGCAAGATTTGGATTTAAAGTCACACCTTATGATGGTGATAGAGGACTTTAAGAAGGACCTGAATAACTCCCTTTAAAAAAGTACAAGGAATCACAGTTAAACAAGAGGGAAGAAAAAAATCCCTTAAAAAGAGATACAGGTGAAGGAATTGACCAAAACCATCCAAAACTTAAAAAAAAAAAAGCAATAAAGAAATCACAAAGAGACACAGCCTGGGGATAGAAAACCTAGGAAAGAGATCAGAAGTTATAGATGCAAGCATTGCCAACAAAATACAAGAGATAGAAGAGAGAATCTCAGGAGCAGAAGATCTCCTAGGAAAGATCAACATAATAGTTAAAGAAAATGCAAAATGCAAACTGCTTCTAAACCAAAACATTCAGGAAATCCAGGACATAGTGAGAACACCAAACACAAGGATAATGAGTGTAAAGAAGAGTGGAGAGTCCCAACTTAAAGTACCAGTAAATTTCTGCAACTAAATTTTAGAGGAAATCTTCACTAAGCTAAAGAAAGAGATGCACATTCATATACAAGAACTTAGAGAACTCCAAATAGAGTGGACCGGAAACAAATTATTCCTGTCACATTATAGTCAAAACACCAAATGTTCGAAACAAAGAAAGAATATTAAAAGCCGTAAGAAAAGAAAGTAAAGTAACATAAAAGCAGACTGATGAGAATTATTCCAGACTTCTCAACAGAGAATATGAAAGCTAGAAGATCCTGGAAAGAGGTCATAAACACCCTAAGAGAACAGAAATGCCAGCCCAGCCTATTATATCCAGCAAAACTCTTGATTACCTTGGATGGAGAAATCAAGATATTTCATGACAAAAAATTTACACAGTATCTTTCTATAAATCCAGCCCTATAAAGATTAATAGAAAATTACAACGTAAGGAGGGAAACTACACGCTAGAAAAAGTAAGAAAGTAATATTTTTACAACAAACCCAAAAGAAGATAGCCACAAAAACATAATTCTACCTTTAACAACAACAAAAAATCCAGGAAACAAAAATAACTATTCCTCAATATCTCTTAACATAAGTGCATTCTATTCACAAATAAAAAGACATAGACTAACAGACTGGATATGTAAATAGAACCAAGCATTTTTCTGCATACAGGAAACTCATCTTGGTTGCAAAGACAGAAACTACGTCAGAGTCAAAGGCTGGAAAATTTTTTTCCAAGCAAATGGCCAAAGAAAGAAGTTGGACTAGGTATTCAGACGTCAAATATAACTGACTTTCGACCAAAAGCCATCAAAACAGATAAGGAAGGACACTCATACTTATCAAAGGAAAGTTTTATCAAGATAAACTCTCAATGCTGAACATCTGTGCTTCTAATGCAATGGCACCCACATTCATAAGAGAAACTTTAATGAACCTCAAAGGATATATTGGACCACACACAATAATATTGGAAAACTTCAACACCCTAATCTCTACAATGGACAAATCATGAAAACAGAACCTGAACAAAGACACAGTTAGACTAACAGAAGTTATGAAATAAATCATTTTTGACAGACATCTATGGGACATTTCATCCTAAAACATTAGAATATTCCTATTTCTCATCACCTCACAGTATCTTCCTAAGAACTGACCATATCATTGGTCACAAATCAGGCCTCAACAGACAAAAGAAGACTGAAATAATATTATGCATCCTATCATATCACCATGAACTAAGACTCATCTTCAATAACAATAAAAGTGAAAGTAAGCTCTCATATACGAGGAAAATGAACAATGCTCTACTCAATGATAACTTGGTCAAGGAAGAAATAAAGAATAAAATTAAGGATTTTTAAGAATTTAATGAAAATCAAGGCACAAAATACTCAAACTCTTGGAATACAATGAAAGCAATGCTAAGAAGGAAACTCATATATCTGAGTGCCTCCTAAAAGAAACTAGAAAGAGCATATACTAACATCTTGACAGCACACCTAATAACTCTAGAACAAAAGAAGCAAATGTACCAAAGATGAGTAGATGTCAGGGAATAATCAAACTCAGAGCTGAAATCAACCAAGTAGAAAGAAAAAGGACTATTCAAAGAATATATAAAATCAGGAGCTGGTTCTTTGAGACAATCAAAAAGATAGATAAACCCTAAGCCAGACTAATCAAAAGACAGAGAAACAATATTCAAATTAGCAAAATCAGAAATGAATAGAGAGACATAACAACAGAAACTGAGAAAATTAAAAAAATTATCAGATCCCACGACAAAAACCTATATTCAACAAATCTGGAAAATCTGGAAGATGTGGACCATTTTCTAGACAGATTCCAGGTACCAAAGTTAATCAGAATCAGATAAACCATCAAAATAGTCCCATAATCGCTAATGAAATAGGTGGTCATTAAAAGTTTCTGAACAAAACAAAGCCCAGGACCAGATGGGTTTAGTGCAGAATTCTCTCAAACTTTCAAAGATGATCTATAACCAACTCTTCAAGCTTTTCCACCAAATATAAAAAGAAGGAGCACTAGCCAATTTGTTTTTCAAAACCACAATTATGCTTATGCCTAATCTACACAAAAACCCTACGAATAAAGAGAAAGTCAGACCAAATTTCCTCATGAACATTGGTGCAGAAATACTCAATAAAATTTTTTCAAACCAAATACAAGAGCACATCAAAATGCTCATTTACATTGATCAAGTAGGCTTCATCTCAGGGATGCAGTGAGGGATCAATATTCAAAAATCTATCAATGTAATCTCCCATATAAACAAACTAAAAGAAAAAATGATCCTCTTATTAGATGCTAAGAAAGCATTTGATAAAATTCAACTCCCCTTTATGATACAAGTCTTGGCAATATCAGGAATTTAAGGCACATACATAAGCATAGTAAAAGCAATATACAATATACAGCAAACCAATATCCAGCATAAAAATAAATGGTGAGAAACTTGAAGGAATCACACTAATATGAGGTGTAGACAAGGCTGCCCACAGTTCCCCTACCTACTCAGTATAATAATGGAAGTCCTAGCCTGAGCAATTGGATAGCAAAGAGAGGCCAGGGAGATACAAATTGAAAAGGAAGAACTAAAAGTATCATGATTTTTAGGTGATATGTTAGTATACTTAAGTGGTCCCAAAAATTCTACCAGAGAACTCCTTTACCACTTTACTGATGATTCATTAACTCAAATAAATCAATAGCCTTACTCTACTCAAAGGATGAACAGGCTGAGAAAGAAATTATAGAACCAACACACTTCACAATAGTCACAAATAATATAAAATATCTTGGTGTGACCCTAATCAAGAAAGAAAAAGCTATATGACAAGAACCTCAAGTCTCTGAAAAAAGAAATTGAAGAAGATCTCAGAAGATGAAAAGATCTCTCATTCTCATTGTTTGGCAGGATTAATATAGTAAAAATAGCCATCTTGACAAAAGAAATCTACAGATTCAATGCAATCTTCATCAAAATCATAACTCAGTTCTTCATAAAGTTCAAAAGAGCAATGTAAAAATTCATCTGGAATAACAACAAACCCAGGAGAGTGAAAACTATCATGAATATAGAAGACCTTTTTGGAGAATCACCATATCTGATCTCAAGCTGTAATGCTGGTCAATAGTGATAAATCTGCATGTTACTGGGAAATGCTTAGAACACATAGGCATGGGAAATTTTAACAAAATTTAACAAAACACCAATGACTTATGCTAAAAAAAAAATTGCTAAGGCCAAAGGCACTGTAAATAGAACAAAATGGTAACCTACAGATTGGAGAAAGATCTTTATCATTACCTGATAGAGAGCTATTATACAATATATACAATGAACTCAGGAAGTTAGTGTTGGGATTCTGTAAACCCCACTTCACAGTTACCGGGAAACAGCAAGATATGCTCCATTCCAGTTACCAGACACTATAAAGGTAGCTACTTGCCCCTCCTCTCTCTCTTGGTCTAATCTCTTGGCTTCTTACACTCTTTCTCTCCTCATCCCTTGTCTCTCCTCTCGCATTCCCTTCCCTGTCTCTCCACTTGCTCATGGTTGGCCTCTATACCTCTACTCTTCTTCCCCTTCTACCCCCTCCTCTCTCTCTCTCTGTCTCTCTCTCTGTCTCTCTCTCTGTCTCTCTCTGTCTCTCTCTCTCTCTCTCTCTCTCTCTCTCTCTCTCTCTCTCTCTCTCTCTCTCTGCCCCTACTACCCTCTTAACTCTCCTCCCACGCCCTGAATAAACTCTGTTCTGTAATATACTGTCCTGTGGCTGGTCCCTCGGGGGGAAAAGGATTCCCAACACAGGTCTCCCAAAGGCATTCTGCTTTCTCCTTGCCTCCATGACTCCCTGAACCTCCATGGGCCATACCCCCTACCCAACACTCTCTTCATCTTTTTTCAGTTAGACTCCACTGAATCAAATAATTCTGTTTAAAATGATAAACAAAGAATTCTCAACTAAGGAGTACTGATTGCTGAGAAGCACCTAAAGAAATGTTCAACATCCTTAGTCATCAAGGAAGTGCAAATTAATACAACCCTGAGATTCTACTTCCTACCACTCATTATAGCTAAGATTAAAGAAAGGAAAAAAAAAAAAAAAAAAAAAAAAAAAAAAAAAAAAAAAAAACCTCAGGTGACAGGAGATGTTGTCAAGGATGTGGAGAAAGATGAACACTCTTTTCTAGTTGTTGAGATTTCATGTTGTTAAATTCACTCTGAAAATCAATCTGATGTTACTCATAAAATCGGGAACAGTACTACCTGAGGACCCAGCTATTCCACTCCTAGGCATACACCCAAAAGACTCTCCAACATATAATAAGCACACATGCTCCACTATGTGTATAGCAGCCTTATTTATATTATCCAGAAGCGGGAAAGGACCTGGAAGTCCTTCAACAGAGGAATGGATACAGAAAATGTGGCACATTTATACAATGGAGTACTACTCAGCTATTAAAAAAATGAGCACAAGAAATTCTTAGGCAAATGGATGGAATTAGAAAATATCATCCTGAGTTAGGTAACCCAGTCACAAAGAACACACATGATATATACTCACTCATAAGTGGATACTAGCCCAAAAGCTAGCCATACCCAAGAAACAATTCACAGACCATATGAAGTTTAAAAGAAGGAAGACCAAAATGTGGATGATTTCAGTCCTTCTTAAAATGGAGAACAAAATACTCACTAGAGGAAATACAGAAAGAAAGAGTGGAGCAGAGACTGAAGAATAGGTCATCCAGAGACTGCTCCAGCTGGTAATCCATCCTATAAGCAGCCACTAAACCCAGTTACTTTTGCTGATGCCAAGATGTGCTTCCTGACAGAAACGTGATACAGATGCCTCCCCAGAGGCTCTGGCAGAGCTATACTGATACTTATGAGGATGCTTGCAGCTAACCATTGAACTGAGCACTAGAACCCCAGTCGAGGAGTTAGAGAAAGGACTGAAGGAGCTGGAACGGTATGCAACCCCATAGGAAGAACAACAATATCAACCAAAACCCCCAGAGCTTCCAGGGACTAAAGCACCAACTAGCACCTATCGTAAAATGCAATAATTTCACATTAATTTTTCAATTGCCTTTTTCTTCAAGTCAGTGATAGTTACTAATTTTCAGACATGAAGCACAAATTGATATGTGTTGCAATGCTTTATTTCCTTTGCTTTAATAATACAATTAAACGTCTCTTAAATTGATGCATCCTATAATGGGTATAATATAGAGGGAGAAGTTTGTAGGCTGGAACTCTCATGTTTCTTGATGAAAATTTCTTCTCTTTCTGAAAGAGTTAACAATTGTCCTAGAACCAGTTCCTCAGCCCACATTTTATCACTGTTGAAAGTAAGGTGGAAATTAAAATGATTAGGGTTTACAGCAAATTGTGCAGACAATAATTCATAGTTCAATTTTATTTTTAATGCATTCAGTAGAATGAAATGAAGAACAAAAGTTGTTTCCCCATGTTTATCCAATAGTACATAAATACAATAAATTACAAACCACTTAACTGATTATTGATAAATGAATGGCTTTTAAAATAATTTCTGTATAATCTCACTGTAGTAAGACACTTTTTGAAATGTGTGGTACGTTATCTGCAGTTTCTCTAATACAAAAGACCATGAAAGAACTCTTACAGATTTCCAACAATGACTAGATAGATACCCAACAATAAAACTCTGTTGACCATTTTCTGCTCTCTGCAATCCACAGATCTGGGTACCAAGATTCTACTCTCAAGGCCAATGAGAAAATGTTTTATTGCTTACACCTGAGTTTCTTTCCACAGGGAAACAACACCTTTCTGTCCTTACTCTTATCACTTAATATTGTGTCCTCCAACCTCATCTATGTTACAAATGACAGGACTTTACTCTAAATGGCTGAGCAGTGCTCACTTTGTATCTGTACCACAATTAGCATAGATTGAAGATGACTCAAGCAGACTAACTGGATTTCCTTTGAGTACGTGTCAAGAACTAGAAGTGATAGGGTATTTTTGCTAGTTCTATGTTTTAAGTTTTTGATGAGCATGCATATTGTTTTATATTATATATATATATATATAAAAGTTGATATATAAATAGTAAGTATAAATACTAGAAATAATAAAATAATATTATATAATAAAATAATGAGGTACTTCCACCACCCACCTCCTTCTCACTGAATGATATTATTTCCAAATTTGTCTCCATTTTCCCAGTGCTGAATGGTTATTCACACAATAGTCAGTCCAATGTTTTCTTCTTTGTTTTCATTAATTAAATAATTCTCTTTACATCATGATCACGTCCCCCTTGCTTCTCTCTGTCCCACCCTTAAAATCCCTTACTGAATTATCCCCTCCCCTTCTGCTTAGAGGAGAAGTCCCATCTTGGGTACCCCACTACCCTGTAACATCTAGTTCCAGTAGAACTAAGCACATCCCCTCCAACTGAGGCAGTATAGTTAGGGGAGGGGATCCAATGGTAAGTGACAGAGTCAGAGAAAGCTCTCACTCCTATTTTTAGGGCACCCACATGAAGACAAAGTTGCAAATCTGCTTCAAACGTGAAAAAGGTCTAAGTCTAGCCCTTGCTTACTCTTTAGTTTGTTGTTTAGTGTGTGTGAACTCTGATGGGTCCAGGCTAGATGACTCTATAGGAATTCGTGTGGTGTCTTTGACCCCTCCTGCTCACTTAATTCTGTCCACAAGTCTTTCACAAGACTCCTTGAGCCTGTAGTTTGGAAGACAGTCCTTGCATCTGTTCGCACCTGCTACTGGATAAAGTCTCTCAGGAGTGAGTTATGCTAGATTCTTGTCTGCAAGCATAGAAGAGTGACATTAATAGTGTCCAAAGTTACATCTTTCACATGGAATAGGTCTCAAGTTAGGTCAGTTACAAGTTGGCATTTTTTTTTTCATTTTCTGCTCTACCTTTATCCCTGTGCATTTTGTAGATGTTCCACTATACCACAAGTCCCCTTGCTTAACTATGTTCATAACAGCTTTATTTATAATAGCCAGGAACTGGAAACAATCTAGATGTTCCTCAACTAAAGAATGGACAAAAATGTGTTATGGTATTAAATAGAATATTATTCAGCAAAGTACAAAAAAAGGATACAATGAACTTTGTAGGCAACTAGAAAATAGAACCAAAAAATATCATCCTGAGAGATATAAATCAGACCTTGAAAGACTCCCATGATATTTACTCACTTATAAGTAGGTATTAGTCATAAAGTACAGGATAGCCATACTATAACCCTTAGACCCAAAGATGCTAAGTAGCAAGAAAGGTCCGAGGGAGGATATGTGAATCTCACTCAGAAGAAATAGTCATCAGAGATAGATGGAGAGAAGGAAGTGGATGGATGACTAGGTAAAGAGGGAGAACTGTAGTGGGTTGGCCAGATGCTGTTTGTGTTCTAATGGTAATACTGGTTCCTCAAAAGGAATTGGCCCTAAAGAGCAGGCTATCACATACTCAGGTGACAACAGATGAACTTTCTCCCCATTTTAACTGACCAATAAAAGGCTAAAGCTTGAAATTGGGTGGTAGAGGGGGAAAGTAGGACTGGAGGCTTAGCACAGGGTGGCAAGTAGAGGAAAATAGAGAGAGGAGAGAGGAAGAGGTGGAGAAAGCTCTGATGGACCAGAACTGTGTAACTAGCAGAAACCACGAGTAACAATAGGTCTTACAGAGGAGGGATAATTTAGTATAACCCTAGATCTGCCCAATCTAGGCATATGGCTTATAATTCAAATATGTAAATTGTGTGTTTTTAATTCGGGATTATTAGTGTTTGAAAGTTTACAACAGGGGAACAGGGATTGTGACCATGTGTAGGGAGTGGAGGGGCAGCAGAGAACTGGGAGTGAGAATGGAAATAACTAGAGAGCATCTACTTTGGGACTAGCTGTTGGCCTGGGACTGAGGAGGCTCCAGGGCATCTATGGGAGTGATCTTAGCTGAGATTCCTACCAGCTAGAATACTGAGTCTGAAGTGGCTGCCTCCTTTTGCCAGGTAGGACTCCCAGGGAGGAGGGGCTTCAGTCCATCCACAAAAACCTTCAACTCAAACTTGGTCATACTTACAGTGTTTACTTCTTAATTATATCCCCTTCTATGAAAATGAAATTATTGCTCATTGCAATAAGAGTTTGAAATGCATAAAACAAAACCAGTGTTTCAAGAACAAAGACACTTAAAATTGACATATTTTAATATATGCCATGTGAAATATTGTGACATATACTTTATATGTAAAATTTTGTTTTATAAGACGAATATAAATTACTATATATATATATATATATATATATATATATATATATATATATATATGATCAGATTTGTGGGGAATTTAAAATTCACTAAAAATTATTTAAGTTTAGCGTGTGTCTTCCCAGCATTATTTATACTCAAGATTTGTTTTGTTAATTATGGCTCTTCATCTTGCATCTTGAAGCAAATTCCCCAAAGAAAGTCATTTTCTTAGTCTTGTCTCAAATCCAAACACCGGACTTTTTTTCTATTCCTGTGTATTAAAGAGTAAAAAAAAAAAAAAAAAAAAGTGATCAGTAAGTACAAACCATGATTTATGCCAGAATACTTCGAATTACACATATTTTCTATGTGCATTCCACATAGAATTTTTAAAATGATGTCATTAAATTACAGATATTTTTTTCTTACTAAGCTATTTTTTAGATATAAAAATGCCATTTACAGTTGACATTTTGGCAATACTTATTGTGACCTCTGCTATTATTTGCAACTGAGCATGTAAATAAATGCACCTATAAAGTAACAAAATAATTAAAAAATAACAGGAGTTCAGTATGATTTATGCCATTTATAACTTAATTTTTTTTACATCTTTCCATTTTTACATATTATTTCCATTAGTCATTTTTTTTAGTAGTGGTTCACAGACAATTTTGAAAATAACATAATATAAACACACTCAATATTCTTGAAAGTTTCTAATTATGCATGTGGCTTTATCAATTTATAATGGTGGAACATTCACAAAATAGAATCCAGGTATGGCAGTGTTTACCGCTAGTAAACTTGAACACTTGAGGTATTGAGTCAGCAGGAACTTCACTTAGAGATATATGAAGAGACCCTACCACAATAAACTTTTGTATGTGTGTGTATATGTGTGTGCACAAACATACATGTGCATACAAAAATTTAGAATTCTAATTGATATTGTAGAAACATATTTCCTCTGAACCCCATGTTTATATTTTTTACTATTATTATACTGTTTTTTGTTTGTTTTATTTGTTTTTTTGTTTTATCTCTCTTTTTAATCTTTTTCTTTTCTTTATTCATTCATTTATTTTTCTATAAAATGAACAACTTTATTTAGAAAAAAAAGATAAATGTACAGATTTTAAGAATTTTTGCATAAAAGTATACGAATACATTTTTGTCAGTACATGATTTTTTAAGGTTTGATAGTATGCATTAAAATCTTACTAATTACAATGAGCATAAAGTACATGTAAAACAAGATGTAACCTGGAAATAGTCAAAGTTTTCTTAGTGTGTAAAGATTAAGCATAATGGTTTTTCATTTCCTCTTTGTTTTGGCTTCTGTTTTTTCTTGAACTTCATATAGTCTGTGAGTTGTTTCTGGGGTGTTCAGAGCTTTCTGGAGTTAGCATCCTATTATCAGTGACTGCAGATTATGTCTGTTCTTTTGTGACTGGGTTATCTCACTCAGGATGATATTCTCTAGATGCATACATTTTCTTAAGATTTTTATAAAGTGCTCAACATCCTTAGCAATCAGGGAAATGCAAATCAAAATAACCCTGAGATTCCACCTCACACCAGTCAGATTGGCAAAGACCAAAACTCAGATGACAACAGATGCTGGCGAGGATGAGGAGAAAGAGGGACATTTCTCCACTGCTGGTAGGTTGTAAACTGATACAACCACTCTAGAATTCAGTCTGGCGGTTCCTCAGAAAATTGGACATAGTACTACCTGAAGATCCAGTTATTACACCTCTGGGCATTTACCCCACAGACCCTCCAACATACAACAAAAACACATACAGCACAATGTTCATTGCAGCTCTATTTATAATAGCCAGAAGCTGGAAAGAACCCAGATGTCCTTCAGTAGATGAATGGGTACAAAAATTGTGGTACATTTACACAACGAAGTACTACTCAGCTATCAGAAACAATGACTTAACGAAATTCTTAAGAAAATGGTTCAAAACACCAATGGCTCATGGTCTCAGGTCAAAGATTAACAAATGGGACTTAATGAGATTGCAAAGTTTCTGTAAGGATAAGGACATTGTCAAGAAAACAAAACGGCAGCCAACAGAATGGGAAAAGATCTTTACCAACTCCACATCAGATAGAGGCCTAATATCTAAGGTATACAAAGAACTCAAAAAACCAGAAACCAGAGAATCAAATAACCCTATTAAAAATGGGGTACAGAGCTAAACAAAACATTCTCAGTTGAGGAATATCGAATGGCTGAGAAATATCTGAGGAAGTGCTCGACATCCTTAGCCATCAGGGAAATGCAAATCAAAACAACCCTGAGATTCCACCTCACACCAGTCAGATTGGCCAAGATCCAAAACTCAGATGACAACAGATGTTGGCGAGGTTTCGGAGAAAGAGGAACACTTCTCCACTGTTGGTGGGGTTGCAAACTAATACAACCACTCTGGAATTCAGTCTAGCGATACCTCAGAAAATTGGACATAGTACTACCTGAATACCCAGCTATTCCACTTCTGGGCATATACCCCAGAGACACCTTAGTACACAACAAAGATATATGCACCACAATGTTCATAGCAGCTCTATTTATAATAGCCAGAAGCTGGAAAGAACCCAAATGTCCTTCAGAAGATGAATGGATACAAAAATTGTGGTACATTTACACAATGGAATACTACTCAGCCACCAGAAACAATGACTTGACCAAATTCTTAAGAAAATGGCAGCATCTAGAGAATATCATCCTGAGTGAGATAACTCAGTCACAAAAGAACAGACATAATATGCAGTCACTGATAGTGGGATGCTAACCCCAGAGGCTCGCACTGCCCCAGAAACAACTCACAGACTGTAGGAAGTCCAAGAAATAAAGAAAACAAAACAAAAAAAATCTTTACACAACAAAAAAACTTTGACTATTTCCATGTTATGTACTTTATGTTCATTGTAACTATTAAGTTTTCAATGCATACTATCAAACCTTTAAAAAAATCAAGTACTGACTAAAAAATATATTCATATAGTTTTATGTAAAAATAATTTTAAAATCTGAAAAAAGTACTGACAAAAATGTATTGTATAATTTTACGCAAAAAATGCTAAAAATCTGTACATTTATCTTTGTTTTGTTAAATAAAGTTGTTAAAAAAAAGAATAAACAGGAAGGATCTAAAAAAAAAAAAAAGAAAGAAAATGGTTACATCTAGAGAATATCATCCTGAGTGAGATAACCCAGTCACAAAGAAGAGACATAACATCCAGTCACTGATAATGGGAGACTAACCCCAGAAAGCTCTGAACACCCTAGAAACAACCCACAGACTGTGTGAAGATAAAGAAAAAAAATATATTTTAATTAAAATAGAACTGTATCACATCCCCCTTTCCTTCCTACAGCTCCTTCCAGTTTCTCTCCTATCCCCTCAAATTAATAACCTCTTTTGCTATATTATTGTTACATATATACATATGTGTATGTATATGTAACCACAAATAATTAAAACCTTAAAAATGTATTTATATAATTTTATGCAAAAATGCTTTAAAATTGTATATTTATCTTTGTTTTTTAAAATAAAGTTTAAAAGAAAATAATTGATGTAAAGAACATGAATGTAAGAAGACTTTACAAAGCAAGACAAGAGCTACCAACAAGCCACAGGTAGTTGTTATCCATGATATTGGACACTGAGCATTTTGTTAAGTGCTATAGAATCTAATATTTGAGCTATCTGTGGAACTTTCTATTGAAACAAAAACAGAATCTTAAAAAAACATTTTTGAGCTAAACTTGTTTTTTTTACCTTTAAGACAAATGAAAATGCAAGTTTTAAGATATATCCATTACTAATACTTTCTGAAATTTTATATAAATGTTTACATCTTTGGAGGTGTTCTGGGTTAGAGTTTCTTTTTTAAAAATAAATGAATTTCATAAAGTCATTGTTTCTAATAATTTTTGTATCCATTCCTCTACTGAAGGACATCTGGGTTCTTTCCAGCTTCTGGGTGTTATAATAGAGCTGCTATGAACGTTGTGCAGCTGGTGTTTTTGTTGTATGTTGTAGCATCTCGGGGTATATGCCCAGAAGTGAAATAGCTGGGTCTTCAGGTAGTACTATGTCCAATTTTCTGAGGAACTGCCAGAGGGATTTCCAGAGTGGTTGTATCAGTTTACAACCCCACCAACAGTGGAGGAGTGTTCCTCTTTCTCTGCATTCTTGCCAGCATCTGCTGTCATCTGAGTTTTTGATCTTAGGTATTCTGACTGGTGTGAGGTGGAATCTCAGGGTTGTTTTGATTTGCTGGTTTCACTATGTCCTTGTTCAGTTTCTGTTTCCATGATCTGTCCATTGATGAGAGTGGGGTGTTGAGGTTTCCCACTATTATTGTGTGCTGTGCAATTTTTTTTTTAGCTTAATAGGGTTTCTTTTATAAATATGGGTGCTCTTGTATTTGGAGCATATATGTTAAGGATTGAGAGTTCCTCCTAACAAATTTTCCCTGTAATGAGTAAAAAGTGTTTTTCCTTATCGTTTTTAATAACTTTTGGTTGAAAATCTACTTTATTCGATATTAGAATGGTCACTCCAGCTTGCTTCTTGGGGCCGTTTGCTTGGAAGGTTTTTTTCCCAACCTTTACTCTGAGATAGTGTCTGTCTTTGTCTCTGAGATGAGTTTCATGTATGCAGCAAAATGCTGGATTCTGTTTATATATCCAGTCTGATAGCCTATGTATTTTTATTGGGGGAATTGAGTCCATTTATGTTAACAGATATCAAGGAATAGTGGTTGCTGTTTCCTGCTTTTTTTGCTTTTAGAGATAGAATTGTGCCTGTGTGTCTTTTTTCTTTTGGTTTTCTTGCTTATGTATTTTCTTGTTTTTACTAGGATGTATTTCCCCTCCTTCTATTGGGTTTTCCACCTATAATTTGTTGTAGTGCTGGGTTTATGATCAGGTACTGTGTAAATTTAGTTTTGTCTTGGAATATCTTGGTCTCTCCATTTATGGTGATTGAGAGCTTTTCTTGGTATAGCATCTTGAGATGACACTTATGTTCTCTTAGGGTCTGCATGATGTCTGTCCAGGGTCTTCTAGCTCTCATAGTCTCTGTTGAGAAGTGGGGTGTGATTCTGATTGATCTGCCTTTATATGTTACTTACCTTTTTCCCTTACTGCTTTTAGTATTCTTTCTTTGCTTTGGGCACTTGGCATTTTGACTACTATGTGTTGGAAGGAATTTCTTTTCTGGTCTACTCTATTTAGAGTTCTGTAGGCTTCTTTTATGCTCATGGTCATCTCATTCTTAAGGGTAGTGACCTTTTCTTCTATGAGTTTGTTGAAGGTATTTACTGGTGCCTCTTAGTTGATATTTCTCGCCCTCTTCTATTCCTACTATGCTTAGGTTTGGTCTTCTCATTGTGTCCTGGATCTCCTGGAAATTTTGGGTTAGGAGTTTTTTGGCTTTTGTGTCTTCTCTGACTGTTTTGTCTATGTTTTCAATGTTATCTTCAGCCCCTGAGATTTTCTCTTTCATCTCTTGGAGTCTGTTGGACATGCTTGCATCTGTGACTCCTGATTTCTTTTTTAGGTTTTGTACCTCCAGGGTTGTCTCTTTTAGTGTTTTTTTTTTTTTTAATTGTTTCCATTTCCATTTTAAATTCCTTTTTCAATTCCTTCATTTATTTGGTTCTGTTTTCCTCTCGCTCTTTGATTTCTTTGAGTGTTTTTCTTGTTTCCTCTTTAAAAGCTTCTATTTCTTTAGGCTTTTCCACCCATTTTGTTTAAGAATCTATATCATTATCTTGAGGTATGATTTCGGGTCTGAGTCTTCTTTTTCTGGAGTGTTTGGCATTCTACTGTTTGCTGTGATGGTATAGCTGGTTTCTGATGTTGTCAGGTTGTCTTGTTTTCCCCGGGGTAAGTTCTTTTGCTTTCTTCTTGCCATCTTGTTGTCTGTGATTTTATGTGGTTTTGTTGTCAGTGATTGGTTCCTGTCTCTCCCTTGTACCTGGCCTTTGTCCCTGGATTTCTGCTGTTACTAGTGGCAGATGGCTTGAGTGCCTGCTTTGCATGCACAGGCCCTAGGGTTGGAAACCTAGTCCCTAAGGCAGAGTTCCTGCTCCCCTGAACCAACAGGGGGGGCTTTCTGGGTGCTTGGCTCAGACCTCTCTGCGCCCCGGCTACTCACAGAGCAGTCTCACCATGCCTGTGTCCCTGGATCTCTGCTGTTCCTGGTGCTATTATCCTGTTTATGTGGAGCATTATTTTCTTCCCAAGCTAATTGCTCTGGCTTTACCTTCAGTATATTCTTTTTGACACCAAAAGAAAAGTCCTATATAAATCTATTTTGTCTTCTCAAAAGTCACCATTCTTTTGGCTTGCTATGCACCATTGGCTCTGTCTCTGCTGATTATCATGTCTTAGATGGCATAGCCAACATTTACTTTGTAGACACATAATTTGTTTTTAATCTTTAAACATATATCTCTCCCTTAAAAATTGATAGATGAGCAAGGCATCGAAATCCAAATATATCAACTCAAAGCTTTCTAAGTGGAGGCAGAAATTTTTCTGTAAGTTTGAGACCAGGCTAGGTGACAGACTGAGTTCCAGGCCACCTTGAGTAATAGAGTCAGACTTTATTTTAAAAAACAAAACAAATAACTAGATAGATAACAAAGCAAAAAGTTCTCATAAAAAAGATACAGTGAAAAATAATATTGTCAAGGAATACTAGATGAGGTGTTAAACAATGGAAGAATAAAAAAAGGGGTCATTAGTAAGTAGTCAATGCACTTCGATTAATGCAATACAGAATGTTAATGCTTCAGTGTTGTCACAGTAAATATTAAATAAAATGTTGGCTTATCTCTTTATCAGCCCCTTTGTCTCACTCTCAAGGCACTGCTTAATTTGCAACCTGATGTATGGACTCTGCCTCTCGGTCCAAGATGCACCTGCATTCTTACTCTGTCCACATGACCACCTTCGTCCCAGGTGGAATTACTGCCCCATCCTCTTCTTTACTCTAGCTCCCAACACAAACATGACGCTAAGGCCTGATAGCTTTTCATACAGGTTTAAATATTCCATTCTCAATTTGCAAACCCACTATACAGTAAGATTACATCCAATGGACAAAGACCCAAACTGCTCTCCATATAAGATTAAAGACCTATAAAATTCTTAAAATATTCATAGCTACCTATCACCAATTCAGTCCACCTGGATCTAGCTCATCCTTCTTGAGCTCCATCTTTATCTCCATCTTGATCTCTATCTTGATATCCCTTTCTCTCTCTCCCTCCTCTTCCGATTTCCTCCCTCTTCTCTGCCTACCTCTCCCTGTCCAATCATGTAACGCCTTAGCATAAATGTACAAAGTATAGTAACAGTTTTCAGGTTTTTACTTTAAGAACTTACCATAAAGCAAATATTTCCTTTAATAGATATGGAATACAAATATCATCAGCAGAAGCCTAATCATGAATAGAAATGAAAATAAACATAAATATTCTTAGAAACAGGAATAATTAAATTTTATAATGATAACAAAAAGTCAACTAGCTAAAGATTTTATGTCATTACTGGGTATTTTTTTGGTTGAAGATCTAGATTTATTAAAGACAGAGTTGCTACATGCAGATTATTGTAGAACAACACTGAGGATTCACTGCTACCTTTCAAAAGAGCACTGCTAATATGCTATCATGATATGCTATTCTCTATCTTAAATATATAAATATAAACATGTCTGAAAATAAACAAATGCTGAAGTATCCAAATACACATCCTAAGACATATGGAAAAATATGGAAACACAGCTAACTTTTATGAGAGGAAATTAAGTGGTATAATAGAAGAGACTTTAAGAGATATATGACTTAAATTTCATATCCTGTACACATTTGAAGAATTAAAACATATTCATGGAACATTAAAAACAAATTTATTCATTTTTAACTATGTCTCAGCCAGTACAACCCTTGACTTCCTGTAGGCTTCATGACTCTGACTTTTTCTATAATATTTCAAACAACTACACTCTAACACCTGTTTTGTCATTCGACTGTAACTCTGTGGAAGGATCCTTAATGATTTTCCTTAATGCAACTCTGAATTATTCAATGCTCACTTCCCTATGTGTCTTCATTCATGATTGCTCTGTTTGTCAACACTGTAAACAAACTGCTGTAGTGAGACTTCCATTGCTGGTCATGGCCACACTTTTTTTTAAATAACTTATATCTTTTAGATTCTGTTCACTTCTACAGTCTTTGGTCTTTCTGCTCCTTCTGTTTCTGTTACAGCATGCATCAGTGTCTTAACCAAGGTCTTGCTTTTTTATTAAATATTGATGTGAGGGTAAATTCTGGCTGGAAGCTTATCTTGCCCTTTACATAACTCTTAAGTTATTTCATTCACACATAAAATTTGAGCTTCTGATTTGATACCTAAGACTGACAAATCAATACATCTGCTTCTCTATGCAGGCATTCCACAGATATTTCAAATTATACTAGTGAAATATGAGATCAAATATTTCCTTCCCAAGCCATCTTGTTTAATTACTTGAGCAAAGAATTTATAGACCTTTTTTGTATTCCCATTTTTCTTGTGTGTGTGTGTGTGTACATTATTCAAATATATGTGATGAATTTTTCTGGAATGTTATTTTCTATCTAATTTATTCTTTCTTTACAATTATTTACTTTTATATTAACTCATATTAACATACCATAACTGGAAATAAGCACATCTTCACAATGATTGTCTTAATCAATCATTCTGACTCAAATCTATGACTTTCCTAAATTATCAAAAGCACTGCTATCAATTAAGCTTTATAAAAGAAATAAAAGGGCCTAATATTTGTTGATCCTTAACTTTCACTAGATCCATTATAATAAAATGTTTGGTCCTTCATGGCCTCTATGACATAGTTACTGCTTGCCTTCCCAGCTTCATCTTTGTCTATTTAGTTATAAGGATATTTTCACTACTTTGTTATAAGATAATATAAACTCACAATTTAATTTTATGATGCTATATTTTCCTCTTTCTGATACATCATTCAATTCATTCTCTCTCATTTCATCATTTATCTAGTATTGTATGTGTAAATCCAAGTTAGGAATAATATGTCTCAAATCTCCTCCCATTTGAATTGGAAAACCTGGTTAGAAAATTTGCACCGGACGTCTCTATTACAAAACATATGCTACTTGACATTTTTTAACATCTTTCAGTGACAATTTTAGGTACGTGAATGCAGAAATCACACATTATTCATTCTGCATTCACCTGCATACCAAAAAGAAATTACCCTACATAGTAATGTCATTCAAATTGTTTGTACATTGAAATGAAATGACTTTTAGGTAAATTATTACTTACATAATGCTAATATACTTCCATAAACTGTGATTTGATAAACAAACATAGAATCCAGGATGAGAGTGGACTAAAATAATTATTACTTGAATTAATAATGAGGCACATCTTAATAGGACATTGATTTTGACATTTACAAACCCATGAATGAAATGGATTTGAAAGCTCAATGTTCTCCAGCATTTTATTGCTTGGATTTGTGTGTACAGTCTAGACGGGCACAGCATCTTGATTGATAAGATACCCTTTGCTAGCAGTCGAGTCTGCTATTAATTCACAAACACCACATAGTCTTTGGAGGTTCTGCTAAAGATATCTATTCTTGTACTGTGCAGACGTGCATTGGGTGCCTACTGC
This sequence comes from Micromys minutus, assembly GCF_963924665.1. Classification (NCBI taxonomy): domain Eukaryota; kingdom Metazoa; phylum Chordata; class Mammalia; order Rodentia; family Muridae; genus Micromys; species Micromys minutus. Next base: position 87,667,100 of record NC_137972.1, on the reverse strand, counting down.
TCTGTTCTTGTTGTGTTTACATGATTCAGTGCAAGGTGAGCTGGTATGAAGCATGCACAGTAAAGTTATTCTCCAAAGGCATTTTTTAAACTTAAACTACTCTGATATTTGAAACAGAAAATATCTCAATGAGTACATCATCACATATTATTAGACCTAAAAATGTCAGTTAACGTGCAAATACTTTTCTTAAGAATCTTCACACCAGGTTTCATGAGCTCTACCTACAAAATTGAAATATGCAGATAGTGCAAACCATAGATTGCCTACTGAATGCCTGATATGTCAACTCAAAACTCTACATAGCTACCTCTGAGAGTTCTGACCCAGAAAAGGTGAGATGCTGGGGCAGTTGAGAGAAAGACAGAAGCTAGTTTGTATTACAAATGAGGATGGCAATGGAAGATGCAGGAGATGGTGGAATGAGCAAAACAGACACAACCTCATTAACTGTGAACATTCTTCTAATGCTTTTTGTAAGTTCTAGAAGAGTGTACATTATTTTATTTTTCTCTTTTTGCACGGACTTGAATAGTTCAAATAAGCCCTTTACATTTCTCAATTTTATGCTAAGCAAGTGCTTGTTTTATTTTATTTTATTTTAAAATTACACAAATGGACCCAGCTTGATAACACGATTGTAGGCCATATTCCCTTTATATGAATATTCTTGTTATTTAGCATATTATACCATAAATTCCAAATAATGTGTTTCTGACTGGAAAGCTTCTCCTAGGAAGAAGCTCATCACTGGTAACAGTCAGAGGGCATCATCAATAGAGCATTGACACAACATTTTGAGAACAGCAAACCATACCGAGTCAAGAATTATCTACCTATAAGTCCCATGATATGGAATAGATTAAGGACATAATCTTTAAGGATCACCATACTTGGGCTCAAATAATAAATATGTTACCTAAGCTTTGTAACATAAAAAAGGTGTTCCTAATATTCTATTCCTCAACTTTCCTATTGTTCACCTACCATAATATTGACCTGATTTTAGTAACATAGTACATATAGAGTACTTAATATAATACTTGAATTACAGCAGATAAGTAAAAAATAATGACAACACTTAATAGCTAAGTTGAAAAATGAAAAGGACATGCCAGACTGTATTCTGCTATATGACTAGTGGTTTTGTTCTTTTGTGTTTTTATGATCTTGTATGAGAACATTTTAAGAAAATATTATAACAGGATGGCTCTAGAGACAAATGAAAACCAAGACAATTCAATGTTGACTGAATGTCTGCTCTGTGTTACCCAACTAAACTTTCCAAGTGTAATTGTTTTCATGTAAATATCTACTTGAATATGCTAATACTACTTAATACTTTTACTAAGTTTACTGATCTGGAAGCCAAGCCCAACCAGAAAATTTGGTATACTTCTTCAAAAATTTAAGAGACTTGAAATAATTATCTTCGAAAGGATGCAAGAGTGTTTATGCTACTCTTCACTACTTGTGTTTATGGTGTCTTTTATTTTGTGCATATAGTAAGAGAATACCTGAAACATTAATATAACCCTCTATTAAGTTTTCAAATGAATTAAGGAAACCCTTGAGAAAAGACTTTGCTCTACATGTCAAAGCCAAGGGAATTTGTAAGTGGAATACCTTCATTTATCACTTAGCATCGATCAAATGAAATTATTGAAGGGAAAAGCTTGGTATTGAAACTTGAAAATGTTTCTAGCGTTTTCTGACTCGAAGAGTCTAGCCTTAAGGTTTTAATATTTGTTGTTCATGTATAGTGATTCACAAGCATTTGTAACATCTGTGTTAGTCATAGATGGTGAATGATCAGTGAATCAAAATGAGATTAATAGAACCAAGACAGTTCTTCAAGTAGAATACCATTATTCTTCATTTCTTAAATGTTATCCTTAAAAGAAAAATATTTTTAGATATTAAAGATATTTTATAAGATCTGTTAAGTATGAATCAGGGTCACTCCTGAATTCCAGATAAGACAAACCTTATGTAAACTACTATTTTAAGATTCTGTTTGTACTACCAGTGATACAGCAATATTCATTACATATTTTATCTGTGAAAAAAAAACAATGGTATGTGGGACAAAGGACTATGCCAGGATATTTGGTAATTTTGAGAGGGTTCAGAGTCCCCAGTACCCAGGCACCCACCTGAGACAGTAGCCAGCTCCCTGCTTCCTAAGATAGTCCTGGCCTAGAACATGTGCCACATTTACCACATAGAAAGTTTAACCTGTGGTCACATAGTCCATGAGTCCTCCATGTTAATGAGGTGTCTATAGACCCTGAGAGTTTAGCCAATAAGCTGCAAAGGATATTTAATCTCTGGTCCACCATGAGGAGGTGGTACGCACCCATTTTCCATGACGAACAATCAACAAACAGTTTGGGACCAAGAGTTCTTTCATCAAGAACAGCCATGGGGAGCATGGACAAGGCCTAAGTCTCCCACAAAAGACCCTTCTGCATTTCCAGATAACCACTGATTAGCTAAGAATTTTCACCATTAAGCTAAACTCGATCCTCCCTCTACCACCCCCTGCTTCGTCCTCAGCCTTCAGGCTTCCTTCCATTCTCCGCTCTTCCTCAACTTCCAGTGGCATTTGGATGATCAGAAGTCTGAGCACCCCAGCCCGGGGTTCGTCCTCAGCATGCAGGCTCAGACCTTTCCCAACTACCTGAAACTCTGTAGCATCTGGATGTCCTGGAGTATGGGAGCCCTGTCCCCAGACTCCTCATCACAGGACAGTAGACCCTGCCCAACCCTTTGTTCCCAACTTCATGTGGTTTCCAGCTCAACTGGATGCCTGGGAGACTGGGAACACCAGCTTCATCCCCCGACATCTTAGACTGTGTTTTCCTATCCCGAGTGTTGTATCAGTGCTTCCTTTGATCCCAGTACCTGTCAGTGGTGGTACAGGGTGAATGCCTTCTAACATGTCTGCATTCTGTCTGCCCAAGTAGCAGTTACCACACCACAGCAGCAGGGCAGAACCTGAAACTACAGTGGCATATAAGTCTAGACAAAACAGTATTTGAGTTAATACAAGAGTATGGAACATAAAATTATTTGGAAACACGAACTAAAACAGCAGATTTTTATTCCCAGACACAGAGTACCATGTGGTCCTTTTCAGGGTAAGATAAGATGTAGTTTGATTTGCATGTTCATTATTGCCTATCCTCTGCAGCTACTCAAAATATATTTATTTGCACTGTTATTGTCAGATCTCATTATAGCAATGTGAAGTTCAAAATCCTCCACATAATATATAACCAGCCTCTTATTTTTGGAAGGTTGATAGTCAGTAAAGAATTATAAGTAAACTATAAGCTACACTGAAATTTTAACTGTACCTGTATTGTTTTATTCAAATAAAATGTGAAGCAAATATGGCAATAAATTAAAATTTATTGTATCCATCTGGTAGCAGCTTAACTTTTTTATAGTTTTAGATAGAAAGTCAGATGGTTTTAATATAATAAACATTTCATTAAGTTTAACAATTTATATTGAAAATATTAAAACAATCAAATTTAGTCATTAAGAGAATCTCTTTATCTTAATAAATGTAGCTTTCAGAAATTAAGGCTTGCATTGAAATTTGTTATTATGTATGGAAAGCAGTCTCATTAAACCTGTTAATCAATAAATGTTCCTACTTTTACTGTTATTCAACATTCTACTGGAAACACAAGACAAACTACTAATATCATGAAAAAATGATGTAAAACAATTTCAAAGTTAGTTTGTGCCTTATTTGTTGATGTACTGACATATCTTGAAACTATTCCACAAAATAGAAACAGAGAGAATTCTACCCAACTCATTCTTTGAAGCTAGAAAGGTCAATCGTGTTGATAGTCACTTATCTGAGATAGTATGTCACTGGTCGCCTACTCTAAGTTTTTCTTTGATGCGTCCTGCTCTGCTTGTCATTCTCCTTTATAATTTTCTAATTTTGCTGCTGCGTGAGTATGTTTAGTAGGTAATTAATTTTCACTGGAATGCTACTGACCATGGTCATTAGGAATGACAGCACCAGCTGTCCTAAGCTCTGTGGTACCTTAAGGTTCCTGAAAGCAATGGTGCAATCAGTCCAGAGCAGGAACCTCTGCAAGTGTATGAAAAAATAAGATGTCATTTCACATAAGCTACATGCCTCCAGTATTTGTTATGGGACTTCTGTTTCAACTATGTCCACCCATGCCCACTCTTCCAGTGTTTTCTTTAGGGTGGTCAGATGACCTAAAAGGAAAAAACTATCAGGTATAATAATGCAGTTTTTAATTCCTCAATACTTTAATAAAAGATACAGTGACATTGTGGTTAGTAAAAACTGAGTGGCAACAGTGACATGTTATAATTTTAAAAAGAATTTGTAATGGAGTTAACACAGTTGTGACAAGAAAGCAAAAGTGAACTGTTAACTGTTTAAGTATTTAGCAAAGCTAATACATAAAGGAATGTGAGAAATAAGATTTTTAAGAGCCAGAGACTCTACCATAGTCCCCAAGGCTCCAGTTTCAGATCCACACAAGGTCATGTCACACACACACACACACACACACATACACACACACACACACACACACATACACATACAGATGTTGCTGATTAGAATTAAGGATATGTTGAACACTACTGACATGGTTTATTCTATACATCTCATGGTGCTGTACCACCAACTGTATATTTATCAAGACTTCAATTTTCTGAGAAAAGTAGGCTAAGAAGGCCATCTTAACCCATGAGAGAATGAAATATGGGTTCTTCTGCTCTGTGAGCTCCTTACTCTCACACTATCAGTTATTGTGATATAATATGCAGGGGAAAAGAAGGGACTAAGAGACACACTTCTATATGCTGTCCATCTCTGTGCATGGATAGGAAGTGTGAAGTGTTATTGAATATTTTTTCAGGGATTCCATTTCATCAGTCTTGGCAATCTGTTGTCATTCACAGCAATACAAATCAAATTTTTTTGAAACATACGAATTCACTAAGTTACTGATTCAATATTTTAAAGCAAACTCTGTTTATCAATCAGAACATATTTTAGCAGGTATGTATCACAGGCATTTTCCAGTTCACACCTTTGCCCCTTTGGGGTTACAGAGCGTAGTGAACACGTACAAACATGCATGCCTTATCCTTGCCCCCCTACACTACCATGTAATTCAGCAAAGTCAGAAATGAATTCACTGGCCGCACTGTGTGTGTGTGTGTGTGTGTGTGTGTGTATTATTACAATTAGATTAGTAACCATCAGTGAAATATGAGGCCATGGATTTGAAGAAGGTAGGGTCCGTATGGAAGGGTTTAGAGGAAGGAAGGTGAAGGGGGATATTGTAAAGAAATGAGAGAGAAGGGTAAGCCAGCTGACTGTTAACCATGAACATTCATTTCTCTATGTTCCTGATTGTAGATGTGATGTGATTAGCTGCTTGAAGAAACTTCAGCCCGCATCGCTGTCATTGCACACAATGATGTGCTAAAACCTGCAATTGTAGACTAGAATAAATCCTTTATCCCCTACATTCCTTTTTGTTGGGATGTTTTATCACAGCAATATAAGTAAAACTAGGACAGAACTTCTATAGATCAATACAACGTTAGCCAGCTTGCTGAGGTATTACTGGATGCTACTTGCAAAGAGCAAGCCTAATCCCTCTTTAAGCAACATAAAATATACACTCAGCCTCTGGCATTTCTTGAATGTCTCGCTGAGATTTGATAACCATGATATGTCCTTGGTCATGTTAGAACTTTCAGTGCATGCTACCAAACCTTTAAAAACAATCAAGTACTGGCAAAAATATATTCATACAGTTTTATGCAAAAATGTTTTAAAAATCTGTACATTTATCACTGTTTTTAAAAATAAAGTTGTTTAAATAAAATAAATAAGGTAAGTAAAAATAAGTTAAATAAGAACTTAATTCACATTTTAGGTTATGTCCATTATGCATACTAATCATTGCTTCTAGAAATAGTCATTATGAGAAATAGTGACCTCATACTCAATGCAGTAAGTCAATGCAAGGTTTTCTTGTTGAAAGTACAGTTTTATTTATTGTTCAAGAATGTTATGAATTTATTAGGTACATTTGAATAATGTCAACCCATACTTCCTCATCTTCATTTTCTGCTAGAGCTACCCTACAAGATAGAGCTTCTTTACTGTTTGTTAACCAACAGAGTCCAACAGTGTGTGAACAGGTGTAGACTCATTCACTGGAGAGAGATCAGACTACCTGTGGCCACATCACAAAAGAAAAATGTCTGTAATTTGATTTATATCCAGACAAAGAATGAAAAAAGGTAAGTAGCAGGATTGTGAGTTAATGGTTAACCTAACCTACAGAGTGTGTTCTATGCCAGCTTGGGCTATGTAACAAGCCTCCCAAAACAAACCAAAACTAAAGTTGTCATTTGAATGAAGTGAAAAACATGAAACTGTACATCCTTCTCAACTTTAACACACCCACCAGCTAACTGCATTCTTCACAGGATAGGTATAGACTACCAATTTTGTTAATACAAAAGTTGATAAAATTTTCAAAATATTCTATTTTATATTGCTGTAGAGGAAGAATTTGCCTATCGTTATAGTTAGCTGGTAGAAGTAAAAGGTAGCAACTGGAAACTAAACATTACCTCAATCTACTGCCTGGGGAAAGTGGGTACAAATAAGAGAGAAGAGAGAAGAAACCGAGTTCAGAGAGGCATCAAAAATATTTCCAGTGCCTTATAGCACAGAACAAATACAGTCTACCACAGTTTATAACATATTTTACAGTAACTGTAAAAGATGGAGATTTCCCCCAAACAGCAAATGTTTGAAGAGACAGTGTTAATTACCCTGATTTGCTTATTACATACTGTATATAGATATCTAATAAATAAGCTTTAATATATACATTAAAATGTGTCTATTAAAAATAAATTAAGATGGCCGGGGAGGTGACTCAGATAGTAAAGGTTCTTGTTACAAAATAATGAATTATCCAGTATATATTTTTGGAATATAAGTAAAGGAAATCTAAATTCAAAATGCTTACAGAGGGAGGGTATTAAAACAAACATGATCCAAAAACCTTTATGTGAAATTTTGCTCTATTATTTAAAAAAAAAAATACAGTAGATCACGGTTTCAGAAATTTGAACAAAATTTACTCCAACCTGTATATAATTTCAGCTAAGCCATCCATTATTTATCTGACATAATAAGTACTTTGTAAAGTCTTCATACATGTTTGAAACATGTGTCATGAAGCCATCCTTGGCAGTCTAACAAGGTCTGCTGTTGCACAACAGCAAAACCACAAGAGAAACAAAAGACAAATGACCAAAGTGACCAGAAGGCAAAATTCCATAATGACAGATGAACACCAAGACCAGAGAGCCTTTGTACAGATAAAATTCAGTTCTACAGACATGATGTTTCTAATAACACTTTGGTAATGGTTTTCCTGATTCATAATTGTAAATGGAATGTGTACTTCATCAGATAAAGTGACAGGATGAGAATCATATCCAAGGTACGAGAATGCATGACTTGGGCTAAGCCCAGAGTGTTTCCTTCTCTCTTCTTAGGCCCAGACTGGGAAGCTTCCAGATTCCATACAATCTAACCTTCCAAGCTGACTTATTCAGCATCTGCCTGAATTTCTCTGCCTGGTCTCATGCAAACTTTGGCAACTTGTTCTACTCTTCTAACTCTTTCCATTGTTTGACTTGCTGTCTTCACCTGTGCCTACCTTATTTTCTCTCTGTAACCTGTGTCTGTAAAACTGTCCTAGTTACAGTGTCACACACATACAAAACACACCATATACCATATGACCATGTTTTTTTCCTCTTGCTAGTTTTAAGTAACCTCTCTTCCCCTGATGTTCTCATGTGAGTTTGGCATATCCTGTCTCTGATTCATTCTGTCAAATCTTTCTCTGACCCATCACTTTGTCTTTCCTTCAATTAGATATCATTTGCAAACATGCTGCTTTCTTCTACAAACTAACCTTTCCTTCATTGTTAGGGATTAAGTGTATATACTAAGGGTATGTCTGTATTCCAGCCACCTTTTTGCTAGGACAGACATGTTTTTGGATTAAAATTCCTCTATACATAATCCACACTACAGTTTTTGTATCAATACTGGTAAATCTTAAATTGTATAATCACTGTGAGTCAATGTTTTTATGTTTTCCCTTTTCTCTCATTTAATTGCTTGTGATGTGAATAGAAATTTTTCCTCACAAACATGAAGGTTGAGAAATTCAAGTTATAATATACAGTGGATAGTGGTTAGTTTGTTTTCTAGAGAACCATGCTTTCTGGTTCATAGATTATGACACTATATCTTCACATAGAAAGAACAAATAGCTTCCGATGGCATGGGAATTTTCCCTGCCACCTTTCACCAAACACCCATGTATCACAAACCTTCAATCCCCCACCTGTCTTGACCTTGGACAACTAAGTTCCTTGTATCTTAGTAACTTGGCTATTATGAACACTTGAGGCAGAATGACTCATGAAATTGTATTGTTTTTCTTACTGAAATCTTTCACTCAGCATAATTTAAAAAAAAGAAGCCTTTCACATTATAATGCACATCAGAATCACATTCCTTTTCATAGCAAGATGATTATGTACAACTAACTCTATCTTTATTCATTCATTTATTAATCACTGGCCACCTGGATTGCATCTGATTTTGCTTACTATTATTATTGTCAGTAAGTAATAAATAGTAAGTAGAATGAAAGTCATAAATAAAATTTTGTGTATTATTATTTCAATCTTCCCATCATTTCAAATATGCCATATTAACTTCAGCATAATCATAAAAATAATTTTGTAAACTATATATTGGCATGCTCTTATTAATTCAGCAACTTAGGACAAATTTAGCAATATAGGCAATGCATATTTATTATCCCATAATTATGAAGGTTGGAAGGTTAAAATAAAGCTTTAAGGGCTTAAAACTAGAATATTTTAAAGATATTTTTTTCTGGAGATTATTACAGAAAATGTATTCAGATTCCAGGAGATCTGCAGCATCTCCTGTCCCCTTTAAATAAGATAGAAAATACAAAGGCGAAGACAAAGATTACCATACAAACTAAATATGTTCAAAATTCAAATTAGTTAGTGAAATCCCCAGAAACAGATGAATTATCTTTGAATTTTATTTCCGTTTCAATGATGTGTGTGTATGATGTGTGTGTATGTGTTTGTGTGTGTATGTGTGTGTATGTGTGTGTGTACATACATGTTCATAGCATGTTTATGGAAGTCACAGAAGAACACATAGAAGTTATTTCTTTCCTTCTGCTATCTGCGGAATTAGGAGTGGAATCGGATCATCAGAATTAGCAGCAACCCTTCTTACCTGCTGTGCCACCTTGTTGGCCCATGTTGAGCAATCTGAAGGCATGAACAATGATATTAAATTTCGTCTGGAGAGGTGAAGTGTTAAGAGAAGACAATACTCTTCAGATGGATCCAAGTTTGCATCCCAGATATCCAGATTAGGTATCTTACAACCACCTACAAGCCAGCTCCAGGAAAGTCTAATGCCTCTGATCTTGTGGTCCCATGCCTTGATATGCAGATACCTGCATACAGACCATAAATCTACATAAGTAGACAATTTAAAGAACAAATCTTAAAAAGGACTTTTCTGCCTACAATTATTTTTCTGTTTAATATTTAAAAAATAAATGAATAATCTATTCATTCTGTAAGCTGATTGCCTTGCTGGATAGATAGTAGAACCATAACAGTCCAATATCTCCTTTGTGAACGACTAGAACTTTCCCATCAACATTTCCACTTTCCAATGTAGGTAGAACCTACAAACGTTCTTTGGAGCACACATTTTGCACCCCTTCCCCCTCCCCAGAACTCCACTCAGTATAATACCTGGATCTAAGACTTTAAAGATTCATTGTGCTATTCTTACAACTATTATAATTTCTAAGCTTCAAACACGTTCTACGGGTGGTCTACTTTACAAAGTCAGGGGCCCACACAAGCTATTTGCTAATGTCTTCCAAACGATTAGCAATGTATTTGAAAATAGGCAAATCACTTTTACCTTCTTCTTTGTGAAACCACAATGACACCAAATTACATATTCTTCAACTGTACTCTACAATAGGAAAGAGCACTAACATATTCATTAGATTAAAATCACAGTGATTGGAGTGTTACAGTCAAGCACGCTCCATTCTTGTATTTGTACTGAGTTGTGCCCCTGAGGCTCTTAATTCAGTGACAGCTCTGTAAAGCAAATGCTCCTTTACCGAGACAATCTACAAATTACTCCAGCATTTGATGGTAGAAAAGGAATAATGTTTTGCATTTTCCAGCTCCCTGACTGAGTTTATTTGTTTGCTTAGAAATCCAAAAATCCATTTTCTCTTTGTAATGTTATAATTCTGTCTTTTACCTGGTTTTTCAACTGATGAATCTCATCTACTAGAGACACTCTAAAAATGTTTAATGGATTCCCTAGGGACCACTACCCTATGCAAAGTACTTCTTAAGAAGTGCTCTTATAGTCTAGGGAGAGGGCACTGGGGGCTACAGACCTTTTTAGTCAGGAATTTGCTGCAAGTGGACGGATGCAGTGGCAATTACCAGGAAAGGCTTTAAATAATCATCAAAAGCAAAGGGGATGGGGAGAGGACGAGAGTGCTTTCTAAACAACCATGAGGATCTAAGTTCAAATCTCCAGGTCCCACTTAAAAAACTACAGGCATAGATGTACCCACCCATAGCCCTTGTGCTGAGGAACAGTAGAGACAAGAAGAGAATGATTGTTCATACTTCTCTGGCCTCCGTGTATACATACACACATGTATGCACACCTAAAAATACTCTTCTGCATATGTCATACAAATATAGCAATACATACTCACACATTAAAAACACATGTAAAGCAGTATATTCTCACTAAATGTTTTTATGGCTGTCAATCTTAGAATAGTCATAACTCTTTGAAATCTACACTACCCCAAGAAATAGAGTTGAAATCCATTTACAATAAAATAAAAATATTTCAACCTGCAAAGGGAAACTAGTTTTCTTTAAGTGAGTGTGTGTGTGGTGGGGGGGGGGTTGTCGTGTTGTTGTTCTTTATTAGGTGGTTGGTATTCATTGATTATTCTTTGCTTTTTACTTGTTGTTGTTTTGTGTTGTTTTATTTTCTGTGTTTCTCTGGAACCATAAGTTCAAGACTAAGAAACTATCACTTTGAAGCACAGAAGCAGCACTTACCGCAGAGAAGAGACGCTGGCAGATCAAACCCCTCACATCTTAAGTTGGAATCAAACTTAAGGGAAAGCAGGGGACTGAAGAGTCGCTGTCCCTTCAGAGAGCCACAGAGTTTTTCTGTAATCACCATTGTTCCTGAAATAGTTTTATTTTCATGGTTTATTTTCTTGGTTGTTTTTTCTGGGTAACTCCCAGTGTTTGTCTTGTTTCCCTATCCTTATACAGTCTTATGAAGGACATGGGTTGAGTTTGTTATTGTTGACCCTGTAAATTTTTACTTCTAAGTTTCCATTTAGATTTTCTTTGTAATTTATATTTCTTTTATAGTTTCTATTTTTAAACTTGTTAGAAGTTAGAATAATTCACAATTGCTTATTCTTTTTTTTTTCTTTTTAATGCCAATAAAATGAACTCTATTTATTTTCAACCTCTCCTTTTATTACCATAATTAACACTTGGAAGGCCAGCAGTAAAAGCCATTGAGACAGCACCATAACATTGTTGTTTTCAGACACACAAGGATGGGGACTTCTATGCCCCACTACAGCCAGAATCAAACCCAGGATTGGTGCATCATTATTGAGACAATTATGGGATGACTTTATTCTTCTTCCTACTTCAGTGTGAAATGACGGCAGTGATGGTTAACATCACACAGGGAACACCAAGTCCACACTTAGCCCAGAGTCAACTGCAACCACATGCATCTTCTTGGTTAAGGCACTTGAGCCCACAGTGACAGAATGGGTCCCTGGATATACTTCTATGTAGAGGTCCTTAGAGATGCTCTCAGTGGGCCAAGATGACTCTTGAGAATGCTCTGATGTTTGATAGATGCTTTCTAGACCAACAGATGTCTCTCCCCCGCAGTTTCTATGTTCTTAACTATGTCCTGTGCCTGAGTACACGTGCCTTTGTGAGACTTCATTCTGTGATGACAGTAAACGTGGGTTGCTCCTCCTTCCTCTGGCATAGATGAGTAGTATTTCCCACAGGGACTTGAAGTATTGTCAGTGAATTCAGCCATTGTTCTGAAGGAAACACTAAGGATAGGGCACCTTTCTTCATTCATTCCTGGTAGGGGCCCTGGCAGTAAAGGACCCCACGCTGCCTCTGCATCACTCGAGAATAACAGTCCACTGTCCTCCGATGTGCGAGCTGCTCCAATACTTCCCGCAGAGCAGAGCGCTGCCCCAGCTAGATAGATAGTATTCCATCTCCTCCAAATGTGTGTCTGTGGCAGGGGCAACAAAAAGGCAGAAACCCTGTCCAATGCACTTCTGCCTCCCAGGCCCCAGGTACAGACCCTCGCCCCGCCTACTTCTCCAGGCATGCAGCCCAGGCAGTCACATGGAAATTGCTTATTCTTGGGTTATTTTCTTATGACTATTTAAAAATTTTTGTCAGATGATTTTTTTAATTGAACAACTTTATTTTTAAAATCTTACTAGTTACAATGAGCATAAAGTACATGTAAAACAAGACGTAACCTGGAAATAGTCAAAGTTTTCTTGGTGTGTAAAGATTAAGCATAAAAATTTTTTTCTTTCTTTTTTTTTTTTTTTTGGCCTTTGTTTTTCTTGAACTTCACACAGGCTGTGAGTTGTTTCTGGGGTGTTCAGAGCTTTCTTGGTTTAGTATCCAATTATCAGAGACTGCATATTATGTCTGTTCTTTTGTGACTAGGTTAACTCATTCAGGATGATTTGCATTAGATACATCCATTTTCTTAAGTTTTAATAAAGTCATTGTTTTTGATAGCTGAGTAGTACTTCATTGTGTAAATATACCACAATTTTTGTATCCATTCCTCTACTGAAAAATATCTGGGTTCTTTCAAGCTTATGGCTATTATAAATAGAGCTGCTATGAACATTGTGGTGCATGTGTCTTTGTTGTATGTTGGAGCATCTCTGGGGTAAATGCCCAGAAGTGGAATAACTGGGTCTTCAGGTAGTACTAGGTCCAATTTTCTGAGGAATCGCCAGACTGATTTCCAGAGTGGCTGTACCAGTTTACAACCCCACAAGCAGTGGAGAAGTGTTCCTCTTTCTCCACATCCTCACCAGCATCTGCTGTCATCTGAATTTTTGATCTTAGCCATTCTGGTTGGTGTGAGGTGGAATCTCAGGGAAGTTTGAGTTGCATTTCCCTGGTGACTAAGGATGTTGAACACTTCTTTAGACGCTTCTCAGCCATTAGATATTCCTCAATTGGGAACTTTTTGTTTAGCTCTGTGCACCATTTTTAATAGGATTTTTGATTCTCTGGTGTCTAACAATTTGAGTATTTGTATACCTTGGACATTAGGACTCTATCAGATGGGGGTTGGTAAAGATCTTTTCCCAATCTGTTGGCTGCCATTTTGTTTTCTTGAAAGTGTCCTTAGCCTCACAGAAACTTTGGAATCTCATATTTCAAATTCAGAAAATTTGAAATAAATTAAGTTCCATTTATCAATATTTGACCTTAGAGCACGAGCCATTGGTGGTCTGTTCAGGAAAATTTCTCCTGTGACTAATTTCTTTCTTGGTATGTTTCTCCTTTGAGTAAAGGATGGCTACTGATTTGTTTGAGTAATTTTATATCCAGCCACTTTGCTGAACTTGTTTATTATCTGAAAAAGTTCTCTGGTGAAATTTTTGGGATCACTTACATACACTATCATGTCATTTGCAAACAGTGATATTTTAACTTTTCCTTTCCAAATTGGATCCCTTTGATTTCCTTTTGCTATCTAATTGCTCTGGCCAGGACTTCCAGTACTATGTTGAATAGGTAGGGGGAGAGTGGGCAGCCTTTTCGAGTTCCTGATTTTAGTGGGATTGCTTCAAGTTTCCCACCGTTAAGTTTGATGTTGGCTGTTGGTTTGCTGTATATTGCTTTTATTATGTTTAGGTATGGGCCTTGGATTCCTGTTCTTTCCAAGACATTTATCAAGAAGGGGTGTTGAATTTTGTCAAATGCTTTCTCAGCATCTAGTGAGATGACCAAGTGGTTATTTTCTCTTAGTTTGATTATATGGTGGATTTTGTTGATGGATTTTCGTGTATTAAACCATCCCTGCATCCCAGGGATGAAGCCTACTTGGTCATGGTGAATGATCATTTTGATGTGTTCTTGGATTCGGTTTGCAAGAATTTTGTTGAGTATTTTTGCATCAGTGTTCAGAGATTGGTCTGAGGTTCTCTTTCCTTGTAGGGTCTTTGTGTGGTTTAGGAACGAGAATTATTGTGGCCTCAAAAATGAGTTAGGTAGTGTTTCATCTGATTCAATTTTGTAGAATAGTTTGGAGAGTATTGGAATTAGGTTGTCAATAAATGTGTGATGAAATTCTGCACTGAACCCATCTGGAACTGGGCTTTTTTTGGTTGGGAGGCTTTTGATGACTACTTCTATTTCTTTAGGTATTATGGGATTATTTAGATGGTTGCTGATCCTGGTTTAATTTAATAAAGTCTTTGTGGTTTTGATTTTGTTTTGGTGTGCTTTCCTGAAATTGCTATTTTATTTTTCAGCATGGGAACCAGTATATTTTTTGTGTCATTTCTCAGAGTACAGGGTCCTTGACCTAATGCTTCTCTCCAGGTCTCAGAGACTCATGTCTGGAAACTCCATAGTAGGGACAGGAGAGGGTGCTCTACTTCATTTTCCTCGAGGCAAAAGTCACACATAACTTTTCAACACTGGTTGTCAATAATGAAATTGTCAGTGTCATGTTACAAAGATGCCTTTGAAGATGAAGTCAGAAAGTAAGAGGAAAAAACTTAAGGAATTGTTCACTGGACACCTAATCCTGACTACTACAAGAATTGGGAGGGCACTCAGCATTGACTGAGAGAACCATGAACAGGTATCTATGATGAGCCACTGAGACCATAAAGTCACCTAGTGTTGGAGTTCACAAATAAAGCTCCCTTCTCGGTACTTTCTCTTTTAGGAAAAGCTCAAACACCAGTAAATATGGCTTTTATTCAGCTTTTGCTGCAGCAACCCTCTTTGATTTATTTCTCCTCTTACTGGAATGTCTGACTGTCTCAGAGGAGACTAAACTTATACGGTTTTCTGCAATGTTGCCAGTTTTCTTATTGAAGATTAGAGTCAAGAGCTCAAACCCTTTACATAATAGACTAGGATATGAAAAGTTTCTATTTCCAAAATTTTAATGCCCATGTCATATATCTGGAGGGTCTTGAAGTAAATAACACTTCAAAAAAAAGAAAAACAAACAAACAACCCATTGTGGTTGCCCGAGAAAACTGCATGTTTAAGCCATCTATCAGCTAGCAGGTGAACAGGATTCAGAGACAAACGGCATTGACTGAGCAGGTTTGTAGATGGAGTTATTCACTGAAGCGGCCATGATGAAAGGAATAGAAGCTGTGTACAGATATCTGTCCTGTTCCTTCCATAGCTCAGACAACTGCTTCTCCACTGACTTGCATACAATGTATAGAGAAGGATGTACTTATCTACTCCAAACAATTAAAATTAAAACAAAATGTCAGGACAACCTAAAGTTGTTTATTTAGCACCAAAACACGGTAGGTCTAAAAAAGAAACTAAATTATTGTGAGCCTAAAATTAGGCTTTATTTAAGAATTACATAAAAATACCTTTAAAACTCCTTCTCTCCAAGAAGAAAGTCTTTTAATGTATCTGATGTAAACTTTTTATTTGGATGTTGTAAATTATTAGGGTCACTGCATAGGTTATTTGGTACACTTGTCCACAATGAAGTATGGGACACCAGGGATGAGAAGAAAAAGGGTTTAGTGATAAGTATAATCACATCAAGCTGATCAGATTCCAGGAAGGAAAGGACTCTGAGTAAGACTCGCTTGCAGACACTGACTGCCAAGCTGAGCAGGTGACAAAGTTGGAGTCAAAAATGAGCACAGTGTGTCTCAACCATGTCTGATTAAATGGAAAATCTGGAATAGGAGCATGACCATTTCTCTGGTATAGGCAAAAGGGTCACATGCAGTTTGCAGAACTATCCAGTTGGCTAAGCTCAAGATTTGTTATCTGATCCAATCAATATTAATAAAAAGTACTTCCATTTTTGTGCACTTGGTGATCTAACTCTTGATTAAAATAAAACAAACAAGCATGGAGAAAACCGCAGCAACACAAAACAATTTTCCCTCATTTTTATTGGATATTCTCTGCATTTACACTTCAGATGTTACCCCCTTCCCTCAACTCCTACTACCATTGCATCCAAGAAAGTGTTCCCTTTCCCCAATACCCTCTCCCACCTCAGCACATTGGCATTCCCCTACACTGGGAAAATGAGCCTTCACTGGACCAAAGGCCTCTCCTGCCATTGATGTCAAAAATGCCATCCTTTGTGGCATATGCACCTGGGGCCATGGGTTGCTCCTTGTGAACTCATTGGTTGGTTTTTTAGTCCCTGGGAGCTGTGATAGGTTTGGTCAGTAGATCATTTTATTCTTCCTGTGGGGTTGCAGACTCTTTCAGCTCCTTCAGTCCTTTCTCTAGCTCCTTCATTGGGGTCCTTGTGTTCAGTCTGATAGTTAGCTGCAAGCATCCTCCTCTGTATCAGTATGGCTCTGGCAGAGACTCTGAGGAGGCATCCATATTTAGCAAGCTCTACTTGGCATTAGCAATAGTGCTTGGGTTTAGTGGTTGCATATGGGGTGGATCCCCTGGTGAGGCAGTCTCTGGATGATCTTTTCTCCAATTCCTACTCCTCTATTTGTTCCTTTATTTTTTACCTTGAGCCTTTCTCTACTCAAAGAACAAACAGGCTGAAAAAGAAATTAGAGAACCGACACTCTTCACCATAGTCACAAACAATATAAAATACCTTGGGGTGACCCTACCCAAGCAAGTGAAGGACCTGTATGACAAGAACTTCAAGTCTCTGAAGAAGGAAATTGAAGAAGACCTCAGATGGTGGAAAGATCTCCCATGTTCTTGAATTGGAAGGTTCAACATAATAAAAATAGCCATCTTGCCTAAAGCAATCTTCAGATTTAAAGCCAATCCCTGTCAAAATTTTAACCCAATTCTTCATAGAGTTAGAAAGAGCAATTTGCAAACTCATTTGAAATAATAAAAAACCCAGGATAGCAAAAGCTATTCTCAACCATAAAAATAACTTCCTGGGGATCACTATCCTTGACAAAACAATTTTTAAGCTGATGCTTAGTGGCAAAACTCACTTTGGTGTCCTCTAAGTTTTTGGCTCTCTTTAGAGCTTACCTTCTAATCAGTCAAAACTCTCATTTAAGCTTCCTTTGATAACAAAAGATCCTCTATAAAGCCATACTGTGTTTGTCCTTGAAATTCATTCTTTGAGATATCCAGGCATGGAGTCTGAGACAGAAATTCAGCTGAAGCTTTGTCAACTCTCAGGTCAGTCCCACCTGAAGTAGATCTCCTCCATATACAGGGATTACTGTTCTTCTTCCATGAAAATATAATCTTTCAAGAGCATATCAAAATATGTTGTTTATTGTTACTATCTAAGTGGAGCATTGCTCTGTGCTGGTTACCAAATTCATTGTCCTTTTGCCTTCTAGAACCTTTAAAACTGGCTCATCAAATATTTAGCACATAGATAGAGATTTCAAAACCTGGGAGTGTTTGATGTAAAGTCCACCAATGTGTTTACAAAGAAAAATGAACAAACTGCTTCTCATTTCAGGTATGTTATCCATCTCCCATTATACGCTTATTAAATTATCATTATCACTCTACTCCAGCATGGCCTCCCTCCTGTTTGATATGCTTATTCTCAGTTGTTGATGTTGCCAGAAATTTCTGCATAGTTCCTATTGTTTATGAAATCATACTGACCTCCTTTCCACTTCTCTTCAGTCTCGAGTGCTCTTCACATGGTTCTTTCATTTACAGCACAACCGTCCTCTCACATCTCAGCACACTGCCATTCCCCTACACTGGGACAATGAGCCATCACTGGACCAAAGGCCTCTCCTCCCATTGATGCCAGAGAATGCTGTCCTCTGCTGCATATGCACCTGGGGCCATGGGTCTCTCCATACTTGCAGCTAACCATCAGATGAATGCCAGCTAGAGAAAAGACTGAAGGAGCTGAAAGGGTCTGCTGATTTTCTAATTGTTGTAAATATTTGTCACTCTGAGTAAGGCATTATATCTATTAGGTTAAAATACAGTGTTCTTATTTTAGCAAGCATTACAAAGGGCTTATCTTCTCAGCTTTGGAAACCATTCTTTTGTCTAAACGTCTTACCCACATCTTCTTTGAACAGTTCATGCACATAGCTGTATTCCAGTCTTCTCCTGACTGTCTCAGATGAAGATGTAGAACTCTCAGCTCCTCCAGCAGCAAACCTGCCTGGATGCTGCCATGCTTCTTGCTTTGATAGTGGACTGAGCTCTGAACCTGCAAGTAGCTCCAATTAAATGCTAATTCTTTATAAGATTTGGCTTAGTCATCGTATCTCTTCAAAGCAATAAAGTAAAATAAACTCTAAGACACACGCTAAATGGAAGCCATTGATGTCTCGTAAGAGTTTTCATTTTAAGGAAATTGTGCTGACAATTACTACTAATATTATTGCTAGTGAAAAAATAAGTATATTGTGTTTTCCTTAATACTCTACAGATTTAATAGGATTCAATAGCACCTTAAGAACATCGATGAAACTAAGGAAAACTAAATTGTACAATGTGTCCATATGCATTTGGCACACATGTCATTTTCTTCCTTGTGAAAAATCAGTTTTACTGTTGTTATGAAGTAAACGATAGACGTATCTATAAAGAATGCATGTGTGTTTGCATATACAATGTATGTTGAAAACATTCAGTGTTCAGAAGCTGTTACATAAATAACTAACCTTTTCACTAAGAAGTGTTTGAAATTACCCACTTCCAAAGAATTACACGTTAAGGAGAAGAGATAAACACACACGAGCCTTATTTGGAAATAGCAGCACATAGTGAAAATTAAATCCAATGGAAAAGAGAGCAGAAGCTCCAGTATATCAGGAGGAAATAACAGGAGACTGTGGTTATGTGGATGGGGCATGAAACAAAGGGAGAGTTCTCAATTACACAAAGGGAGAGTTCTCAATTAGCATTGCATCCTATTGGTTCAGTTGGTCCTGGTTTAGCTGGGAACTAAGGGCAGCTGATAAAACTGATTTCAGCACAGCTAGGCAAGGGGAAGTATTGAAGTCGGTTATCCCTGCAGACTGCATTACTCCAAGTATCACGGCTAACAAAGCCAATGTGTTGTAATTACATTACTCTCTAGCACATTACAACGGATGGGCCAAGAGATGAATGCAAAACTGTGGAACAATAGAAACGCAGCTGGTGTTATCTGTTGTGAGATGGACTTTAAACAAATGAATAGTCTCTGTAATTAGCCATCGAAACCAATTGAAGAAAATGACAAATGTCAAATAATAATGGAAACACAACTGAAAGAATATAAACAAAAAATAACAGAGAAATCAGGCAGAAACCAAATAGAAGCTTTTCTGTTCCATCTTTACTTCTCATCCATTGGAAAGCCTCTATTTAAAGAGCTTTCTCTCTCTCTCACTTCCCCTTCCCTCTTTCCCTCCTTCCCCCTCTCCCTCTCTCCCTCCCCCTCTCCCTGAGTATGTTCTATCTCAAGAATCAATTCCCCAGGCTCCTGACTTTGTGAGTTTTCTAATATTATTGTAGAAGTTGGCTGAAAAGGAAGGCAGGGAAAGGTGGTAGAGCCATCATTCTGAAACTTGTCTGCATTCTGAAACTGGGCAATATATAATTCTTTTAAAGAGCACATGTTATATTTAAATTGTCTTAGATATGTAATACAAAATTATAAGTAGACACAGATATCATTTTTCTTAACTTTTCTGGTATAAAACTACAGGCTTGTAATCATCACATGTATCAGGCTTCTTAGCAAGCTTGTAACAGGCTCAAGATATTGTCCTTGCCACAATGTATATTAGATTTGTTCTATTTTACAAAAAGTCAAATTAAGGTAGTCATGGAAATTGAGTGATTTGCATTCTGGGAATAAAATGAAAGCCTTTTTTCTTCAATAGAAAGTATGGTATTGAGGACTAATCATTTCCTTGTAACAGTCTTTTAATAAATTATAATAAAAATAGTTGTGCTATTGTCATGATATATAAACACATGTTTATTTTCAATTTTAATTGTGACCACTTATAAGGAAGAATGCTAATCTCATTTTAAAGGAACTAAGGCATTTCCTTTTCCCCACGTGTATATTTATATGTGCAATACCTTTTTACCATGTACTACAAATTATAGTGAGTACTGTTTTGTTTCATGAACTTTATAAAAAAACAAAATCTAAGTTTTTTCTAAAGTCAAGTTGATGTATAATGATTGTGGTTTCCTTAATTGTGGCAGCCTAAATAATAGATTTGAAAAATGTGGTTAGAACTATACTAACAAAGTTAGAACTTATATTGGAATTCGGTGCACCATGTATATCAGAGCCTCTTTAAGCATCAAGTTGGCAGTTTAGGGTAAATTCATGCATTCAATTAGGAAAGGAATAAAGGGGTAATAGAACATCCCTTATGTTCCAACACATATATAGCTACAATTTCCTTTGAGATAAAGATATTTAATGATAAGTCTCCTCCTTTTAAAACACCATTTAAAGTCATCACCAAACAAGATACATACTAAGTTCAGTTTTTGTGAAACTTCAAAGAGGAGCCAGAGAGATTAAAATACAATTTATTTTAAAGAATTGTATTTGTCTCCTTGATATATTCTAACGATAACATCAGAGACTATTATTTACCTATTACTGCATCTTAAAATTATTCCCTGCCACAAGATCCAATAACATTTCCCCCTTTACATTTTGGAAGCAAGCACACTATACTTTTTTTTCCACAGTTCTTTTTTTTAAATTAGACCTCTCTTAGAATATATTGGTTTCCAACTCCTTATGTATTTAAACTTACATTAATAACGAGAAAGACAAATATATTTGTACTTTGATAGAAGCTTTATACTCTCTGATCAGATTTTGTGGGTCTAGCACATTGAGGTCGTGTCTATTCTTTTATGGAGCTTTCTACTGTCACCCCTGTCCCAAACTTTTATAAATGGTAGTGGTAGTAAATTCCTCTGTGGGGGATTTAATATGTAGTTGTCATTGCTATCTGTTTTGAACTAGCTCAAAATACATAGAAGCTTCGGTGTCAGCATCTTCTGTCTCAGGCTCAAGTGCTCTATGTATAATGTTTACAGGGTGAGAAATTGAACTTGAAGCAGAAGATTGACAATGAGGCTGCTCACTGGAGTGCACTTGGAGAACTGGGGCTTGGTTGTTTTTTTTTTTTTTTTTTTTTTTTTTTTTCTGGACATGCTTGAAAACTTTAAGCCTGGAAACCCACTGAGATGTATCAGCAATGCAGAAAACAATATATGGTACTACATGGGGAACAAAACCCTTTTTTTGAGTGGACTCACTAAGAGTTTGCAACAACTGTAGGACGTGAAGAAATGATGGCCCAGAAATATGCACATAATCACACATCATGGTCTTGTCTTCCCCTTTCTCCACAGCATCTAGTGGCTCATCTTTCAATTAGTAAATTAAATCCTGAGGAAGTAAAGACAGATATGTAGTAAATCACGTCTTACAATATAGATTTGCCTTTATCAACTTTCCCCTGAATCGTGTCTATGAATTTTTATCTTCCAAACACAAACAGGAAATATTTACTTTATGTTTGAATATTGCAAATACTAAATTTTTAACTATGATATTTCTTATATTGAACATTTTGAATCTATTTCTTCGATAGAAAAAATAATACAAATTATAATCCCTGTCTTTAAATGCCCCCTTTATATGTCTGAATAGCACATAAATACAGATAAATAAGTCTCTTCCTGGAAACTGAATTTGGGGTTTTAGATAAAGAGACTCTTTTAAGAGAAAAAGCTTTAGAAGGAGATTTAAAAATAGTCCTCCAATCTTTGCTCTGTTTATCCTTAGCTTGAGAATGGAAAATCTTCAGTGTTTAATTTCTCATCCCTGGCATTTTCCCCTGATCGACACATACTCTCTGGGTTTT
The DNA here is from genome assembly GCF_963924665.1 of Micromys minutus. NCBI lineage: Eukaryota > Metazoa > Chordata > Mammalia > Rodentia > Muridae > Micromys > Micromys minutus. The sequence goes on along the minus strand of NC_137972.1, from coordinate 87,644,715 downwards.
TTTTTTTTTTTCTTTCTTTTCTTTTTGCTCTTAAAACTCCACTCTTCCTTGCCCTTTATTATGAATTGAATATCCCTGTACTTTGAGATGTATCTCAAGTCCCATCTCCTCTTTAAAGCTCTCAGTTATGGAAGCAGCATTTTCCATGCGGCCAACAGCCCTTGAGACCCGCTTATCATCGGAGACATTCTGTTCAGCTAATGACTTTAAGGTGTCCTGCAGTCCTTTGCTTTTTTTCTGTTTCCTTTTTGTTAAATTATACAGAGTTGTTCTCTTTCTATTCATAAGATTCCTCACTCCAGGCAATGTGTTACATACACTCTTTATTCAATATGATAACACTAAACACAGACATGAAGAAGGAGTAGTTAATCACATACATGTATTATCAAAAGCCTAGCCTATACAAAAACATACAATCTCTCTCTCTCTCTCTCTCTCTCTCTCTCTCTCTCTCTCTATCTATCTATCTATCTATCTATCTCTGTGTGTGTGTGTATGTGTGTGCATGTGTGTGTGTGTGTGTGTGTGTGTGTGTGTGTTTTGACTATGTACATGGGTGTACTTTCATATTCTATATCATCTGAGTGTTAGTGAGGCTGAAGTAATGATCCTCTGGTTACACAGCTCCCATATCTTGAATACAGAATTTTAGTTGAATTCAGAGACTTGATTGGGCAGGAGGACTTACTCAAATAAGACTTATAAAGCTGGGAGACTTATGTAGGTCGTACAGGTACAGTGTTTTTTTTGGAATTTGCAATTCTCCGGTCAAGAATGACAAGGTAGCTGAGCAGTTTGGAGAATATGAAGGCTTAAAGAGTCTCTCTAACACTGATTTTACATTCCTTCCAAATTATTAGTTCTCCAAGCAAGCACTTCTCATATGGAGAAATACAGAGTCAATACAAGGAGGAACCCTCTTGTAGCTTTGTCGTACTTGCCTGAGGCATATTTTAGCATATTCCACTGAACTAAGTATGAAGTCCCGTGTCACTGTGCTGGATTCCTTGGTAATTTCTAAGTAGCACCCTTGGAATCATTCACTGGTCTGCATAAGACAATGTCAAATTCTTTTGAAATGACTTCATAAACTTCTTTAACCTAAAGAACAAAATTATCATAAACATACAAGCAGCCTACAGAACACCAAAGAGATTGGAACAGAAAAGGAATTCATCCTGTCACATAATAAAACACTAAATGCACAGAACAATGAAAAATATTAAAATTGGTAACTGAAAAAGGCCAAGAAGCATAAAAAGTAAACTTATCAGGATTACAACAGTCTTCTTAACAGAGACTCCTAATGCAGGAAGATCTTGGACAGATGTCATACAGGCTTTAAGAGAACACAAATGCCTGCTCAGCCTACTATACCCAGCAAAATTCTCAATCACCATAGATGGTGGAACCAAGATATGCCATGACAAAATTAAATTTAAGCAATAACTTTCCACCAAACCAAGCCTACAGAGGATAAGAAAAGGAAAACTCTAAAACAAAGGGAAACTACATCCATGAAAGACCAAGAAACAAATCATCTCACAATAAACTCAAAAGAAGAGAACCATAAAAACATAATACCACCTCTAACAACAAAAATAACAGAATTAGGGGAAGGAGATGAAGCAGTTTTCAACCTCATAGGAAGAACAACAATATCAATTAACGGGACCCCTTAGAGCTCCCAGGGAGTGAATACATGGGCTGGTCCATGGTTCTCGGGTATATATAAAGCAGAGGACTCTGTCATATGGCATCAGTGAGAGGGCATGCACTTGGACCTGTAGAGACTTGATGCCTCAGAGAAGAGGGATGCTAAAGTGGTGAGGCAGGAAAGGGGGAAGCACCCTCTTAGAGGCAAAGTGGAAGGGGTGAGGCATTCATCAAGGGGAGACTGGGAAGGTGGGTAACATTTGAAATGTAAAACAATAAAGTGATTAGTTTAAAAAAGAAAACAAAGAAATGACTTCATTTTGTGTCTCTCCAAGGTGATACTTTGCATTTTTGAGGTCGGGTCTCCAGAATCTTCCTTCAGTACTGATTCCCTTACTTCTGTGGCCTGCCTGAGATAGTACACTCTTCATTGCAATCTCTTCAGAAAGCAAAGCTCAGAGGAAAAAGAATTAGAAATTCACCTACTAAGTTGACTCCTGCTGTAAAATGACTGTTTAGATCATTAGGAACTAAGGAAAGACAACCTTTCCTTAGGAGAAAGCTTTGCTTTTGTTGTTATTGTTTTGGGTTTTTTTTGTCTTTTTATTATTGTATAATTTATGTATTTATATTTCAAATGTTATCCCCTTTCCTGGTTTTCCGCTCTCCCATGCTCTGTTCCCTTGGCGAGGTTGTGGAGAAAGAGGAACACTTCTCCACTGTTGGTGGGGTTGTAAACTGATACAACCACTCTAGAAATCAGTCTGGCAATTCCTCGGAAAATTGGACATAGTACTACCTGAAGATCCAGCTATTCCACTTCTGGGCATATACCCCAGAGACACTCCAATATACAACAAAGATACATGCACCACAATGCTCATTGCAGCTCTATTTATAATAGCCAGAAGCTGGAAAGAACCCAGATGTTCTTCAGTAGATGAATGGATACAAAAATTGTGGTACATTTACAATGGAGTACTACTCAGCTATTAGAAACAATGACTTAACCAAATTCTTAAGAAAATGGCTGCATCTAGAGAATATCATCCTGAGTGAGATAACCCAGTCACAAAAGAACAGACATAATATGCAGTCACCGACAGTGGAATGCTAACCCCAGAGGCTCAGGCTGCCCCCAGAAACAACTCACAGACTGTGTGAAGTTCAAGAAAAAAATAAAAAACAAATCAAAAAAAAAAAAAAAAAAAAAACCATTATGCTCAATCCTTCAACACCAAGAAAATGTTGACTAATTCCAGGTTACATCCTGTTTTACATGTACTTTTGCTCATTGTAACTAGTAAGACCTTAATGCAGAGTATCAAACCTTAAAAAAAAGGAAAGAAAAAGCCAAGCACTGACAAAAATGTATTTGTATACATTTATGCAAAAATGTTAAATTTTTTTTCATTTATCTTTGTTTTTTAAAATAAAGTTTAAAAAAACAAAAAACAAAACAAAAAAAGAAATGCTTTGCTCCCCCTCCCACCCACCTACTCCCACCTCAACACCCTAGCATTCCCCTACACCAGGGAAGCGAGCCTACACAAGACCAAGTGCTTCTCCTCATGTTGATTCCAGACTATTACATCCTCTGCTACAAATGACACTGGAGCCATGGGTCTCTCCTTGTGTACTCTTTTCTTCGTCAAACTCCCAGTTCATCCCTGGGAGCTTTGGGGGGTCTGGTTAGTTCATATTGTTGTTCTTCCTATGAGGCTGCAAAGCTTTTCCAGCTTCTTCAGTCCTTTCTCTAACTTCCCCATTGGAGTCTCTGTGCTCAGTCTGATGTTTAGCTATAATCATTTTAATCTGTATCAGTAAGGTTCTGGCAGATCCTTTCTGAAGACATCAATATCAGGCTCCTGTCAGCAAGAAACAATCTTTGCAAATCACTGTGGTCAATGTTTGAAAAGAATCAGTTGCAATTAGATCTATAAGTATGGGAAAAGGTTTTACAGCCATTCATGACTTCCATGTAATAAGACAATATTTTATTTCGTATTGGATTATACAGGTACAAGAACAGTATGGCTATAGTGTAAATCTATAGATTAGATTGGCCTTAAATACCTCATTCTGCTATACTCTGTCTCAACATTCTCAATGCTTATATCACAGGCCTGAACTAACTCCCAGCTAAAAGGAAAAAAGAAGTGAGTCTCCCTTTCCTTCCCCTCTCTCCTTCCTTTTTTTCTCATTTGTACTCTACAACCATCTACCTCTTTACCTCCCTGGCTTCCCCTCTCTCTCTTCTAGATTAAAAACAAAAATACAAAAAAGCTAAATGTTGGCAAGAATGGCACTTAGAGTGTTACATTATAAATGTTACACAAAATGCTTCAAACATCTAACACATCTGAAAATGTTGAGATGCCATCAATGTCAATGAACTCAAATATATAAGCATATAACCTGATGTAAGCACCTTACAAGGAAGCTGGTGGAAAACTGTCAAGAGAAGATTCTCACATCCCAATTCTAAAACAACATGAATTGTAAACACTGTTTCCCACCCCATGTTAACACATTGTACAACAGCAATGGTGTTAAATGTGCCCTTAAAGCCTTTGCTTGCTTTACAGTAAGTACTGAGCCTGTAGCCCACCATGTTTGCTTTTGCCTTTAAGATTATCCTCTCCTTTCTTTGTATAGAAGACAGGCGAACCTTTGCCATGAGTCTCATCATCACAGTCACACCTAGGCCATGTATTATTAAGTTAACTTTATGTACTTCATCATCATCATGAATGGAGGCATTGATGTGTTGTCCATACAAATTAAAATTTAATCTCTCATTTAATACTTGTAACACTTTTAAATTTTTACTTAAGCTCTTTAATTTTTTTTTCACATCTTTCGAAGTTGAAATAGTAGCTCACGGTCACAGAACAGGCCCTAAGGTAACAAGACTGCTGTATTTAGTCACATGGGTCACGTAGGTTGTTTGCCACATAACAGCAAAAGGTGCCATAACACAGTCATGACACATGTACAAAAACCATATTTTCTATATTAATTCAGTTAATTGTTTGTGCTTGCATGAGTCCATTTCACAGGTGCAGAGACTGAGACACAGAAAGTAATTATCATTTCTTGGTGTGTATTTGCTGTTAAAAGGAGCAAGGTATGATAACAACATTTTTGTACAAGTCAACAATCTTTGATCACATTCTGTCGCATCCCCATTCCTTCTGTTCTATTCTGTCCATCAGTTGTGTTCTTCCCCTAGACAGTTTCATTCTGACTTTCACATGGTACATGCTTTGCTTTCCATAGCTGTGTAGAATCTAGGCTTCATACTTGAGAGAGGAAACTTGACATTAATCTTTCCGAGGTTGACCTAACTTCTGTGACTTGACACCAGCTAAGTCGCTTTCTGAAGAGGGCACACAGTTTCACCTGCAGCATTCCCCGGTCCTGCTTTCTCTGCATGTTCTGCAGCTTTTGTTGTTTACGTAGTAGCTGATGTTCTGATGAGGTAGAATTTCCTCAAAATTTTAATCCTGTAATTTTCTGGTGGCTAGTCATTTGGAACAGTGTTCATGTTAGTTGGACTTTTTATGAATTCCTTTGAGAAATTCCTGCTCACCAACCCATATATGAATCAGGTTATTTTGACTTACTATTATTGGAATTTTTCTTTCAGTTCTTTTTGTATTCTAAGTATTGATCTTTTTCTCCCAACAAATTAGCAAAAGTTTTATTCTGTAGGCTCTCTCTTCACTCAATTGTCTGTTTTGTGCAGACTTTTTTTAATTTAATGAAATCAAATCTTTTATTAGTGGTCTAAGGTTTTCAGTGGATCATTTTTAGAAAAAGCCATATCATGACCTGTTTTCCTATTTGTCCCCTGTAAAAATGTCAGAGTTTCAGGCCTTACATTAAAGTCTTTGATCTATGAGGAGCGAGTATTTGTAGAGGCAAAAGATATCTGGTTTCATTTTTCTACATGTGACTATCCAATTTTCCATATGCCATTTATCTACAGTGTGTATTTTTGGCACTCTGGCCAAAAGTTAGCAAGGACTACAGAAGAGACAGGCATATCTCCCATTCCAAGTGTAGTGGGATGTTGTTCTGTGGGAGGAGCCAGAGAATTAGAAGGAATGCTGTAAAAGACTGTCTTCTGAATAGGAAAAGAAAGTGACACCTGTGACCTCCTACACAAGATAGATACCAAAAGAATATCAAGAATGTCAGCAGGGAACTGACTGAGAAATAAGGAGACAACTAGTAGGAATAGAGTAGAAACAAGAAAATATAACAAGAAGGTGAATAAAATCACTATATATATTAAATATAAGTTAAGAAAACCAAATACTTTAAACAAAATAACTAATAAAGAGACTTTTGCAGGAGTTATAAAGTAATCTTTTTTCATAATACATATGAGTATGCATATAAATATATAAAGAACATAGTTACACGTAAATATATATACATTGTTAAGAAATTCTTCTGGAATTACTTTTAAGGACATAAAAAAAGCATATGATTTGTGGTGCTCTTGTCCTTGTATTTTCCATTTCCAAATACAGACAACTGGAGCTTCAGCTAAAAAAAGGAAGTTGACCATTTGATCAATGACCATTTCTCAAATACTTTCTAGAGCATTTTGCCACAATATTTTAAATGGAAACTTCTATTTATTTTTAATGTGGAGAACCTATTAAAGAAAATACTTCTACATGGGAGGTACTTTTCATTCACTATGACTGCTTAAAATAGAGTCATATTTTAATGCTATGTTTTTTGGTTAATTAATTATCTCAGTGTTAAATGTATTAATCTGCATTGTACTCTAGGGACATACTTTTTTTTAAACATGATTTCACTTTGAGAGAGATTTTTGCCTGCTTTATAGTCCTGACCACATTTAAGTTCTTCACTGATGTATGATGAAGTCAATGTCCTGACTTCACAGAACAGGATAATAGAATCATCTGTTATACAACATTATAATGCCAGAACACTGCTTCAGATGGTTCTACCACAGGATTTTACACTGTCCACCTTAAAACTATATGACTACATTATCTGGACTCAACTGTCCTACATGGCCAGATACTTATTTACATTTTTATCTTCAGAAAGTGTGTTTTCAAATGTGAAGTATGTACTAGTAATACCTTTTATGTAGTCTAGTATTTTTGTCTGTTTCTTTCAGAAAAATAAAATTATCATCAGCAGTGTACTGTATGCACAAAGGAGCATGGCCAAGACTGATAAATAGAGTGGATGGAGTAACACAGCGAAACAGTCACAGTCTTGATTGCAAGCAGTGAGTCACCTAACTTTGCATGCATACAAATATTACAAATCCTAAGAATACCAAGTAGCCACAAAACTTAAATGTGATTGAAAAATCGGGTCCAGGAGCAAAAGGACAGGCTGGGTACTAAATAAGTGCTGGCTAAAATAACACCCTCCTCATGCCCCATTCTTGAAGGACTTGAAGGCCTGCTACTACTCCTGAACATTCAACTCCACCAAGGTGACTAGACTTGAAATACAATAATAAATTGAAAACTTTTATACTAGTTTCAATCTTTTAAAGGGGGTTTGTTTGATCAGCAACAACAGAAAAATTTGTCTGAGGTCTGAATTTGAAGTTTGTGACTCCCTGACACCTTAGCTCCCACCAGAATTTATTTAGCTGGATAATTCTTATGAACAAGAAAAAGATTTATATGATTAAATTAATAAAAATAATCTTATTAGCTGGACTCCACCTCTTAGAAACTTTTGTTCACAAGTTTTAAGAATCAAGAAGCACCAGGGCACCATGAAAACTCAAATCAGTTCATATTTAATTAAAGTCTATCTTCATTGTTTACCAACTGTATGTTTTCTGATACATGGCTGAGTACATTCTTCATTACAGTTTCCTGTAGAAGTAACTTCGTGATGGAGTGTTCCTACAAATCCCTGTGAAAAAGACTTGATACAGAGTCCCCTGTTTTCTTTACATGGCCGCATCAGTAGTGAAAGTTAAGGTTAATGAATGCAACCAGGGCTAAAGGCTGGTTGTTTCCCCCTTTGTCATTAATTTTAGCCCTTAATCCTGTGTTCTTTGGCATTTTAAGGGTCTTTAAAGTGGTTTAAGGAATGAATAGCAACTGAAATATAACTATGCTACAAATCAGGGAATGGTGAAGAAAGCAGTTTGACCTAAAAATAATCAAGCAATCTGGGAGCTAGAAGAAATAAAATTGTACTTCTGAAGAAAGAAATAATTTATGCTTAACTATATAGGAGGAGAGGAAGAGTAAAACATGAAGTAGAAAGACCCAGATGGTACAAGAAGTCAAGATGAGGATAAACAAGAGAATAAAAACTTTATCATATACAACATTATTTAAATTCAGAAAGTAATAATCTATGAAAATGTAGAGAATAAATAAATGAAAGAATAGTCAATATTATGTATTAATATATAAACCATAATAAGGTTGGTAAAATTGAGAATAAGATCACGTGTTAATTAATTTGTAACTACTGAATAAAAATTACAGTGATTGTCAGAATACAGTCTTAGAATAAAGTCTTGTTGGTAAAATCTTGAGTGTTTGTGAAAAAACTCTAAGTAAACAAGGCAAAAGTCATGTGACCATGTTTTCTTCAAAACAGAGAAGTGTTCTGGAAATGACTGTGTTCCTCCCAGGTATAGTAGATTGGAGTGAGTTTCCCTTGAATTATTCTTTACAAATGTATATTGCTATTTCTTTATGTGGTTCTATAAAAAATCAATTATGCCACATGTGGTTTGTCTTTATGATTGTAAAATTTACTTATGTGATCTACTTAAGTCTCAGAGTACTTACCATGTGACTACTTAACTCTCAGAGTACAGTTGACTGATGTTCTAAATAATGTTGACAATTGCCTGAGAGTTTAGTCTGCCTCATTTCTTAGCCTTGTTTACTCAGGTCTCAACTGGTGACAAGTGACATTGATAAATAATTATTTCAGGCTTACATATTTAAGACAGTTATTCAAATCGGCTAACAAAATATAAAGATAAAGGCAATTAGTAAGTCTAAGTTTAGTCTTCACCTGAATAAACGTATTTATTGCATTTAGAATGATATGCAAAATTCCCAGAGAATTTAAAAGCTACAATTTCTGCATTCCTCGGGTATAAGCTGCAGAATCTTTAAGAAATCAGAGATTGTAAAGTATCTTAAGGATGATAAATTCTAAATTTATGAAATCAATATTAACAATCATTGTTGAATAAAGTCTGTGTTCAAACTAGTCAAAGACAAATCTTCAAGATCTTAACAGGGTATGATTGGCTGTTCATGCATTTAAGTGTTTTATAGTGGGATAGTGAGGATTTTCCAGATTGCTAATGAAAGCCTCTGAAGCAATAGCCCACTGTGCATTGACAAATTAATATGAACAAAATTCTCTAGGAAGCTGACTTCTGAAAAGATTCTCATTTCAGACGAGAAACTAAAGTGCTGAAGTAATTGATAATCTTGTGTTAGTAATTAGAGCTCAAAAGAAATATGAATGCTTCCAATACCTCTCTGCAGCTTGCTACAGGAAGATGAGTAATTGCCTACCCTTGAGATCCAAGCAGCATCAGGAAAGATTTCAACTGTCAATGAAGAGACCCAACGTGTCAGTGTTGTATTCTTTTTGGACCAGCACAATTCTTGATGATCGAATGAACTTAATGTAAATATTTCTTGGAAGTTTAACAAAATGATACTTAAAGATTTATCATTAGAGGAAAACAACATCATTTGAACTATTCAATAAATTAGGAGGCTGAACAGATTATCTGAGATACCTACTACAAAAAGCTTTTGAATAAGATATTTGAGTAACATTAGCCTCTCAGAAATGTTCAACATATTTAGTCATCAGGGATATGCAATCCAAACGACCTTGAAATCTATCACACACCAATCAGAATGTCTAAGATCAAAAACTCAGATGAGAGCAGATGCTGTTGAAAATGTGGAGAAAAGGGAACACTTATCCAGTGCTGGTGGGATAGAAAGCTGGTACAACCACTGTGAAAAGCAGTCTGGCAGTTCCTCAGAAAATTGAACATTGTGCTAAGGGAGGACCCAGCTATACCACTCCTGGACATATACCCAAAAGATGCTCCACCATATAACAAGGACAAATGCTCCATTATGTTCATAGCAGCCTTATTTGTAGTAGCCAGAAGCTGGAGTGAACCCAGATGTCCTTCAACAGAGAAATGGATACAGAAAATGTGGTGCATTTATACAATGAAGTACAAATGTTAACACAGCTCTTAAGAACAATGACTTCATGTAATTATCAGGCAAATGGATATAACTAGAAAGTATCATTCTGAGTGAGGTAACATAGTCAGCAAAGAACACAGATGGTATGTACTCACTGAGGAATAGATATTAGGAAAAAAGCTCAGAATACCTATGATACAACTATCAGACTATATGAAGCTCAAGAACAAGAATGACTAAAGTGTGGATACTTCAGTCCTACTTAGAAGAGGGAACAAATTAACTATGGTAGGTAGAGGGTTGGAGGGACTTGGGAGGGACAGATGAGGTGGAAAGGAAAAATGGGGACAGGATCAAGTGTAGGAGGAGACAGGGGAGATGAACAGAGTGTCAGGAAATTAAACAGAGGTGTGTAACAATGGGGGATGTGGAACTGGGGGTAGCCAACAGAAAAACCCAGATGCCAGGGAAGCAAGATGGCTCCCAGTATGCAAAAAGGATGACATTAGCTGAAACACCCAACAAAGGGGAAAGAGAACCTGTAGAGACCATATCCAGAGGTTAGGCACGGCTCCCAGTTGTGGATGGTGGGCCACCTACCCTTCTCAAAATTGTAAGTGAGAATGTATTCTGTCTCAAGGAAATACAGGGACAGAGAATGGAGCAGAGACTGAGGGACAGGCCTTCTGGATACTGCCCCACCTGGGGATCCATCGCACATACAGCCACCAAACCCAGTCACTATTGCTGATGCCAAGAAGTGCTTGCTGACAGGAGCCTGATATGGATGTCTCCTGAGAGGCTCAGCTAGAGCCTTACTGATACAGATTCAGATGATCAGACCAGCACAGGGACTCTGTTGCAGTAAATACTAAAAAGACAGCGATCATTTCCAGCATGTCACCACTCCACATTGCGTCCAGGTCCTCTCTGACCCAGGTGGCCTCTCCCTGGTTTGTTCTGGCATCGGTGGGTCATATAGAACTACCATTAATACATCTCAGTGGCAGCTTCTCCCACATATGGCACCTGGAGGCCACATAGAACCAGCATATATTTATCTCAGTGGAGGACTTTCCTCACTAGTGTCTTTTTCACGGCAGAGGGCCAGCCATGAACTCTACCCACACTCCAACCAGCCCACCAAATTCAAAACTCCAGAATCTTGTAATTTAACAATTGCTTTATCTCAGATTTTCTAAGTAAATTTTATACTGTACAAAACATACATGCCATAAACTCAGAGCCAAATGATATGACATAATTTGCCCACCTAGACAAGACAAATCATCTTATACAAATCCACCCCTTATAAAATATTCATAACAACCTGTAACTGTGCAGAGACACTCAGAGGGTCATCTGCTCTTCCTCCATCTTGCCTTCTCTCTCTCTTGCTTCCCTCATATCACAGCAGGAATAACTGTGGAAACAATCAACTGAGTTTCTGTGCGATCCAACACTTCCTGTCAATCTTAACTAAAAGATAGAGCTTGTCCAAGTCATTCTGAGTCTTTATCTGATAACAAATAGACATTCCATTCTTGTTATATTTTCCTTGTGGATTTGTTTCTGAAAAGTCAGTGAGTTTCCAATATATGAATACAATAAAGTATCAAGTGGATTAGCAATTCACACAACTTAAGGCAGGCTGACCTTTGCTTCAGTGATTTGTTCTGAGAAATAGAATCAGAGAGATAATGTGCAGTTGGTTCAATGCAAGAGAAAGTGAGGGCAAATCACTTAGCAGACTAATAGACTGAAGATAGGGGTAAAACATGGAAGAATGTCCATAGGCACAAGCTATGAATTTGTTAATGGACATTTTGAATAAGTAGCTGCAAAAAGGCCAGGTCTTGTGTCTTGATTCACACATAATTTTTCCTTTATAAATTATATCTTTTGAAATCTTCATCTCTGATCTCATTGGTGAGAATTCACATGAAGGAAACCTCTTTTAGACATAAAAAACTAGGTAGAAAAAATGAGTGCTCCTCTTAGGAAAATTAGAACTCTTATGGAAAATAACCTCGATGAAACTTAACATTTTATATTTAGTAATGAAAATGTAGTTCCAATGGATATTCTAATTTACCTTTTGCAACAGAGCAAACTGATAAGAACCAAATTAAATCATATATTTGAAATTAAACTTTGTAAATATCTGTGAAAAAATATTTAACAAGTTGCAATAAATAAAATTTGCAACAGCATCAGAAACAATCATTAAAATTTCTTTTTATCACTGGAAAAAAAACTTCCTTTATTTCTTCTTATGAATTGTTTACCCAGGGCTCTACAAGATGGCTTAGTAGGTAAAGGTTCTTGGCCACTAAAACTGATGACTGGAGACCCATCCCCACATCCTTATGATGGGAGATAATATGGATGCTCAGACATTCACAGGCACACGTCAGAGAGCATGTTGATATGGTATGTGCATACACACATGTGCACATGTATACACACACACACACACACACACACACACACACACACACACACACACACATTTGAAAGCATCTCCACCATCAAGGCCTGAGTGTAACACCTCTTTCTCCCACTGCCCCACTCTTCAAACCCCTCCTTCCTTCCTCCCTTTCCTTCTCTACTCTCCCTCTCCTTTCTATCCTTTCCTCCTTCTTTTCTGTCTTCCCTCCCTCTTCCCTCCTTCCTCTCTCTCTCCCTGCCTTCCTCCCTCTCTCCCTCCCTCACTCTCTTTCTCCTTCCCTTCTTCCCTCCCTCTCTCCCCCTTTAACTCTCTTCCAGAACTTCTAGCTTGCAGCTTGCATTAAAGATAATGGTCCTCAATCTGTGGGTTGGGACGCCTTTGAGGTTTCCCAAGACCATCTGAAAACTCAGATATTTACATTAAAATTTAGAACAATTTATCAAAATTACAGATGTGAAGTAGCACCTAAAATAATTTTGTGGTTGGGGGGTCACCACAACATGAAGAACTGTATTAAAGGGTGTCATTAGGTAGCTATCAACATAACTGAGAAATAGCACATAAGATAAATACACCAGCAGAAGGACTTCCCTCCCTCAGAATATCTATCAGTCTCTGCATTTCTCCTGTGCCCAGAACAAGGGGCTGCAAAGTCATGAGGAACAAAGGACCCAGATTAAGTGGAATACAAATTTTCTGACTGGGAAAGTGCTGTCAAAACTTTGAGCTAGCCCAAGAAATTGGGCTATGTTCTGTGATAAGTAAAGGCCAGGGATTTGTTGCCCATATAAAGGACCTGATGCTTCTGTGCTTATGGGGACAGGTGTCACAATCTGGGAGTGCTCTAGGATGTTGTAGGCTGCTAAATTAATATGTAATGTTTAGTAATTTTAAACATCATTTGGACAATTTTTCTGGCAATCTATTTTAGAAAGCCAAGATTACTGAAGTTGTGAAAATTTTCCTTCGTCATAGAAAGAAATTCAAAAATATGGCTATGCATAGGTCACCAGGTGCCCAGATACTTGATCAAATATTATTTTGTTTTGTGATGGTATTTTTAAATAATATTTAAATCTCATGCATTTCCTTGAGTATGAACTCTGTCCATTGAATGATGGAAAATTGTTTTATATAATGTGGATGACCATCAACCAGTCAGTTAAGTACCTAGATAGATCCCTTGCCCTGGGATCCAATGAGCCCTTCTGCCAGGCTTCCTAAAAATAGGAGCACTAGTCTTCAGACCTTGCTCTCAAATCTACCCATCTTTGGACTGGCCTGATACCAGCAATGCTCCTGCACCTGGAGCCTGCTCATCCTTAATGTCTCAGTATTTTCCAGACTCCATAATCTTCTGAGTCAGTTCGTGATTCAATTCTTAGAAGCAGTGCTTCCCCTTTCCTTGTATACAACATCATTCTGTTTTATAATGAAGGCATAGACCAATTAATAAGGAGAAGGAAGGAAAATAAATGGCTCTAATTCATTTAAGCTAGAGATTTATAAAATTATCAAACCCTCTATGACATTAGATGAACCTCTTCACAAAGATTCCTACTCCCTTGATCGAATGATTCTCAAACTCCTGTCTGAATCCTGATTTACCGCTTACATCAGAATGTGTACACTTTTAACATTCCTGAAAGAAAGAACTAAGAATCCCAACAACCTGTAAACAAAAGTATGTGAGGCTAACGTATTCCTAGAGAAATCTTGAAAAAGCTAGGACTTGTTGCCCAATAAAGTATAATTTCAACAGGAGGGATTATTTGTTCTATCTGTTATTGTGACTGGCTACGATGACCTTCTATGATCTGTGTGGATATTCTGGGCAGCCAGCCATAATAATTTCCCTCTGGCCACAACAATTTTCTGGCACTAGATACACGAAGCCTTTATGCCTTCTATAATGATTTATATTTGGAATCTGAATGAGAGAAAATGTTCCTTCTGTCAAGGAGGATGTAAAGTTTTACCAGCATGAGGGTGATCCGCAGGTACAATTCTGCTTCCTGGCACTTTGGCTTGACAATGTTAACAAGTGAACACATAAATGTGACTCAACAAAAGAAAGCCACCCTAATAATATCATATACCCTGTGTCCCTATGCCCATCTCTAGGCTTCAAGGTAATGTTGATCTGTCTTTGGTGACAAGCAAAATCCTAACGTTTGAAATGGCTATTATTTAGAAATAGATATTTCATTCATTGTTTTAAAAATATAATTGTTGATTTTAAATGACTGTTTATAAGTATTTATAGATAATTATTACCAGATTGTCAAAAGACTGGATATATGATCAGTGATTATGTATGTGAAGAGAGCAAAACTCTAACAGCTTTGAGGTTATTTAGTTATCAAAGTAAATTTCAGTGACAAATTTGCAGATTGAAATAATGTATCTCTTTCTGGGACTTGGAATGCTTACTCTGTAGCAATCAACACCATAGCCCATTGAAGCTTGAAAGTTACTTGTATACCTATACATAGGTTTTGTGATCCCTCTCTTGTGATCAGATAATCATCAAGGCAGGCAGTCTCTATTTTCATCCCTTGCACCCTGTACATAATTTGGAATGAGATTGGGTACTGACACTATCAACCGTCAGAAGCATGTCAGAAAAATAATGTATGAACACTGGAGGTAGTCACAAAAGAATTATCTTTATGCCCCTGTCTGAATAATGAGGTGAGAGTAATTGGTGGGAAGAAATGTGCTAGACTTGTTAAAATGAGATTAAAATTGAGGATATCTTCTTTTTCTGGTCTTTCTTAAGCAATCTTTAATAGAAAATAGACAAATGCAGTACAAATTGTCCCAAAGGTTAATTTAAATCAAACAGTTGAACATTTGTCTGAAACTTTACCCTATAGATTTAATAAAGGTAGTTTTCTTCTGTGCTTTGTTTTTATTACACGGGGGTTTCTATAAGTACCTCAGAAGGTTGTTTTGTTTCAACATTATATTCCTAATTGTATAATTTCCTTAGTCTTCATCTGTCTCTCATTGAGGTGTTGGGCAAAGCTTAAGTCTGCTTTGGACCTTGGGCTTCATTACGTTTCCCATAAAGCCCTCTTTCTGCCTATGGCTGCTTGTCCATCACAGGTCTGATATCCATCCCAGTTTAACTCACAAGAACAAGGACCTCTCATCTCCTTGTTGCCTAATAAGGCCATGAATCCATGGGTCCCTCCATGTTTACTCTTCAGTTGGTGGTTTAGTCTCTGGGATCTCAGGGAGCTCTGGTTGGTTGATATTGTTTTTTTCCTATAAGTTGAAAACCTCTTCAGCTCCTTCAATCCTTTCTTTAACTCCTCAATTGAGGACCCTGTTCTCAGTCCAGTGGTTGGTTGACTCTGTATTTCTCAGGCTCTAGCAGAGCCTCAGGCGACAGCTATATCAGGGACCAGTCAGAAAGCACTTCTTGGCATCCACAATATTGTCTGGGTTTGTTGACTGTATATGGGATTATCCCTCGGTGGGGCAGTCTCTGCATGGCGTTTCCTTCAGTCCTTGTTCCACACTTTGTCTCTGTATTTCCTCCTGTTCCCCTCTTTTAAGAAGGACTGAAGCATCCACTCTTTGGTCTTTCAACTTCTGAAACATCAGTGTGGTCTGTGATTTGTTTCTTGAGTATTCCAGGCTTTTTTGGCTAATATCACTTCTCAGTGAATGCATACCATGTGTGTTCTTTTGTGATTCTGTTACCTCACTCAGGATAATGTTTTCTAGTTTCATCCATTTGCCTAAGAATTTCATAAAGTCATTGTTTCTAATAGCTGAGTAGTACTCCACTGTGTAAATGCACCACAGTTTTTGTATCCATTCCTCTGTTGAAGGACATCTAGGTTGTTTCTAGCTTCTGGCTATTATAAATAAAGTTGCTATGAACATGGTAGAGCATGTGTCCTTGATATATGTTGGAGAATCTTTTGGGTATATGCCCAGGAGTGGTATATCTGGGTCTTCAGGTAGTACTATGTCCAATTTTCTGAGGAACCAACAGACTGATTTCCATAGTGGTCGTACCAGCTTGCAATCCCACCAACAATGGAGGAGTGTTCCTCTTTCTCCACATCCTCACCAACATATGTTCTCACCTGAGATTTTGTTTTTGTTTTTGTTTTTGTTTTGTTTTTTAATCTTAGCCTTATCTTCTTATGACTGGTATGAGGTGGAATCTCAGGAATGTTCTGATTTGCATTTCCCTGATGACTAGGGATGTTGAACATTTTTTTAGGTGCTTCTCAGCCATTAGATATTCCTCAGTTGAGAATTCTTTGTTTAGCTCAGTAATTCATTTTTAATAGGGTTCTTTGATTCTCTGGCCTCTAACTTTTTGAGTTCTTTGTATACATTGGGTATTAGCCCTCCATGGATTAGTAGGATTAGTAAAAATCTTTTTCCAATCTGTTGGTTGTCATTTTGTCATAGTGACAGTGTCCTCTGCCTTACAGATGCTTTGCAATTTTATGAGGTCCCATTGTTGATTGTTTATCTTAGAGCATAAACATTGGTGTTCTGTTCAGGAAATTTTCTCCTATGCCTATGTGTTTGAGACCTAGATAAAAAGGTGTAGGCAATTAATGGCTACCGAGAGATGAATAATCAACCTTCTCCATAGACAAGTACCCTGACAGGTCATCTGATCCTAAGTGGTCATCCCCAAACAAATATGTAAAATCACATAAGACTAACACATGTAGTTTCTCTCTGTCTGTCTGTCTGTCTGTCTCTCTATCTATATGTGTATGTATGCCACCACACAAATGTTCAGACACATATCTGATAATATATAATATATTATAATATCTTATAATAAGTAACATATATCACAATACATCATATATATTACTTATTACTATATGAAATAATAATTAAAGACATTATGTATCTTAGGAGTATAGGTACATAAAAGAAGCTGGAACATGAAAAGGGTATTAAAATGAAATAAATAGTACTCATGTATGAAATTCTCAAAATAACAAATAAATAAACCCAAACCATCATTTACCATGTTTTAACCATAATCAAATAGGCTCCATTCGTGGAATGCAGAAATGGTTCAATAAACAAAAATCAGGGTCGAAACAGGACATCCCAATCTCTCCCTCTCTATAAAATAAAATACTTTAGGTTCTAGCTAGAGCAATAGGACAACAGAAGGGGATACAAATTGGAAAGAAAGAGTGCAAAGTATCAATATTCACATATGATATAATAATATAGATAATCAACCCCATAAACTCTACCAGAGAACTGCTACTGCTGACAAACAACTTCAGTTAAGTTGTTGGATGCAAAGTTAACTCAAAGAAATCAGTAGCCTTCCTTTATATATGATAAACAGGCTGAGAAAGAAATTAGGCAAACAACACCTTTACAATAGTTAAAAACAATATAAAAATATCTTAGTGTAACTCTAACCAATCAAGTGAAAATCCTTTATGACAAGAATTTCAAGTCCCTGAAGAAAGAACCTGAAGAAAATACCAAAAGATAAAAGATTCTCCTAATCAGTAGAATTAACATAAAGATAATGGCCATCAACAATCAACAGATTCAATACAATTCCTGTAAAAATCTCAGCACAATTTTCATAGACTTTGACAGAGCAATTCTCAATTTCATATGAAAAAACAAAACCAAAGAAAACAAACAAACAAAAAAACAAAACAAAAATCAAACCCAGAACTGCAAAAGATTAAATTCTGAACAAAAATAGAACCTTCTCAGGAGTCACCCTTTCTGATCTTAAGCTGTATTACAGAGCAACAGTAGTAAAAACAAACAAACAAAAATCAAAATAAAAAGCAACAGCAAAAAACAAAAACCCTGCATGGGATTTGTGACCAATGAAATCAAATTATAGACACAGAAATAAAACCACACTTCTGCAATCATTTGATTTTTGACAAAGAATCCAAAACAATACAATGGAAAAGGGAGAATGTCTTCGGCAAATTGTGCTTGTCTAACTTGATGTCTACATGTGGAAGAGTACGAGTAGATCCATAGTTATCACCCTGCACAAAGCTCAGTTCACAGTGGATCAAGGACCTCAACATAAACTGGATACAATAAATGTAATAGAAGAGAAAGTGGGGAATAATCTACAATGCATTTGCACAGAAGACAATTTCCTGAACAGAACACCAATGGTTCGGGCTCTAAGATGAATAATTGAATAATGGTACCTTATGAAGCTGAAAGCAAAAACCCTTTAAAGCAAAGGACAAATCTGCTGCCTACAGATTAGAAAAAAGATCTTTCCTAACTCTACATCAGACAGAAGGCTAATATCCAGATATAAAAAGAATTCAAAATATTAGTTTCCAACAAGCCAAATAACTCAATTATAAAATGGGATACAGAGCTAAACAGGATTCTCAACAGAAGTATCTTGAATGGCTGAGAAACACTTAAGAAAATGTTCAATACCTTTTGTCATCAGTGAAATGCAACTCAAAATAACCCTGAGATTCATCTTCTATGCATCAAAATGGATAAGATCAGCAACCCAAGCAACAGCACATGCTGGCTACAATGTGGAGAAAGGGGAACACCCCCCCATTGCTGGTGGGATTTCAAATTTATACAATCACTCTGGAGATCAATCAGTTAGTCTCTGGAAAAATTGGAAATCGTTCTACCAGATATATGGCTCCTGTCCATATACTCAAAAAATAATCCACTGCACCATATGAATAGGTGCTCCACTATGTTCAAAGCAGTTTTATTCATAAAAGCCAGAAACTAGAAACAATCCAGATGTCCCTCAATCATAGAATGCATACAGAGTATGTGGTTCATTTATATAATAGAACAGTAATCAACTATTAAGAGCAAGGACATCATGACTTTTGCAGGCAAATGGATAGAACTAGATAATGTCATCCTAAGTGGGGTAACATAGTTGCAAAAGGACATGCATAGTATGTACTCACTGGTATGTAGATATTAGCCATAAATTGCAGGATACACAGATACACTCCACAGATCCAGAGAAGCTCAACTTCAAGGAGATTCCAAGTGAGGATGTTAGAAGGGGTAACAGTAATCATGGGAGGCAGAGGGAGGGAGGGAACTGGATTGGAGAAGGAATGGGGAGGAAAATGGGGAGACATCAAGGTCAGGTGTAGAATGAGACAGTAGAGAGGGCCAGGGAGTCAGGAGAATAAATAGAAATGCTGCTTAGGGGAACGTGGGTGGAGGGAATCTCTAGCAAGTGCCAGAGACCTGGGATGGAAGGCTTCTGCACATCAATGTGGGGTGGCCTTAGCTGAGAGGCAGAGTGGGGACATGGAACCTGAAGAAGTCACCTCCTGTAGCCAGGAAGGACCCCCAAAGAATAAGGATACCAATCCATCCATAAACCATTTGACCCAAAATTAGTCCTTTCTAAAAGAAAGACAGGGACAAAGATGTAGCAGAGGCTGGGGGAATAGCTAATCAATAACCGGCACAACTTGAGATCCATCCCATGGGCAAATACAAATCCCTGATCCTATTAATAATAATTCTGTCATGCCTGAAGAAATGTTTCTGTCATAACTTTTCTCTGAAAGGCTTCACAAAGTTTCTGACTGAAATATATGCAACCCACAGTCAAACATTGCACAAACTCCCCAGGGACATTTATGGAAGATTTGGAGGAAGGACTGAAGGCCCTGAAAAGGACAGGAACTCCATAGGAAAACCAACAGAGTCAACCAACCTGGACTCTTGGAGGCTGTCAGAGACTGAGCCACCAACCAAAGAGTATATACAGGCTGTACTGAAGCCCTTGGCACATATGCAGCATTTACACAGCCCAGTCTTTATGTGGGTCCTCCAGGAACTGGAGCAGAGGCTGTTCCTAAAACTGTTGTCTGTCTGTACAGCCAGTTCCCTAGCTATGCTGCCTCAGAGAGAAAGGAGGTGACTAAACCTGTAGAGACTTGATGAACTAGGGTAGAGGGATGCTCAGAGTGACCCCTATCATCTCAGAGGAGAAGAAGAGGTGGGCTGTGTGGAAGGACTCTGTGAGGAGGGGAACAGGAGGGAAGACAGCTATCAGGATGTAAAATGAACAAATAAAGAAATTAAAGGAGAAAAGGGAAGACAGAGATTTGCCACATATAAAACATGGCTTCATTGTTACCAGATACTTTTGTTTTCACTAAATGCAATCCCTATGCCAAATGTGTTATTCATATGAAGATAATATGGCTCTTATTTTCTTTGAGTTATTTGATAAGTACATAGATTATATACTTTAAGTTTTAATATTAATAAATGTAACTAACCCACACCAAGGACCCAGCTCTAGTCTTCCCTGTGCAAATGTGACTTTAAATTAAATAGAATAGGAGCTTCCAACTGTTGGGAACTTTACACTGTGCTTTTTAAAATTTATTTATTTTATAAAATATTATTATAGCTCACAAAATTTGTTACATGATAATATATGATGAACACACAAAGTTCTTTTTCTTTTTCTTTTTTTCTAATAAGGACTGAGGCTTCCACATTTTAGCCTTCCTTCATTTTGAGCTTCATAAGGTCTGTGAATTGTTTCTTGGGTATTCAGAGCTTTCTGGGGCTAGTATCCAATTATCAGTGAGTGCATGCCATGTGTGTTTGCACTGTGCTTTTTATTACTCAACTATGTATGAAGATCATTTGTATATATTACATCAGTATAGTCATTCCTACCTAACAAAGTAATGGACCATTGTTTATATTTATTTAGTCTGTGAATAACCAGCTCTAAAGTAGGGAGGAAAGGCATCCATACATGAATCCACATACTCTCCCTTTCTTTTGGGAAGGCAGTTTTTTTTTTTTTCAGTTTTTGTCATGAAGCTGAGCTTTTAGTACAGGAGTCTTAGTGTGTTCAGCTCCTTTTCTTCTGTTCAAAGTCTTTTGTTTGTTTTGTCTTTTGCCACTATATAGTCTATGAGTAACTGTGACTATCATAAAATCAGTGAGGAATATGGAAAGCCAGTCATTAATTAGGCATTTTTTATCAGCTGAACAGAACTCCTTATAACCAGAACAGCTATGGGTAAAGAGGCAATGAAGAATACAAACACACTGCCCAAGCCCACAGATGCCCACCTGGTGTACATTGCATCAGGAACAAAGAGTTACTTTGTGTTTCGCTAGGCTTATTGCATGAATATCCAAGCAAGTAGACCCAAGTTACATTTGACTCATATGGATTAGGCTGGGAAGTTTAATTTAAATTAAAATCTTCCCAATTTTAAATTCCATCTGCTTTTGTTCTTACACAATCAACTATAATGTTACTTCTGAATGTTATATTCTTAATTTTACAGAGAAAATTAAGCTTACATCATGGTGAAAGGAGTTGACTATCAAAGTAAGTGACTCACACTGTAGCACACCAGTCGCCTGGAAAGAAAAACTCTCACACAGATAGTGTGTGCTGTGTCTTACATTTAGTTCATTTAAGAGAAAGGAACAGAAGATGGTTAAAGGTCAAAAAACTGGAAACCTGAACTTTCAACTCCACTGTCTGTCTGTCTTTCTAAGGCTCTGTTTTGCAGACTCAGTATTTTTAGTAGAAAATAGTCATGTCTTTAGATCATAATTTTATGACACTTTAAGAATAACCTAATACTTATTAAATTTTGAGTAGAAAATCAGCATCATATACAAGTAAATACTTTATTTACTGCTTCAATTTATTGAGAGTGATGCACTTTAAGTCAGAAAAAGTTAATAAACCTAAGAATGTAAAGAGAGAGGACAAGATAAAGATATATTTTAATGAGCTACATCACAGTGACTTATTCATATTTGAATAATGTCTCAGGAATTTAATATCCTCATTCTAAACTAATTAATATCAAATGTCATGAGGTTTTTTTTGGTTTATGTCTTATTTATTTTTTTGTTTGTTGATGTTCAGAGTCCCTTTTTTTTTTCTTTTTATTAAGATACCATTTTTATTGGATATTTTCTTTACTTACATTTCAAATGTTATCCCCTTTCCCAGTTTTCTTTCTGGAGTCCTCCTCTACTATCCCTCCTTCCCCTTCCTCTATGAGGTCCTCCTCCCACCTATCCTGCCCTGGCATTCCCCTATACTAACATATTGAACCTCTGCAGGGCCAAGACCTCTCTTCTTGATGCCTCTCCTCTGCTGCATATGTAGCTGAAGCCATAGGTCCCACCATATGTACTCTTTGGTAGTGGATTAGTCTGTGGGAGCTCTGGGTAATCTGGTTGATTGATATTGTTGTTCTTCCTGTGGGGCTGCAAACCCCTTCAGCTCCTTCAGTCCTTTCTCTAACTCCTCCGTTGAGGTCCTGTTTCTCAGACTACAATGAGGACTCCAAAAAGTGCACGCTGACAGGTCCCTGATTGCTGTCTCCTGAAAGCCTCTGCCAGAACCTGAGAAATATCATCTTAGATGCTCTCAAACAACCATTGGACTGAGAAATATCATGTTTTAAATATTATTTATTGTGTCTCATTGTCCCCTAGACCAGTTAGTGATGAAAAAGTTCTACTGTACAAAAATATCAAATGAAGTATTTTACAGTATTCAGTTTCATGAAGTAACGTTTTGATCACACACGTTTCATTAATTGAGCTGTTCCTAGGGAAACTTTGGTTAGAACTTTGATAGAAAAAGGAATGAAATTCCTAGAATTGTGGTGTAAGCTTTATAGGCACTGGAGTTTCTTTAGTAGACCTTGACTTCATGGCTCCCTTAACTTAAGAATTTATCAGGCATCAGCAATAGTCCTGAGCATTCAAATACACAAATAAGAAAAAATTTTAAAAGGTACAAGAGACTGCATTTATTTGAAGGTTTCTTTGATCTTTGGTTACTTTGCTTTGTTTTGGGTTTGGGGGTTTTGTATGGTAAGGTTTTTATTTTATTTATTTATTTAGTGGCTTTGTTAGACTTTAGGCATGATTTCTTTGGCTCTTTTTCATCTGTTTTATTGTTGATGTTCAATTATGATTTGTTTGATTTTATTTAATCTTATTTCATTTTTTTATTATTCCTAAGATGACTGTTTACGTTTTAAGGAGAGGTAAGAAAGGATTTGGATCTAACTGGGAAGGGTAGTGGGAAGAATTTCAGAGAAGTTCCAGAAGGGTCTTAGGCAATCAGATTGTACTGTATCAAAAAAAGCCAAACAAATGAACAAACAAGAAGAAAACAAGAAAATCCATCTATTTTCAATAAAACAAAAAGGAAGCAAAGAAAATCTAGGCACAATTCCAAGTTCTGGTGGTAACTTGAGACTGTGTCCTATTTCTCCAGTCCTGTCAAGCCACGAACATTCTCAGTGACAGCTGGTGCCACAGACACTGGAAAATACCATGTGCTGGGGACACTCCCTCCCTGCTCCTGCCTCTCTGCCTGTCTGTGCTATAACCTAAGAAATGGGTGTTTTCCATTGAGCTTTCTGCCTTGATTCAAACCTTAGATTCATTTCTCTTTAGTTGTTTTAATCTACACAAACAGGAAAATATCATTATGAACTGTGTGAGAGAAGATATGGCATTTGAATGAATCCAAAGAACTAACATCCTGCCAAGGATATTATTCCTGTCCCGCGCAACCGTCTCGCCTGCAAGAACGACGCGGCACACGAAATAGAATCCTTCTGCGGTAAACTTTATTATCCTCGAGAACCAGTACTTGCTCCACGTGACGAAAAAGACGGAGAAAACCAAGAAATCCAAGAAGACGAACAGGACGAACAAGACGAACAAGATCCACGAGACGGACGAAACCAACGAGAGGGAGGAACTAATTAGCCCGTCCCCTTATAAAGGGATCAGTCCTTGCCTTGGACGCCGAGCCCCCTGATTGGTTGAAACTCATCAGGCCCTATGACGCCACGGAAGAGGCAGAGCTCAAGAAGTGGAAAGTTACCCAGAACGTGCGCACATGGCTTGTTTACTGCTAACTCCAGCTGGATATCAGCACCATCTTGTAATGGAGAATGTGCAGGCGGCGCCCCACATCTTCCCATCTGTGATGTTACTGAAGATGACCATCTCTATTCTTAATAAACGCATGAGCACATCAAAGGGCCTGCATGGCAAACAAAACAAACCATAGATGAAGGAAGAAAAAGGACAACTGGAACTCCATCCTTTTATCAAATTCTCATTTCTCTCATGTCATTGCGATTGGTAACAACCATTCCACTGTTGGCTTCTGCGTGTTTTATTTTGTATTTTTAGATGCCTTATATAAAAGAGCATGTAGTGTGGTTTTGCCTTTTCTGACTTATTTCAGTGGCCATATCTTCATGTTTTATGCACATGGCTTTAAATCACAAGGTATAATCTGTAGTCTGTTTTTAAAGATTTATTTTCTTTTAATTGTATTATTTCTAGCCCATAGAGGCCAAAAGACAGGGGTCAGATACCTCGGACCTAGAGCTCACAACTGCCTGATGTGAGTGCTTGTTAGGAAACAAAAACTTGAGTCCTCTGTGAGAGAGGTGTGGGGGTTCCCCACTGAGTCATCTCTCCAGCCCTCTGGTACACCCTTAAGTCAGCTGTAAGTTCCTTCCTCTGTCTCTGTTCTTCAGCCAGTCCCTTAGTGCATATATTACTTCCTGATGAGGTTTTAAAGTTGTTCACATAACTTCCCTAGTTTTCTTAGCTTCTTTAGTGTTCATTTTGTTCAACTGTTGATTTCCATAATCCGTGTTGAAATAAACCATTCTCTTGTTCTCCATCTTGTCTACTCTGAATCCCGTGTCTTGAATTTTAGGCTTAGTTTTGTTCTTCAGCAATTGATCTCTAGTCCTAGGCTCTGCTCTTTATTTCTTATAGAAACCAGGAAATTTTAGCTCTATATAAGAAGGGAGATAATGTTTCTTTGAAATTGTAACATTCCTATAAAGGTACATTATACTGATATATATATATATATATATATTATGTATATATTATATTTTAGTTTATTACCAGGATTTTATGCAAACTCCTATACAGTCAATGCATTCACCAGATGATTAACGAATAAACAGATGACATTTTACTTATAATGTATACTGAATTGTTGAAATTATTTACAATCTCTCATAACCGGTACAGTCTGTAGGCAGGATTCAGTATGTAGTCCTGGGCTTATTTCATTTGCTTACCCAGTGACCTTGAATTGTGGGAACAGTTTCTTTGCAGTACAGATGGAAACTTAAATTAAAAGACAAAAATATTTTGTGTGCAAGCTTTAAAAGTTTAATGCAAGCTGTGTATAGCAATGTTATAGAGTTTCATTTTTTATCAAAAACACAAATTCTTTCTATTATCAGTACTTTCAGTTCAATTTGTGTTTGATCATGTTCTGCCAATATCTTACATATCATAGTGAGCAGTAAATAATTCTAGGGTTTAGATCTATTCATCATTTGAACTATAACCGATTTTCATATTATTCAAAAGATCAATCTATGACCATCTCTTTACTTAAGAAAAAAAAAAAAAAAACAGAAACCAAACCAGAACAAAATACCTCTAAAATACAACAAAATGTCAACAACAATTAAAAAAAACAACAATGTAAACCCTAACTCTCAGGAAGACATATGAAGTAAAGACAGACGGCTAAAGGAAAGTTGTGATATTTAAGTTTAATTAAGTTCATTCATTGGAAAACCTTGTCGTCTATCTCATTTTGTCCTAGCGGAACTGTGATAAAATAGGTAATTTTTTTTCTTGCAACTTTATTTTAAAAAATTAGAGATACATATACAGGTATTAAAAGCATTTTAGCATGAAACTATATTAATATATTTTTATCAGTATTCTTTTTTTAAAGGTTTGATAGTATGCATTGAAATCTTACTATTTACAATGATCATAAACTATATGTAAAACAAAACTTAACATGGAAATAGTCAAAGTTTTCTTGGTGTGTAAAGATTAAACATAATAATTTTTAAATACCAAAAATTGCCACAAGGCTATCTTCTTAGCTCTTGAGTTATTAATGATTTAAGGTCTAGGTGTACCCCACTCTGAGAGGGTCCTATACACTTACTGGGTTTTTCTTCCCACTTTTTGCCTTTCTTTTTTTGAGCTTCATATGGTCTGTGAGCTGTTTCTTGGGTGTTCAGAGCTTTCTGGGGCTAGTATCCAATTATCAGTGACTGCATATTATGTCTGTTCTTTTGTGACTAGGTTACCTCACTCAGGATGATATTCTCTAGATACATCCATTTTTCTAGATATTTCATAATGTCATTGTTTCTAATAGCTAAGTAGTACGCCATTGTGTAAATATACCACAATTTCTGTATCCATTCATCTAAAGTAAGCAAATTTAATCAGCATTTTCTAGTAAAGAAAAAAACAAATTGCAGAAACTTTGAGCATATTACCCATAATGTAGCAAAATTAAAGATTGGGGCAAAGACAAAAATCCCATCAGGGAGGAGAGGACAAGGTCTCACCACTAGGCAATCCCACCACTGGGCCAGAAGCTGTGAACAACTATTAGCTGCTGGAAGAGTGACTGTCACGTCTCTCGGTAGAGGGACACTGTGTATACCAGCCACACTGAGGACAGGCCACATGCCCAGGAGCAGTTGGACAACACAATTCAGACTTAGTTTCCTATTGGCTTTTTGTTTGTTTCTGTTTTGTTTTGTTTTGTTTTCTTGAGAGAGAGAGAGAGAGAGAGAGAGAGAGAGAGAGAGAGAGAGAGAGAGAGAGCAGGAAGGTAAGTAGGAAGGGAAGCAGGCTGCATCTGAACAAAAGTGATAGACAAAAATAATATAATAAAATGTACTGTATGAATTTCTCAGTGAATAAGTGAAGTAAAACAAATTGAATTTAATAATTCAAAATAGATAATACAGGTTAGAAAAAGTTGTCATTCTTTCCTTCTGAATGACCATTTGAATGCCCAGCAATTCCGCTATTGAGTCTTGCAAGACCTGTATATGAGACATTTTATAACATCTCATTACAGGATGCAAGTGTTTTTATATTAAAGTATGTGGTATTGCCCCTCAAACCTCAGAGTAGCTTCACTGATTCAGAGTTGTGACTTACCTGTGTTCCTGCCATATCCCTGAGCTATATGCAATGCTTTCTTTAAACTTATCTCATTAAACCATTCCCTGCAAGCATTATTTGGTTCAGTGGAGGTTTGAACTGAAGATAGACACACAAGAGTAGAAAACATAAGAGAGAGAGAAGACAGGGGGTTGGATACACTGGCAGCCCCACCTATTCTCCGTCACACACTGGAGAAATCCTCCCTCTATTCGGCTGAAAAGAGAGCGAAGGAGGAAGGAAAGGGCACAGAGGAAAAACCCGTGAGCAGGAGCAGTAGGGTGTGTTCATCATCTGTGAGTTTAAGACATAGAAAAACATTTCCCCCTTTTTATGTATCTTCCATACTCACCATTTTCTAGGTGTTCTAGTTGCTGAAGTGACCTTTGTATATTCAATTCATGGTTCCCAGTCTAAGATGATGAGCCAAGCCGCTATTGTTTTATCTCTAGTTTCTCTGCCTTCTTGTAAATTCACCCAGGAAAAGCATGACTTGCCGGTCTTTCACGCTAGTCAATGCAGTGACGTGCAGTGGAGTGACAAGAGGAAGAAACCGAAGAGGAGACACAGCTTGGCATCTGGGGACAGCGTCCATCAGCATCACAGTCAGAAAGAATTCACAAAGATTGCTTTCTTTTACTTTGTTTTTAAAAATGGCTTTGGGGAGAGCAGCATTTTGCTGTCACTGTGGGATAAATTTCTTGGGGGGGGGGTTAAAAAAAGGTCTCTGCTGGTGAGCACTTTTCAAGGTGCACCAAACAGCTTAAAATTTAGCCAGCAACAATAACAACAACAATATGTGAACAGCAGAAAAGAAAGAAGGCTAAGGGAAATAATGCTGGGGCCTTCTGAGAAGCAAGTACAGAGATTTTAAAAATGAACACAGTTGGATCTTTTGATGTTTGGCATGCTTTCTCCCCAGAGAAATTATGTACAATTACAGTTGAGAACTAAGCAGTAGTCTTTGGTGTATAGCTGGATATATTTTTTTTTAACTCACAAATTATCTTCAATAAGCAAGTCAAATCGAATCTTCCAGTTCTGAGGCTCAGCAGGTGCTGGGAGCTGGTGAAGTCTATGGAAGAATAAAGAGAATTTTTCCTCTTGTTTAGCATGTGCTCTAAGAGAGGGTTCGAACTGGAAGAGATTATCTGCTGGAAGAAAAACACAGAAACTGGTGTGTGCACTTTTCTGGAGCCTGTAAGGCACAGGGTAATGCACAGTCAACACCATCGTGAAATATACTGCTTGGTTTCTGTTGACAAGCAAGAAAATTGAAGATTTATGGGCGTATTAGGAGAGAGGGAGATAGTTCAATAGTAAAGGTGCTTCTCCAGTTGTGAGGGCCTGGGATCAAGTCTCTGGGGCCCTTGCAACAAACCATCTGCATGAGGCAAAGCACCTTCATGGGAAGAGAGGGGAAGGAGGAGACAGCGGATATTGGGAACCACTGCAATGAGGTTCCAGATGCCAGCTCTGATAAGTTGCAAGTACTGAACATCAAACAGAAGACATATGACATATGTGACGCGGGGTTGCTATTTAAAGCACGCCCTTTCCTGAACATTCACAGAGTTTAAATGAATCAACTCCTCAGAACATAACTAAATTTACCGTAAAAATTAAAAGAAAAAATGTCATGGCAAGCTAAGGGACAAAAGCCGCCTTTAGGAATACTTTTTCTAAGTTGTATACATAGTTGAGTAAGCTTATGAAACTATTAATAAGCAATTTTTGACAGATTTCTACGTGTGTTATGCTGAGCTCTTTCTGAACTCTGAATTCATGTTGAATGTTAACTATTATATCACTGGGTGGGGACCTGGAGATGCCAAGACTCTGAGCTCAAGCTTCATGTAGCTGTTGCAACCGCAAGTCTCAGCCCAATTCCACCCCCTCCCCCCAAAGACAAAGCCTCTCAAAAATTAGTAACAGAAAGAGAAAGAAATAATGAAGGCTAAGCCAAAATACTGTATTAAAAAGATACCCTGTAAGTCAGAGTCCAAAATTTTGACAAAATAGCAATTGAAAGTATAACCAATTTTCAGGATTTTATTTAGTATCTTAGCTGTAAATTAACATGCACACATTAATACATTACCCATATATTAATTTAATACAGTTTCTCCCCAGTGGTACTTACCTTATATTCCCAGTATTGACAGGCTGTCCATACTTACACAATGACAAGCTCCCTGTCTAAGTGGCTAACGAAAGATTACACCCAGGCCACCAATGTTCTGGTTTTCCATAACTGCTTCCATGATATGGAACTGTGACAAGGATGTGCTCGGGTTATATCACTGCTTCTTTTGTCCCAGTTGCATAGGTAGCCCTGGCTGCCTTAGCCCTCACCCTGTGTACAGAGCAGGCCGCCCTCAAGCTCATGCAGACCCACAGCTGTTGCCTCTCGAATGCTAGGGTTGGAAGGTGTGCGGCACCAAATCCAGCTCCTTTTATTTACTTTTAAAGAAAGTGTTCTGAAAGATTGACATATTTCTGAGGTTTGAGGAAAAACAAAGTTCAGAATAACACACATTTCAATCAAAACTGCACAGGATGTTCAATGATTTATCACACAGAAATGTACTTAGGTGTTTTCAAGCTGCACTGGAGTGGTGTGTCATTTCTGTGACATCTTCATCCTAACTGCTTGAAAATAGATGATGGTGACATTTAAAAATCCATTGTCCTGAATGCATTATTTGTTTTACTTTATTTCTATAAAACAAGAAGTTGTATACAATTTGGTTTGTCTTGAATTTTCTTGTCACATGTACAACACCACTACTATGTGGTTTGCAGAATAAATTCCCTATAGGCTCACGTATTAATGTACTTGGTTCCCGGCTTTCTTGGTTCCCGGCTTGCATGAACCTTGAGGTAGGACCTCAGTGGAGTAAGGCTCACGCAGAGAACCTGAGCTTTGACTGCTTGGGCACACTTCATGTGAACATAGATAGAATGCGGCCACTGTGACAAAGTCCACCTGTTATAACTTCCTGCTAACATGGCTCACACTGTGAGGCTAAAATAAAGGCTCCTGTGACAGAGACTAAGTAACTTCATTCTCAGTGTTACACATAAACATAAAAAAAGTGATTAAAACTTTTCCTAGCCCATGGAAGCTTGAGATCTTGAATAGTCTCTCTTCCTTATTTTCTGAGAGTTTAATTCTCTCTCTCTCTCTCTCTCTCTCTCTCTCTCTCTCTCTCTCTCTCTCTCTCTCTCTGTCTGTGTGTGTGTGTGTGTGTGTGTGTGGGCATATATGCATGTGTGTATATGTGTATGTGTGTGCATGTATGTGTGTGTACATGTGTGTGTGAGTGTATGTGAGTGTGTGTTTGTATGTGTGTGTGTGTGTGTGTGTGTGAGAGAGAGAGAGAGAGAGAGAGAGAGAGAGAGAGAGAGAGAGAGAGAGAGACAGCAGAATCTGAACTCTGGTTCTCAGGAGGCAGAACAGTGAATGCTCTTTACAACCAAGCCATCTCTCCAGTTCCATGGACATTTCTGTGTTATTTGTTTACATCCAGTCCCCTTTTTAGTACCTAATTTTTTGTACATACATCACACACACACACACACACACACACACACACACACACGTATACCAAACAAGTCTGTGTTTTCTTATATAATGCTGCCCATTTACATTCCATTTTGACATTTTCTTAAGTCAGAGGTCAACTTCACATTAGTACAGGCTGATAATAATAATTAGTAATATCGACAAAATCATCAAAGGGCAGCTACTAATGAGACATAAAACACAGAGAAGAAAATGTCAAGAGAAACCTCGAACTAGAACATCAAATGACGTGGCTGTCTGAACACAGCTTAACTCTTCCGGTGCTCAAAACCATTCTTTACTTGCTGTGGTGCCGGTGTCTGTGTGAGCACTTACTGTTTGTTCTGTGAGTGACACATGCATCAGAGACTGATTTCTTTCCCCATCTAATGGTTGCAAACTTACATCTCAGGTTTTAAGCACCGTAGAATCATATCACCAAGCTCCGTTAACTCCATCTTGGCTTTATCACTGTCAAACATAAAGTAAGAATTTGTCTCTACAAACTTGTACTTTGGAAATTCTCATGCTCCAATACCTTTCAGAAACAATGCCAACTGCGTTCTAGTCCTATACTTGAAAAGATGAACTGGTGAAGGATTTGCATTTTTGATTATGTAAATCAGAATAATACACATATCATAAATTAAAGGCATCACATGGCAGATATCCTTAACTCTTGCAATGGGGGAGTATGGTGTAGAATCAGATTCTATTACACTGGATCCAGATAAATTGTTTTCGTCATGACAGCAGAAAAGAAGACGAAAGATCTCTTCATGCTGTAATCAGTTTTATAATTCAAGAAACTAGGAAAATTGTGCAACTTGTATCAAAGTAATAACTCGCAGTGTCCCCACTCCTTCAAAGGTTAGTCAACACAAAGCATATCCTTGCTGTAGAATACTCACTGATACAATATTATCATTTATTATGTGAACGAACGAGGACATCAGGAAATTTAATCACTTTTAAGTATCATCTGCCCTGCAGCCAGGCTTCTGCAGACCAGGAAAATCCACCTGCAGCCTCCCATAATCCTCTTCTCACTGATTGTTCGTTCATATTTTATGAAAACCACACCAATTTAAAAAAACAACAAAACGTATTTTATTTCACATTCTAAATATAATCAGGTCTGAGGGTGTTAAAAAAAAAGCCTCTGTGAGGGGCTGAAGTGAGAACAGCAAAAGGACATTTTAGAGGGTGTTGTTTGAAAACAGAAGGCAAAAATTAAACCTTTAAGAAGGAAATGCAGAATGAGATGTGGTCAATGAATGTTTGTGTGCAGGACAGCGGGGTTAATGCACTGATGTGCAAGCAGCATTGAATTGGTGGGTTCTTCACACGACAGTAATAAGTGGATTTGTGCATTTGAACGTAGGAACTGATCCTTCACTTGGATTGTAACTAGGTTATGGTTAGTGTGTTATACATAATGGAAACATTTATCTCAAGGACAGGAATAAGTTGGTTATAGTTAGTATGTTATACATAATGGAGACATTTATCTAACAGACAGGAATAAGCTGGCAAAAAATAAAAACCCTGAAGGGTCCATTTCTTTCTCAAACTTTGGTTCATTTGCATCTTTGATTTAGTGAAAAAATAGTTTGCTACAGATTGTGTTGTTAAATTCACATCGTTTGCTTTGTCTGCAGTCTCACATGCTGTCTTTCTTACGCTGTCTGCATGTGATTATTGTGTGCATCTGTTCAGAACATATCTGAGATCCACTTCTAATGTCACCAGCACCTTTCAAAGTTCCAGGACACACCTAGACACTCGGCAGTCACAAACCAATAGACCATGAATCTTCCCACCAATTAGGAAGAAGTTAGCACTGTCTAAAGAATAGTTACCAAATACTCTGATAAATTGTTTTCTTCTAGTGAGTTAAAACATATTCCTGGCTTAACTGCATATCTCATGAGAAATAGAGTTAAAGTTGTTTTCTGTGATGAGTGCCATACTTAATTTCTAAGTAACATCTCCCATGGGGCTTTGTTGTCTAGTATGCACTGTTTTGAATCATTCACACTCAAACATTCACACTTGCACATTCATATTTACACACTCCCACTCCCACATTCATACTCATACATTCACACTCACACACTCACACTAGCACATTTTCACTCACACATTCATACTGGCACATTCAAAGTTGCACATTCACACTCACACACTCACACATTCACACTTGCATATTCACACTTACACACTCACACTCACACACTCACACTCTCACACTCACACTCACACACTCATACTCGCACATTTATATTCACACAAAAAACCCATTCTTCCTCATTTATCTTAAAAATACAGTGTAAAGTTCCTATTGTTCTATAAAACATTTCATTTAGTTGTTTTTAATTTTTAAGAATTCCATACATCAGCATTCTTTTAATGTCTTGTCCTCTACTTCTCCGGTCTACTTTTCAACTCTTCCTTTGCCCTATGGCATTATCTTGAATGTATGACCTCTTTTTCCTTAAAATAAGTTTAGTACATTTGGTTAGCGGTGCTCATATAGACATATGTTTAGGGTTGACCATTTGTGACTGTATTACTTGATAAAGTTTGATTTATTGATTATCTTTTTTTCCAATACTAATTAAAGTGGATATGTGGAAAACATGTTGATAAGTCAAAGCATTAAGATAGATTATTAATGTCTAATATGGCTCCTCATGGGTATATCTCCTCCAGAAAAACACCTAAAAGTTTATTTGTAATAAGTGGAAGAAAGAAGAATCTATTAAACACATCAGATTATCCCTGAAGGCATTGAGTTTTGTGAATTCCAAAATTTCAAGTTTGTAAATTCTGCTATTGCAAATCCATAGCAGAATTCCCCATGAATTAAATTCTCCTTTCTTGTGGGACATGGTTAGGATGCTGAAACCAAAACAACTTTTATTCTCTGAATAAAAATTAATCAAGATTAGATCAGAAGGAAATTTCACCAATGTGGTAAGATCTCTACAAAAAAAATATGCATCTCTTTTCAAAATAAATGTGAAAATGGTCCAACATAAGAAAAAAGTTGGGACATCTATGAACATAGGCCTGGTGAGACTGCATGCACTATTCCTTAATATTTGTTAACATAAATGGACTGAATTCCCCAATCAAAATATATAGGCTATCAGACTGGACACATAAACAAAACTCAGCAGTTTGCTGCACACAGGAAACTCATCTCAGATATAAAGACAGACATTATTTCAGAGTAAAAGGTTGGTAAAAAACCTTCCAAGCAAATGGAAGTGGCCCCAAGATGCAAATTGGAGTGGCCATTCTAATATCAAATGAAGTAGATCTTCAACCAAAAGTTATTAAGAAAGATAAAAAAGGACACTTTTTACTCATTACAGGGAAAATTTGTCAGGAGGAACTCTCAATCCTTACCATATATGCTCCAAATGAAAAATCTTTATGCTTAATCTTTACACACCAAGAAAACTTTGACTAATCCCAGGTTACATCTTGTTTTACATGTTCTTTATGTTCATTGTAACTAGTAATATTTTAATGCACAATATCAAACCTTTAAAAAAATCAAGTACTACCAAAAATGTATTTATATACTTTTATGCAAAAATGCTTAAAATCTGTGCATTTATCTTTGTTTTTTAAAATAAAGTTGTTCAATTAAAAAAACAAGAAAGAAAAAAGGTCAGCATTCATCCTTCCTTTCTTCTGCAAATTTGCAGCATGAAGGTCAAAGTTATATTTGTAAACAAAAATAAAGGATGTAGACCATGAAAAGATAAGTAAAATTGTCCTTATGTTCCAATAACACAATATTCTAAATGAACCTCTAAGATGTATATTTAAGAAAAAAATTTAAGAGTTATTTTCAGATTGCCAATTTTAAAATACTTAATGATTATACAAAATACACAAATTAATATGTAGAAAGACTTGAAATATACTGTCAGAATTTAAAATAGTTTCTAATTAAATTTTAACATGAAATTTGCAAAAGGCAAACACTACAAACTAGAAATCAATACAAAGTATAGTTAATGTAGAAATGTATAAAGATATACGCCATTCTGTGGATAAAAATGTTCAATATTAAGAAAAGATCAGTCAGAGACTGCCTCACCTGGGGATGGACCACATATGTAGCCACCAAATCTAAGCACTATTGCTGATGTCAAGAAGTACTTACTTGCAGGAACCAGATAGAGATGTATAGATACAGCTGAGCATGCTTGCACATAACCATTGAACTGAACATGGGGACCCAGAAAAGGTGCTAAAAAATGGACTGAAGGAGCTGAAAGGGTTTGAAACTTCATGGGAAGAACAATATTATCAACCAACCAAACCCTCCAAAACTCCCATGGACTAAAATACTAACCATTGAACATACATGCAGAGATCCATGGCTCCAGTAGCATATGTAGCAGAAGACAGCACCGTCTAGCATCAATGTGAAAAGGGGCCTTTTGTTCAGAGAGGGCATGTTTTCCCAATGTAGGGAAATTACAAGGCAATGGGGTGGAGAGGGTGATTAGAAAGGAGTGCACATTCATGAAGGCAAATAGAGTGGGAGGGAAGATGGGAAGCAGGTTGGGAGAAAGAGATAACATCTCAAATGTAAATACAGAATATCTAATTTAATAAAAAAGAAGGCACTCAATTTCTATAAATTTATCTATAGAATTGGTATAAGCTATACCAAACTCATGCCTGATGCTTTGTTAGAATTCAACAAATTATTTATATTGTTCAAATCATCTTGATGGACAAAATAAAAGTTATCAGTGAACCCTATAATCAGTTGACCCTAAAGTTGGAGCAATCACAATAATCTAATATTAAGAAAGATAATAAATTTAAGACAATAGAAGTCTCACTCTAAAAGAGGAAACTAGAAGTACTCTGAAGTGGGAATTTCCGATTGTCCTAGTTTGCTTTCCTGAATCAGACACATGTTGTGTTGCTGGAGTAGACCCAGAGAAGACACATGACATTTGAAGGCCATTACTAGGTCGTGCAGAGAGTGACCAGCACTTGTATTGCAAGACAAATGCTTCACTGGTCTTGTATCTTCGCTGATCTTCACTGTTAAGAGAAGCATGGCAGAGAACGTCTCCTGGCTTTCAGGCTCATTCTGATCATTCCCATAGATGTGTATCCATCAGGCTGTTTCTGCTGGACTGTGCCATTGCAGCAGATTTGTGTTTGATGACACTTCTGATCTGGACTGTTGGTATCCCCACACTACTGAACTGGACTGCTGTTATCCTGACAATGAAGAACTACATCTAAATAGGTCCACATCCTCTTTTCCTATCTTCTATCTTTTCTCTCCTACTTTTGGTCAGTGGGCTACAAGGAGGACCAAAGTATTTGAGAATCCTTATTAAAGTGAGTTTTGAAAAATTTAAACCTACTGTACTCCACTAGAATCTTTTTTTACAGTCAAGGTCTTTACAACCATCAAGACTAGAAATAATAAATACTTCGGAGCGAGAGAAATGTTGATCTACTCTAAAAGTGTGTGTGTGTGTGTGTGTGTGTGTGTGTGTGTGTGTGTGTGTGTTGTAATCAATTAATTGCAAATATACCACTGCACTAAGGCCAGCCAGTGATCATTTACTGGATGCTTTTCTTTCAACTTATACTTACTAGACATAGTAATCTGGACAATATAATGAAGTTCAAATGTAACAAGAACATTTTATATTGAAGACAAAGCATCATGGCTGTAAAGAGAGCTACCTGATGGTGTCTTGTACAAGATTAAAACATTATTTTTCTCTGAAGCCATTACTGAATGTTAAACAAATGCAAGCTGAGGTAGAGAGGCACACTGAGAGTAAATGGAAGACACATGGAGTATAATGGGAGCTAGATAGCATGCATCAAGAAGCAAGCCAGAATCAATACTGTAAATGCATCCGAGGCCTAAGAAGGATAAGAAGAGTAAAACAAATGAAAAATAAAAATAAAAGAAACTTCTGGATTTATTCCATCTGTACATTTGACCTTCCAAAAAGCAATCAGTAACAGAGAGGACAAACACAAGGATATTTCATCTTTGAGATTAGAGTGTGAGGGAACGAAAGGGAGGACAATAGGTCAGGACAACTGCTTCTCAAGCTTTAGCTTGATTGGTAAAAGGTAAGGAAGATACTGGATGGCATGCTGTCTAGAGGAAAAAGGGATGGCAAATGTTAAATGGATGCTCTCTTGCTTCGGTGTGGCATGTAATAAGCTAAAAACAGTACATTCAACTTCCTTTTAAAATCAAAGGGGAAAGACAAAGTATTTTATATTTTGAGCCTCAAATAATATATTGGAAACTCATCCCCACATTATAATGAAGACATAATACTTTCTGCCACTAATTGCATAAATTCAAAATGAGTCTGTAGTGTTGACTATAGGTTGTCCTGGTTTGCTGTAACAGAAATAGTTTTAAGTCCTAATTGTGTTTGGTGACTTAGCTATGTATCAGGTAAGAAAAGTGTTAGTAGAAAGCACTGTGTTTGTATCACTATGATGACCGATATTATAAAATATAAGTTGTATTTATGTGAGTTTTTCATTCTACAACAAGAAAATAAGCAAAGGATCTTCCTATGTAAGTTGTACTCAGTAGCACTCACAATCCTTTTGGGATAACGAATTAGATATCCTTTATTTTCTCTTTTCTGGCGAAGGTTCAAAGAAGAAATAGAATGTGTTTGCAGAGACTTGGCAGGTCTGAATAGATTATCCAGCATTTATAAGAGAGGAGTGTGATGATTAATATATTCCACAGATGCAAAAATAGACTGGAGAGATATCATACCCACTAGTTACACCACAGCATGCAAAAGTCTGTGCTCATGATATCTATAATAGAGTGTAATGGGAAAATTCCCATGAGTTATAAGAAACTGAATTTAAAAACTGAAGTATTTAACCAAATATCATAATAATGTATCATTTCTGTGTATATTTTTGATTTCTTAAATCATTAAAAACAAATCATATAAAATATTAACATTCAGAATCCATTAGTCCAACTAAGTTATTTTGGGGGACATGTGGCAAATTCTGAGTTGTGGTTCCCTGAGGAGTGGAGACACATCACCCCAGTGCTTAGGATCACTGAAAACAGGAGAAAAAAATACTAGAATAATTTTATTTAAATTTGCCATCACTAAAGAGACTCAGCATTTTGTAAAAATGGTTTATTGGATAGTGCATCTGATACTTAGGAGGAAACATCTGTGTGTTGTTTACTAATGATAACTGTTTAAAATGTTTTCCAAAAAACTTATTGGAATTAATCTATATTTAAATGTTCATATATATTACAAAAGTTATAATTTCTAATATTAAATTTTGGATATCGTCTTAAAATATTTAAGAATTTTATTATGTAGACGTATAGGAAGAAAGTTACTTAGGCAGCAGAGAAACATTGATATAATTATACCCAAGCACTAATACATTGGTTATCAAATACACTTTTCCAAATGTTGTTGTATTCCCAGGCGCTTAAAAGACAAGGTAAATAAAAAAGCAGTAAAACTCTAAGGAGATTTTGCAACTCATATATTTCCCACCAGTGTAGGAACTTAATTACATAATATATTCGTTAATTTTTTTCTTTCATGAGCTCTTTATTTTTTCAAAATAGCTGCTTCTAGAATCTCCAAGGGGAGAAAAACTGCAGCAAGAATGTTGTAGATACTATTTGTAGGCCTGACTTATTTTTTTAAAAAATTGTATTAGATATTTTGTACTTACATTTGAGATGTTATCCCTTTACCCTGCCCTGGTCCCATCCTCCCTTCCCTCCCTGACTTCTTATATATTATGTCTTGTTAAAAAAGTTCAAGAAACAGCTACAGCTCTTTGCTCTGATATTATTTCTATCTGCCCTATGCAGGTGGCTTTAAGAAGTAATAAGTGCAGTCAAATTAAGTTATTGGCATACAGGAGACTTAGGCAGGTATTAAAACCATCTTTCTGTATTTCATATATTGAATTACTAATTGCAAGAACACAGGAAAATATAACAACTGGAGTTCCTGTAAATTTCTTCCTGCTGTGAACATGGGAGTCTGGTCTCGGACTTCTGGCCACCCAAGTTGCACCATTAGACCCAAATAGTAATCTGTTATCCTGTCTCAGCCCAAGAACCCAGAACAGCTGCTGCCCTGAAACTAGAGGACAATTCAGCCTCACCTGGTCTGCCAAAGGAAGAAAAAGAACAACAAGAAGCAAATGAACATATTGATAAAGTACAAAATGAAATAGACAAAATGAACAAGCCAATGAGAAAATTTTGAAAGTAAAACAAAACCGTAACAAAGTACTGCTAAGTATTTTTTTTTTTTTTTTAGAAAAGGCCAGTATTGATCCCAAATCCCAAATTTTGGCTAACAACATTTGTCACCCATCCACAAGTGTCTGCACTTCTTGGGGAGAAAGACAAGGAGACTTTGTATTGTTTGATGAGAGTTGAAGTTGACAGAATTTGACAGACATTAATTTAGATTACAGAATAGATTTTATTTTAATGAAAATATTTATTTGAAAATAAACTTCTCTCCAAGAACTTTTGTCTGAATAAGACTGGTAACCATTTTTAAAGTCTACTGAAATCAAATGGAAATCTGGAAAGAATTTGACAAAAAATACTCAAGTCAAAAGCAGAATAAGGCCAGCAGGAAGAACCGGTGAGCTTCTTTACCTGTGTTGCTGAGTATTCTGATGCAGCTGCTGAAGAGTTAGAAGAGGTCATCAACGATATATTTGAGCAAATCTCTTGCAATACTAGAGGAAGAAGGAGGAAGAAGAGGAGAAGAAGAAGTAGGAGAACGAGAAGAAGAAGAAGAAGAAGAAGAAGAAGAAGAAGAAGAAGAAGAAGAAGAAGAAGGAGGAGAAGGAGGAGGAGGAGAAGAAGGAGGAGGAGGAGGAAGAGGAGGAGGAGAAGGAGAAGGAGAAGGAGAAAGAGAAGAAGAAGAAGAAGAAGAAGAAGAAGAAGAAGAAGAAGAAGAAGAAGAAGAAGAAGAAGAAGAAGAAGAAGAAGAAGAAGAAGAAGAAGAAAAAGAAGAAGAAGAAGAAGAAGAAGAAGAAGAAGAGCAAGAACAAGAACAAGAACTAGAAGAAGAAGAAGAAGAAGAAGAAGAAGAAGAAGAAGAAGAAGAAGAAGAAGAAGAAGAAGAAGAAGAAGAAGAAGAAGAAGAAGAAGAAGAAAAAGAAGAAAAAGAAGAAGAAGAAGAAGAAGAAGAAGAAGAAGAAGAAGAAGAAGAAGAAGAAGAAGAAGAAGAAGAAGAAGAAGAAGAAGAAGAAGAAGAAGAAGAAGAACAACAACAACAACAACAACAAGAGCAAGAACAAGAACAAGAACAAGAACAAGAACAAGAACAAGAACAAGAACAAGAACAAGAACAAGAACAAGAACAAGAACAAGAACAAGAACAAGAACAGGAAGAAAAACAAGAATAAAAACAAGAAGAACAAAAACAAAAAATACAAACAGGAAGGGTTGAAAGATATTGAAGAAGAATGGAATGAGGACAAAAGTGAAGAAGATGAAAATGATGATGAAGGAACAGAAGTAGAAAAGGATGAAGGCTAGGATGACTAGCACAGAAGAATGATAGATTTCAAACTTATTGATTTTTGTTTTATTTTTAATTTTCTCTAGTCTCTGTGACCAAGTTACTTTCGTTTCCTTGCCCTCTCTCTCATGGCAGTTTGCCCTTAGCTCTCTCAATTTCAACTAACCAGGGGGAAATACCTTGAACAAAACAGAACAGGAGAAGAATCTTTACATTTCTGTTCTAAATTCATCTTGATCCTCTTTTCTTAAACACTGTGGATTCAAGACCACCATCATGCTTTGTAGGAAGAAAGAAGAAAGGTCCAGTTTCTTTGACTCTTCGGCAGGCTGGAGGATGTTAGGTCCCTGTGTAGTAGTGTGTAGAGGTTTAGCTTTTCTGTCCTTTTTTTTGTATTGAGCTTAGAGATTACATTGATTTCTAAATATATATAGCGTTTACCAATAGATCACATAAGTTAATCCAGACTTGAGAGGTCAGACACAAGAGTGTCATAAACACTCACTGACCAGTCAGCCTAGACAATCAGTAAGTTCCAGCTGTAATGAAAGATGAAAGGCAGCAGTCCTTTCAAAAAACGAACCAGAATCAATAATTAAACTACAGATCCTGAGGCATCTTCTTGCCTGGTAACTGTGCAACCTCAGTTCTCTATGGATGCAAATGTGACAAGTTCTGAGCTGCTTTTTTTCTAATGCTAATTATGACCCCCCCCCCCAAATAAAGATGCCAACAGCCAATAGGGAGGACAGACAGAGGAGAGATTTCTGGGCTTGGGACCAGGAAGAGAAAGAAGAGAAACATTTGCCATGCCTGGAGAGTGTGGAGGAGAGGAAAGAGGCCATGCCTGAGGATAGTGGAGGACAAAGAGGCACAGCCATCATGTGAAGGAGCCAGGAAGTTGTGGCCTTCAGCATTGCCAACTGGGTCCACAGCAGCCCAGATATAGCAGCATTTGCAAGAAATACCTTACACTTAACCGCATGGAGATTAGGCAGTGGCCCAGCTATTGTGCATATTCAAATATAAAGGTTAGGTGTGTGTGTGTGTGTTTCATTCAGAAACCTAAACCACTAAGGCTGTTAGTGAACACACTACCGAGATTTATTCATCTTTATTCAAACACAGTTCAGTAACTTTCCTAGTTTTTTTTCTTAGTTCTAGAGAAAGGGGGAAGTTTTAGCTATCAGCTTATGAGACAGATGTAATCCCTCTCTACCCCTTCACTGGTATTAGTTGTATATTATGTTTTAATCTACTAGTTTTCATATAATAATGTATCTTCCTTAAATGCATCTAAGCCAAAGAGTATGCATTATTTTTTTCTGTTATGTGTTAAATTTATGCTTTCTACTTCTAAGATTTAATCACTGGCATTTATTATAAATTCAATGGTTGGAATTTTTTTGCTTCATTTATATAATTACCTTAGATTATTTATTTTTTATGAAAATTATTTTTCTTCTTGAATCTTTTTAAAATGTATTTTCCATTTTCAGAAATAACTTTAAATATTTAAATATTACTTAAGTTTTTTATTAAGTGTTTATTATAAAATTAGAGAATCTTTACTCTTTATCAGTCAGAAATTCCTCAGATTTGGGAATAAACATAATTTTATTAGTTGATTCCCTTAAATTATATAGTTTCCTTTATCTTAGGTTTATTACTTGAAGTTATGAATTGCACAAAACAGATTCTCCTCTGACTACCTTAAGCTTAATACGATTTTTAAGTATTTTGGCTAGGTGCTTTTCCTCATTGAAATCTGAGATGGAGCCTTGAGGGAATAAATTTTCCTGACAAACATAATTATATGTAGGTTTTATGTACTGTAAGAAATTCAATTTACAGATGTCTTTTTCTAGTTTCTGGTAAAAATACAAGCTTACTAAAAAAAGAAAGAAAGGCAAAAGATTCTGGTCGACCTGTCCAGAGAGGGTAGACAAAACAGAAGAGACACAAAAGGTGAAAGGGAAGAGATAGGGCAGGGTGGGATAACATAGACATTAAAAGGTGGAACTAAAGCTCCAGCTGTAGAACCCTATGCGGGATGCTCTGGGTAAATTCCAGATGTACATTCTACTTCCTTTGGTGCAGATGCAAAAACATGGGCTGTCTGTCTTATGCCATTCGACATGTGAGTTGAACATGCACTGGTTTAGCATGGCAGAGCAGAAAGAACTTTGCTGTACCCTTCTTGGTACTGTAGAGTCCTCCTGTGTGTCCTGGACTTGCTATGTTTTAAATGGGAAGTGTGTCCTTTCATTTAAACCATGTTAAAAAAGCAGACTTTTATTAACCAAAGATCCAGCTCCTTATTTACACAATCATTTGGATCTAGTCCTGGGAAATAGAATGCAGTATTGTGAAGGGAATATGTTATGAAACTAGACTATAAAGATTAAATATGAAGGAAAACAGGAGCCAAGCTAAAGGATGAAATGAGGAGAAGAGAACTTTGTTGGGGTTTTGCCTTTTACTGACTATTGTAATACTAAGTTCTGTTCCCCAAGACCTGGACTCTGCAAGTAGCCTCTGAGATCCTGCCCCCATGTTAATTCTGATCAGTGAATAAAGAGCCAGCAGCCAATGTGCAGAAGAGAGACAGTAGTTGGTGTTGAATTTTTGAAGACTTAGGTCAGAGGAGAGACCACAGGAGGGAAAAAGAAAATCCACCATGGAAGAAGAAGAAATCGTAAGTGGGAGAGAAAAACAACCATGAGGTAGGAGTAGAGAAAACATCTCTATGTGAGCTGAGTAATTGGAGTCCTCAAGGGCAGTCCAGATGAAACATAGTAATAACTTGGGTAATGGATAGAAATGTATATTTTAATGGCATGGAGGATAGGCTAGTTGAATTGCTGCTGTATTCTGCATTTTCTAAAGTCCCGTTCATACAGGTATTTACTATATACATAACTGCAT
This sequence comes from Micromys minutus, assembly GCF_963924665.1. Classification (NCBI taxonomy): domain Eukaryota; kingdom Metazoa; phylum Chordata; class Mammalia; order Rodentia; family Muridae; genus Micromys; species Micromys minutus. Next base: position 87,601,224 of record NC_137972.1, on the reverse strand, counting down.
ACTATGTATATATACAGTAATGATTATGATTTCACAAACATTTATTGGACAACAATAATTTGCTCCATTTAGAAAGTTAACATGTTTTTGGTCATTTTTAGAATTTTTTGTGAATAGGATTACAATGTAAAATTAATAGTCAAGAAAACTAGAAAATATTACGAGAGAGGATATTATGCTACAAGAGAAAAATATAATTCAGATTTGGTTGGATTTGATTCTAGCAACATGATTATCTGGTGATTACTTTCCGAAATGAAATGGGCTTGCATGAGATGGTTCTCCTTAAATTAAGGGAAATAAGAACATCCTTTCCACATTAGAGTGCTTTGTTCTTGTTCCTTGAGTTGTCCTGGAAAGTCACAAAAGCCCAAACAAATTAAATACTAGAGAGGAATTAACCCAAATAAATTAAAAATTAGACTTTTAATTAGTTAGTCCGACTTCTAATTTGTGTTACTTTTCTTCAATGTCAATGAGTCCTGAATTTACATTCAGAGTAGCATTAGCACCCAAGTGAGACAAACATAATCTAAAGCAAAATATCTGATCTTAATTCTGTTGCTATAAGCCTTTAGGAAGTTTACCTTAATAGATTGTGTGTCTGAATATGGTGTGTGTGTGTGTGTGTGTGTGTGTGTGTGTGTGTGTGTGTGTGTGTGTTTGTAGGTTCCAGAAATTAAAACCACAAATTACAAATTCAAAAAAAGTTAACTGGATTCACTATGTTGATTTCAATGAGACACCCCTATGTTGTATGTGTGTGCTCCCACACCCTATAAGTGGTGGATGGAAAAATGACTTTTGACTCAAAGCATTGCACAAACATACATGATTTACTACTGACTGAATGACCTTAGAACTGCATTTCATGCCTACCCTGGTCCATAAAGTATAACACCCTTGCTTCTTTCCTACACGTGTTACTAATATACTCCATAACCCTTCTTGTGGCACATGTTGAAATGAACTTCAGATTACCTATAAACTTCAAGTTTCACTTATAAAGGTCAAGGTTAAAACAAACATCTCCTTGCTTTTCAGTTCTTTTGTTGCTGTTAACTTTAATAAAAGAAATTATACCAAACTTACAGAAAGGATGAATAGTAGTAAAAAATATTCTTCATATTTTTTTCCTTAAGCCTTTTTGACTTACACTACTTTTCCATTGATCTGTCTCACAAAGTACGTACAAGTACATATTTTCATTTGCACAAATTATTATTTATGAGTCAGTTAAATGATATACATATATTTTCAATTTAACAATTTCATAATATGTCATATATTTTTAACATATACTACTTGTTTGACTTAATAATATTTAGATTTGAGATTTTATCTCAAACTATAAAGAATATACATCATCTCTTGTGAAATGCAAAGAACTAATAAAATTGTAAATTGTTTCCTTAAGAAGCTAACCCAAAACATGTTATAAAAGTCCTTGTGACTGTATCTTTACAAAATTTTAGACATGAAAATTTCATAATTTTTAAGTTTTTTAAGGTGTTAGAAATATTTTTTACAAATGCCAGCAGTGTCAGGAAATGTATTTTAGCATACTTAATAAATAGCATATTTTATTAATACATAAAATATTAAAACAATGCACTAAGGCCCAAATTGACTTGCTTAAGTGTAAACAAAATGAAGTCTAACTAAAGATGTTAAGTTCGAAGTATGCACTGGTGAGGTTTTTATCCCCCCATCTGATATCATTTTGCTCTTTTAAATGCTCCGTTACATTAATACATCAAATGTTAAATTGCCAGTTTGGATAGAATATTGCTACTTATGAAGTATGGTTAATTCTAATATTAGAAATGACTAATAAAGAAGTTTGTATAGGTTAATCCTTCTCATGGGCTAATCAGACACAAATAGTATGTTGATGGTAAGGAAAGGATGTTGCTTTGAATGAAAGACATATTTATGGAAGAGATGAGTTAAACAAGACCTCCCCCAGTTTTAATGTATGTATAACAAAAGTGTATTGAAAAGGAAAGGACAATAACTTGACTAGCTTAGGGGGGTTTCACTCAGTGGGGAAAGAAAAGTTCCTCCTACAACTCTACTACCCCAGGATGCCAGTTCTCTTATGACTGCTTTTTTATTTATTTGCCATGAGAAATAAAAGCATGTTTTTGAGACCCTGTAAAGAAAGGATTTGTTTAAACTTTTGAGGTTATTATATAAGTACAACATTTATCCTTTCCCTTGATTCCATGTAAAACAGATTTCAGTATTTGAAGAATAACCTTAGACTCTCCATGTGACATTAGAAATGTTTGTGGTTTTGATCGTTATGAGCTCCTCGGGCGTATGCACAAAGTTATTTCACTGTAAGTTATCTGGTGTTTATTTGAATATTCAGTGATACTGCAATTTATATATAGAGAAGTCACGCTTGTATAAACCTGGAAGCTTTCTCATGCTGGCTAGCATTTATAGTCCCAGAAGACTGCTGGGAAAAAAAAATAGTTATCAACAGTTTGACTGTAGACTTTGCCAGCTACAGAAACACTTTGCTTGGCTAGATATGCCCAATGATGCAATAGTGGTGTGTATATTTCAGGGACAACCAAGAGTTCTGTGGTTACATTTCAGGATTGCTCCAGAGGAGGGAATTGTAAACCTGGCTTGGAATGCCATATACCCAAGAGAATACATGCTATCACTCTACTACATGGATAAAGCATTACTGACTTCTAAAGAGTCATCCTCACACTTATAGCTTTGTGTCTCTCTTACCCATTCTCATGGAAGCTTCTTATTGTTGTGGGTGGCGCTTAAAACAGATATCTAAAGCTAGTCAAAGCACAGAGAATATATGACTGTGGGGTGGTCAGCCCCAAGGCTCAGGAAACATTCTTAAAAGGGGGATTAAAAGTTCTAAGACTCAGGGGTCAAAGGTCATTGGGAAAGACTGCTGCAAAGCACTGTCTTCTGGATATAATAGGGCCATTGAACTAAGAAACTCATACCCTCTGTGGTTGCCTGGTACGACTGTTGCAAGATCAATCCATTTAAGCTTCCAAAATGGATGGAATAGATGCTCATGTAACCCCAGTCCTAGCTAAGAGTTATTAGCAATTGATGGCTGATAGAGGATGACATTTCAGTTTCCTTCAGCGATGTGGCCATATGTAGGTTGCCTGTGTCCCTGTAGATGGGCTTACAGCATGTACCTACATATGTGGAAAAGGCAAGAAGAAGATATGAAGTCTGGAGGGAAACGAGTAGAGGCTATAAACTATATTGTACAGAATGTTAATGTAAATTAAAAATGTTAAGTTTCATAAATAACATTTGAACTGTACAATATCATTAGCATTGGCATACCTTGAAAACTGCAAGCTAGTGCCATGTCTTCAATGGAGTGGTCTCTATTTGAAAAAATAAGAATCAGATAATTTTAGTTACTGCGACATTTCACTTTTCATTAATTAAAAACCAAAACCAAAACTAACACTGTTTCACATATCCTAGCTTGCTCATTTCTGTATTTTCTTCAATCTCCATAGTCATAAAAGAATGTTTATTGACATATCTGTACTAGAATTATCTATGAAATTTTAAGCATGTGCGAATATTAATTAAACAGTTTCCTCTGAAATTTTAAACCTAAGTTTTACTTTCGTACATTTTAACTCATTGATAAATTACACTTTTTCTTGATTTTTTTCTGATTCTCTAACCAAGGTTTCAGAATTTGAAAGAAGTCATAAAAACATGAAAAGCCTTCTACCCTTTGCCATTTTTAGGATTTGTGTTCACTAAAAATAATCGTCACATAGTGAGAGGTGACATACAAAGCAGGAATAAAATAAATCTAAAAAATATTATCTTCAAACTTCCTAATTCAGCAAGTAATAAATTAGATTGAATGCTTATTAATATTTGTTATATATCATTACCCAATACTTATTTATTTAGTCAGATAAAGAAAACCAAATATGATTTACTGGTAAGCATTATGTAAGGAATGGGAATGGGGTGCGTCCCAGTAAATAGATTTGAAGAAACACAATGGCATGTATTCACAATATATTACATTTACAGATCAATCAAGGTCTTGTTCTGAAATGGCTCATAGTGGACTAGTGAGAAGATGTTTAATAAACCAGAAATGCACTTTTATAGCAGAAGTTAGTCACACTGTGTAACTATGGAGTTCGAGATGCTACATCTTCTAGGTGCCATCAAAAGTTTCCCTTCTCCAATCTAAGGGAGTTCCCAGGTATAAGATGCAAATTTGTTCAAATGAAAGAAAGCCACAGTTTTCAGAAAACATTAAGGAGGCAGAACCAACCAAATAATTTCTGATATATAAGTGAATCAGAGGCTTTGTGAAAAATTTGGATGGTATGCTTAAAACAATAAGTTTCTATGCCTATCTCTCTTGTTCCTATAAGCTATGCAAAAATAAAATCATTTCAATAAAATCTGGTATTTGGGTCTAAGGACTATCCAAAGGAATTATAGAGTAGAAAACTGGAATCAACATAATTTTTCATAGGTTTAAAACTCTATGTTACTTCCACAATGCCCTATCTTTTCCTATGTAAAAAAGTAAGAAAAATTAAATGGTATTTAATCAATTGCAGCCTTTGTATTTTAATTAATTGTATAATTCGATATTCATAAATTTACACACTTTATAGAAATTAATACAGAGAAATCTCATATGCCCTTCAGCCATTTCCCTGTAATGGTGATGTCATGCATATTATATCACAAAATCAGAAGGAGAAAGTTGAAGTTCAGTTAGGACCTCTGTCATAAAGTTTTTAATGAACTAATATTTACTTAGAATTCACAACATTTGGCTATTTATTAGAAACCTAAACCAAACAAGTATCTCAAGCAAAAAAAAAAATTTAGTGGCAAAGTTTCTTAAAATATGAATCAAATATTTTATGTCCTTAAAAATAAAGTTGTTATCTAGAGAATATCATCCTGAGTGAGATAACCCAGTCACAAAAGAAGAGACATAATATGCAGTCACTGCTAATTAGATACTAACCCTAGAAAGCTCTGAACACACCAGAAACAACTCATATACTATATGAGGTTGAAGAAAAACTAAGGCCAAAAAAAAAAGAAAGAAAAATCATTATGCTTAATCTTTACACACCAAGAAAACTTTGACTATTTCCAGGTTACATCTTGTTTTACATGTACTTTATGCTCATTGTAACTAGTAAGATTTTAATGCATACTATCAAACCTTTAAAATAATCAAGTACTGACAAGAATGTATTCATATGCTTTTATGCAAAAATGCTTAAAATCTGTACATTTATCTTTGTTTTTTAAAATAAAGTTGTTTGATTTAATAAATAAATAAATAAAAATGAAGTTGTTGAATAACAGAACATAATCATTAGAGATTGTAGACAATGGTGGAGCACAAAGAATTATACTCTGACCAACCACAAAAGGCCTGTGATGCATATATGAGCAGGTATGAGTCTCTTTAAATGATAAAGGTAGGTTTTATGGTCATCTAGAAGCTAAAGATATATCCTTCAGTGCCCCCCAAATATGCAGCAGCTCCATCTTAATGCAAGCAGGGCTTGAATGAGCGGAGGAAAGCAGGTGGGCTCACTGCAACTTTTCACCTCTCTGCCCTATTCCTCCACATCCAATCTCCCAGTCTCATACCCAGCTATGTAGCAGATAATCTGTGGTAGATACCTTCCCTCTACATCTCCAGTGTATCATCTCCCACAACCTTCCTTCTACTCTTCCTTGCCTCCCAATACCAGGAGGCATTACTGGGAAATTTTCAGGCAAATTGGTGTAAGTAGAAAAATCCATCCTGAGTGAGGTAGCAAGAACAATTGGTCATAATTTATGTAACACATCTGTAGTTAGATGATAGCTTCCTTTACTTTATGAAAAGGTATTCACCTCTTATCAGTTAATTGTCCAGGAAAATTAGGATTTACATCTCCTTGAGAATATAAAACAGAGGTTTAAATTCTCCTGTGGTAAGCTTAAGATGAGGTCTTAGCCAATTAATATTTCTTAGCAGCTTTGGAAAATTATTTAAATTACCTTTTATTTGAAATTTTGTGACACAATTTGTTTAAGATATAACTGATGGTCCAATATTGAAATGAATATTCCCTTTGAATCTTTTATGGAGCAACTACTATTCCCAAAAAAAATGTAAATCTTGTTGTATAAAAGCAAAGAATTATAGTAAAATTCCTTCAGAGGAATCAGCTAATAAAATACCCATATAATAAATAATATACACAGACAAATTCAGGGTTCAAACTTCTTGTATTGAAGCAGCAACAAATTTTTACATAAAGTACAGCTATTAGCCATTTCTTAAGCAAAACTTCCTAATGGTTTCTTTAAAATTAAAATCAGGCACACTAAATACAACCTTTTTAAAATCAAGATTCAAAGAAATATCTTTATATAAGTATTTTGTGGAATGGCAGCTGGAGTAGGTAAGCCAGGTTATAATGTCATAATAAGTTCTATGGTTTCATCATCATTTCATAATTTTGTAATAATCTGAACTTGCATGATTTTTTTCTTTTCCTTTATTGTCTTTTTATTGGATATCTTATTATTTACATTCTAAATTTACCCTTTTTCCCCTCCCCTATTACCCCCTCCCCTTGCCTTCATGAAGATGCTCTCACTCCCACCAACCCACTCCCACCTCATCACCCTGGCATTCCCCTACACTGGGGAAACAAGCCTTCACAGGACCAAAAGCTTCTTCTCCTATTGATGGCAGACAAGGCTATTCTCTGCTACATATGCAGCTGGAGCCATGTGTCCCTCCATGTGTGCTCTTTGGTTGATGTTTAGTCCCTGGGATCTCTGTGAAGTTTGGCTGGTTGATATTTTTGCTCTGTCTATGTGGTTGCAAAGCTCTTCAAGCTCCTTCAGACCTTTCTCTAGCTCCTCTTCTGGGGTCCCCATGCTCAGTCCAACAATTAGCTGCAAGCATCCTCATCTGTATCAGTTTGATTCTGGTAGAGCCTCTCGGGAGACATCCATATCAGGCTCCTGTCAGCAAGTACTTCCTGGCATCAGCAACAGTGACTGGGTTCGATGGCTGCATATGGGATGAATCCCCAGATGAGGCAGTCTCTGGATGGCCTATTCTCCAGTCTCTGCACCACGCTTTGTTTTCACATACTTAATGAGCATGTCAGGAGACTAATGAATAATGAGAGACATACAGCACATAAGAACATTGAAACAAAATGTAAATATATTTCTATAAGAAATACTAAGTGTTACAGAGGAGATAATCTTTATAGTCAGGAATGTAGGCTCAACAAAAATGAATACACACTTAGAAAGGACACAATGAAGCCATTGTACATGGAGTGCAGAGATGCAATTGTACAACAGGAAATGGATATTAATTATCTATGAAGGAAGAATAATGAATTGAAATAAGCTTCTCAAAGAAATAAAGCAGAGACAGTAGAGTAAAGCTAGACACAATGTGCACTGTCTTTTTCCTAACATTTGTTCTTAAACTTGTGAAGTCAGAGTGTAAGATTCTCAGACTAAACATGACAGGCCTTCCAGACGTTGCCACCCAGAAGGCTGTGGAAGGAAAGGGGTTTTACATGGTCCTACTTGAGACTACAGCCACAGTGTGTCTTTCCACATACAGCTAAGCTATTTTAGACCTCAAAGCCAACATTTGGAAAGCAGCTTAGGGAGTTTGGGGAAAAATTCAAATTTCACATAGTCCAGTTTTGATGTGATAATTCAGAAATCATGAGGGCCAAGCTTGCAGCTCGTTTCTCTGTGGAAGTCAATAGTATTATAAATACTAAGCTGCTCTTACCAGATATTTTTCTGTAGAAAAATCATTATAGGGAGGGGCAGGCTTGGGAGGAAATATATGTTACCTGACTGAAGGTTCTGCTAATAAAGTCTTTGATCCTAAAATTGATCTTAGACGACATATTAAAAGGAAGATACATTGATTAGGCATCTCAAATAGTCTTCTTGGCTACAAGCAATGCTGCTTACCACTGTAGTGAAATACCTGAGCAGTTCCTGTTATCTGACATTGTGAATGAACCTGAAAATCTCCAATTTGAATATACTACCCTAGCAAACTGAAGAGTACCACACCCCACTGAGAACTATAGCTCACTGAAAGACTGACTATGCATCCCTGATTATAACACTCCTAAGCAGGATAAAATATTAGACTAACTGGGCCATAGGTTTAAATACTTTGATCAAGGCACAGTCAGAGTGGCAGAAAATGCCTATGATCATCCTAAATTGAATTCTTTTCTAAATTAGCTGGAGGCAAAGATCAAACTAAATTTTATCTAGTAAGATGCTAAATTGAAAAATAGATTAACTTTCCAGATCCATTAAATCTTATATCTAAACACTGACAGTGAAAGATAAAAAGTTTTCTAGCTGGTCAAGAATTTAATGTTTGAATTATTTTCTAAGTTCATGTGTTTTAAATTCCCGAAGCCATTTTGCCTGCCACTCAATTCAGAACAATCCTCAGATTCTACATAGACTCCTGCTCTAGTGAAACTCAGAGATGACCTGTCAGGTGGCTTTGGATAAGATGTCAATTATGTTCTTCCTTGACAACTACTGTTTAATTGCCTCTAGAACTATATTTAGTACTGGTATTTCTGCATATCACAAATGTCAATTAGTGTCATATCAAGAAAAAGACAACTCTCTGGGTACAAATCCTCACAAAATAAGAGTAGACTGAGAATTTATTTAAAGTATTTGCTGGCACTCTATTGAATATCAACTTGTCCCCCAAATTCAGCCAAGAATGGGGAAAAGGAAGCTTATTTAGACAAATGGCAAAAGGGCAAAACTGTCATATATAGCCTCCCAAAAGACCTTTAACTCATTCTTCGTTCCTGTCCATTCTTCCTGGAATACATAGGCATTTGCTGGAGCTATGGTTGTCTTACTGAACCACAAAGAAACTTCGGTAGAAAAAAGATGTGATTAGGAAGAACAAATAAAAAACTATTTTGAATTCTGAAATTTCTGAAGATGGGGCTTCTGACTCTAGAATTGCTACCTGTGTGGTTTCTGTAATGTGGGTGCGATCTTCTATCACTTTGATTTGAGTTTTGAGTTATAAATTGATGAAGATAATCAGTCCTAGAGATTAAGGTACCAATAGTGATTCTTTCTGGCCCATGGTAAGAATATTTATTTAAATCTTAGGTTATTAAAAAAATTACACTAATGTGAATACTCAATTTAGAATTGTCTATTAGATATATCTCAGGCATTTCCAAGAGAGAACATCAAGAGATGGAAGATCCATCCTGACTCTCCACAGTGCCATTCCGTAGGTTATTTTCATAGACTTCAGCAAAGATGGAGGGGGAGTTTGAGCACCAGCAGCCATTGTTTCTCCTCTCCACATCTGAATGTGAATTCAGCCAGCTCAGACTCCCACCACCCTACCCACTGCCTCAGACAGTGATTGTCACCTCATGTTCCTACCCACTGCAATGAACTGTGCTTTCATCCCCTTCAAAAAATAAACTCTGACTTTCTAGTTGATTTTGTTGAAAATTTGTCATGCCTGTGAGAAGGGTAGTTAATAAAGCAAGCTTCTAGTACTTTGGAAGATGGTATCATCCCCAAATCACACAAAAGTACTTGGTACAATCCTAAAATATGTGACAAGAAAGACTCGTGGATGTCAGAAGTATAGCCACACATAGCCCATGGCTGTTTGACACTGACATGATATAAGACAGAACAAATGCAGCAGAATGAAGACATTAGATTTTGGAGATAAGCTCTCCTGCTTTCTAAGGCTGATATTCTCCTCTTGAGCATGGGGACCTGTTGATGTTCAAAGCCCAGCCTTGGCACCAAGGGATTCAGTGTTTGTTGGTTTCATTTGTTACACCAATGAAAATGAAGTCACAGAGCTCTAACTCACCAGTCAAAATAAAGGAGAACGGCAGTGATGGGTGTCAATTTCTTTCATCTGGACTGCAAAGTCTTCTAATTGGGTAGATATCAAAATACACTAATAAAGAGAAAACAAGCCAAAATAGCCTAGGATGGGGGTTTTCAGAAACAGCTTTTAATTTTACTCTCAATTTTGTTCTCATTTCCATAATGAAGAAGTGGGGCTTGATGATGACTATACTGCTTTTCTCTGATTCAGAGAAAACAATACCAACTGTGTGAGCCACAGTGACAACATGGTTATTTCCAAGAGGTCACATGTACTGGATGAACCTTGGTATTGACTACATACCTAGCATTAGCTTGTCATGTTCTGGAGATAAACATCCATGACACATGCTGGACAAAATTACTCTTATTAACTGTATCATTAAATTGTAGCTGAATTTATCTTAGTTTCTTTGGGTCGTTATCACAAAGGGTCACACATAGGCATCTTTTTAAAACAAGAAACGTATTCCTTTTGAGCCCGGAGACCTTGACATGAGACATCAACGCACTGACAGAACAAGTGTCTGAGAGTTTCTTGTGCTATATGACTCTAATGTTCCAGGGTATAGTGAGCAAAAAAAAAAAAAAAAAAAAAAAAAAAAACTTGTGAAGTATGACACACTTCTTTCTGTTTCAACCTCTAAATGATTTATTTTTTTAATTGAAAATAGATTTTTATTACATATTTCCTGCTTATGGTTTCTCATTCCTCCACTCTGCACAGCTTCTCTCCACCTCTTTTTCCATCTAGATCCATCCCCATAAACGGATCAGACAAAATCTCTCACTAGATGCTGCAAAGGTCTTTGGAAACATCCAGTTCCCCACACACAATAAAAGTCCCAAAGGGATCAGGAATACAAGGGGGACACCTCAATATAATAAAAGCAATTTATAACAATCCCATAGCCAATGCCAAAATAAATGGAAATAAACTCAAGAAATTCCACTAAAAGCAGGAATGACACAAGCTTCTCTCTCTCTCTCTCTCTCTCTCTCTCTCTCTCCCTCTCCCCCTTCTCCCCTCTTTTCATACCTATTCACTACAGTATTTGAAATATTGGCTAGAGCACTACGACAACAGAAGGAAATAAAAAAGAAATAATTTGGAAATATCTTCATTTGCAGATAATATGACAGAATCCCATCCTATATGTACACAAGTTCCCAAAAATTTCACCAGGAAACTCCAACAGTCGATCAACACTCTCAGTAAAGTATCTGGATACAAATCTAATACATAAGAAAATCAGTAGCTCTCCACAATATATAGCTGTCAAATGGACTAAGATAGAATTTGGATAAACAACACCTTTCACTACAACCTCAAATAATATAAGATATCTTTGGCCAATTCTAACCAAGCAAATAAAACCTATTTTTCAAGTCCTCAACACCCATTCATGAGGGCTCATTCCTAAGTATATCACTTCACATTACTCAACGTGAAATAAAAGTGTCAACACATGCACAGGAGAGAGACAGACATCCCAACTGTAACTGCTTTATGTGTACTGAAAAAAGGGTACAGTAATTCAGGTCCAGTTCTTTGATTATCTATGGTCAGTAAGTACCCCATTGTCTCTTTTCTGCACATGAATAAGTAATGTCTAGTTAGTGAACAGTATTTGAGCGCTGCTTTACTTAAACTGCTCTATTATGTAAAAAAGAAAATTCACACTAAATTCGAGTTTTAAAATCTTTTTTTTGTCGGAGCAAATATGTCTCGTGAAATAGTTTACCTCACAAATGTACATTTAACATGTTTATTTGGATAAAAAAGTTGGTTTCTTTCCTTTACTTGAGATGGTTTTGCTTCTTGTTTACCTGAGATTATTTAAATAACATCACACAAAATGCCATAAACTTGGTTCCCGACCCACCTAGTTATATGATACCTGCTCTTCAGCTATATCTATACTATGCTGAGAGAATGAGAGCTTTTGGAATATCAGCAATCTCAAAGGAGTAGATTCCTTTTCTTTTATCACCCCTTTCCTGCAGAGACTGACCATCTACTTTCTGAAGACAAATATCATGATATCTGCCTTCATTTACAACACTGATGTACAGACTGTGGGCCCAATAAGTGGTGCCTATTGTTATTTTTATAGCACCTGTATGGTATCATAACTCTTTGTTAACATGGTTCACTATGTCCTAAATAATTATGTTTAAAAGTTAAATATTTATAAAACAATTTTATTCTTATTTTTCTGCAAATCTGTTGAGTAGATGGAAACTTAGCCTGTTTAAGAATTAGTCAAATTAGACTTCCATAAAATCATTAACAATTTGCCAGAATTCAACCTAAAATATATATGGAAAGTTTCAAGCATACAACTAATTTTTAATGTCTATGACCCAGTCTAAAATTGTAGGGTATGAAGGACTAGATACACAACATGAATTCTAAGCAACATAAATTTCTAAAAAAAAAACCTATGTATGAATAATTAAATCAGACTGTGTTCGTGTGTATTAGTTAACCTTGCCATAACAAAATGGCACAGAATGGGAGATTAAAGAAAAAGCATGGCTTTCCGACAGTCTGAGCTTAGAGAGTCTTAGATCAAAGCAGCAGTCTACAAAGAAATGAAGATTCACGAATATAAATGTTTGCAGTATTTCAAACATTACACATTAATTATAGACATGAATTGAAGTATCACGTGGTACTGAATAAATGAGTTTGGTTAAAAATGTGACATTTTTAAAGTGCCTTATTTTCCAGTGGCTTTCTTCTGATCATATTCATCATGTCCTCAGATGATCATTTTTTGGTGTGAGTTCATTCATGAGATTAGAGAAGAATGACAGGGGTGGGAAAGAAAGATATGGAGAGGGGTGTGTTAATAATGCACTCATTCTTCTGATCATGAGTCTCATTGCCTTACGTAATGCAAATAGTCACCCAAAGATAGAAACTAGGAGCACTCGGCCAAAGTGTGTGTGTGTGTGTGTGTGTGTGTGTGAGAGAGAGAGAGAGAGAGAGAGAGAGAGAGAGAGAGAGAGAATCTGGGCAGGCCTTTTGATCTATCCTTATATGGAATTGTTGAAAGTTTCGACTTCATTCTAATGAATTCATGCATTGTCCTTGAATTTCTGACAGTATATGATAAAAACCAATGCAAAGTATAAATGGAATAAATATGTGTGTATCATCAGTCACTTCTCTGAAGCATTACAGAGGACAGGCAGAAGGTCTATGGCTCTGTTTACTGACCTAACAAAGAATTGGAAGCAGTGCTTTAATTAATGCATCCTAGAGAGTGAGGGTAGTAGACCTTCCATCCTGATTCTACTAGAGCACATTAGTGGCCAGGATAATCACCAAGAAGCAGACCCTGACCACCAAGGCTAAGCTGAGACACTGAGACAAACATTTTAATTAATTGCAGAGAAGACTGGGTTACACTTTCCATTGATTGATTTCTATTGCTGTAAGAACATTACCTAAGGAAGCCAAAAAAATTTTTTTGGATATTCTCTACATTTACATTTCAGATGTTATTCCCTTCTTCCAATCTCATCCCCCTCCCCCTCTCATTACCTCAATGAAGCTGCTTACACTCCCAAACACCCACTCACACCTCAGCACATTGGCATTCCCCTACAAAAAGAAAAGTAGCCACATGGCCAAAAGCCTCTCCTTCCATTGATGCCACAGAATGCTATCCTCAGCTGCATATGTACCTGGGTCCTTGGGTCTCTCTGTGGGAACTCATTGTTTGGTGCTTTAGTCTCTGGGAGGTGTGGTAGGTTCGGTTAGTTGACAATTTTGTTCTTCCCATGGGGTAGCAGAGCCTTTTAAGCTCCTTCAGTCCTTTCTCTAGCTGCTTCATTGGAATCTTCAATTTCAGTCTGATGGTTAGCTGCAAGCATCATTCACTGTATCAGTATGGTTCTGGCAGAGCCTCTGAGGAGGCATCCATATCATGTTTCTGACAGTAAGCACCACTTAGCATGAGCAATAGAGCTTGGGGTTTAGCGTTTGCATATGGGGTGGATCCCCTGGTGAGGTAGTCTGTGGATGATCTTTTCTCCAGTCCCTGCTCTTCTATTTGTCCCTTTATTTCCTCCCTGGAGCATCTTGTTCACTTTTCTAGGAAGGACTGAGGCATCTACCTCTGGCCTTTCTTCCCTTTGAGCTTCATAAGTTCTGTGAATTGTTTTTTGGGTATTCAAGCTTTTTGAGTAAGTATCCGCTTATAAGTGAGTACATACCGTGAGTGTTCTTTTGGGATTGGGTTACCTCACTCAGAATCAAAGCTTTAAATTTCATACATATGCCTAGGAAGTTTGTGAAGTCATTGTTTTAATAGCTGAGTAGTACTACACTGTGTATATGTACCCATTCTTCTGTTGAAGGACATCTGGGTTCTTTCCAGATTCTGGCTATTATAAATAAGGCTTCTGTGAACATTGTTCATTGTTTACTCCTGGGCATATACCCAAAAGATGCTCCAACATCTAACAATGAGCATGGTTCATTGTTAGATGTTGGAGCATCTTTTGGGTATATGCTCAGGAGTAAAATAGCTGGGACGTCAGGTAATATTATGGCCAATTTTCTGAGGAACTGCCAGACTGATTTCCAGAGTGGTTGTACCAGTTTACAGTTCCACTAACAGTCGAGGAGTGTTCATCTTTCTATACATCCTTGCCAGCAACTGCTGTCCCCTGGAGTTTTGATATTAGCCATTCTGACTGGTGTGAGGCTGAATCTTACTGTGGTTTTGATTTGCATTTTTCTAGTGACTAGGGATGTTGAATATTTCTTTAGGTGCTTCTCAGCCATTTGATATCCTTCAATTTTGGATTCTTTGTATAGCTCTGTACCCCATTTTTAATGGAATTATTTGATTATCTAGGGTTTAACTTCTTGATTTCTTTGTATGTATTGGATACTAGCCCTCTATCAGATGTAGGATTGGTAAAGTTTTTTTTTTTTTTTTTGAATCTGTTGGTTGCTAGTTTGTCCTTTTGACAGTGTACATGGCTTTATAGATGCTTTACAATTTTATGAGGTCCCACTTGTCAATTTTTGATCTTAGACCATAAGCCTTTGGTGTTCTGTTCAGGAAAATTTTCCCTGTGCCTATGTGTTCTAAGCTCTTCCCCACATTCTGTTCTATTAGTTTCAGTTTACCTGGTTTTATGTGGAGGGTTTTTATTCACTTGGACTTGAGGTTTGTAAAAGGAGATAAGAATGGATCAATTTGCATTCTTCTGCATGCTGACTGCCCGTTGAACCAGCACCATTTGTTGAAGAGGCTGTTTTTTTTTTCTATTGAATGTGTTTGGCTCCTTTGTCAAAGATCAAGTGACCATAAATCTGTGGGTTTATTTCTTGATCTTCAATTCTATTCAATTTATCTTCATACCTGTTTCTGTACCAGTACTATGCAGTTTTTATTACAATTGATCTGTAATACAACTTAAGGTCAGGGATAGTGACTCCTCCAAATGTTTTTTTCATTGTTAATAATAGTTTTTGCTATCTTGGGTTTATATTATTACAAATGATATTCCAAATTGCTCTTTTTAACTCTATGAAAAATTGAGTTGGAATTTTGATGGGGATTTGATTAAATCTGTAGATTGCCTTAGGCAAGATAGCCATTTTGACTACGTTAATCCTTCTAATTCATGAGCATGGTAGATCTTTCTACTTTCTGAGGCTTTCTTAAATTTTCTTCTTAAGATATTTGAAGTTCTTGATAAGCCTGTAACCAGACTAACTAGAGGGCACAGAGAGAATATCCAAATTTACAAAATCAGAAATAAAACAGGAGACATAATAACAGAAACTGAGGAAATTCAAAAAAATCATCAGATCCTACTACAAAAGCCTATACTCAACAAAATTGGAAAATCAAGAGGAAATAGACAATTTTCTAGACAGATACCAGACACTAAAGTTAAATCAGGACCAGATAAACCATCTCAACAACCCCATAATCCCTAAAGAAATAGAAGCAGTCATGTAAAGCCTCCAAACAAACAAACAAACAAACAAAAGGTCAGGACCTGATGGGTTTAGTGCAGAATTCTATCAGAAGACCTCATACCCATACTCTCCAAACGATTCCACAAAAGAGAAATGGAGCGAGTACTCCCCAACTTCAAGGCCACAGTTATATACATTTGTAAACCACACAAAGACAGAGAAGTTTAGACCAATTTCCCTCATGAACATTGACGCAAAAACACTCAATAAAATTCTTTCAAGCCAAATCCAAGAACACATCAAAAAGATCATTCCCCATCATCAAGTAGGCTTCATCCCAGGGATGCAAAGATGGTTCAATATACCGAAATCTATCAATGTAATCCACTGTAGAAACAAACTCAAAGAAAAAAAAAAACATGATAATCTCTTTAGATGCTAACAAAGCATTTGACAAAATTCAACACCCCTTCATGTTAAAAGTCTTGGAAAGATCAGGAATTCCAGGCTCATACTTAAACATAGTAAAAGCAATATACAGCAAAGAAGTAGCCAACATCAAAGTAAATAGGTAGAAACTTTAAGCAATTCCACTAAAATCAGGGACTAGACAAAGATGCCCACACTCCCCCTACCTATTCTATATAGTACTGAAAATCCTGACCAGAGCAATCAGACAGCAAAAAGATTCAAAGGATACCAATTGGAAAGGAAGAAATCAAAATATTCTTATTTTCAGATGATATGATAGTATACTAAAGTGACCACCAGAGAACTTTTAGAGCTGATAAACAACTTCAGCAAAGTGGCTGAATATAGAATCAACTCAAACTAATCTGTAGCCTTCCTCTACTCAAAAGATAAACAGGCTGGGAAAGAAATTAGAGAATTGACCCCCTTCACAATAGTCACAAAGAATATAAAATACCTTGGGGTAACCTAACCAAGTAAGTAAAAGTTTTTTTATAACCAAGACAACTTTTAAAAGAAAGCATTTACCTGAGGACATGTTTAAAGTTTCAGGAGTTTTGTCCATGATTACTATAGCAGGGAACATGGTGACAGGTAAACAGGAAGGGCCCTGAATAAGTACCTAAGAATATTGGTTATTTTTACCAGCAGGACAGTGACCTTTCACATGCTTAGTTGTTTACAATATCTAGGTCAAAAAGCCCCACATATTTAGAGAGTTGTGGGGTGTGGATTTAATTTGTGAACATAGTTTTTGGACAGCCAGTGGTGTGCCTTGGGTTTGACCATAGCACAACATAAAACTAGATATGGCATATACCCATGAATCCACTACTAGAGAGATCGAGACAGAAGAGTCTGAAATTCAAGGTCATTGTTAGTTGTATAACAAGTTCAAGGCCATCCTGAGCTGTATGATACCTTCTCTGAACTATTTATTCATTTATTTATTATCTATTTATACAGTATTTATATAATATATTCTAACTGAACTATATATCTTTATCTATCATCTACCTATTCATCTATCTATCTTTTGTCTACATTTCTATATCTATCTAACATAATAGTGAATGTGGTCCTATATCCTAGTTAAGATTAAAGAGTGTGATAACACCACCTCCCCCTCCCATGTGGGATGTGTGTGTGTGTGTGTGTGTGTGTGTGTGTGTGTGTGTGTGTGGTGGGGTGTCTCTGTTAATGGTAGCATGTCATGACTTTCACCTTACCATTGACCCAAATTATCCCTATAGTACTAGTGTCATTAAAGACAAAGGACACAAGTGAAGCTTTTCTTAAGTCCTAGGAGTCTCATAAAAGTTTGGTTGCTAAGAAATTCCATACACAGCTAGAGTAACCAGTGTCTAAGTTCAGGAAGTCAGTGGGCAGTGGTATAAAATACTAATGGAAAGCGCTCGCTACACACATTCTTCCTTCTCAATGGCTGTGCTCAGCTGTGCGCTCTGAGCTGAGTTCGTGAGGGGAAGACAGGTGATGACTGATCTTCATTCATCTCCCAGACTCAGTCACCCCTCCCCTTCTGTGGCTGTCAGTCTGCAGCTTCAGTCTGGAAAAAAGGAAGAAGAGATAGAAAGAGAAAAGAGCAGGACATGGAGGAGGAATAATAATAGAATAACCAATGGCACTGGAACAGTTAAACTACGGTTTACTTTTTATTTAGGGGTGGTGGTTTCAGCAGAGTTTTACTACCTACTGTTCTTTAGGAAACTCCCCTGCAGGCCCCTCCAACAGCACTTCTATACACGGACAAGCTACTTCTGCTTTCTCCTTCTGCTTTTAAAAAGCCCGGGCTTTCCAACATCCACACTGCACATGTTATCTGTTGAAAAATCTAGACAATTGTTCAGAGCGGTTTTAAGAAATCCTCAGTTGACTCTCTTATTAGGAGTCTGATCCCTGGATTTTGTGCAGCTTTGATTCACAGAACAGCAAAGAACGTGGCTGCCTCAGACAAGACTTTCTGCTCTAATGCCACCAGCTACTTCAGGCAATACAAGAAATTTGATAACTGTTCTATCTCTTCCTCTCAGTTGAAATATTTCTGTCTACCTCCTTGTACATGCAAATCACACTGGTAAAATAATTTAAGAACCAGCACTTGTCTGAGTCATTTTCTTGCCTAGCCTCATATAAATGATAATCTGTAGGACAATTTTGTGATGAGGTCAGCCCCCAATGAGAGCCAATAAACATGCTATCAGTTCTTTCTGGGTTTGACTCCTAGCTTAGGATTTATTTGAAAACTGCAATAAGTTGCAAAGTTTCTTTTAAAAAAATGCAACCTGGGCTTTCATTCTGACTTTTACTTACCATCTTCCTACCGTCATTCATTTTTTAGGGCTTGGGTGATGGTTAGGGATAAAATATATGTGTAAGCCCCAGGTTAAATTTCCAGTATTGGGAAATTTTTCTCATCAGGTAAAACTTATTTCTTTTGAATTTGTAAAATACCAAAGAATCACAAATATTCTATACCATTAATATTACGTTCTTTTTTATTTTAATTTAATACATGGGCTACTTTTGTATCTCTGTATGACATTAAAATATTTGAATAAAGAAATATAAATTTAAGGTTTACATAAGTTCCTATGTGATCTTCTTCAAAAGCAAATTAAAAGTTAAATTATTATGCAAGATTACCCCAAAATATATTACTATATGGAAATTCAGATGAATTTGTTAGAAAATGTGATTGACAGATGTCTATCTGATGACAAGATAATTGTGAAAAATACATAATGGAAGTGATTAGAATAATGACAGCAACTAGACTGAAACATAAGCACCACCTAATTAATATTTCCATTAATAATGATTAGGAAGTATCAGAGAAAAAGCAGTTGTATGCATCCTAAAATGCAAAATAGTTCAGGAAACTTCAAAATGACCTTTAATGTAAAAACAAATCATGATTCTGTTTTTCCAAAATCTCACCAAACTGAATTACTAAAGTAACAGTCTGAGTCAGAGAATAGAGAATTTGATACCATCCTGAAGTAAGTGGTGGCTAGCCTAGGATAAATATGAATGATTATTCTGCTAATCCTGGATTTTGGACACACACACACACACACACACACACACACACACACCACAAAGAAGTCAATACAGCACAGATGTGCAGGGAAATAAATATTCCTCAAGGTAAACTTTGATTAATGTGGAGCAGGTACAAGGAGAGTCCAATGAATTTGGCAATACCTATACTTTTCATATATATAATATAAAATTATATATATATATAATATATATATATATAACATAAAATTGTTTCAGTGACTTCTCAGGAGTGTTCTGTGCAAACATACCATCACCTTGACTTTTTCTTTTCTCTACTTTTCTCAAATTTTTATTGTCTAGTTTATGTATTTACATTTCAAATGTTATCCAATTTTACTATTCCCTAAAATCCTCCCTCCACTTTTTCTATGAGGATACTTTCCCTCCCACCCACCCACTCCCACCTCAAAACCCTGGCATTCCCCTACACTGGGGAAATGAGCCTTCACAGGACCAAAGACTTCCCTCTTATGGATTCCAGACAATGCCATCATTTGTTAAATATTCGGCTGGAGCCATGGGTACCCCAATGTGTACTCTTGAGTTGGTGTTTTAGTCCCTGGGAGCTCGGGGAGGTCTGCTTGGTTCATATTGTTGTTCTTCCTATGAGGTTGAAAACTCCTTCAGCACCTTCTGTCCTTTCACTGACTCCTGCACTGGGGCCCCCGTGATGAATCAGATGGTTAGCTGCAAGCATCTTAATCTGTAACACTAAGGCTATGGCAGAGCACCTCAGGAGACACCCATATCCAGGCACCAGTTGGCAAGTACTTCTTGGCATCAGCAGTACTGACTGGGGTTGGGGGCTGTATATATATATGATATAGTGGAACATGTGTCCTCTTTTTATGTTGGAGCATATTTGGGTATATGCCCTAGAGTGGCATAGCAGAATCCTCAGGTAATACTATGTCCAATTTCCTGAGGAACGACCGGACTGATTTCCAGAGTGGTCATATGAGCTTGCAATCCCATCAACAATGGAGGAGTGTTCCTCTATCACCAAATCCTCAGAAGCATCTGCAGTCACCTGAGTTTTAGATCTCAGCCATTCTGACTGGTGTTTTGTCGATACTCAGAGCTATTTTGATTGGCATTTTTTTGGTGAATAAGAGTTTTGAACATTTCTTTAGGTGCTTCTCAGCTATTCAGTATTCCCCAGTTGAGATTTTTTTTGCTTAGCTCTGTAGCACATTTTTAACCAGGGTTACTTGATTTTCTGGACTCTAAATTCTTGAGTTCTTTTTATATGTTATATATTAGCCTTCTATCAGATATAGGATTGGTAAAGATCTTTTCCCAATCTGTTGCTAGCCATTTTGTCTTATTGACACTGTACTTTGCTTTACAGAAGCTTTGCAATTTTGTGAAGACCCATTTGTTGATTTTTGATGTCTAAGTATAAGCCATTGGTGTTTTGTTCAGAGAATTTACCCCTGTGCCTATGTGTTCAAGGCTATCCCAATTTTCTCTTCTTTTAGTTTCAGTGTATCTGCTTTTCTGTGCAGGTCCTGTATACATGTAAACTTTAGCTTTGTACAAGGCAATAAGGACTGATCGATTTGCTTTCTTCTATATGTTGACTGCCCGTTGAGCCAGCACCATTTGTTGAAATGCTGTCTTTTTCCCACTGCATGGTTTTAGCTCTTTTGTCAAAGATCAAGTGACCACAGGTGTGTGGGTTTACTTCTGGGTCTTCAATTGCCTTCCAAGGATCTAACTGCCTGCTTTTGTAACAACACCATGCAGTTTTTACAGTTTTTATCACTATTGATCTGTAATACTGCTTGAGGTGTGGGATGGTGATTCCCCCAAATTCTTTTTTTTAAAGGAGAAGCACAGTGTTTCTAGTACACAGAATTTAACCAAACTCTTTCCGCATGGTAACCCCAAAATTCTTTTATTAAGAATAAATTTTACTCTCCTGGATTTTTTTGTTATTCCAAATAAATTTTCAAATTGTTATTTCTGACTCTGTGAAGTACAGAGTTATAATTATTATGGGGATTGCATTGCACCTTTAAATTGTTTTAGGCAAGATGGCTGTTTTTACTATATTAATCCTACCAATCCATGAGCATAGGAGATCTTTCCATCTTCTGAGATCTTCTAATTCTTTCTTCAAAGATTTCAAGTTCTGGGCATACAAAACAATCTTTGTTTTCTTTTTTATTTTCACTGGATATTCTCTGTATTTACATTTGAAATGGTATCCCCTTTTTTCCCACTCCCAAATCTCAACAACTCCCATCTCTCCCCCCTCACCTTGATTGCATGAAGGTGATCCCTATCCCAACCGCCCACTCCCACCACTGTCCCTTGGCATTTCCCTATACTGGGAAAACCAGCCTTCAGTGGACCGAAGGCCTCTTCTCCCATGGATGCCAGAAATTACTATTTTCTGCTACATATGCAACTGGACCCATGGGTACTCACTGGTTGGTATTTTAGTCACTGGGGGCTCTGGAAGGTTTGTTTGGTTGATAAAGTTGTTTTTCTCATGTGGGGTTGCAAACACTTTCAGATTCTTCAGTCCTTTCTCTAGTTCCTTCATTGGGATCCCTGTGCTCAGCCGGTGTATCAGTATGGCTCTGGCAGATCCTCTGAGGAGGCATCCATGTCAGGCTCCTGCCAGTAAGCACTTCTTGGCAATAGCAAAAGGGTGTGGGTTTGGTGACTGCATATGGGATGGATCCCCAGGTGAAGCAGTTTCTGGATGATCTTTTCTTCAATCTCTTCTCCTCTTTTTGTCCCTTTATTTCTTCCTACGAGTGTTTTGTTCTCCCTTCTAAGAAGAACAGAAATATCCACATTCTGTCCTTCCTACTTTTTGAGCTTTATACAGTCTGTTAATTGTTTCTTGAGTATTCCAAGCTTTTTGGCTAGTAGTCACTTCTCAATGAGTGCATAATATGTATGTTCATTTGTGACTGAATTACTTTACTCAGGAGGACACTTTCTAGATCTACCCATTTGCCTAGGAAATTTCATGAACTCTACTTTTTATAACTGAGAAGTACTCCATTGTGTAATTTTACCACATTTTCTGTATCCATTCCTCAGGTGACATACATATGAGTTAATTTCTGCTTCTGGCTACTATAAATAAGGCTGCTATAAAAATGGTCAAACGTGTCATTGTTATATATTGGAGCATCTTTTGGGTATATGAACAAGAGTGTTATAACAGGATCCTCAGGTAGTACTATGTCCACTTTTATGAAGAACAAACAGACTGATTTCCAGAGTGGTCTTACCAGCATGCAATCCGACCAACAATAGAGGAGTGTTCCTCTTTCTCTACTTCCTCACTAGCTTCTGCTGTCACCTGAGTTTTTGATCTTAGCCATTCTGACTGGTGTAAAGTGGAATCTCAGGTTGTTTTGGTTTGCATTTCTCTGGTGACTAAGGATGTTGAACATTTCTTTAGGTGCTTCTCAGCCATTTGATATTTCTCCATTGAGAATTCTTTTTTTAGCACTGTAACCCATTATTTAATAGGATTATATGATTCTATAAAGTCTAACTATTTGAGTTCTTTGTATATATTGGATATTAGCTCTCTAATGGATACAGAATTGGTAAAGATCTTTTTCTAATATGTTGGTAGCTGTTTTGTCCTATCGACACTGTACTTTGCCTTAAAGAAGCTTTGTGGTTTTCTGAGGTCCCATTTGTCAATTTTTGATCTTAGACCATAAGCCATTGTTGTTCTGTTCTGGATATTTTTCTCTGTGCCTATGTATCTAAACTCTTCTTCCTTTTCTTCTATTAATTTCAGTGTACCTGTTTTTATGTGGAGGTCTTTCATCCATGTGGATTTGAGCTTTGAACAAGGAGATAAAAATAAATTCATTTGCATTCTTTTACATGCTGACTGCCAGTTGAATTATCACCATTTGTTGAGGAGGCTGTCCTTTTTCCATTGAATGAGCTAAATGCTTTTAGCTCATTTGCCAAAAATCAAGTGTGTGGGTTCATTTCTGGATCTTCAATTCTATTCCATTCATCTACCTCCCTGTCCCTGTACCAATACCATGAAGTTTTTAATCACGATTAATCTGTAATACAGTTTGAGATAAGGAAATGTGTTTACCTGGAAGTTCTTTTATTATTGAGAATAGTTTTTGATATCCTGTGGTTTTTGTTATTTAATGTGCAATATTTTCTTTCTAAGTCTATGAAGAATTGAGTTAGAATTTTGAAGGGGTTGCATTGAATCTGTAGAATGCTTTTAGCAAGATGGCAATTTTTTACTGCCAATCCATGAGCATGGGAGAACTTTTCATTTTCTGATACCTTCTTCAATTTCTTTGTTCAGATTCTTGAAGTGCTTGTGATACAGATATTTCACTGCTTGGTTTGTCAAACCATGGTATTTTATATTATTTGCGAAGTGTGTAATTTCCATAAATTTTTTTATCAGCCTGTTAAATCTTTTATTTGTTTGAGTAAATTTTATATCCAGGCATTTTACTAAAGTTATTTATCAGGTTTAGAAGTTCTCTGGTGGAATTTTGTGGTCACTTATGTATACTATCAAATCATCTGCAAAAAGTAATATTTTGACCTCTATTTTTTTAAAAAAAAAAATGTATCCCTTTAACCTCCTTTGTTTTCTAATTGCTCTGGATAGGATTTCTAGTACTATATTGAATAGGTAGGGAGTGAATGGGCAGCCTTGTTTTGTTCCTGATTTCAGTAGGATTGCTTCAAGTTTCTCTCCATTTAGTTTGATGTTGGCTACTGGTTTGCTGTATTCTGCTTTTACTGTATTTATGTAATGACCTTGTAGTTCTGATCTTTCCAGGACGTTTATCATGAAGGAGTGTTGAATTTTGTTAGATAATTTCTTAGCATCTAATGAGATGATCATTTTTTTCTTTCTTTTTCTTTGTTTATATAGTGAATTACAGGGATGGATTTTCATATTTTGATCCATTCCTTTATCTCTTAGATGAAGCCCACTTGATTATGGTAAATGATTGTTTTGATGTGTTCTATTTCATTTGCTATAATTTTATTGACTATTTTTGCTTGGATACTTATAAGGGAATTTGGTCTGAAGTTCTCTTTCTTTGTATGACCTTTGTATGTTTAGATATAATAGTAATTGTCGCTTCAAAGAATAATTCAGTAGTGTTTCTTCTGTTTCTATTTTGTGGAATAGTTTGAAGAGTATTGGTGTTAGGTATTCTTTGAAGGTCTGATAGGATTCTGCACTAAACAGATCTGGTTCAGGGCTTTTTGTGGTTGAGAGATTTTTGATGAGTCTGATTACTGCTTCTATTTCTTTAGTGGTTATGGTACTATTTAGATGAATTATCTGATCCTGAATTCATTTTGGTACCTATTATCTGTCTAGAAATTATCCATTTTATGCATATTTCCAGTTCTGTTGTGTATAGGCTTTTATAGTAGGATCTGATAATTTTTCAATTTTCTCATTTCTGTTTGTTATGTTTCCCTTTTCATTTCTCATTTTGTTAATTTAATACTGTCTCTGTGACCTCTGGTTAGGGAAGCTAAAAGTTTATCTACCTTATAGATTTTCTCATAGAACAAGATTCTGGTTTTGTTGTTCTTGTTGTTTTGTTTAAATCTCTGTGTAGTTCTTTTATTTCTATTTAGTTTGTTTCAGCTCTGAATTATTTTCTGTTCTCTTCTCTTGATTGTCTTTGATCCTTTTATTTTTTCTAGAGCTTTCAGTGTCAAGTTGCTAGCTGTTTAGATTTTTTTTGTTTTGTTTGGTTTTGGTTTTTTTTTTTTTTTTTTTTTTTTTTTTTTTTTTTTGAGGCACTAGGAGCTATTTGTTTTTCTCTTAGCACTGCTTTCATTGTGTCCCATAAGATTGGGTATGTTGTGCCCTCATTATCTTTAAATTATAAGACATCTTCAATTTCATTTTTATTTATTCTTTGATCAAGTTATCACTGAGAAAAGTGTTGTTCTGTTTCAATATGTGTGTGGGTTTTTTGTTGTTGTTACTGAGGACCAACTTCAGTCTGAGGTGAATTGATTGTGTGCCTGGGATTATTTCAATCTTCTTGTCTGTTGAGACCAGTTTAAATAACCAATTATATATGGTCAGTTTTGGAGTAGGCACCATGAGGTACTGAGAAGAAAATATATTCTTTTGTTTTAGAATAAAATGTTCTATAGATATCTGTAAATCCATTTGGTTCATAACTTATTTTAGTTTTACTATGTCTTTACTTAAATTCTGTTTCCATGATCAGCCCATTGATAAGAGTGGGGTGTTGAAGTCACCCACTATTATTGTGTGTTTTGTAGTCTGTGCTTTGAGTTGCAGTAAAGGTTCTTTGATGAATGTTTAGAGAATAGAAGTTTGGAATTGAGAGCTCATCCTTTTATTTGATATTAGAAAGACTACTCCAACTTGCTTCTTGGGGGCATCTACTTGAAAAATTGTTTTCCAGCATTTTTTCTCTGGTGTAGTGTCTGTCTTTATCACTGAAGTATGTTTCCACTATGCAGCAAAATGTTGGGTCCTGTTTACATATCCAGCCTGTTAGTCTATGTCTTTTTTGGGGGAATTGAGTTCATTGAAGTTGAGAGATATTAGGGACCAATGATTGTTGTTTTCTGTTTTTTGCTTTTTGTTTTTGTTAGAGATGAAATTATGTTTGTGTGGCTGTCTTATTTTGGGTTTGTTAAAAGAAGATTACTTTTGTGTTTTTTCTAGGGTATAGT
The DNA here is from genome assembly GCF_963924665.1 of Micromys minutus. Taxonomy (NCBI): domain Eukaryota; kingdom Metazoa; phylum Chordata; class Mammalia; order Rodentia; family Muridae; genus Micromys; species Micromys minutus. The sequence goes on along the minus strand of NC_137972.1, from coordinate 87,575,021 downwards.
TTCCCTCCTTTTGTTGGTGTTTTCCATCTATTGTCCTGTGTAATGCTAGATTTATGGAAAGATTTTTTGTAAATTTGGTTTTGTCTGGACAATGTTGGTCTCTCCATCTATAGTAATTGAGAATTTTGCTGGATACAGTAACCTGAGCTGGCATTTGTGTTCTCTTGGGGTATATATGACATCTTCCCAGGATCTTCTAGTTTTCAAGGGTCTGTTGAAAAGTCTGGTGTAATTATGATAGGTCTGTCTTTATATGTTATTTGACCTTTTTCCCTTACTTTTTTTAATATTCTTTCTTTGTTTTGTGCATTTGGTGTTTTGACTACTATATATTGCAAGGAATTTCTTTTCTTGCCCAATCTATTCGAGTTTTGTAGGCCTCTTGCTTGTTTATGAGCATCTGTTTCTTATGTTAGGGAAGTTTAAGTTTTTTTATATTATTTTGTTGATGATATTTACTGGTCCTTCTACTTGGGAATATTTACTCTTTTCTATACCTATTATCCTTAGGTTTGGTCCTCTCATTGTGTCCTGAATTTTATGGATGTTTGGGGTTAGGAGCTTTTGGCATTTTGTATTTTTTTTTATTATTGTGTTAATGTTTTCTATAGTGTCTTCTGTTCCTGATTTTTCTCTCTTCTCTCTTTTATTCTCTTGGTGATACTTGCATCTATGGCTCCTGATCTCTCACCTAGTTTTTCTATTTTTCTGTTTGTCTCTCTTTGTGATTTCTTCATTATTTCTGTTTCAATTTTTAGATCCTGGATTGTTTTGTTCAATTCTTTCATATGTTTGGTTGTTCTTTTCCTGTAACTCTTTAGGAAATTTTTGTGTTTCCTCTTTAAGGGCTTTTACTTGTTTATCTGTGTTCTCCTGTATTTCTTAAAGGGAGTTTAAGAAATATTACTGTTTACTTAAAGTCCTCTATCATCATCAGGAAATGTCGCTTTAAATCTAAATATTTCTTTTTGTCTGTGTTTGGGTATTCAGGTCTTGCTGTGGTTGGAAAACTGGGTTCTGATGATGCAAAGTGACCTTGTCTTCTGTTGTTTAGGTTCTTATGCTCACCACTCTGCATCCATTTATTTCTGGTGTTAGTTGGTCTTGCTCTCTCTTACTGGAACTTGTAACTCCTGTGTGCCTGTGAGCCTGTGATCTCAGTAGTGAGCGTACTCCTGCGAGACAGATTCTTTCTGGGCAGGATTTGGCTAAGGACAGCTGGAAGACAGTCTCAGCTAAAGGGCACAGATAGAGACCACTTTGGCCTTTTCAAAGGTATGAAACCAACACCATCATTTTTTCTTTTTTCTTGGTGCCCTGAGATTAATTTCTCATATAAATCATTAATGTACAAACTTTGTATCAACCTGTACTCAAGGTTTTCTGCAATTAAATAAATAATTGTTTTGCTTAATGTATTTATATTTGAGACAGGAAAGTAAACTGTATTATAATTCCTGCTATACTTATTGCTCACGATATACCTATTACTGACTAGGTGCTCTATATAAAAATTAAAATGTTTGTAAACAAATATATATTTCTGGGCATTGGTTTATATGTAAGAATAAAATAACAACAAGTCAGCTATGTTTTCTTTATGTCACAGTATCTCAATTATGACAATTATTAATTTGAATATATCTCATCAATAAATAGTTTTCTTTTTAGAAAATATTTATGTTTTTTTATTTAATATGTATGAGGGTTTGATAGTACTCATGCCTGTGTATGTGTGTGTCCCTCGTGCTCACAGAAATCATAAAAGGTAATGACTTGCCTGAATATGGAATTATAGAGGGTCTTAAGCTACTACTTAGGTGGTGGGAATTGGACCCTGGATCTTTGGAAGACCATAAATGTCTGTAACTGATGAGCCATTTTCCACCCTAATTTTTTTAAGATTTAATTATTTATTTTATGTATAGGAGTACTCTCTCTGTTTGTACAGCTGCATTCCAGAAGAGGGCATCTGGTTACATTAGGTCTGATTGTGAGCCACCATGTGGTTGCTGTGAATTGAACTTAGAACCTCTGAAGGAACAGTCAGTGCTCTGACTTGTTAGTTGATGTTTTTGTTCCATTGAATACGCTATCATCTACTTTATACTACGCCGTACATTATAACTAATTATGTTAAAGTTTCTTCATGTTTCTCTCAAGCTTTTGTGTTTATTTCTTTTACCTGAACTCTAATAAATGATTTGACCTAGTTAAGTGTCTTGGACCTAAATAATTTCCTTATCTGGTCTCAGGTCTCATCAGCAACTTATTAGGCCAATAAATTTTTTCCTTTCTGGTGTTTTTCCTCACTGTGCAGAAGTATATCTTAGAACAGCTTTGTAAGAAGTGCTGTGGGTTTGAGGCTGCATACCATAGGGTTTTCACCTTAAACGCACATTAAAACTTGTTAGTAGCTTTTAGAAGTGAGTAGAATCTGTAGACATTTCTTTGGCCCTTGATATATGATTCCATTTAAACTTTTTATTCTAAGATCCCATTTGGCTACATGTAAATATTCAGTTTTGCACTATCATTTGTGAAATAAACACTGGCATATAAATATTACTGTATGTTTTGACAATTTTCTGTCTCCTGTTGCCTTCTTTCTAATTTTCATACCTTTGCAGAATTCACCAGTGATACCTATTACGTTTTCTTTGAATGATGTGTACAATCTGACAGTCTCTAACCACTTTTATTATTATTGCTGTTCGATTTATGGCTTCTATTACTGTAATGGAAAATCATAACCAAAAGCAAGCTGAAGAGGAAAGGTTTGATTTGATTTTTACTTCCACATCATAGAACACCACTAATGGAAGTCAGAACATGAACTCAAGTAGGGCTAGAACCTAGAGGCAGGAGCTAATGCAGAGGCCATAGGGGAGTGCTGCTTACTGCCTTGCTCATCATGGCTTTCTCTGTCTGTTTTCTTGTAGAACTCAGGACCACTAACACCAGGGATGGCACCACCCACAATAGACTGTACCCCATCAATAACAAATTAAAGAAAAAATGCAGTTAGATCATGTTAAGCATTTTCTCAATTTTCTCAATGTGAGATTCCTTCCCATCACATGACATAAAATCAGCCAGCAAAAATTCTTTTTATTCAAAAAGCTATTCTCCTATGGATCAATGACTGAAGTGGTGTCTTCTATGCTCTGGCACCTGCCATGTCCACTGTTAAACTGTCTACTCTCTACATTTAAGAATTGTAAATGTAATCAGTTATAGCTGATGAACCTCAAAACCTTCCAATGATTTCATGTCATGCTTAAATAAAAATCACTGTCCCCCAGTGACCTCCAAGGCCCTATTCAACCTGCATACCTCTGACAGTTGGTTACTTTTCTGAGATATCTCCTACTCCCTAGTCCTCCTTACCCAACAACTACACTAATCTTTTTGCTTACCTCAAAGAAAACCAGATGTACTCTCACTGCTGGGATGTTACAATATATAAACTGCTTTTACAAGAGTTGACTACTTCCTCTGTTCCCCCCCCCCCATAGAACTATCATTGGAAACACACACACACAACTTGGTCATAAGAAGAAGAAAACATAATCTACTATATTGCCTCTTGGTGGTGGTAAGAGCAGATTGGAAGTTATAAAAAACTATACTAAAAAGCATCAACTTTATCACTAGGTCATTTTTATACAATTTTCATTTAGCAGAATAATAGTATTTGGCTCTCCCCTAAGACCTATGACTATCTAGTTACAGGTTCTTAGCCCCTCTAACAGTTATAAGTTTATGATTCATCTCATGGAATGAGATTTAAATCCATCTAGAAAGTATTTGGTTATTTTCATAACATTAATGCCATTATTGTACTATTCATCATATACACAGGCTATTTATTATAGTAGCTTGCAAAGTTCTCAGCTGTTTGAGATTGAAAATTTTTTTATCCTCATATATAGTACCTACCAACACCATGAAGCTAGTCAACGGACATTTCCAAGCAAGAGCTAGCTTAATTTTTCAAGGTTTTCTGACTCAGTATGTGGTGTCTCTGACAATAGATTCTGACAAGGGAACAAAAAGATTATAAGAAACGGGAGTGATGAATCACATCAAAGAAACTATTTTTCACACATAATAGGCTAGTTACACACATGAATTCACGGCAATTATGAAAGCATACATAAGACCCACATAAGCTCTAGATAAACAATATCTGACAACCAGCTGAGAAGCTGAGAAGTAACTGGTATTTGATAACTGATAGGAAAGGGAGAGTTAGTTATATTTAATTATGTAACTACTGATATGTGGACCACATGCCTGGGTATGCTACACTCTCAAGATTAGCTGGACAGCAAGAGCTAGACAAAAAAAAAAGTATAAAGAAAGAGAAATTTCAAATTTAGAAATTGATAGGAGTTTTGAGAGGATTGTTAAGGAAAGAGTTTGAAAAAGTGGGGGGAGCACATTGAAAATACATTTATGATATTCTTGAGGAAATGGTAAAATATTGTTTAAGAGAGAATATCAAAGCTTGATTACTATATTAATTGATGGATTAATTTCATAAATTATTGTGACTTTTCTACCATAACAAAACATGAACTCTACCAAATTACTGAATTGTGTTGGCTTATGATAAGGCAGAGGTTAGCTCTATAGAATAAATTTAAATGAGAATGAGAACTGAAAACTAAGTTGTTTATAATTACATCAATGTAGCATGCTTGCTCCACGTTATTTGTAGGCTCGGAGTTTTCAAAATCCTACTATAATAAGTGTACTTTAACCTCTTTTCTAGCCCACAACTCACCAAAGGTAGTGGAAAGGAAAGGTTAATAGGGAAAAGGAGGATGTGGACCTGCTTAGCAATAGTTCCTTGTAGTAAATCCAATCTCCATTATCAGGATATCAGCAGTTCAACTGAATCAGCAATGGTAGCTTGATACATGCAGAAACACCATTCAAGAATCAGCTACAGTAGTTTTATCCAGAAGAAACTGCAAGGCTCTGCCAATCAGCATGAGTTTGCAAAAAGAGCAGGAAGCCACCAGAACATCACCAGAAATTCTTTAGTAGTGTTTTCATTTATTAATCCATGGCAAATGATGACCAGCAATTCAAACCAATACCAAAAAAAAAAAAAAAAAAAAAAAAAAAAAAAAAAAATCCTCAGCAAAAAACAGCATCATCAAAGCCCAACAATAATAAGCAAAGAATAAAAAAATGAACCAATACCACAAAAGCACCATATACCATAAACTCTTTGTTGAGATACATATATATATATATATATATATATATATATATATATATATATATATACCCTTTAAAACATCAACTATTCTCTCAAGCATCTGATCTAGTAAAATATGACAAATCCCTTTTCCAGACTGCTTTGAGTAAAACAACAAATGTATTTTCTTAGCAAAACATTCTCCCATGTGTCCGCTTCAGCAAAAATGTCTTCACATAAAACAGTTTCTAAGACAGGTCTCTGGGAGCTCCAAAGAGCAGCATGAACGCTTTTCATCCAAAGTGAAAGGTGAGTCAATTTCCTCTGCCCAAGTCCTACCCGGGGAAAACCTGCATGGAACTCTTGCAGTTCAAACAGCAGAACTGAACTGGAGTACACACTTCTGACCCAAGGCCAGACCCAGCCCAGCTGCATCTGGACGGGTGGCCCACCCATTCACAGGTCCCTAGGAGCTCAGTAGAAATGCTTTCCATCCTAAGCGGAAGGGTGAGTCAACTTCTTCTGTGCAAGTTCTACCCAAAAAAAAAAAAAAAAAAAAAAAAAAAAAAAAAAACTGCACAGGACTCTCACAGTTCAAGCACCAAAAACTGAATGGGGGTACACACTTCACACTTCTGGTCTAAGACCAGCCCCAGCTCAGCTGCATATGAATGGGCAGATACGCCCAAGATGCATACACAGCAGGAAATAATCAAACTCAGAGCAGAAAGCAACCAAATAGAGAGAAAATGAAATATACAAAGAATCAACAAAACCAAGAGCTGGTATTTGAGAAAATCAACAACATCAATAAGCCTTTAGACAGACTCACTAGAGGGCAAAAAGAGAGTATCGAAATTAACAAAATCAGAAATGAAAGGGGAGACATAACAACAGAAACTGAGGAAATTCAAGAAAACATCAGGTCCAATTACAAAAGCCTATACTCAACAATACTGAAATATCTGGAGAAAATGAATAAGTTTCTAGGCAGATACCAGATACCAATGTTAAATTCAGATCAGATAAACCATCTAAACAGTTCTATAACACCTAAAGAAATAGAAGCAGTCACCAAAATCCTCCCAACCAAAAAAAAAAAAAAAAAAAAAAACCCAGAGGACCCGATGGGTTGAGTGGAGAATTCTATCAGACTTTTATAGAAGACCTAATACCTATACTCTCCAAACTATTCCAAAAAATAAAAACAAAAAAATTACTATCGATCTCATTCTCGCAGAGCCAAAGCCACAATTAGTCTCATACCTAATTCACACAAAAACACTACAAAGAGCGAGAATTTTAGAACAATTTCTCTCATGAACTTTGATGGAAAAATACTCAGTTAAATACTTGCAAACCGAATCCAAGAACAAATCAAATCATCCACCATGAACAAGTAGGCTTTATACCAGTGATGCAAGAATGGTTCAACATAAGGAAACCCATCAATGTAATCCACCATATAAATAAACTCAAAGAAAAAACCACATGATCCTCTCACTAGATGCTGAGAAACCATTCAAAAAATTTCAACACCCCTTCATGATAAAAGTCTTGAAAAGATCAGGAATTCAAGGCCCATACCTAAACACAGCAAAAGCATTATACAGAAAATTAGTAGCCAAAAGCAAACTAAATAAAGAGAAACTTAAAGCAATCCTATTAAAATCAGGGACTAGAAAAGGCTGCCCACTGTCCCCCAACCCATTCAATATGGTACTGGAATTCCTGGCCAGAGCAATTAGACAACAGAAAGAGATCAAAGGGATTCACACTGGAAAAGAAAAAGTCAAAATATCACTATTAGCAAATGATATGAGAGTATACATAAATGACTCCAAAAATTCAACCAGACAACTTTTACAACTAATAAACAACTTCAGCAATGTGGCTGGATATAAAATTAACTCAAACAAATCAATAGCCATCCTCTACTTAAAGAATAAACCAGATGAGAAAGAAATTAGAAAATCGACACCCTTCACAACAAGCAAAAAGACTATAAATTACATTGGGGGTGATCCTAACCAAGCAAGTGAAGGATCTGTATGACTAGAACTTAAAGACTCTGAAGAAGGAAATTGAAGGAGATCTCATAAGATGGAAAGATCTCCCATGCACATGGATTGTCAGGATCAACATTGTAGAAAATGGCCGTCTTTCCAAAAGTAATCTACAGATTCAATGCAATCCCCATCAAAATTATAACTCAATTCTTCATAGAGTTAAAAAAAATCAATTTGCGAAAACCTTGAATAGCAAAATTTATTCTCAAGAATAAAAACACTTCCAGGGAAATCACCATCTCTGATCTCAAGCTATATTACAAAGCAATTGTGATAAAAACTGCATGGTATTGGTACAGAGATAGGCAGGTAGATAAATGGAACAGAATTGAGGACCCAGAAATGAATCCACACACCTATGTTCACTCAATCTTTGACAAAGGAGCTAAAAACATTCAATAGAAAAAACACAGCCTTTTCAACAAATGGTGTTTGTTCAACTGGCAGTCAGCATGCAGGAGAATGCAAATCTATTTTTTCCTATCCCCTTGTACAAAGCTCAAGTCCAAGTGGATCAGAGATCTCTACATAAAGTCAGGTACACTGAAACTATTAGAAGAGAAAGTGGGAAATAGTTTAGAACACATATGCACAGGAGAAATATTCCTGAACAGAACAACAATGGCTTCTGCTATAAAATTAAGAATTGATAAATGGGACCTCATGAAATTGCAAAGCTTCTGTAAGGCTGAGAACACTGTTAAGAAGACAAAACTGCAGCCTACAGATTGGGAAGGGATCTTTACCAATTTTACATCTGATAGATGGCTAGCTTCCAATATACAAAGAACCCCGGAAGCTAGAATATTGAGAATTAAATCATCCTATTAAAAAATGGGGTACAGAGCTAACAAAGAATTCTCAACTGAGGAACATTGAATGACTGAGAAGCACCTAAAGAAATGCTGAACATCCCTTACTCATGAGGGAAATGCAAATCAAAACAACCCTGAGATTCTACCTCACACAAGTTAGAATAGCTAAGATTAAAAATTCAGGTGACAGCAGATGCTGGTGAGGATGTGGAGAAAGAACACTCCTCCACTGTTATTTTGGTTGTAAGCTGGTACAACCACTTGGAAAATCAATCTGGCGGTTCCTCAGAAAACTGAAATACCAGCCATTCCACTCCTGTGCATATACCCCAAAGATGCTCCAACATATAACAAGGACACATGAACCACCATGTTTATAGCAGCCTTTTTTATAATAGCTAGAAGCTGGAAAGAACCCAGATGTCCATCTACAGATGAATGGATAAAGAAAGTGTGGTACATTTACACAACGGAGTAGTACTCAGCTATTAGAAACAATGGCATCATGAAATCTGTAGGCAAATGGATGGAACTAAAGACTATCATCCTGAGTGAGGTAACACAGTCACAAAAGAATATACATGGTATGCACTCACTGATAAGCGGATACTAGCCCCAGAAAGGTCTGAATACCCAATACCCAAGAAACAACTCACAGATATTATGAAACTCAAAAAAAAAAAAAAAAAAAAAAAAAAAAAAGGAAGAGCAAAATGAGAATGCCTCAGTCCTTAGAAAAGAGAACAGAACACTCATGGGAGGAATTGCAATGTCAAATAGAGGATAGGGGTTGAAGAAAAGATCACTCAGAAGCCACTTCACCTAGGGATCCACCACATATTCAGTCACCAAATCCAAGCACTATATCTGGTCCCATAAAGTACTTACTGGCAGGACTCAGAGAGACATGCCCCTCAGGAACTATGCTAGAGTCATATAGATACAACTGAGTATGTTTGCAGCTCACCATTGGTCTGAACTCAGGGACCCCAATGAGGGTGCTAAAGAAAGGACCTAAGGAGCTGAAAGAGGTTGCAACTTCATGGGAAGAACAACATTATCAACCAACCAAACCCTCCAAAACTCCCACGGAGTAAAACACCAACCTCTGTAAGCACTTGAGAGATTTATTGATCAGGTTACATATATAGCTGAAGATAGCAGTGTCTGGCATCAATGTGAGAAGAGGCTTTTTTCCAGAAAGGGCATGTTTTCCCAGTGTAGGGGAATGGTAAGACAATGGGGTAGAGAGGGGAATCAGAAGAAAGTGCACCTTTGTGAAAGCAACTGGAGAGGAATAGGGGATGGGAGTGGGTCGGGTAAAAGGATAAAATCTCTAAAGTAAATAGAGCATATCTAATAAAAAAAAAGGTTTCCAAAAAAAAATCACATGACATAACTGAGTATACAAAGAAACCAGAAATTTCCACTTCAATCATTATTTCATATTCATAAAGGATAAAAATCATGTTACTTACACAAAATGATCATGTCTACACAAAACTTGTCTTAACACATTAGAAATCATCTTATAAAACCTTCTATATTAAAACTCAGTTATTTTCCTATAAGATCTAATGAAATTTCACATTCTGAAAAACATTTTCCAATATGTGCTTCTTCTACCTGACCAAGAAGCAAGAAAACAAAAAACAAAAAAATGGTGACCATCCCTTCAGTATATCGTCCCAATAAAAGAAAAGAACACTTTTATGTAACTCTCAGCTATGTCATAACAGTCATTAACTGATCCCAGTGAGTTGAATAAGTGAACCCATGTGTTAAAAGCTTTTTGTATGAACATCACCAAGTTCAATAGTATACTAGCTTTCAATTATGTGGGATGTATTAAAGTGTTCTAGAAAAGCCGTTAAATGTTATTGTCAGTACAAACTTAATAAGAGAGAGGGCCATTCACACCAAGGGGACCAGAAATATTTATTCTATTACACAAATCACACAAAGCCCCTTAAATTGCATTTCAACTGCTGTATTATACTAAACAAGGGAACAATTATAAAGTATATATGGAATGTATGACTCAAAAACATTTGTAACTTAACATAATTAGAGAGTTCATTGTTAAGAAGAGTAAAAGTTATTCTTATATTAAAAGAAAAGTATGGAACCACATGCTATATGACAAAATGACAAATAGAACATCTCAAGCCATGCAAGGTATAATAGTCTTCAAAATTCCCTGGGGACTATAAAATATCACCTTTGATTTGGAGGAAAAAGTAGAGTTTTTATATAAAGATGAAGATACTATAACATAAAAGAACTTTTATAAACTGCTGAAGTTATTAAAGGTAAGAATAATTATTTTGTTATATTTTGACATTACTGATAAAAATTAAAGCACTTGTTTGTATGATGTAGAAGATGTACTCTTGGGCATCTATATATCTAGATAAGAGATGAATGTATGGGTAGAAATATAGATAGAAAGACAGAAATGTATGTGTAGAAATATAGATAGATAGATAGATAGATAGATAGATAGATAGATAGATAGGTAGAAAGAAAGAAAGAAAGAAAGAAAGAAAGAAAGAAAGAAAGGAAGGAAGGTAAATAGATAGGTAGATAAATAGATAGATAGATAGATAGATACATAGATAGATACATAGATAGATAGATAGAAAGAAAGAAAGAAACACACATGTCTAGTATACTTTTTAAATGATTTTACTGATTTTTATTAGAAGGCAAATAATTTATTGTATAATCTAATAAAGCAGTATTAAAAGACACACAAAACGAGCACATTGATAGACAACAGAATGGTCTCCTTTTTACTTATAAATGTACTAACAAGATTATCACTTACAACAGCTATAGAACGACATTAGTTTAGGTGGGAAGGTGCCTTTGTAGACTGTAGTTTTCACATCCTGTAATCATGTTACTCACCATTCCTTATGTACTATACTTTGTTGACCTATATGAATATAGACCATTGTCAAAAATTATATGGGTCAGCTTGAAACTGCGTTACTGCGTAGTTCTCAATAATCAAAAATATAGGACTTCATAATATTTAAAAAATGCAGTTCTAATGAGTGCTACTTTCTAGTGAGCTAACCTTCTAGTGTTCAGAAAGTGGAATTGCAAAGTATTGAAAGGAATGTTCACTGGACTCTCTTTCCTCTCCAAAATTGAATATTTACATCATAAAACATGCTCTATTTTCATGGGATTTCCCTTATTTTGTTGAATGACCTTTAACTGTACAGCTAAAATGACTTTCTAATCATTTTTACTGTCGACAAATTTTATGGAACTAACCTGAAATGTGAAACACTAGACACCAATCCGTGAGCTAAGCAAGCTCATCTGATGGAATGACTGGAAGACAAGAAGCAGATAATGAATGATCAGTCCAGAAGTATGATTGACAGAAATAGAATCCAAGAGAACCTGTACAATATCACGAAGATAAGTGACGTGTGAGATGCTTTGTCTATGTACAGGCAATAAATACTATTTCAATAACTTTTATTTTTAATGTCAAGATAGTGTAAGAAAAATAACAATACCCATTTAATTACTCTGTGGTTGTTTTACCGTGTGTGTCGTAATGAGTTTCTTTGAGTAAATTCATTTCCAGATGTAATAATGGAGAGAAAGTTGCATCTTTATCTGAAAGTTAATTTAGCATATTCAATAGCCGGAGATATTCAAGGAAGCAGGTGCAGGGCAGCAGCTGTGCAGACTCATGACCAATCAGGATGAAGAGCCGCATCAGAGACTCCCACACAATTCTAAAATATCAGGACCAAATACATCATATCTCATAAATGTTGTAATTGATTAGTTTATCTAGATAGCCAAAAGCTGCTGTTTTCCTGAATCCTGTGTTTGTGGCATCACTCAGGGTAGATGTGAATTTATACACCAATCAAATAGCACAGAAGTGAAAACCATTTTATTTAACAAAGGTGATAAAAATACATTGTCAAAAACTCATCCTTTCAAGGAAGGGCTGTTGAAAATTATGAACGCCCCCACACACAGAAGAATAAAGCTTTATGCTTATCTCCAGTTTGTAAATTCTAACAAAAAGTATATTAAAATGTAAATGTGACACTTGATTTTGAAAATGTGGGAGAAAAAAATACACAGAAATAGAAGAGAGGTTTGGAACTAAGATCCACAAAAGCATAAACCTCAAATCCAGAGAGGACAGAGAGGATTATATCAAACTAAAATATCCCTGCAAAGCAAACAAAAGGAAAGAAAAACAAGCAATAGAGTAGAGAGTCTAAGGAGGCAGATACTTGCCAGCTGTGCATTTGAAGGGGAATATTGTATATAGCTTCAAAGAGAACTCCACTGTTGAACAAACAAGCATGCTGGATTTTAAAATTGCCAGCTTACCTACTTACACGGTTGTTTTTTTAAGATTACATACAACTGTGCAAAGAGTATATGTCAATGTATTCATCAAAGACACAGAATTCGACATCCCAACAGGTCAGTGTTTGACTGTAGTAAGAAGGGTAATGGTGGGAAAGGCAAAATATAGCAAGTTGTGGGAAGCAAGAAGGAAGAGCAGAGGGCATCTTTGCACAACGTCAGTGAGAACGCAAGGCTAGGAGCCATTATGGAAACAATCTGGAGGATCCTTGAATGTCTAAAATATCTAATTACCACAGAGCTTGCCAATCTCTTTGAGTACACATCCAAAGGAAATACAAGCAGAGGACCGAAGACACATCTTCACTGTGTGTTACTGCAGCACTGTGCACACTAGTCAAAATGCAGCAAACACACTTGCAAGAAAGATGTCCTTCATGTCAAATAAGGAAATATGTAGTGTGCACACAACAGAACACTGTTTGGTCATAGGAAGGATCACACACTATTATTTGCACGAATACAAGTAGAATTAAATGAGGCTGAGAAGGTCAGCCATGGAAGAAGGTTCCACGTGCATCCCACAAATGAGATTTAAAAGAGTTGATTTCATAGAGCAATGGTTACCAAGGCTGGAGAAAATGGAATCACTCGGAGAAATTGAATTTGTATCTTTCACTATTCTTCTTTGTTTGGCACTCTAAAGACAGGATTAATGATTCCTCAGTGGTAACTGTACCCGTTTGCCCTCCCATCAGCAACAAATACACTTTCCTTTCCCTACATTCTTACCAGTATGTGCGATTATTTGTTTTGCTGATCTTGGCCCATTGACAGAGTAATATAAAATATCAGAGCAGTTCTAATTGTATTTCCGTGTTGCCTAAAATTATTTGACATTTCTAACATTTTTTTTGGTGCTGTGCTTCATCTTTGAGGCCTTGAATTTAGTTCTATACCCCATTTTATAATCGGATTATTTATTTTCTAATGTTCATTTTTCTTGGTTTTGTTTATAGCTTTTTGTTTATTCTATACATTAACCCTCTGTCAGATATATAATTGGTTTTTAAAAAGTCCCATCTGTAGGCTGCCTCTCTTCTGGAAAGATGGTGTTATCTTCTGTGCAGAAGGATTTTGGCTTCCTGAGAACCTACTTATCAATTGTTCTTAATGCTATTTCATTCAATTTTAATCAAAAAATTCCTTTCCTCTAACAATAAATTCAAACATCTTCTCTACATTTTTCTCTATCAGACTCAGGTTGTCCTTGATCTATTTTGGAGTCATGTTTTGCCTGAGGTAGTACATATTGAGCTATTTTCACTCCTCTAAAGACAGGATTACTAAAGATTCTGTCTTTTCTCCAGTGGGTAGTTTTTGTTTCCTTGTCAAAAATTACAGGTCCACAGGAAGGTGTAGTTATGTATTGGTCTATAATTCTAGTCTAATGGTCAACATGTTTGTTTTTATTCCAATACTAAGTTGTTTCTATTACAGAAGCTCTGTAGTACAACTTGAAATCTGAGAGAGTAAAACCTCCTGAAGTTATTTTTCTCTTTAGGGTTGTTTTAGCATTACAGAATTTTTGTGTTCCTATATTAGCTTTATTACTTATTTTTTAAATTTCTGTAAAGAATTTTGTTAGAGTTTTAATGGATACTGCATTGCATTCATAGATTATTTTTTATTAAAAGGTCTTTTCCACAAAGTTCATCTTAATTATCCAGGTAAAATGGAGGTCTTGCCATCCTCTAGTCTATATCACTTTGAAACTTTAGAAAAAGAAATAGTTTTCAATATGGAGGTTTCTCAATAAATTGAAAATAGACTAGCACAAGATTCAGCATAACACTGCTTGGCATATATGCAAAAGATGCTCAACTTACTCCTGAGATAGTTCTACATTTTTTGTTTATTTCAACTCTAAGTATAATAGATATAAATTGAAAATGACCAAAATGGCATCAACTGATGAATAGAGACTAAAACACAGAAAACTCAAACAGGGACATATTATTCAGATGCAAAGAAAAATAAAATTTGCAGTTGAATGGATGGAGCTAGAAACAATCCTAAGTGAGATAACCTAGAAGACATAATTCTCATGTAATTGAGCATGAAAAAAATTCCTTCTGGTACCTAATAAGAAACATCACTTCTAATCACCAGTGTTCAGGACTTTGCATGCTTCCAGAGGAGAAACATAGTCATTAACTCTATACAGCTCCAAAACTAACAACATACAACAATGACCTTACCTGTTGGATATTATTGTTCAATAGAGACAAAGACTTTATTGGAATAACCAATCAATTTTTGATTATTCTTAATGCTAACTCCATGAAATTGATCCCATACATAAGCCTGCGAAGGTGATCAAGAACCTGAGACTCAGTAGATCAGAGTCACTAGAGGAAACCTTGCTACAATTATTCTGCTAAGGGTATAAAATAATGAAGCAACTCCTAATGATATATTATTATAGCCATAGAGCAAAGCATCATTCAATCATCAACAGAGAATACTCTATTTTTAGTAGATACTAATTAGCACATGAACCCAAAACTGGGAAATGTGCAGAGAGTGAAAAACTTTGAACGACTCAACCCAAAATGGGATTCTCATATGAAGCCACATTCCTCAAGGCTGAGAGAACAATGCAGAAGACAAGGCACAAAAATTGTAAGACACAGGTGTCAAGTGAGTTAAAAGAAGCAGCAGTAATACACATATGAATTTTCAGAGACTGTTAAAGTCAATATAAGATTTACATAGTTTCAAAACAAACATATGATCAGCACTGAGAAGGGCACATGTACACAAATTTCTAATCCTAACCAAGAAACAATTTATAATTGATGCCTTCTAGGATAAAGAAAATAAGTTTTCTCCAGTAGAGTACCACTGGATACATAAACCACAAACTATGGTAGGACCCATGCAAAGTGTTAGTTGGTCAATACAAAGTGAACTCCATATTGATTAGGTATTGTTGTTGTTTTTCTTCTGCTTCTTCTTCTTCTTCTTCCTCTTCTTCTTCTTCTTCTTCTTCTTCTTCTTCTTCTTCTTCTTCTTCTTCTTCTTCCTCTTCCTCTTCCTCTTCCTCTTCCTCTTCCTCTTCCTCTTCCTCTTCCTCTTCCTCTTCCTCTTCCTCTTCCTCTTCTTCTTCTTCTTCTTCTTCTTCTACTTCTTCCTCTTCCTCTTCCTCTTCCTCTTCCTCTTCCTCTTCCTCTTCTTCTTCTTCTTCTTCTTCTTCTTCTTCTTCTTCTTCTTCTTCCTGTTCTTGTTTTTGTTCTTGGTGGTGGTGGTGGTAATGGTCATGTTGGTGCATGTGTATGTGTTTGCATGTGCAATTTTTAAAAAATCATTGGTTTTGATTTGGAAATTTTTGTTGCTGTTTTTATAGATTTTGGGGAGTGATAGAACATTTAGGTGGGTGAGAAGGGAGATAGAAAAGACAAGTATGGAGTTACAGGAGAAGAAATAATATTATTAAAATACACTGTATAAAAATTAAAATAAAAAACATTTTAATTGATTAAATTTTTCATGTCTTGAAAAACAGTAATAGTTTGTTCTCTGAAAGACTGATTCTACAGCAGATTTCTCTAATATGCTTACATTATATTTGTAGAGTGATACAAAAACCAAAGGAGATTGGACAAATATGTACTTGTCTCCTGCAGTATTTAAGAAGTCTTAGACAGTACTTACTTGTATCAAAATATATTTATTGCCTTTGACAAGAGATTTTCCAGCATGAATTTATTCAAGGCAACAGCACATAGACATTTCCACATTATAATTTTCTAAACAGACTTTCATGAGCAGGAGTAAGTTTTCAACCAAAGTAAAGGGAAATTGCTGTGAGTAAAAGTCTTTGCTGTTTTTTGCATGAGCCATTTCTCCATTGTCTACATCCAAACTCCCGCTGTTCCCTTGTTCTCTCATGCCACATGCATCCTTACTGCCATGATTTTATTAGTTTTGTTTTCTACATATGCATTTTTCTTTCCTCTACCAAATTATATAACATTCATGCCCTGAAACCTAGTTCGAGGTCTGTTATAATCACAACCGCTAGTCCATCTCCTCCAGATCTGATATTTTCGTTCATTATATATTCCAGACATGTGTGTCTGTACTGCTAATATCCCATTTGGGAAGAAAAGTCTGGCCGGTGTCATATTAAATCCTTGTATGAAAATCAAATATTGAACAGTGGGTTTGTTTCCATTTCTAGAAAGGATGTTGATCTTTTGTAAGCATAGAAGGTTGTTTACTCTTTTATCTCTAGTAGTTGACAGTATGTGATGCTTAGACACTAAACAAAAAATCTTTTATCATTAATGTTTTATTTAAGACTAACCTACTCAGATGAGACTTGTTCAAAGCAAAAAAAAAAAAAAGTAGAAGAAATCATTTTAATTCATGACTGTGAAAACTGTATACTTACAGGACTCCATTTGGGTCATAAATGATCAGTAAACAGATTTAATCTTTCTTTAGAATGCATCAAACTATTTTTGTTATATTAGTTAATTAGAAAAAATAGTAATATTCTGTTAATTATGATTTCTTTCTTACTAGTTTTATTGTCTTCACATTGTTGACATTTGTCATTTTAGGTGAGTGTTTCAGTTTAAATACAGATATAACACAAGAACAAATTTTCAACTTTCACTTAACTTGTTCTCTGAAATATTAATACAGGATTACTATAACCCTGATCCTCTCCTAAAGCCACTTTCGCATATGCTTAGAATGATGGAAATTTGATACCACATTAATTTTCCAATTGGCCTCCCAGTTTATAGAATTAGTCATGCATTCTTTCTCATGAAATGGGGCTTTGATCCAATTGGAAATATGAAAAGAGCATTTGTATGAAGAGCCCTGCTCCTAACCACAGACACATTATGTTTGTTGCTTCCCTTCACCTCTTGTGTCAACTCTCAGAGTGTGGGTTACAATCTGTTTTACTAGGGTCACTGTGACTTTGAAGTTGATAATTACAACTAGTTCCATCATTTTGACTACTTAGAATTTACATTTTTTCTTGAAATTCTCTGCTCTTTGAATGTTTTTTTTTTTTATCATCTATCACCCACTTAATGTTTTCTTGACATCTATGAATGTACGTGGAATAAATGTATTGATAATCTCCAAAATTGTATATCTGGGCATCCCTTGATGCTAAGGTAAAGAAAAGCATCAGGTATTATTAAGCTGAGTATATACCAAGCTGGTAGAGCACTTGCTTAGCATGTGCACAGAGGTGTAGGCTCATTCTCAAGCATCACATAAAAAGGGGCAATGTGGGCACAGCACCATCATTGGAGTATTGCAGACAAGAGGATTTGAAGTTCTAGGTTATCCTTGGCACATAGAAAGTTCAAGGCCAGCATATGTTGCATAAGATCACATTTTAAAAAGTAATGAGTAAATAAATCTTAACTCATTCTCTTGATGATACCATCTTTTATCCACTTTTCTGATTAAGATCACAGAAGACAAATAAAACCACTAGCTTTCCCACATACTGATGTAAATTAGGGTCCCAAGCTCTGCTGTCTGACTTTGACACCTCTGGCTCCTAAATATTTTAAATACTCACTTCCTCCTTTTTATTTATTCCCACTTCAATTCTAGAAAAAGTCTTCATTATCTCTCTCTTACAACAGGGCCACAACTCTCCTACAAATCAATCACTATGTCCTCAATATATCATCTATACATCTTCCAGTGTTAATCTTCATGATATGAAATGCCCAGTTATGTTTTTCTCATACAGCTATAATAATTCTCCATCTTTCCACATTGCATTTCTCAAAGTGATGCAGACAAAGTGGTAGATACTTGAGGTATACAATCACATCTATTGCTGAATTAATGCTCTAATTTCTTCCCTGATCTTTCCCAGCATTGGTGAATTAATATGTAATCCTCGGAAGGTGCTCTTTGCTCTCAAATATTCGTTTCTCAAACAAACTTGCACTTTTAGCTTGTAATTCCGGGACATTTATGTTTTGACAAATTTTATTCATTATTTATTGACATCAGAAAATTATTTTATTCAGGTATACACATTTGTGAGCATGCTCTTGCACATTCATGTTGGACTCACATATGTACAGGTACCCACAGAGACCAACTTTGGATGTTTGTCATTGGGTGTCAACAACTTGCTTATTGAGAGAAGGTCTCTTATTGGCCTTGTAGTCATCATGCAGGTTAGCTTTGTTGGCCAGGAAGCTCCAGGCCTCCTTCTTTCTATCTCTATCTCTGGAATTATAAGAGGCTGAAACCAACCCAATTGTTTTTTTTTTTTTTTACAAAGATTCTGGGGTCAATCTCAGTTAATTTTTTTTTCCTCAAAAGGCTTGTCCCAGACTGAGCTCTCCATCCCTGGGAAGTTGTTTTGAAGCTCATGACGTGAGTATTTAGCCAGCATTGAGAATCCATCTCAAGGAATGGATAAACAGTGTCCACCATCATCCAACCCCTACACACACTGAGCACACACTCATGCTCTCATTCACGTGTAGTGTAGGCACTTTTCTCCTTACCCCATCACATGCTTGTTCATTTACTGCAAGGTTTGTTTGACTGTTTCAATTAAGAACTAAATGTGTGTGGCAGGAGGAGAGAAATAGCTTAGTATGTAACAGCAGTGGCTGCTCTTCCAGATGACAGGTTTGTTTTCCTGTATTCACAAGATGGCTCACAACTGTCTGTAACCCTCATTCCAGGGGGTCAGACACACTTTCCTTGTGTCTATAGTCACTGAATGAATGCGGCACACAGACACATAAACTTTCTAAAAAATAAAATTTCAATGTAATTTAATGTTAGAAATACCTTCGTAATAAATCTTTCCGTTCTGTGATGTTCAAAAGAAAAACCCCGGGGAAAGAATATATATATCTGGCTGGATTTGGCAATTACATGAAAGTCTGAATTTTGAAAAAAGAGTCAGACGGGGAAGGCTTAGTTCTTCAGGCCAAAGGACCCCAGATGATTTCCATGACAATCAAACTGACATCTTCTACAGTAGCAGATGAAGGGTGTGCACCCTTTCTTCTTTTCTGTCCTCAGTAAACTGAATTTTCATGGGCAAAACATGGCATGTATCAGACATTTAATGAACAGATGAAAAACTAGTTTTTTCAGTATTGTTTAAGCACACACACACACACACACACACACACACACACACACTGCTTAAAGCAGAAAACTGACTAGAAAAATTTAAATCTGGCAATATTTCACATAATTCACTTCTATGAAGCAAACCAAAATCAGTGAAATGAACTATATGAAAAGCATCCTGCTTTTCTTTATCTCAATACATCCTCCTATATGCTCCCTTTGTCTTTTGTGGGAACAGCCTGAACCTGGTATCCTTTCACAATCTCTGCCCTACTGTCCCCTGAGTCAATGAGTTCCAGTGACATTATATGTAAGTAATGTCCAGAAAGAAGATGACAAGCTGGGCCTGAATCATTCAAAGATCAAGGGCGCTATTTGATCTTTCTCCCTAGTGCTGGTTCTGTACATTTGAAATAAGCTTATAAACTGAAGCAGGAAGATACATAGAGAAAAAGCAATGACACTCAAAGGGAAGCCTGGGCTGCAGTCAGCATGGTCGATGGCACAGTGAGAAGGAAACAGAGAAAAGCCGGGGCCAGTTGGATCACTGTGAGATTATAGAGATAAGTCAATACCAGCAAAAAGGGCTCTATATTTAGTCCGCTGAGGAAAATGTCAACAAGCTTTATCAGTTTATTTAAAGGTTTCCTATACTACTTAACCCCAACATCCTTTCCCTTGTCTTCTAGAGGCTGGCAAAATGAAACATGCTTAATAACCCCTACACTGTGAGCATCAATTTGTGTTTACTTATAGTGGGACTTCTGACAGTTCTTCTAGCAACAGTTCATGCTTAAACCTTAACCTTCCTCCAGTCAACCTCATATGCTTTTCAGAATCTATGAAAGAAACCTCACACCTCAGTCTAGTTATTCCTGTGTGCTAACTGCATGGAATACCCAAGATGTCTAGTCTCTTGCTGAATCACCTTATCCCATGCAATCATATCTATACATGTAGCTTGCCTCACCGGAACTGGACTCTTAGTTTGCTAATGCCATTCAGAGTCTAATATACATCTGCAGATTCCTAATTCCTAATATACTGTCTAGATGTTTACACTGGGAAAGTGAAAACAAAAATATGCTCCATTAAAAATCTTGAAGACACGATCAATCAGTAAAGGGTCTGCCACAAAACTATTAAAACCTGAGTTCAGATTTTTAACATAGGGTGTTGCTTTGTGAGCTGAATCTGTAACCCCGATATTGTGGTATTGGGAAGAGTATAACTGGAGTTTATTGATGGCCAGTGTAGCTGGCCAGTTTAGTGAGAAACCCTGTCTCAAAGACTAAAGAGGTTAGGCTAGAGAGATGGCTCAGTAGTAAAGAGCAGTTGTTTTTGTACAGGACCTGGGATTGGTTCCTAGAACTCCGCTGACTCACAATCTTCTGTAGCAACATCCTGTAGTGTCTAACCTCTTTGTCCTTTGTCAGGACAAGGTATGAACACAGTACACAGATACACATACAAGTAAAACACTTATACACATAAAACAAAAGTGAAGAAATCTAAATAGGTAAAGCAGGTTGCAAGTGATTATGACACCAGTGTTGGTCCCTGATCTCATATATAACTATATGTGTATCTGTGCACTCACGTACACACACACATATGCACAAACAAACAAATGCACATACACACACAAACAAACACATGCACACGCACAAGCATGCACACAAACACCACATCAAAATTAAAATGAAGAACAATATTGACAAAGTCATGGAAACCCAGCTGTTGTTTATAAAACAAGGTGTTGGTTACATATATATATATATATATATATGTATATATATATATATATATATGTAGAGAGAGAGCGCGCGCGCGCGCGCGCGAGAGAGAGAGAGAGAGAGAGAGAGAGAGAGAGAGAGAGAGAGAGAGAGAGAAGGGAGGGAGGGAGGGAGAGGGAGGGAGAGAAAGAGAGAGGCATAATATATATTTTATATATGTCACATATATACACGATACAAATATAAATAAAGGATAAAATCTAGTCAATGCTGGTTGTATTGACTAGGTTCTCAGTCATTTTTGTGCCTGCTGAAGACAGTACATG
This sequence comes from Micromys minutus, assembly GCF_963924665.1. Lineage (NCBI taxonomy): Eukaryota > Metazoa > Chordata > Mammalia > Rodentia > Muridae > Micromys > Micromys minutus. Next base: position 87,553,346 of record NC_137972.1, on the reverse strand, counting down.
TTTATAGAGAGGGCTTGAACAGGGTGCAATGTGTGGAAAGGAAAAGAAATTGAAAAAGCATGTTACAATATCTCCTTCAAGAACATTTTCCTCAAAGTCCTAGCAACTGTCCTCCATCTCCTTCAGATTCTACTGTTGAACAGGAGGTCCACAAGCTGCTTAACAAGCCTTCAACAAATATGCTGCAGGAAACCCTCCCTCAGACACCTCCTGCCACAGCTAATCCCAGACTCTTCTGTTCAAGGTGTTTAATAAAACTATCATTTTTTCATTCTTCTCGGTAGTTCCATGAAGTACATCTCTCTGTCGTTACTTTCATCTAAGAAACTAAGTCTTGAAACTAGTTATCCAGGGTCAATTCTCCTGTTGATTTCCAAATCCTTGAGTTTTTCTCTGCTATATTGTGTTAAGAGTTAGGGTTTCTTTATATTGATTACAAATTTTCCCAAATCACTAATTGCCAATGATTACTGACAGTAAATACTGTACCAAGGTCAGACGAGAGTCAGAAACTCTAGTATGCTGTTGCACAGCAAGGTAGCTGTGGGTGACATTAGAGGATTTCAAAACTCCAGAGAAAGGATTCTAAAGGGTTTATTTATAAAAAGAAGAAAACTACTTGAGGAGATAAATGTTGGCCTGCTTTTGGACATTGCATGGCACATATAATTTTATAAGTAAAGGGTACCCAGTAAATACATACAATTTTAAATCAGCCTGAAGATAAACTTGCTCTAAAGCTGAAAGGTAAATAAAAATATTAAAACACTGAAATAAAAACATTGCTAGCAAATTTTTTTCTCTGTACAATGACTTACTTAAACATTTTAAAATCATGTTTTGTTTGGAAAGAACAACCATAGCTAATATTTGTCAATATGAATACCTAATTTATATAGTCACCATACAACAAAACATTACAACTTATTGGTGATAAGCAGTGTTACATATTAATGCAGGAGAATCACAATTTCAAGGCCAGGTCTTCTCTATGAATGCACATCCATTTATGCATATATGCACATATATGCATATATACATGCAATCACAAAAGGTCACATTAATTCAGTGGATTTTATATGTAAAATAAAATACCTATTTTACGCTTTTGTTTCTATAATTCCCTAATCTCCAAGTTTTCATTTTTAATATGAAATCAAATAAAATCGATACGAACAACCATGTGCTCAGTGAAAAATTCAAGGATCTAGGTCTGTAATTGATTATATAAGTGGTTTTACACACCCATGCCAGATAATGAAGAACTGAGAAAAGTGCTTTGGACTTCATATGATGGCTCTTCTTCAGCTTTTGTGTCTCAGCCTGTCTGAAACATCTGTATTACAGTCTTTGCCTACAAAGGCACTCTAATCTTTGACACCCCAAATTGGGATAATTTGGTTTTGAGTGACTTAGGTTTATTTATGCAATTACCTCTGTTGATCCAAATATTCATAATGAGAAAGCATTTTTCTATGCATACACACACACACACACACACACACACACACACACATGCACACATGCATACACATAAAATAACAACAAAATTAAGTGGAAAGTGGAGCACTCCTCCATTGTTGGTGGGATTGCAAGCTGATATAACCACTCTGGAAATCCCAGATACACCACTCCTGGGCATATTTCCAAAAGATGCTCCAACACATAACAAGGACACATGCTCCACCATGTTCATAGCAGCCTTATATTATCATAACCAAAAGCTCGAAAGTACCCAAATGTCCTTCAACAGAGGAATAGATACAGAAATCGTGGTACATTTACACAATGGAGTACTACTCAACTATTAGAAACAATGACTTCATGAAATTTTTAGGCAAATGAATGGAACTAGAAGTGATCATCCTGAGTGAAGTAAACCCAGTCACAAAAAAACACACATGGTATGCACTCACTGATAAATGAATAATAGCCCAAAAAACTCAGACCCAAGAAATAATTCACAGACTTTATGAAGCTAAAAAGGAAGAAAGACCAGAATGCAGATGCCTCAGTCTTTTTTAGACGGGAGAACAAAACACTCTTGAGATGAAATAAAGGGCAAATAGAGGAACAGGAATAGAAGTAAAGACTGTTAAAAAAAAAGAATGTGATAGCTATTCCTTTGTAGATAAAAGAAAATTTATGAAAAAAAAAAAAAGAAGTAAGGATCATTCAGAGACTGTCTCATCTGGGGATCCACTCCATATGCACCAAACCCAAGCACTACTGCTGATGCCAAGAAGTACTTACTGGCAGGAGTCTGATGTGGATGCCTCCTCAGAGATTCTGCCAGAGTCATAGAGACACAGTTGAGGATGCTTGAAGCTCACCATCGGACTGAACATGGGGACCCCAATGAAGGAGCTAGAGAAAGGACTGAAGGAGCTGAAAGGATCTGCAACCTCACATGGGAAGAACAACATTATCAACCAACAAAACCTCCAGAGCTCCCAGGGACTAAAACACCAAAGAGTGAGCACACATGGAGAGACCCATGGCTCCATTTGCATATGTAGCAGAGGACAGCATTGTCTGGCATCAATGGGAAAAGAGGCCATTGAAGGTGTGTTTTCAGAGTTCAGGGGAATGCAAAGAGCTGAGTTGGGAGAGGGGGGATGGGAGAGGGTGCACCTTCATGAAAGCAAGGTGGGTGAAGTAGGGAGGGTAGTGGGTGGAAAGAGAATAACATTTCAAATGTAAATACATAGAATATCCAATAAAATGAAAAAGAGTCAATAGGAAAGCATGTTATAGCTCTATCAAATATTAGATTCAGAAAGATGTTGAAGCTTTTGGAATCTGAGGAAGATGTGATCATGTATAGATTGTCAGTGTAATTCATTTTTTTTTCTCAATTATTTATTATCTGAAATACCCAGATGGTTTATAGCCTCTGTGGAGTTGATAATATACTGAGACACGTTGACTTTAGCTTCATATTGCCTCCAGAACAATTAAAAAGAAAAAGAGAACAAAATGTGAAATGTCTTGAGTTTTCATTGAATTGCACTGAATTCCAATGTGAGCTTCTCTAACTTTTAGAGTATATTCTCATATTCATGTTAGGATAACTGCTAAGTAATAAAAATGACTAACAAATGCAATTTATTTGGAAGAATCAGACTGTAGTTCACAGACAAACACCCTTGAGAGATATCTGCCAAGGGGCAAGTCCAGAGTAGGTAAAGCCTTTACTGAAACCATCATCTGCAATTGTCCTCAGCTGAGACCACAGCTACCTCTGTGTAGCCATGGTGAGTTGTAGATTCTGTTAATGATGTTCTCTTGGGCAGATATAAAACTTTACTTCAACCCACTTTAGGAAATCATTTTTAATATAATTTCACAAGTAATGACCCCTTCAGGGTCCAGAAAAAGACAAAAAGAATATATGGACTTCAATAGACAACTATGTTTTATTTCCCCCTCTGGGAAAGAAAACTGCATCAATATGATAGTAGTCTCTGGGAAGTAGTACATGCATTCCTTAGTATTTTTATATATTTTTATTACATCTGTTTCATTCTCTCAGAAGACTGAATTCTGTACTTTCATTTTCAGGCAGGCTCCAGCTGCCAGAAAAAAAAAATAACATGGTTTGAACTTATACAATACTGCATTTGCAAAAATGTTTGAAGTCATTTCCTATCATATTAAAAACATTCCAAATTAGTCCATATAATCAAGCTGGATATTAACAGCAAAATCCATAAATAATTTCTCTAATTTATAATTAAAAAATTAATACAGTTTAGCAGAAGTTGTTGCAATCATCCAAAATGTATATTTATCTGCTTCATAGATATTTCTATTTAGAAGCTGTTTGTTTCTTTATGACTTGAAACTGAACTAACATTAGAATTTGTCAGTTATTTTGGAACACAAGGTTCAAGAAACCTTCCCACTTACCCTCTCTTCTAAAACCCAGCTGTGCTGTCACACGTCTGGACCCAGATTATTATATATAAAATGGTGAGAAATAATTATATTGGTTATCCCAACTACTTCAGGTTAAATCTTAACAGCTGCAAAAGCTTAACTATAGACATCTAGAGAAATAGCCGCAACCAAAATTACTCAGCTAAACTCCGTCTAAACTACTACAAGTGAATAAGGAGCTAAGTGATTGTTTATAGTTCTAAGTCATTGAGTGTTAACTGCCTTATTATGCAACAAGGAACTAAGAGATTAACTCTGCATGAGTCCTGTGTCTCTGGCAAAGTTACTGTTCTTTAACTTTCTACATGCCTAACATAATCTGCAGTGCAGAGTAGTTACTCAGTAATAAATTTCTCAACTTACTTGAGTGTTCTATAGCAATAAAAATGAAGAGTTGACATTTGGCAGTTAATATCATCTAAATGATTTTCAGAAATAATCAGCTCACATCCATCATATCAAATAGCATGAACATTTCATAGGAATATTGACATATAAAGGAAAAATGACTGCTAAGATGATTATAATCTTAGATTAACTGTATAGTCTCCAATGAATGCAGCTGTGGCTAGAATTGATCATAATGTGAACGTTAGATTCCATGTTTTCCTCCCATTTGGTTTGGTTTGGGTTTTCTTTTTCAATTTTTTAAATTAGATACTCTCTATTTACATTTGAAATTTTATCCCCTTCCCCTACCCTGCTTCTATCTCCCCTCCTCCTCCACTTGTCTTCAGGAAGGTTCACTCCCTCGTAATCACCTTCTCCACTTCATTGCCTTGTCATTCCCCTGCATTGGGAAAACATGCCCTCCCTGGACCAAAGGCCTCTTCTCACATTGATGTCAGACACTGTTATCTTCAGCTACACATGCAACTGGAGCCATGGGTCTCTCCATGTGTGCTCAGTGGTTGCTGTTTTAGTCCATGGGAGTTGTGGAGGGTTTGGGTGGTTAATAATGTTGTTCTTCCCATGAGGTTGCAACCCTTTCAGCTTCTTCAGTCCTTTCTTTAGCACCTTTATTGGGGTCCCTGTGTTCAGTCTAATAGTTAGATGCAAACATGCTTGCTGTATCTGTATAACTCTGGCAGAGCCCCTAAATAGGCATCTGTATCTGGTTTCTGTCAATAAGTACTTTTGGCATCAGCAACAGTGCTTGGGTTTGGTGGCTGCATGTGGGGCAGATCGCTGGGTGAGGAAGCCTTTGAATGATGTTTTTTTTTTTCAATCTCTGTTTCTGTATTTAACTGTGCATTTCTTTCTGTCAGTGTTTTGCTCTCTCTCCTAAGAAGGACTGAGGCATCCCCATTTTGGCCTTCCTTCTTCTTCTTCTTCTTCTTCTTCTTCTTCTTCTTCTTCTTCTTCTTCTTCTTCTTCTTCTTCTTCTTCTTCTTCTTCTTCTTCTTCTTCTTCTTCTTCTTCTTTTTTTCTTTTGAGCTTCATAAGGTCTATGAATTGTTTCTTGGGTATTGAGAGCTTTCTTGGCCTAGTGTCTGCTTATCAGTGAGTGCATACCATGTTTGGTTTTTTTTTTGTGATTGTTTTACCTCACTTGGGATGAAAGTCTCTACTTCTATCCATTTGTCTAGAAATTTTATGAAGTCATTGTTTCTAATAGCTGAGAAGTACTAAATTTGTAAAATACCACACTTTCTGTATCCATTTCTCTGTTGAAGGACATCTGGGGTTTTTCCAACTTCTGGCTATCATAAATAAGGCTGATATAAACATGATGGAACATGTGTCCTTGTTATATGTTGGAGTAACTTTGGAGTATATGCTCAGTCATACATACATATATGAAAGAAATCTACATGGAATCACTAAATAACATATGAGGCAAATCTGAAACTAGGTTTCTCTCACCAGCCAATGAAACATTCAGTGCTAGAAATGGGTTTATGAAATGGTTAGCCAAAGCAAAGTCAAACAACCTAAGGTATTTCCAAAGCTATGGCTCTTTGCAAATTGACAAGTTCCCACAGCTGGAGATAGTATCTACTAACTCACAGAACATAGAGAAATCAATCTGGAGCCTAAGAGCCTGAACTCCTACTGGTTCTGCATGCTAGAGGAGAAAGTTAGATACTAACCAAGCCTATGCCCTATGATGGTTATGTACCTGTAAGAAACTCCATCACCATACTGACACAGTTGTAAAACTAACCAACCACTAACTGATTGGACTTAAAGCCCATTCCATGAGATGAACCCCATACCCAATACTGCTCAGGTGACAAGAACCTCAGAATAGATGGGCCAGGCATCTAAGGAAAAATCAAATTCTATCGTTTTACCAAAGGAACATAGCAGTACAATGACTTACAATGGCATTCTGCTATACTCACAGGTCAGGTTCTGCTCAGCCATCACTGAGAAACTTCAACATAGAGCACAAGCAGAAGGGACAAATGCAAAGACCCACAACTGGTTGATGTACATAGAGTGAGACACCCAGCATTAAATGGAATGTCTCTACCAATACCCACCACCCAAGAACTCAAGGAAACATATAAAGGAAGAGGCAAACAAAATGTATGAGCTGAGGCACATAGCAGACACCAACAAAACAAGGCCCTTCAAACACTGCAAGACTGACACACACATGAGCTCAGAGACTGTGGCAGAGTACACAGGCCTTGTACAGTTCTAAGACAGATGGTATGCAGCACTGTGAGAGAAAGTGGATATACATCCTCATCTGTGATCTAGAATGTGTATTCAATCAATAAACTGTACAAAGGAAAGGAGTTTTCTCCAAACGTTCCACTAGGGACACAGACCATGCCTACAATTAGGTGGACAACACAAGTGAACTAAATGTTATTTTTGAATTTTCTTTTTCCTAGAGATACTTTGTTGTTTTTATTTACCTGGGTTTATGTCTTTTGGGAATTTTTGTCTATATGAAGACATGTGTTTCTGCATCAATATATGTTTCTTGTGTTTTATAGTTTCATTTATGTTCTGGTTATTATTTTTCTGTTCATTTTTTGTTTGTCCTATTCAGATTTATTTGTTTTTATTTATTCACAGATTATTGTTCTTTATTTTTCTTTTTTAGTGTCTGTTTATTTTTCTAGTGAAAAAAAATAAGAAAGGGTTTAGAATTGGTTGAGTGGGGAGACACTGAGGATCCGGGAGTAGAAGAAAGGGAAACAAACTTTAATTGTGTTATTTGGGTTATTGGTATTTAATTTTGAGTTCTCTATAAATTTTGGGTAATACCTTTCTTTCAGATATATTGCTGGTGAAGATCCTTTCCAAATCTGTAGGCTACCATTATGTCTTTTTGACAATGTCCTTTGCCTTACAGAAGCTTGGAAGTTTCATGTCATCCTATTTATCAGTTGTTGATCTTAGAGCCTGAGCAATTAGTGTTCTAAGTTCTAACAACTTCTAAAAAGTTGTTTCTTGTATTAATTCATTCAAGGGTATTAAAAAATGAGACACAGAGATAAACAGAGAATTCTCAAAAATGAGATGCTTCTTGAATGTGGAGAAACACTTTTAAAAATGTTCAAAGTCCTTAGTTATCAGGGAAATGCAAATAAAAACAACTCTGAGATTCCATGTAAAACTGGCCAAAATGGCTAAAATCAAAACTCGAGGGATAACACATGATGGTGAGCATGTGGTGCAAGGGAAACACTCCTACACTGCTGGTGTTTGTACAAACCTTTGCAAACAAATTTGGTATTTTCTTAGAAAACTGGGAATTGATCTACCTCAAGACCCAGCTACATCACTCCTGAGTATGTATTAAAAAGAGGCTTCACCATCCAATAAAGACTATGTTCATAGCAGCTTCATTTTAATAGCCTGAAACTGGATACAACCTAGATGTCCCTGAACTGAAGAATGAATAAAAAAATGTGATACATCTACACAATGGAATACTATCCCGCTATGTAAAACAAAGACATCATAAATTTTCTAGGCAAATGAATGGGTCTTGTGAATATCCTGAGTAAGGTCACTCAATCCCAAAATGATATTCAAGGTATGTATTATAATTGGACATTAGCCATAAAATACAGGATGCCCATGCTATACTACATAGACCCAAGGAGGCTGGACAAGAAGGAGGGCACAAGCAAAGATGCTTGAGTCTTATTGGAAGAGGAAATGGAATGCTTATGAAAGGTGGATAGAAGAAATGAACTGGGTGGGATAGGTGATAGGGATGCGAGTGGGGGGATTCAGGGTTAAAAATGGGAAGGGCAGGTGAGATGGCCCAATGGCCAGGAGAATAAATGAAAATCTTCATTGGACTTGGGAGGGGAAGTAGGAGACATATCCAGAAAGAGAAGGAGACCTGGAGTTAGGGGAGTGCACAAGAATCAATGGGGTGCCTTTTGCTGTGACTCACAGCATTGGGTATATGGATCCTTGGGAAACCAGGCAGGAACCCAGGTAGAGATATAGAGACATCAACCCATCTACAAAACTTTTGACCCAAAACTTATTTTGTCAATAAGTAATGCAGTGACTGCGAATGGAGACAAGTGAGGGAATAGCCAACCAATAACTGGCCCAACTTGAGACCCATCCAATGCACAAGCACCAATCCCCAATACTATTAATGATACTTCGTTATGCCTGCATATAGGAGTCTAACAGGACTGCCCTCTGAGAGGCTCCACTGACCAACTGACTCAGACAGATGCAGACACACGCAGCTAATCATTGGATGGAGCTTGAGAACTCTTATGGAAGAACAGCAGGAAGAATTGCAGCCCCATAAGGTGATGAAAACTCCACAGGAAGATAGAATCAACCAACCTGAACCATTGGGGCTCTCAGAGCCTAAACCACCAACCAAAGAACATATACAGGCTAGAGCTAGGCCTCCCTACACATATGTAACAGATATGCAACTTGGTCTTCATGTGGGTCCTGAACAACTGGAGTGAAGCTATCCCAAAAGCTGTTGTGTATATGTGAGTTATGGACTTCTAGCTGGACTACCTTGTCTGGCCTCAGTGGAAAAGAAAATGCCTAGCCTTGAAGAGACTTAAAGTTTGAGGGTTTGGGATACATAGAAAGCTCCCCACCTGTTCAGAGGAAAAGGGGAGAGAGGGATGGGAGAAGGATTATGGTAGGGGTGACTGGGTGGGGGAAGGTGAGCAGGAGGTAAAGTTGTCAAGTAAAAAATAAATTTAAAAAAACAGAATAGATTTCCCTTAAATAGATCTCTCTCCCTCCCCTTCCTATTAGTAAACCCACAGGTATCTAAACAAGACAAACTTAAATGGAACAAACTAAACAGATATGAAGAACCCAAGGAGAGACGTACTTAATCATCAGGTTTCCTTTGCCTTTCCTTCTTCAGGGATACTATTTAATGAGAGTATCTCACATCCATACCAGGGCTTATTATAGATCATGAAGATGAAAATGTCTCACATGCCAAAGTAGAACAGAGGCCAAAGAAAATAAAACACAAACTGCAGAGTCACTGTGTTCCCCGCATGTAAAATAAAACTTGAACCATGACATTCTCAGCCTTAAATAACAATGTGAATAAGCCTCTAAGCTAGTTGCAGCACTCAACATCAGTTTTGGGAGCACAGTCTACACAATAAAGTCTAACAAAAAATAATAAAACACTATGTTTGACAATCTCTTAAGGCTACTCTGTCATTGCATGAGCTGTGGTTTTTAAAGGGTCCTGAACAGTTAGCCTACAGTTTTCGCAAATCATTTCTTAGATCTGTTCTGCATTTTGGGGAAATGAAACTGAATGTGTGGCCTGTGTGGGTGTTTTCATTTGATGCTTCCTCGGGAGATAGGTAAGCCCCAAGGGCATCTTTTGAATTTGCTATGCAGGGCCATAGGATTGATTACACCTATTTTCAGCTCAGAGTCGAGATATGGCAGGAAGAGTAAATTCTATTTTCTGTTTTCCTAAGAGGAACTAAACTTTTCCTGATTTGCTGCTTTCATTTTCTGTCTTCCTTTCTGCACAACACTTAAAAACAATCTCTCACAACATATAAAATTATCTCTGCCTCTGTCTCTCTGTTTCTCGGTCTCTGTCTCTCTGTCTCTCTGTCTCTCTGTCTCTCTCCCTCCCTCCCTCCCTCCCTCCCTCCCTCCCCCCCCTCTCTCCATCTTTCTCTTCTCCCTTCATCTTCTTCCAAGATTTCAGGACTTACGGCATACAATGCATTTTATCCATTCCTCTGGCCTATTTGGAATAAAATGTCTTTCTCCACTGCTGGTTAAATCCCAGGCATACACCATACACATTGAAGGGAAACTCTGAATCTGGAAGTGTAAATCTTGATCACAGCTGTCCTCTTCAGCAAGTGTTTAATGTTCTCTTGAATAATCCTTTGCATATTCTGCAAAGATTTCTGGGTGTACTTTCTTTGTTCTTTATTTTTCTGTCTGTAACTAGGCTCTTCTGATTACTGTGGTCTCCTGTTTCTTTTTAGAAATATTCCATTTTACCCACATGGGTCATTAGAAAATATAAAAACATAATTTTTATAACACAATACATACTATATATTATTTATAACACTACAAGTTGAAAATGAACATTATGGAAATCGCAACAGCTAAACATAAGGATTAAAGAAGGAAAGATAATGCCCTAAGTGAATTCATGGTAGTAAAAAGTCAAGTTAAAAAAAAGTTCATTTTGTGATTATAATTTGTGATTGTAAGAATAAGCAAAGTAAACCCAACTTAAAGTTATATATTATTTCTATTTATGTCATTATGATAAAGAGTTCTACTTTGTAATCTTAAAATGTCCTAATTGGAGAGTTTTATAGAAATACTTCCACTGAGAGCAACTATGATAAAGATTTTTGCAAACTGAATGCATTTTTTTCAAAGCAGCAACAGACTTTATTCAATATTAATGGGAATTGCATGTTCCATTATGACATTAGCACAAAAAATAATATATTTAATTTATTTTATCTTTTAACTGTTGCTATTATTCTGTATATAGGTAAAATGCATAGGCGTGTAAATTATGTCTGTTAACTTCCAAAATGTTACATAATAATCAAATACTTAAATTTATTTCTCACTGTTCTTCCTTTAAATTAAATGCATCAGAATCAATGTGATTTTTATTTTACATAGGTCTGCCATGTGTCTCTTACTGCAGTATTTTTATTTTATTTAATGTACTGAATTTACAAAAATAAGGCACAAACATTTTATACTTAATATAAAATGGTGTGCAGGACAGGACAAACTTAAGAAACAAGCTCATAGTCAATTCATTTGTCAAACATCAATTATCTAAGAATTTTATTAAAATTGTTAATTATGTGTATGTTTGTGTGTGTATGTATTTATATGTATTTATATGTGCATTTGAATGCAGTAACTATTATAGCAGAAGAAGGTGAGGGATTCTCTGAAAATGTAGTTGTACTTTTTTATTCTAAAAACACGAATGTGAATTGTATATGACCTTACTAAATTGAAAAACTGTTTCAGAGTAAGATTCTTAGGAAACATCTTCCAAATGTACATGTGTATTTTCTTGTCTCTGCACATTCTTTAGTTTTTACTTAGCCTTTTAAAATAAGAACAGTGAACATTTTATACACTTGCACATAACTTTAAGGTATCACCCACTTTTACAAGGCCAGTAATTCAGTTGAATGGGGCAAGGCTTATATCAGTGTTTCTAACCTTCTTTGGTCATGTAAACAGTAGAAACATTCAAAAGAGTTTCCAGCTTAAACAGCACACTGAGAGAGACAGAAATAAAAAGTGTTCCCCTTGGCACATCTCACCATCTAAATTTGATTAATAGCAGCCATGCTGTGCTCATTACTGCGCTGTAAAACATCCAGTAGATTGCATCAGCAAAGGACCAATGGCAAGAAATAACAAAGCTGTGGTTTTGAAGATGCTTAGTGTCACAAATGTTTTAATTGTGAATAGAATTGTGACAGAAAGGAATAGAAGGGTATTCCTTTCACCGGTTAAACGTGTGGGACTCATATTGTACTTACTTTGTTTTCCTCGATTTCTATACTTTTTTTGATTTATGTGCTATGCATTTTCATCTCACTTACCCTGTCACCAAACTTTGCCTCCTCTCTGTTTACCCAGGTTTTCTGTCTTCTTTGTTTATTTTTTAAACACACCAAGTACAGTTTTTGCTGCATATACACTGGTGGGTATGCTTTCCAACAAAGCATGATCAACTTTCCTGCAGCCAAATCTTGAAGAATAATGATTCTCTCTCCCAGAAATTATCAGTTGGCAATAGATGCTTGGCTAGAGATGGAACTTTATGGCCATCTTTATTCTCCATGCTGGGACTTGGTCTAGTGTGAGCTTGCACAGATGTTGTCCATGTTGTCACAATTGCTATCAGCTCTTGGGTGTAATTCATCCTGCTGAGTATGGAAACAAATATGTTCTTGTAATCATCCACAATACCTGGCTTTTACAATATTTTAGAACACTTTTCTGCAACAAACCCTGAGCTCTGGAGAAAAGGGGTATGTTACGAATATTTGAATCAGGATGAAAATTTCTTAGCCCATCGTTCACCATTCCATGATTAATTGTGATTTCTTATGTTCATCATTGTTGGGATTCTGTAAACCCCACCCCACAATTACCTGACAGTAGCCAGGTATGCTCTGCCCCAGTGACCTGACACTATAAAAGGGGCTGCTTGCCCCCTCCTCTCTCTCTTGGCCTCTCTGGCCTCTCTAGGCCTCTTGGCCTCTTGCAGCCTTGCTCTCCCACCCCTACCCCTCCTCTTCCCCTCCTCTTCCCCTTCCCTTCCCCTTCCCTTCCCCTCTCTCCCTCCATGTGCTCATGGCTGGACCTCTACTCCTCTCTCTCTCCCTCCCTCCCTCCCTCCCTCCCTCCCTCCCCCCCTCCCTCCCTCCCTCCCTCCCCCCATCCCCCTCTCTCTCTCCCCCTCTCTGTCTCTACTACCCTCTTAACTCTCCCATGACCTGAATAAACTCTATACTGTATTATACCGTTGTGTAACTGGGGAAAGGAATTCTCAACATGGGACCCCCAGAGCCATCTCCCTTGCCCCCAGGCCTTGCTGCACCTCCATGGGCCATGTGCCCCCAACTCCCTTCATCCTTCACCTAACATTGGTGCTGAAACCTGGAATGTTATCTTTTCACAACATTGGTGCCCCGTGACTTTTCCTTTCAATGGCTTTTTCTTTCATTGGTGCCCCATCATCTTTTCCTTTCAATCATTATCTACTACAAAAAGTGGCTTCTCTGGTGGGGGGGTTAAGGGACACAATTATGTATAAGCCTAATGATAAGACAGTAGTAGTCAATTTGATACTGTGTACATTAAGCAAGATAATAGTAGTAGTTTCTTCCCTAGGGTTTATGTCTATCCAAAGATTTTTGGAAAAGAAAAAAAAAACATTTGAAGTATAAACACAGAGAACCATTAATGGTGACAACTGTGAGTTTCAACATATGGGGCATTCCTTATATTCAATCAGAAAGAAGTCAATTGCTCCCATGAAGTGAGTATTTCAGAGAAAGGCACATAAAATCTTGTCCTGTTATCAGTTGCCTATACAAACAGACTCATGCCTTCAGTACTATGCCATGGCTTCCATGAAAGAAATTATCTTAATTTATTTTTTGAAAAATATTTAAAATAAAATTAGATAGCAAATGTGGCACTATATTATTTACTTTTATGTTGCTGTGATAAATTACAATCACCAAAAGCAATGTAGGTAAGATTTCAGGTTGGCTTGTGCTTCCAGATGTTTCTAATGGTGGGGAAGACATGGTTGAAAGTGTAGGAAGCTGCCAAATCATTTTATTCAGCCACACATGAATACATGAAAAATAGATAGAAAGGGAAAGTACAGAAAATGTACCAACAACTAGAGATTAAACAACACACCTTTGAGAGGTAAATGGTTTCTAAAAATCAGTAAATATGTTCACAAACTCTTAAGATTGAATACAAAATAAAATGCAACATATCAGAACTTTCATAATACATCAAAAGCAGATCTATGAGGAAAATTATTAGTTATTAGTACTAATTTTAAAAATAAAGGAATCATAGGAGAAGCACCTAACAATGTAAGTTAAGATCCTAGAAAGACAAGAGGAGATTTCTGAGGACAGAAAGAAGAAATAAAGATTGGAACAGAAACCAAAATAAGGGAGACTAAGAGAACAGTGCAAAGAATCAATCAAATAAAAAATTAGCTCACTGAAAAGATAAGCAAGATTGGCAAATAATTAGCTATACTAACCAGAAGAAATCAAAGTTACACAAATTAATACAATTAGAGAAGATTGTTGAGCAGCAAACCGATGTTAATGAAATTAAAGAGATCATTAAAGAATGCTTTGAAACCCTAAATTCTAATTAACTTGAAAAGTTGAAAAAATGGTTATATATTTAGTCACTAATAACAAATTATAATTAAACTAATATTATTAAAACTTAGGTCTGTATTAAGCAATGATATTGTGTGGAGAGCATTTTTGGCACCTCTGGACAGTTGGTGGCGGGGTAATATTAATTTTACCAGGACACTGAAGTTGGCCCAGGCAGGAACTTGGCTTTCAGTGCTATGCCCTAGAAAGGCCCTAACTAGTACATTTGCATCTGAAGTTCAGGGAGGAACTCTAAGGACTGAAGCCCAAGAAAGTACATTTGCATTTGAAATATAGCTCCGGACAGGGCAGATTCAGTGAATGTAGACAGCAGCGGTCTCTTTGATCACCATTTGTCCCTGATCTTCACACCTGGTCTCCAAAAAGACAGTTACAGGATCTTTGATTGTTAACTTGCTGGTTCCCTGTCTCAGAACTAATGTTATCTTTCTGCATGTAATTAAAGTGGTTTATAAGAGGACTAATAAACAAGGCCTTGCTTCAGCCTCAAAGTTTTCAACCTCAAAGCTGGCCGAAGTCAATGTTGAGCCTTTAACTAACTTGTCTTTTTTCTTTCAATCCTCGCTTCAGCTCTGGGGAACACGTGTTGTTTGTTCAAGCTGGCCCCGGACAATATTGAACAGTAACAGAGTCTCAAATTTCAAAGATAAGTTCAGGAACAGAAGAGTTGACTCTGTGGTTAGTATCAGAAACGACACCTATAAAATCACACTAGCATGATGCCCAAACACGAACTGAACAAACCTGATACCAATGAGCATGCGCAGAGACTAGGAGCATCCACAAGTCCTCAACCTTACGCAAAGAACTGCAGGCCACTTAGGAAACCTGAAGTTGGAAGATGTGGTCTTTCCCTGGAAGGACACACCAAATAGTGTCCAAAATGTGAGGCTGAAAACATACAGACAAACAGTCTTAGGTAAAGTCAACAGGCTATATTAGGAACATACATGTCAAATAACTATTTTTCAGAAAGGCCACGAATTTGAAAAAGAATAGGGAGAAGTATGTGGAAGAGATTTGAGACAGGTCAGGGGAAGGAGAAATGTTGTAATTAAATATAATCTTAAAAATAAAATAAAATAATATAATATAAAGGAGGGTATACTATTCTTGCAAAGGACCTGAGGACCCAGTATCCATGCCAGGTGTTTTTTTTTTTTTTTTTAAATTGGATATTTTATTTATTTATATTTCAACTCTGCAAACCCCCTATCCTATTACCCCTTACATTATTTCTATGAGAGAGCTCTTCTGCCCACCCACCCACTCCCACCACACTGCCCTAGCATTTCTCTACATTGGGACTTCAACCCGTCACAGGACCAAAGGCCTCCTCTCCCATTGATGCCAGATAAGGACTATTTAGCTCGTCCAGTTCTTCCCCTAACTCATCCATGAGGGTGCCTGTGATCAGTACCGTGTTGGCTTGGAGCAGCCACATCTGTAAGGTCAGGATCTGGCATAGCCTCTCAGGAAACAGCTGTATCAGGATTCTGACAGCAAACACTTCTTGGCATCAGCAATAATATCTGGGATTGGTGTGTGCATGTGAGATGGATCCCTAAGTGGGCAGTCTCTGGATGGCCTTTCCTTCAGTCTCTGCTCTACTCTTTGTCCCTGTATTTCCTTTAGACAAGGGGTATTCTTGGTTAAAATTTTGGAGGTTGGAGGGTGGCTCCATTCCTCAACCAGAGGGCCATGCTGAAACTCTGGGTATGGTCTTGACAGGTTCTTCCTCCCATTTGGGGAGTATTTAAGCAAATGTCATCCCCATGGGTTTCTGGGAGCCTTTGCTGGAACATTCTGGTTGTTATCTCCAGTTCCACATCCCCCATTGCTACACAAAACTGTTCAAATTCCTGATCCTCGTTACACCTCCTCGATTTCCACACATACCTGGTTCTGTCCCTTTTCCCCCTCCTCCTCCTCTCCTGGGGATATACCCAAAAGATTCTCCATGCCAGATGTTTTAATGCTGACTGAAGTAGTCTGGTACCTTTGAACTTCAAGTACACCTACACTTGCATGCACACACATGCCTACACACATATTGAATATGCAAACTTAGACACATGCTTGCAAGTGTGCACGAGTGTGTGCGCACGCAAGCGCGCGCGCACACACACACACACCACTATACAAACAAACAAAAGTAATAAAAGAAAAAAAAGTAAAGTTAAAAAACAACTAGATTTGCTTTTGAAATTTATGGGATTATTAAAAAAAAACAAACAAACAAACAAAAAAAAACTATACCAATGTTCCACAAGTGGTTCATAAAGTAGAAACAGAAGTTTGATAATAAGCTCATTTTTTAAAACCATCCTCATCCTGATATCTAAACTGAAAGGGAAAACTAAAAGATGTAAAGTGGTGATGGGGAAAGATAATAGGGGAGGAAGGAAGCACAGAGGAAAGAAGAAAGAAAGAAGCAAGTGAAAGGAGAAATCAAATAAGGAAGAAGAAAGAAAATAATCTAGCAATTTTCTAGATGAACATGAGTGTTAAAATTCTCCATAAAAGGGCTGGCTCATAGAGGCTGAGCAACTGGTGAGTGGGAGACCTAGGATGCTGGGGAGCAGAGAGATCTCTGAGGAGTGCTCACGGAAAGTGTTCATCCTAACTTGCCCTGCCCTGCCTTGCCCGATCCAGCGATTGGGAACAGAAAATTAGAACTTCTGTTTCCACCCGGAGGCAACTTCAGGACACAGAGCGGAGCCTGGCCTAGCTGCCACACGGAACGGCGGCTGGCTCATAGAGGCTGAACAACTGAGACTATGAAAGCTAGAAGAGCCTGGACAGACATCATGCACTCCTTAAGAGAGCACAAGTGCCAGCCCAAGCTGCTATACCCAGCAAAACTATCAATCACCATCGATGGAGAGACAAAGATATTTCAAGACAAATCAAAATTCACACAATATCTGACCACAAACCCAGCACTACAACGAATTATAGGTGGAAAACCCAATACAAGGAGGGAAAATACAGCCTAGTAAAAACAAGAAAACTCCTAAACAAGAAAACTAAAAGAAGAAAAAAACACAGACACGACTCAACCCAAAAAAGCAATAATGGCAGGAAACAGAAAGAACTATTCCTTAATATCTATTAACATAAATGGTCTCAACTCCCCAATAAAGAGACATAGACTATCAGACTGGATACATAAACAAAATCCAGCCTTTTGCTGCATACAGGAAACTCATCTCAGAGACAGAGACAGACACTATCTCAGAGTAAAAGGGTGGGAAAAAAACTTCCAAGCAAACAGTTCCAAGAAGCAAGCTGGAGTGGCTATTCTAATATTGAATAAAATAAATTTCCAACCAAAAGTTATCAAAAAAGATAAGGAAGGACACTTTTTACTCATTACCGGGGAAATCTGTCAGGAGGAACTCTCAATCCTTAACATATATGTTCCAAATAAAAAATCACCCACATTCATAAAAGAAACTCTACTAAAGCTCAAAAAATACATTTCACCCCACACAAAATTAGTGGGAGACTTTAATACCCCACTCTCACCAATGGACAGATCAGGGAAACAGAAACTGAACAAGGACACTGCAAAACTAGCAGAGACTTTGAAACAACTAGAATTAATAGATATATACAGAACATACTATCCTAAAGTAAAAGAATACACCTTCTTCTCACCACCCCATGGCACCTTCTCGAAAATTGACCACATAATTGGACACAGAGCGAGCCTCCATCGATATAAGAAGATTGAAATACTCCCATACATCCTCTCAGATCACCATGGTCTACGGCTGGTCTTTAACAACAACAAAGACAACAAAATGCCCACATACACATGGAAACCAAACAACGCTCTGTTAAAGGATAGCAGGGTCAAAGAAGAAATAAAGAAAGAAATTAAGGACATTCTAGAATTCAACGAAAACAAAAATACAACATACCCAAACCTATGGGATGCAATGAAAGCAGTATTGAGAGGAAAACTCATAGCCCTAAGTGCTTCCAAAAAGAAACTGGAGAGAGCTCACATCAGCAACACAGCTAAATGCCCTAGAACAAAAGGAAGCAGATATACCCAAAAAGAGTAGGCGGCAAGAAATAATCAAAATTAGGGCAGAAATAGACCAAATAGAAACAAAAAGAACCATTGAAAAAATCAACAAAACAAAGAGTTGGTTCTTTGAGAAAATCAACAAGATTGATAAACCCCTAGCCAGACTAACTAGAGGGCAAAGAGAGAGTATCCAAATTAACAAAATCAGAAAGGAAAGTGGGGACATAACAACTGAAACTAAGGAAATTCAAGAAATCATCAGATCCTACTACAAAAACTTATACTCCACAAAATTGGAAAATCTGGAGGAAATGGACGAATTCCTAGACAGATACAAGGTCCCAAAGTTTAACCAGGACCAAGTAAATTATCTAAATAACCCTATAATACCTAAAGAAATAGAAGAAGTCATCAAAAGCCTCCCAACCAAAAAAAGCCCAGGTCCAGATGCGTTCAGTGCAGAATTTTATCAGACATTTATTGGGGATATAACACCAATACTTGCCAAACTATTCCAAAGGATAGAATCAGATGGAATATTACCCAACTCATTTTTTGAGGCTACAATAACCCTCGTACCTAAACTACACAAAGACCCTACAAGGAAAGAGAACTTCAGACCAATCTCACTTATGAACATTGATGCAAAAATACTCAATAAAATCCTCGCAAACCAAATCCAAGAACACATCAAAACGATCATTCATCATGACCAAGTAGGTTTCATCCCTGGGATGCAGGGATGGTTTAACATAAGGAAATCCATCAATGTAATCCAACATATAAACAAACTTAAAGACCAAAATCATATGGTCATCTCACTAGACACTGAGAAAGCATTCAACAAAATCCAACACCCCTTCATGTTAAAAGTCCTGGAAAGAACAGGAATCCAAGGCCCATAAATAACATAATAAAAGCAATATACAGCAAATCAACAGCCAACATCAAACTTAATGGCGAGAAACTTGAAGCAATCCCACTAAAATCAGAGACTCGACAAGGCTGCCCACTCTCCCCCTACCTATTCAACATAGTACTGGAAGTCCAGGCTGGAGCAATTAGACAGCAAAAGGAGATCAAGAAGATACAAATCGGAAAGGAAAAGATAAAAACATCACTCTTTGCCGATGACATGATAGTGTACTTGAGTGACCCCAAAAATTCCACCAGAGAACTCCTACAGCTGATAAACAAGTTCAGCAAAGTGGCTGGATACAAAATTAACTCAAACAAATCAGTAGCCTTCCTATACTCAAAGGACAAACATGTGGAGAAAGAAATTAGGGAAAAGGTACCCTTCACAATCGTTACAATAACTATGATATACCTTGGTGTGACTCTAACTAAGCAAGTGAAGAACCTGTATGACAAGAACTTCAAACCTCTAAAGAATGAAATTGAGGAGGATCTCAGAAAATGGAAAGATCTCCCATGTTCATGGATTGGAAAAATCAACATCTTAAAAATGGCCATCCTACCAAAAGCAATCTACAGATTCAATGCAATCCCCATCAAAATTCCAACCCAGTTCTTCATGGAATTGGAAAGATCAATGTGCAATTTCATATGAAATAACAAAAGACCTAGAATAGGGAAATCCATCCTCAACAACAAAAAAACATCTGCGGGAATCACTATCCCTGACCTCAAGCTATATTACAAGGCAATTGTGCTGAAAACTGCATGGTACTGGTACAGAAATAGGCATGTGGATCAATGGAATAGAATAGAAGATCCAGAAATGAGCCCTCATGTATATGGTCACCTGATTTTTGACAAAGGAGCAGTAAACATTCAATGGAAAAAAGACAGCCTATTCAACAAATGGTGCTGGTCCAACTGGCACTCAGCATGCAAAAGAATGAAAATAGACCTGTTCTTATCTCCTTGTACAAAGCTCAAGTGTAAGTGGATCAAAGATCTCCACATTAAATCAGATACACTGAAACTATTAGATGAGAAAGTAGGGAAAACCTTAGAACACATAGGCACTGGAGAAAATTTCATGAACAAAACACCAATGGCTCAAGCTCTAAGGTCAAAGATTAACAAATGGGACTTAATGAGATTGCAAAGTTTCTGTAAGGCTAAGGACATCGTCAAGAAAACAAAATGGCAACCAACAGAATGGGAAAAGATCTTTAACAACACCACATCAGATAGAGTCCTAATATCCAAGGTGTACAAGGAACTAAAGAAACTAGACACCAGAGAATCAAATAACCCTATTAAAAAATGGGGTACAGAGCTAAACAAAACGTTTTCAGTTGAGAAACACCGAATGGCCGAGAAACATCTCAGGAAATGCTCGACATCCTTAGCCATCAGGAAAATGCAAATCAAAACAACTCTGAGATTCCACCTCACACCAGTCAGATTGGCCAAGATCCAAAACTCAGAGGACAGCAGATGCTGGCGAGGCTGCGGAGAAAGAGGAACACTTCTCCAGTGTTGGTGGGGTTGCAAGCTAATACAACCACTCTGGAAATCACTCTGGTGATACCTCAGAAAGTTGGATATAGTACTACCTGAAGACCCAGCTATTTCACTTCTGGGCATATACTCCAGAGACACTTTAATACACAACAAAGTTATGTGCACCACAATGTTCATAGCAGCTCTATTTATAATAACCAGAAGCTGGAAGGAACCCAGATGTCCTTCAGAAGATGAATGGATACAAAAATTGTGGTACATATACACAATGGAATACTACTCAGCCACCAGAAACAATGACTTAACCAAATTCTTAAGAAAATGGCTGCATCTAGAGAACATCATCCTGAGTGAGATAACCCAGTCACAAAAGAACAGACATAATATGCAGTCACTGATAGTGGGATGCTAACGCCAGAGGCTTGCACTCCCCCAGAAACAACTCACAGACTGTATGAAGTCCAAGAAATAAAGAAAACAAAACAAAACAAAAAAATATTTACAAAACAAGAAAACTTTAACTATTTCCATGTTACATTTTGTTTTACATGCACTTTAGCTCATTGTAACTATTAAGTTTTCAAGGCATACAATCAAACCTTGAAAAAAATCAAGTACTGACTAAAAAATATATTCATATAGTTTTATGTAAAAATTATTTTAAAATCTTAAAAAAATGTACTGACAAAAAATGTATAATTTTAAGCAAAAAATGTTTAAAATCTGTACATTTATCTTTGCTTTGTAAAATAAAGTTGTAAAAAAAATATAAAAAAAAATAGTCTGTGAGATTGAACAGAAAGATCTTAAAAGTAAAGCCATAAATCAATAACAACTTTAAAAAAGATTTCATCATCCATAGCATGTGTGTGCTTAGACACACACAGAGATATACCTAAATAAAACTATTTAAAAAAAATTCTCCATAAAATGCTTGCAAACACTCTATAGTGTAGGTTTTCAAAAATAAGTATGCACCTACACACACACACACACACACACACACACACACACACACACACATATATATCAACCCCTTCATGTAAGGGTCAAAAAATATCACAGAAGAGAGAAAATCAAAATTGTAAGAACCAGAAAATCAGAAAGTCTTCTGTGAGATCTACTGCTAGAAATGACAGGGAAGCTACATGATGGAATCTTAACAATAAAGCTACCTAACCTAAACCTCAAGAAATAGAATACTAGATGCCTTGAAAAAAATGGGTGAGGAAATGTCACAAGTCCCCAACCTTAAATCAAGTTACAGGAAATTAACAGCTTCTAATAAAGGAAAAATTAGTCTTCACAGGGATGCATACCTATTTTCCAATACTGGGATATCAGATCAAAAACATAAAAATGCACACAAAACTTCATTCTTCAGCACAGTGCATTTGTAGATCTTCGCAAAACACTATCTATTCTACAACAGATTTATATAAAATAATACGTTTATAAATATAATAATTTTGACAATGATTATGATGAAAAGCAGCTAGGATTTTGAAAAAAAGTACATGAATAGGAGGGATAATTACAGGATAATATTTTATTTAAAGTTTCAAACTAAAAGTGAAATTAAAATCACCTATACAGCTAAGCTGATTCCATTCCAATAATATAAGAATATACTATACAAGATAAATCATGGAACAAATTGCATAAAGAGCCCAAGTGTTGAAATCCCACAATTATCTCAGTATATTCAGAATGTCTTTTAATAGAGCTGTGAAGAAGCTAAAATTAGAAGAAACACACTTTAATATATCCACGGCGACATACAACCCTATAGCCAACATCATCTTTTTTTCAATTTTTTTTGATAATTTTTATAGGATATTTTGTTTGTTTGTATTTCAAATGTTATTCCCTTTCTTGGTTTCTCCTCCACAGAACCCCTTTCACATCTTCCCCCCTGCTTCTATGAGGGTGCTTCCACCCCTACCCAATCCCTCCCAGCTCCTTGTGCTGGCATTCCCCTATACTTGGGCATCAAACCTTCACAGGACCAAGGGCTTCTCCTCCCATTGATGCAAGATAAATCCATCCTTTGCTACATATGCAGCTGGAGCTGTGGGTCCCTCCATCTGTATCTTTGGTTGGTGCTTTAGACCCTGAGAGCTCTGGGTGTCCTGGTTGGTTGATATTGTTGTTCTTCCAATGGGGCTGCAAATTCCTTTGGCTCCTTCTATCCTTTCTCTAACTCCTCCATTGATTTTAACATCATGTTAATAGAGAAAAATTAATAGCCCATCTCGAAAAGATGAGCCAATGCCATTCATTCTCCATTTCAATAACATCTAGTGCTCAAAGTCTTAGCTAGAGCAACAGAAAAAGAGGAAACAGTAAAATAAACACCAGTTAGAAAGGGGGATAAAATTATGCTCACTTGCATTTGACATGATCCTTTACATAAAATATTCTGGAAAATAAAATAACATGCAAAAGATATTTCCCAGAAAGTTCATTGATTTGGATAGGCTCAGAAAATTAGTGATATATTATAATCAGCACACAAATATCTAACACTTTTTGTGATTATTCAATAACGCATGTGTTCAGAAAGAAGTTGGGAGGACAAATGTATTAACTATATAGTCTTGATATAAAGAAACACAATAAAATTAAATGTTGGAATAAGCCTAACCAAAGAGCTTGAAGAACACTACAAGGCAGATTTTAAAACAGTAAAGAAGAAAGTGGCAAAACACATTTGCAATCATTAATTAATTTTGATTATAATAATTGGATCTATAAGTATCTGGAATATTAGTGAAGCAGCATAGAAGTGACACAAAGGCACAGGCATAGGCCACTGTCATTAAGAAAAGATTAGTGAGACGATTATACAAGTTCCTATTTTCTAATCAATGCTGACTTTGGAAGGGAAATCTGCTTTATGCTCTAGGTGATAGTTTTGAAAATAAAGCAAATTATAACAAGTATCATAATTTATTATAACACAATTATGTATATAACATGTATAAATAGTAATTGTATACATCTTAAATATACAAATATAACAATCAAATTGTGTATAATATATAATTTATGTGAATTATGATACATAATACAAAATATCCTAATATTATTAAATGTATATAATTATAAATATAAATATAATTGTGTGTTATGTCAAAATTATAATATATAGCAATATATATATAATATATAGCAATATATGTATACTTCTAATGGTATATGTTACTACTTTTAATATTATGTATTAGCACTAGAAGAATAATCTTTCTTTGTTTTATAGAGCCATAAAAATGAGAACATTGAAAACAAAATTAAATGTATTCTAATAACATTAATATTGTTATGCCATATTTAATTTAGAGAAAGCTATGGTATAATCTTATTTCTTGTAAAATGATATTTTAAAATAGGATAAATGCCTGAGAATATAGGTCAGGACTTTCCTGGTAGTTACAGGTTTTTATTTTGTAACTTGTTCTCTGCTCATAATTAATGACTTGGCATTTTAATTTACCTGTTTTACAATTAAGAACTGTAGATCCAACTTCAGAGGGCTTCCCTGACACTAGTATACAATATGCGAAACCATGCTATTTCGTGGACCCTAAGACTTGAAATCATGTTATTACTAATTATTAAAGAGAGTTTTTGTCTGACAATCTAGGCACTCTACTTCCCTCTTCAGGACTTTTCTCTCAATCCCTTCTTATTTATCATGTTATTTTATTTATGTAGCTGTGCATCTGGATGAGGTCCCCACCCATTTGTTAACCTCATGAGAAATGTATGTAATTGAAACAGCAACTTTGTCAAAGCTTTGATGTAAATGAACACAACAAAGCAAAGCTCTTTCAGTCAATGTGGTTTGAATATGCTCAAGTCTTATTGAAAACTGAGGAGTAAAATTTATGTGTAATAGAGGCCCGCATTCACATTTATCAAGTTTCTTGTTTTCTTATGCATTGTATGTATCTCTTTAATACAAATGGAGGAGTGTGTTTATATAGTGGATTATGATGATGGATTTCAATATACTGAACCATGCCTGCATCCCTGTGATGAAGCCTACTTGAACATGGTAAATGATCATTTTGATAATCATTAGATTTGGTTTGCTATAATTTTATTGAGTGCTTTTGCATTGATATTCATAAGCTAAATTGGCCTGAAATTCCTTTTGTTGTTGTTGTTGGACTTTTGTGTGGCTTATTTATCAGCTTAACTGTACTTTCCTAGAGTAAATTAGGTAGTATTCCTTCTGTTTCTATCTTGTGGAATAGTTTGAGAAGTATTGGTATTAGGTGTTCTTTGAAGGTCTGATAGAATTCTGCAATAAAACCAACTGACCCTGGGCTTTTTAGAGGGTGAGTGGGAGACTTAATAACTGCTTCTATTTGGCTAGAGGCTATGGTACCATTTAGATAGTTTATCTGGTCCTGATTTAACTTTGGCACCTGGTATCTGTCTAGAAAAATCATTCATTTCTCCTAGATTTTACAGTTTTGTTGAATAAAGCTTCTGTACTACAATCTGATGATTTTTTTGAATTTCCTCAGTTTCTGTTGTTAACTCTCCCTTTTCATTTTTGATTTTTTATTTTTTATATTGCCTTTGTGCCCTTTAGTTACTTTGGACAAGGGTTTATTTATCTTGTTTATTTTCTCAAAGAACCAGATCTTAGTTTTGTTAATTCTTTGTATAGTTCTTTTTGTTTCTAATTAGTTAATTTTAGCTTTCAGTTGGATTATTTCTTGCTCTCTACTCCTCTTTAGTGTTTTTGTTTTTGTTGTTGTTGTTGTTGTTGTTATAGATTTTACAGATTTGCTGTTAAGTTGTAAACGTAGGATCTTTCCAAGTTCTTTGTGAAAGTACTCAGTGCTATGAACTTTTATCTTAGCACTGCTTTCATTGGTCCCTTGAGTTTGGGTATGCAATGCCGTCATTTTGTTAAATTCTGAAAAGTCTTTAATTTTTTTCTTTCTTTCTTTTCTTTTCTTTCTTTCTTTTTTCTTTCTTTTTCCCTTTCTTTTTTTTTCCTGACTTATCATTAAGAAGAGAATTGTTCCATTTCTATGAGAATGTGGGCTTTCTGGTTGTTGTTGTTGTTGTTGTTTAAATCTAGCTTTAGTCTATGGCTATCTGGTAAAATGCATAGGATTTTTTTTCCACATTCTTGTCCTGTCTTGTGTAAGATTATATAGTCAGTTTTGGAGAAATAACCATAAGGTACTGAGAAGAAGGCATATTTCTTTTTTTGGGGGGGTGAAATGTTCTATAGATATTTGTTAAATCCATTTGTTCATAACTTCTGTTAATTTCACAGCATTTCTATTTAGTTTGTTCCTATAATATGTCCATTAGTGAGAGTGTGGTGGTGAATTTTTCACTATTACTGTGTGTGTTTCAATGTGTGCTTTCAGCTTTAGTAGCATTTCTTTTACAAATGATGGTGTACATGTCTTTAGGGCATAGATGTTCTGATTTGAAAGTTCATCTTGTTGAATTTTTTCTTTAATAAATATGAAGTGTCCTTCCCCATCTCCTTTTATTACTTTTGGTTGAAAGCCTATTTCATACGTTATTAGAATGGTTATTCTGGATGGTTTCTTAAGACCATTTGCTTGGAATTTTTTTATCCTTTTAGTTTTAGGTAGTGTCTATCTTTGTCACTGATGTGTATTTCCTATATGCAACAAAACTCCAAATTTTTTCTGTCTAAAGGGAATACAGGAACAAAAATGGAACAGAGGCAAAAGGAAAGTATATCTAGAGGCCACCCCACATTGAAATCCATTCCATCTATAGACACCAAAGCCCGGTATTATTGCTTATGCCAAGATGTGCTTGCAGACAGGAGCCTGGTATGGCTGCCCTCTCAGAGGTTCTGCCAGCATCTGGCTAAGATAGATGCAGATACTCACAGCCAACCATTGGACTGAGCTCAGAGACTCTAACATGTGAGTTAGAGGAATGGCTAAAGGAACTGAAGGGGATTGCAACCCCATAGAAAGAAAAACAGTATCAATTAATTGGACTCAGAGCTCACAAGGACTAAACCACCAACCAAAGAGTATAGATCTGCCAGTCCATGGCTCCTGCTACATATGTAGTAAGGGACTATCTCATGTGACATCAGTGAGAATGGAGGGACTTGGTCCTGTGGAGGCTTGATGCCACAAAAAGATAGATTCTAGAGGGATATGGAGGGAGTGGATGGTTATGTTGGGGAGCAGCCTCTTAGAGGAAAAGGGGAGGGCAGTATAATAGGAGGATCATTAAACAGAGACCAGGAATGGGGAGAAACCTTGAAATGTTAAAAAACAAAATGATTGATTAAAAAATAATAATAGAGGGAGGAGTGGGAGTAAATTTTCCTGAAAATGGCAATACATCTTTGTAAATGATGGTGGAAAATCCTGTTCTAACACAAATCCAATACCAATGGAGACTATAAGGAATTTGTAGGTGCATAGAGAATTAAAGGATTTAATATGCATACAAATCACTAACGCACATTTTAAATGTATTCTAAATGAAGCTACTGTTTATTTCAACTTTAAAAGATGACAGTTAAAAATAACATGAAGCAAGTAGTAAACTGACTTCATTTAACTTTTATCTTTATTCACATAAGCTATCTGCATAGTTTTGTGGGTTGTTTCTTTGTCCTGTTTAAACCTAAGATGCATATAAATAGATCTAAGTCTTTAAATAGGCTTTTGCATTGGTTGTTTCCTCCACCCTCTTAAATTGACTTTGCACAAAAATCTTTAAAGTAGGGTTGTTTGTGAAGCAAACATCAACATATTGGTGAAGAAACCTGAATTTTTTATCTCTTCAGTGAATTCGTTAATGATTTTGTTTTCTGAGACACCATCACTGTGGAATTTGCTAGAAATCAATCCTGCTATTTGCAGCCTAGCATAAATGTATTACATGCAAATCAGGAACTTTCCATGGTCTTGGCCAATATTCATAGCTTACCCATCCTCTCATCTTAGAAAATGAAAATTCGATTTTCAGTATCATAAAAATACTTTTACTTCTACTGCTCAAATATGACTATTTTAATTACTCAATCCTGTTGTCTTGGATTTAACTTAATTTACCTAGCTTATATGGTTTATCATCTGTCAATATGCTATTTTGTGAATTTATGTTGTATATTATGTGAATAATCTGTCAAGAACACTCTATACATTAATAAGACTAGAACCTTACCCTGAGGTCACTGTAATACATATATGTAGTAGTATACCTGTGCAGTCTGTTCCATTTTACATGATGATTGTACTAATTAATGCAATGCTAATGATGGAGCAGTAGGAACAATACATGTCCGTGGAAAGATTCTGAAAAAGAAGCATAAGGTATAGCATAGTAATAAGTTTTGTTCTTCCGTGTTTTCATTTTTACTGCCTTTAGTGTTTTCTGAGAACCTCAGCAATACTTAATGCCTCAAACCACTTAGCTGTTTGAAATATGTGCTAAGCCAGATACAGAGAGCAGTGTTGTTGATTTCTATCCCCCAAAACCTAAATTTAGACTTTATTCTTGAGCTCTTTGCCCCTGTTCTTCATTTGACCTCAGGTTTCTCACCCAAAGATGTATAAATTTATTCTTCATGACCAATTAATTGCTATGAATTGAGTGTGAATTTCCTGCAACAGGCTCATATATTTGTATGTCTAATCCTCACATGATCATACTGATTTGGGAGATTGTAGAGCTTTTATAAAGTGGGAGGCTGGCTAGAGGAAGTGGGTAATTACAGGCAGACCAAACAAGTTGCAGCTGGCCTTCTTCTGGCAGAACTCTTTTGCTTCTTCATCCCATGAAATGTTAAAATCTGCACTGGAAGTTCTTGCCAATAGTGCTGGAGAAGCCACTCTACAAGCCTCCTCTGTTATGATGTAGGCAAAATAGATTTCTCCTCTGTATGCCATTTGTGTCAAGCATTTGTCACAGTAATGAGAAAAGTAATTCTTATAATTGCATGTGATGTGAATTTAAAATGTACTCCATAAGTGTTCTTTAGAGTGCCAATCCTACAACGTCTATTTGACAGAACAACAAAGAATCTGGAATTTGTAAAAATTTAGTACATATTCAAATTTAACTTTTGAAATATACATCAAAAGAGTGTAAATTTTTAAGTGAATGTGAGAATTCTACAAAGCTGTACATACAATACTAAAATTCAGAAACCAAGAAAAGAAAAAGTGATTTATCAATAACAAAAATTACAATTATAACTTTTCTAATTAAAAATATTCTTCAAAAAATGAGCACTTATCCCAAAATTCATATATATTCTAAGGTGCACTTATAAAATTGAAATTATATTTGCATATTGTACTGTTTACTTATAATCAAGTTTAATTACTCTTCCATTTTTATTAGTTTTATTATGTTTAATTTCTATTGATTAAATTTATATTTTGATATTTCAGAATACCAGATTATCGGTCAATAAATTGATGGATGATAGATAGATAGATAGATAGATAGATAGATAGATAGATAGATAGATAGATACATAAATGATAGTTGATTGATAGATGATAGAAAGATGATATATTGAACAACAGATAAATGATAGCTGATAGCTGATGGATGGATGGATGAATGGATGAATGGATAGACAGACAGATAAATAGACAGATAGCAATATCCTTCCCAGATTCATGACTTTGAGATTGTTTTGT
Source organism: Micromys minutus (assembly GCF_963924665.1). Lineage (NCBI taxonomy): Eukaryota > Metazoa > Chordata > Mammalia > Rodentia > Muridae > Micromys > Micromys minutus. The sequence continues at coordinate 87,523,830 of NC_137972.1, read as the reverse complement.
AACCCATGATGTATAACCTGGGTCAACTATGTGAACATTAGATTGGATCCATGCATTGGAGACTGATGGGATTACCTGCAGTTATAAAACTGAAAGCAATGACTACATCTCTCCCTTATCTCTATCAGTACCAAATAGTCTGGCAGTGAGAGTTGGGGCCTTATTAGTTCTTCCTGCATCCTTGCCTAAGTGTTAACAAGCCCAGTTCCTGTGTATACACAGTGTCAGCATCATCATCCCTCATCATGAGAGTTTGTGACTGTGGTGCCTGTGTCTTAGCGCTTTTTCCTATCTACATCTCTTACATTCCCACTAGCCATTTCTAGGATCCTGAAGTCTAAGGAGCAGAAAGGAAGCCTTGAAGTTGGCTCTAGCTTCAGTTCTTTATATTCTATAACCCAAGTGATTAGTGTCTCCAGCAATAGAGTCATAGCACCTAGTTCTTGTGGGCAATCAGGAGGAATTGTTAGAGCCTACATTTGGGGAGTACTTATGAAGCTTCTTAGACAAACAACTTGAGGAGAGACAGTCTAGTCTGGCACCAGGTCTTTGTTTGATGTTCTATATCTTCTAGTACTTCTAGTACCATGTTGGGTATTACCTTTCAAAATCTTTAAATAATTTTAAAGTATGTTTTTTTTAATTTGGTTATAAGATGATTATTTTTTTTTCTTCACCTACTTCAAATTGGCTAACATGCACTGGCATCTGGAACATTCACCCCACTGTGCTTAAAAATTATCCATCACAAATGTTCAAATTCTCTACTCTTATATTGTCTATAATAAGCTACCACACCACAACTATTGAAGGTCTAGTCCTTCGATGGGCTTTTCTAATTTCCTGAGTTTTGAAAATAGTCTGTATTCTATTGTGCATATATACTGCATCTTCATTATATACTTATTAATGGATGGACGTCTTACTTAATTATATTTTTCTAGATATTGTGAATAGTATCTATGAGTGTGGATGAACAAATGCTACTTTTGTAGAATTTAAAGTTCTTTGGGTATATGTGAAGAAGTGGAATGTCTGAATTTTAGGGATTACCCCTACCATTTTTAAGATCTTTACATTGATTTCCAAGATTGCTACACTAATTTTTTTTCTTGCATCAACAATGAGTCACTACTATATTTCAGCCTCCACCCAAATCTACTCCAACATTTGTTCTTATTTACTTTTTTGGTCCTTTCCATGTATCTCCCTATCTGTCAGTCTGTCTGTTTGTTTGTCCATCTATCTGTCTGTCTGTCTATCTATCTATCTATCTATCTATCTATCTATCTATCTATCTATCTATCCATCTAGGGGATAAAATGAAATTTTAAAATAGATTTTATTTGTGTTTCCATATGTCTTCTTTCCCCAAATTTCCATCCTTTGAAACTGTCCTTCACCTCCTCCATTAGATTTATTATGAGGGTTTTTTACTATTGTAGTCTTTTAGTATATTATATATGATATAATCTTAATGTCTTTCTCAGCATGTTTAGCACTGGTGTAGAAAAGGTTAGTAGTTTTCCTAAAATTTGTATCTTGCTACTTTGTCAAAAATATTAATCAGTTTTAAGAGTCTTCTGGTTAAGATTTTATGGGTGTGTCTATGTGTGTGTGTGATTTTTATTGTGTTTCTTGAGAATATCTTTGTGGATAAATATTTAAGGATGGTTTGAAGCCTAGGACTCACACAGCAGTGCACAACATCAACTTTTAACTATAAGCATTATATAATACATGGTCTTAACTTGAAGCTACTTCATTTACAGAAGTTTTAATGTAATTTTTAAAGTTTTTTATGTACTCATCCAGGAAAACACTAAGTATAAAAGTTCCAGAATTACCTGCGGCAAAAATTAATCCATACTCTTAATTTTAAAGATTATTTATTTTGGAAAATTTTAATTAGTATTTCATTCAAAGAATTAAGCAATATAAAAATATTTTTTAAACTGATAAATATGAACCATTGAGAAAAAAACTTAAAAGTTACTGAGATCTTCTTTGGAAAACCATGTGTAATATTTAATTTATGGCCAATAAGAAAATTAATTTCTTTACCTTTTTCAACACTCTGAAAACTATATTATTGCCTAACCCTAGATAATTATAATAAAGAGCTGAGCATAGCCATAATTTGCTATATTTGCTAATATCATAATTAAAATTTAAAAATCAAGATGAGTCTTCTCTTTCTTGTTTTTATTTCTGTGGATTTTAAATACAGGATTTCACATGAAAATGAGAGTGTTCATAGCATAATGGAACAATTTTGTTCAGTTCCAACTTCTGTCTGGGTTAATTCAGGAAATGGCTTGTAGAATGAAGAAGTAACTGGCCCAACTTTATCCATAAGTGGAATTTCTAAAAATAATAACAGCAAGACAAAACAAAACACGAAGCAAAAACAAAACAATAAAGCCAGGAGAAGGCTCAGAAACCAACAGAGTGTTTTTATGTACACATTCTTGTGGCTGCATGAATGACAAATTCAAGGCGATGGAGAAGCTTGGTGTGTGATATAGATGACACATACCATAAGAACTATTTTCTGCACAAAGTATTTAAATCGCCATGTATTTACATCATCTGATTAACTTTTCCAACCCTTTCAGCTGAGCCTGGCACTACAGTCCTGCCTCTATCTTCAGCTGTCAGCTATAGAAGTGGTTCAAGGGTTCAAGACCAGCCTCAGCTACACTGACTTTAAAGTCTGTCTGGCCTTCTCTACCCCTGCCTCCTGCAACATCTGATCTTTTCTTGTCCCCAGATAAAAGTGGATAGTTAAATGAATAGTATTCATATCTGATATAAATGCAAATGGGTATTTAGATAGTATACATACTTGGAGCTCTATGTAATTAAGAAACACCTAGTCTTTCATTTAATATATCTTTCCCCAATTCTTCCTCTACTTGTGGGGAAATATGAAATCTGTAAACAAAGTGAGACCATCAGAAAGCATCCCACAGTTGCCAGTCTCTCATGACTATGCCTGCCCCACTCGAATGCACACATGCTAATATTGTAAGTTCATCATCCTTTACTCATCATCACTTACTCAACATTCCCCTCTGGGTACATCCACACTTCACCACGTTATTTGCAAGAGCTGGGAAATGAGTCACTGAACTGATTTCCTATCTTTGGTAATCCTGAATTACACACTGCCTAAGTGGGACGAAGAGAGAGGGGGAGAAATAAAAACACTTCCAGTCCAAGAAAATACACAGAAATGTAACAGCAAGTTACTAACCAAAAATACATAGCAGAAATGATGGGTGACTCATTTTTTTAAGAGTGTATGAATAAATAATACAAATGAATTCAGCACGTTTGTTTATGCCTGCATTACTGGTACTGTTTATAGTTACCGAAGTTTTCAAAAAATATTTCTTTGGTGTTAGACATCTCTCATGCTTCAAAATCATTGGTATGGAGTGGTATATATGAGAACAAAAGCATTTTAAAACAAACTAAAAATCAGTCCAATTTTAACTCACAGCCCACAGGACAGATTTCATATCGAAGGCTATTGACAAGAGGCAGCGGGTAGTAATACTCAAGATAAGGTGAACTTACACCGAGGATGAGATAAAACATCTGAAAAAGTTAATGAATGTATTTAAAGGTTACAGATTGTTTGCAAAGTATTAGTTTGTAGATATTCTGTTTATTTTGATCCCTTAGGGCGGTGGGGGAATGGGTGGTGATGGGCAAAACAAAATACAATGAGTTCATGGGGAGGAAGGAGAGGGGGAGTAGGGGTAAAGAAGAGTGTGGGAGAGGGGGAGGAAGGTACAGAATCCGTTTCTTGTGCATGCACCATGCTTCATGTTCCTACCTTGCCAGTGCGCTACAGCAGAAAGCAAACAATGGTCTCCAGTTGTGCTTCTGGCCTAGCTGGGTCCACTCAAGCAAGCTAAGACTGTGAGTGGGAAGTGCTTTCGGTTCTTCTGAAAGCGATGTTTTATACATACTATTATTAGTATTATTATTAAAGCTATTATTACAGCTGAGCCCCAGTTTTAGCAGATGAGGCTTCTCTGGAGGCAGTGGGTGGGCAGTAGTAGCTGACTTTATCACCCTACAAGGAATTTGGGCATCGCCTATTTCCTCTATGCCCAGAAGTTCTGACTAATGTTCCTTCCTTTCTTTCTTCCTTTCTTCCAGTATCTCAGCCTCCCTTCTCCTCACAGACGGCTACTCTGCTCCCTAGAGAAGAAAGTAATCAGGCAGGATATATCAGAAGGACAGATCAAAGTGGTAATTTTAGTAAACTAACTGGATTTAGCCCAGTATAATGGGGCTTTTAAGACAAAGTTTGGTTGGTGCACATGTTCATTACTGTACATCTCTCCCACACGCTGCAGTTGTCCAATGATGTCAGCAGGCAGCAAGTGAGATCTTCTTCAGGCATTCTTGCAATTTCCCCTGCTGCCTATAACCTACTCGACCGGGCATCTGAGATGACAATCAGATCACAGCTTAATCTATTCACATGCAAGATACACCTAGCAGTTTACACATACCCAGGCAGTCTGTTTTATAAGGATGTTTCTCAATTCCTTTTTGCTTCTCTCTCTCTCTTTTTAAACAAAATGTTTCAAATTGTATTCACAATGTCCAAAATTAAATATCCTCCTACACATACATTAATTGTACCTGGGAAGATTTGGAGATGTCTGACAAAAGATGCAAAGTTATAACTATAGTGTGCCATGGTCCTCACCTGAGAGTTCATTTGTATGACTAAATAGTGTCTGAATTCCAAACATTAAAATGGTCATTTACAACAGGACCCAGAAACAAAGAAAGCTCTTCTTCTTCTTCTTCTTCTTCTTCTTCTTCTTCTTCTTCTTCTTCTTCTTCTTCTTCTTCTTCTTCTTCTTCTTCTTCTTCTTCTTCTTCTTCTTCTTCTTCTTCTCCCTTCTCCTTCCTCCTCCTCCTCCACCTCCTCCTCCTCCTCCTCCTCCTCCTCCTCCTCCTCCTCCTCCTTGTCCTTATTCTCCTCCTCATCCTCCCTCCTCATATTCTCCTACTCTTTCTTGGTATTCTGTTAATGTATATGTTTGTCATTTTATGTAGAACATCATTGAGCAGTCTTGTTTCCCTTGCCTCTACCCTCTGAGTGCTGGGATTACATTTATGTTCCACTATACATTATCTAAAAGAAAAGGGATTACATTTGTTTTATTATTGATCATTAATTGAATTAACAGGAAGATGATTCAGTGTCTGCATCAAACCTACTATATAAAACACGATTGTGAACAGAAACTTCAAACATCTTATAACTCTAGTTTCAGGGAATTCGACTCCTTCTTTTGACCTATACAAACACTGCATGAAAGAAATGCAGAGATGCACATGGAGAATACTTATATACACAAAATAAAATAAATCTAAAAAATATCTAAAGATGTGAAGCAAGAATTAAAGACAACATCTGTGAAAAATAACTTTAGAAACTTTTTAAATTAAGTAAATCAATGTGTAAAAGAATTAAAATAGAGCTGAAGTGGAATACTAAATTATTAACTTGGTTTCTCATGCCCAAAATTATTTTGCTTTGCTTTCTACCCTTTTTATTTCCCCCTTTAGGGAATTGTTCCTTTAATACTCTTTTGCCTGTAAACCAAATATTTATCAAAACAGTTCTTAAAAGAACAAAAATTCTGACAGTTCCTGGAATGTCAGTACGCCAACAATCACAAAGGAGGAAGGTGAAAGACCTGAACTTGCTCTACCTGCCCCCACAGCAGAGATTACAGAGATTTGAAGTGAAAACTCCCAGTGTAGCACATCATAAAGGCCCTGTGCTTAGTGTACCACCAACCAACCCATTTTCTGGCCAGGAATTTTTCTGGTCTTTAAAGGCCCTTCTTTGGTCACTTTTTCCTGCTTCTGAACCAGGAATCTCCTGGTCTTTAAGGGAAGAAAGTCTTTATTCCCTACATAAGCTGCATCTTTGTTTCCCCCACAGCAAGGTTAAGGTAGGAACTAGATAGCTGTTTGCTCATCACACATGCATACAAGGGCACAGATCACTCCTGTTTCTATTCATGCAAAGTAATCATGGGAAGAAGAAAAGTTATTACACATTACATTATATATATATATATATATATATATATATATATATATATATATATATAAACATACCATGAATATGAGTGAAATGTTATTACAGAAATGTTATGTATCTACAGAGTTATGATCAAACACAAAAAGAAAAGTAAAACTGCACAAAAACAAACAGCTTATTCATTATCAGTAGAGGGAAGTAGAAAATATAAGTGCATATCACAGAAAAATAATTTTAAAAGGGCAGATAATTTCTCTTTTCTCATCTTCTACTTTCTATTCATATTAAAATGAATAAAGGGAGTGTCAGTTTCAGGGGTCAAATTCTGGAGAAAGAAGGAGATTAGAAGTCATGATCTGGCCTGGCCCAACTGCCAGCCGGAAAGGCGGCTTGTACAGGCTGAGCAACTGGTGAGTGGGAGACCTAGGCTGCTGGGGAGCAGAGGAATCTCTGCGGAGTGCACACGGAAAGTGAACCCCCTGCCCTGATCTGCCCTGTCCTCCCCGAACCAGTGACCAGGAACAGATCTTAGGAACTTCTGTTCCCACCCGGAGACGACTTCAGGACGCAGAGCAGAGCCGGGCCCAGCTGCCACCCGGAACCTGGGCTGCCGGGGAGTAGAGAGATCTCTGCGGAGTGCACACGGAAAGTGTACCAGGGACACAGACCAGATACAAGGGAAAGGCAAGAACATATCACTGACAACAAAATGGCAAGAGGAAAGAGAAAGAGTATATCCCAAGGAAACCAAGACAATCTAGCAACACCAGAACCCAGCTCTCCGATAGTAGCAAACATCGGAACTCCAAACACTCCAGAGAAAGAAGACACAGACCTGAAATCATGCCTCAAGACGCTGATAGAGTTACTTAAACAAGAAAGGGAGGAAAAGCAAAAAGATTCAGAAGCTTTTAAAGAAGAAACAAGAAAAACACTCAAAGAACTCAAAGAACGAGACGAAAACAGAACCAAAGAAATAAAGGAATGGAAGAGGGAAATTAAAACAGAAATTGACACAATAAAGAAAGCACTAAAAGAGATAACCCTAGAGTCAGAACACCAAAAAAAGAAATCAGGAGTCACAGAAGCAAGCATTTCCAACAGATTACAAGAGATCGAGGAGAGAATCTCGGGGGCAGAAGACAACATTGCAAACATAGACAAAACAGCCAGAGAAGATGCAAAAAACAAAAAGCTCCTAACCCAAAATGTCCAGGGAATACAAGACACAATGAGAAGACCGAACCTAAGGATAATAGGAATAGAAGAGGGAGAAGAGTATCAACTAAGAGGCACAGTAAATATCTTCAACAAAATCATAGAAGAAAACTTCCCTACCCTCAAGAATGAGATGACCACGAGCATAAAAGAAGCCTTCAGAACTCCAAATAGGTTGGACCAGAAAAGAAATACCTCCCGACACATAATAGTAAAAACATCAAGTGCCCAAAGTAAAGAAAGAATACTAAAAGCAGTAAGGGAAAAAGGTCAGGTAACATATAAAGGCAGACCAATCAGACTCACACCCGATTTCTCAACAGAGACTATGAAAGCTAGAAGAGCCTGGACAGACGATACCTCAGAAAATTGGATATATTACTACCTGAAGACCCAGCTATTCCACTTCTGGGCATATACCCCAGAGACACTTTAATACACAACAAAGATATATGCACCACAATGTTCATAGCGGCTCTATTTATAATAGCCAGAAGCTGGAAGGAACCCAGATGTCTTTCAGAAGACGAATGGATACAAAAATTGTGGTACATATACACAATGGAATACTACTCAGCCACCAGAAACAATGACTTAACCAATTTCTTAAGAAAATGGCTGCATCTAGAGAAGATCATCCTGAGTGAGATAACCCAGTCACAAAAGAACAGACATAATATGCAGTCACTGATAGTGGGATGCTAACCCCAGAGGCTTGCACTCCCCCAGAAACAACTCACAGACTGTATGAATCTAAGAAATAAAGAAAACAAAAAATATACATATATTCACAAAACAAGAAGACTTTGACTATTTCCATGTTGCATTTTGTTTTGCATGTACTTTACGCTTATTGCAACTAGTAGGTTTTCAATGCATACTGTCAAGCCCTTGAAAAAAATAAAGTACTGACTAAAAAACATATTCACATGGTTTTATGTAAAATTTATTTTAAATTCTGAAAAAACAGTACTGACAAAAATGTATAATTTTAAGCAAAAAATGTTTAAAATCTGTACATTTATCTTTGTTTTGCAAAATAAAGTCGTTAAAAAAAAAAAAGTCATGATCTGATCCATGCATGTCTAGCATGCTAGATTAAGATCCTGAAATCTGCTGTTAATGAAGACCAGCCTTGGTCCATGGTAATCTTAAAGTATTATTTCACTCTTTGTTAATTTGTTAGGATTGTTTTGTGTACAATTATATGGTCATTTTATTGAAGGTAACTTAAAGCTCTGAGAAAAAGGCATATTTTTTTCTCTTTTTTTTTTATTAGATACTCTGCATTTATATTTTAGATGTGATCTATTTACAACACTGAGTTCCCATCCCCCCTCCCATTCCAGTTGCCTTCAAAAAGGTGCACTTCCTCTGGTCACCCTCTCCACCCCATTGCCCTCTCTGGGACAACAGTCTCTTCTCATTGCCAGACACTGGTATCTTCAGGTACATATGCAACTGGATCAATAGGTCTCTCAAAGTGCACAGAAAGGTTAGTCCCTGGGAATTTTTGGAGGGTTTGGTTGGTTGATAATGTGATTTTTCCACGAGGTTGCAACACCTTTCAGCTCCTTAGGTCCTTTCTTTAGCAACCTCATTGGGGTCCCCGAGTTCAGATCAATGGTTAGCTACAAACATGTTCAGCTGTATCTCTATGACTCTAGCATAGTCCCTGACGGAGCATCTCTGTCTGGTTCCTGCCAGTAAATACTTTTTGGGATCAGCTATAGTGCTTGAATTTGGTGACTGCAATTGTGGTGGATCCCAAGGTAAGATGGCTTCTGAATGATCTTTTCTTCAATCCCTGTTCCTCTATTTGACCTTGCATTTCCTCCAAATGAGTGTTTTGTTCTCTTTTCTAAGGAGAACTGAGGCACCCCCATTATGGACTTTCTTCTTTTTGAGCTTCATGATGTCTGTGAAATGTTTCATGGGTATTGGGTATTCAGAGCTTTATGGAGCTAGTATTCACTTATCAGTGAGTAGATACCATCTATGTTCTTTTGTGACTGGGTTACCTCCTTCAGGATGATAATCTCTAGTTCCATCCACTTGCCTATGAATTTCATGAAGTCATTGTTTCTAATAGCTGAGTGGTACTCCATTGTGTAAATGTACACACTTTCTGTATCCATTCATCTGTTGATGGACATTTGGGTTCTTTCTAGCTTCTGGCTATTATAAATAAGGCTGCTATAAACATGGTGGTTCATGTGTCCTTGTTATATGTTGGAGCACATTTGTGTATATACCCAGGAGTGGAATAGCTGGGTTTTCAGGTAGTATTATGTTCAATTTTCTGAGGAACCAGCAAATTGATTTCCAGAGTGGTTGTACCAGCTTTCAACCCCACCAACAGTGGGAGAGTGTTCCTCTTTCTCCACATCCTTGCCAGCATCTGCTGTCACCTGAGTTTTTCATTTTAGATATTATAACTGGTGTGAGGTGGAATCTCAGGGTTGTTTTGATTTGCATTTCCCTGATGATTAGTGATGTTGAACATTTGTTAAGGTGCTTCTCAGCCATTTGATGTTTCTCAGTTGAGAATTCTTTGTTTAGCTCTGTATCCCAATTTTTAAAAGGATTACTTAATTCTCTATAGCCTATCTTTCTGCGTTCTTTGTATATATTGGATACTAGCCCTCTATCAGATATTGAATTGGTAAAGATCCTTTCCTAATCTCTAGGCTGCCATTTTGACTTAACTGTGTCCTTAACCTTACAGAAGCTTTGCAATTTCATGAGGTCCCATTTGTTGATTCTTGATCTTAGAGCATAAGCCTTTGGTATTCTGTTCAAGAATTTTTTTCCATGTGCCTATGTGTTCTAAGGTTATCCCTACTTTCTCTTCTAACAGTTTCATTGTACATGGTTTAATATGGAGATCTTTGATCCACTTACACTTGAGCTTTGTACAAGGAGATAAGAAAGAGTCTATTTTAATTCTTCTGCATGCTGAATGCCAGTTGAGCCAACAATATTTGCTGAAGATGCTGTCCTTTTTCTATTGAATGTTTTTAGCTCCTTTGTCAAAGCATATACTGCAAACCAGTAACCAAAATTAAACTAAATGGAAAGAAACTTGAAGCAATCCCATCAAAATTAGGGACTAGACAAGGCTGCCCACTGTCCCCTACCTATTCAATATAGTACTGAACGTCCTGACCAGAGCAACTAGACAACAAAAGGAAATCAAAGGGATTCACATTCGAAGGGAAGGAGTCAAAATATCGCTATTTGTAGATGATATGATAGTATACTTAAGTGACCCCAAAAATTCCACCAGAGAACTTTTAAAACTAATAAATAAGTTCAGCAAAGTGGCTGGATATAAAATTAACTCAAACAAATCAACCACCTTCCTCTAAACAATGGATAAACAGGCCAAGAAAGAAATTAGGGAATAGACACCCTTCACAATAGTCACAAAGACTATAAAATACCTTTTTGTGACCCTATCCAAGCAAGTGAAGGATTTGTCTGACAAAAACTTCAAGACTTTGAAGAAGGAAATTGAAGAAGATCTCAGAAGATGGAAAGATCTCCCATGCTCATGGATTGGCAGGATCAACATTATAAAAATGGCCATTTTGACATTTTTATTCTACAGATTCAATGCAATCCCAATCAAAATTCCAACTCAATTGAAAAACAGTACTTATGGATCTTTGGAGACAATATGCTGGGAAAAGATACTTTAGGTACCTATAGGGAAAGGTTGATAATGTGATTAAAATTAGCCCTCTATCCATGAGGAGTGAGAATTTTATTTTAAACCTAGAAGCCATTAGGTTTGGTTTTATTATGAAATTACTGCAATTATAGGGAAATAATTTTTGATACTCATTTAATTTTTACTCTAGAATAGAAATGTTAAACAATGTAAAGACGGGAAAGAAATACCCTGTATTAGTATACAAATAAAATTTTAGAGCTGATTCAATATTTTATAAGCCAAGTAGATTACTTTTAGTTAACAACTAACAGTCTTCATTTATTCCCTGAATACCATCTTAAAATCTAAATATTTAGAAACAAATTCACTACTCTATTTTCCAGTAAGTGTGTCTTCCTGATTGTACAATTAGTACATGCTTATTTTTTTTTAATTTTGGGAAGTAGAATTCACAAAATGAAAATAGAAATTTCCTAAATCTTAGGATCAAAGCCTCTGGTCTTGGCTTCCTGTTGCCTTGGTTGTAGTGCTTCATCCCAAGCACGAGAAGTAACTAAGACAGCATCAGACCTGAGTTTGTGAGGTTGAAAAAGTGGTGTATACCCCCCTTTCACATGAACACAAAGCCAGAAATCATTTTTGAATCAAACTGAGTAGCACAAAATATCCATAGATGTATGAGAATACAACAAGAAAAGTTCATGTCTGAAAGGAAGTGCGCTCATGCAACAACTCTAAATGGATCAGTGCAATGTGTTAAGTCATCAATAATAAGAGATAAATAGCATCTTGAAGATACCAGAGAAGAACTTCCCTGAACTTCAACACTAACTCCACAGTGAATGAAAGGAGATGTCGTTTTAATAGCATAAATCTGTCTTTTCAGTCACTGAGAGTGTGAACATTCAAAGATGTTTATCGTGACATTGATAGTTCTGAATTTGTTGCTGTTTAAAGTAAATATACAGGACCAAAATGTCAGCTGCTCAAGTCAAAAGTTACTTGGAAGACTTATTGCCATAAAAACTTAAGTTGACTTTTATTCTCACAAGTTTTAATTTTAAGGTGAAAATAAATCACATACATTCAAGTTATAACTTATCCAGAAACTTATGATGGAAAACTACCCATGTGTTGGTCCAGTAGTAAATAATTTTTAAACTGACATTGCTATGTTTATTAATCTTCAAAATTTGACTTTATTTTACTCTTATAGCATCATTATGTGTATAGTGTGTGTGCGCACGCGAGTGTGCGCATGTGTGATTGGGGGACACACGCATACCACAGTACACATGTGAGTTCAGTGCACAGCACTCCAGAGTAACCTCTCTACATCCACCGTCATATGCAGAAATAGAACTTGGGTCCTCACTCAGGCTCCTAAGAATAATTGATTTGTTTTTCCTCATTAAGACTCTTGCCACCCTGATTTTTATATGCCTCATATTGCTGGAGCTTTTCATTTTTGTTTGTTTGTTTGTTTCCTTTTATGTGTTTTGTGGCTTAAGAGACTACTTTGTGATTTTGGAAAAAAATAAAACAGTGTTATGGATTCTGAAAACTATTTTTGTATGTGTAATGATAGATTACTTTTGATTTTTGGAAAGTCTACTTCACATAACTCTGGCTGCCCTGCAGGTAGGGGATGATGCCTTAGTCATTTTTCTGTCTTCAGTTTCAATGATCAATGGTTTTAATATAAAAACATTTTCAGTAAAGTTGTCAATTTGTCTTACTCTGATACTATCTGCAACTGTGTCTTTGTTCTGGACAAATGTGCTTTGTACACAAGAATATACAACTAAGTGTAATTTTTAAGCTGTCTGTTTTGTGAGATTTTTGTTGCAAATTAGTAAGGGGACAGTATGGGACATGCTGAAAAGAAGTCAAAATAGTATTTACTTCTTTAAAATCTAAAGTTATTTCAGATCATCTGTAACATTCTAGGTGGTCTACACAGATGATAATCACAAAGAGGGTAAATATTATTTCTGCAACAGATAGCGTTATTTTATATGAACTGTCTGTTCATGTTTGTCTGAGGACAAGATGCAGTTGAGTCTCATAGCTAAGGATACCTGCAACAACATGGCATTTTCTAAGCAAGCATTTCCAAACAATTTGGGATATTAACCTCACTCACTACCACCATCCCATTCATTTATTCAGTTCCTTTTTGCTTTTATTTCATTTGGACACAATTCTCCAGACTTGATTTTAAAAATGGCAGTAAATAAAGGTATTTTCTCCTCAAAACTTCATTTTACCTTCACCATGTTTGTGATGTTCATGAATTTGGAATGACTTAAAATAATCAAATTTTACTGGAAGAAGGAGAATGCCAGGAGTTCAAGGTTATCATAGGTCATTGTTTTCTCACTCATAACTTATTTATTAATTATTTTTTTATTTAGAAATTTTCACAGTGTTTCTATACCCTTTGGGCCCTTAATTCAACCCCTACCTCTTCCATAGCAGTCCTGGAGCTCCATCCAATGCCTGGCTGTGAGTCTCTACATGTTTCAGTCAGCTACTGGGTGGATCCTCTCAGCATGGCAGGTGGTCCGCAAGCAGAACAGAGTATCCTTAACAGCATCAGAGACTGGTGCTTGCCCTTATGATGGTCCTCAAGTTGGGCTGGTTATTGGTTGATCATTCCTTCAGTCCCTACTCTATCCTCTGTCTCTGCATATCTTATAGGCAGGACACATTTTGAGTCAAAAGTTTTTCAAGTGGGTTGGGATCCCAAACACTCCAATGGGGTTCCTGCCTGGCTACAGGATGTGGTCTCTTCAGGTTTCATATTTCCTCTACTGTGAGTCTCAGCTAAGGTCACTCCCATTGATTCTTGGGAGCCTTCTCCATCCCAGGTCTCTGACAAATCTTAGGGATGTACCCTACCCATCATCCCCACTAGGTACAGGTTTCCATTCTTTTTCCTGGCTGGCTTTCTATCATGTTCACATGATCGTGAACCCCAACATTCTCCTCCCCACTCCATCTTCTATCTAATTCCTTCTCTCCATCTGCCTTCTGTAGTTATTTTGTCTCCCCTTATGTCCTCCTCACTTGGGCTTTCCTTCTTGCTTAGCTTTTTTGGGTCTGTGGAGTATATCCTGATTATCCTGTATTTTATGGCTAATATTCACTTATCAGTGAGAAGATACCATGCATGATTTTTTGGATAATATTCATAAGTTCCATTCAGTTGCCTGCAAAAATTCATGTTGTTTTTAACGGTTGATTGGTATTTTGTTAAGTAGATGTACCACATTTTCTATATCCATTTTTCATTTCAAAATCATCCAAGTTGTTTCCATTTTCTGGATATTCTGAATAAAGCTGCTATGAACATGGTTGAGCAGTGTTCCTGGGGAAGTGTGGGGCATCTTTTAAGTATATGCCCAAGAGTGGTATAATTGGGTCTTGAAGTAGACCTTTCCCCAGTTTTCTGAGAAACTGCTAAAGTGGTTTCCAAAGTGGATGCAAAAGTTTGTACTCCTACCAACAATGGAGGAGTATTCCCCTTGCTCCACATGCTTGCCAGAATGTGATACCATCTGAGTCTTTCTGAAGAGTATGAGATGAAAATCAGAGTCATTTGATTTGCATTTCCCCGATTACTAAAAGTGTTGTACATTTCTTTAACTTCTTCTAACGCATTCAAGATTCCTCTGTTGAGAATAGTTTGTTTATTTATGTACCGCAGTTTTAATTTGGGTAATGTGAAGTGAAAAGGAAATTTTATGTTTTATAACTAGAATTTTAAAGAGAAGCTTCTTTATTACCAAAATAAACTTTAAATTATAAATATAATTCATAGAGACAATGAAGCCTCATGTTCTCGATTCTTTTATGCTATGCATTTATATAATATAAATCAATTTAACTATTTGTTTTAGCACAAAGAATATGATTACAGGAAAGGAAAATTAAATTGGTTTGCATAAAAGAAATATTTCACAGAATATATTATTGGATTCATGTGTTTAAACTATAGATTAGATTAATACACACATAAGAAAAGATGAAGAGTCACATGGGATCATCTAAAAGCCAACTTGAAAGAAGCATGAAGGATTTAAAATGTTATACTCTAGGATTAAAGGTTCTGCTTTAAATGTAGACTATATACTAGGTTTCATTACAGTTTTATAATAGCTGCTGTCATTTTGTAAGTGCTCCAGATTGTTTCTAAAGGAAATAAAACGTATTAATATGTAAAAATATATTACCAAACATTCCCATATTTACCAAAATTATGGGGAGAGGGATGTTAGAGAGGAAGGAGGAGAAGGAAAGGACATAAAGTGGAGAATAGGGAAGTAAAAAATGGAGTAAGTTCCTATGGAGTCACAGATCTCATCTGAGTGTTGGTGAAAATAGCAGTGGTCAGGGTAGAAATTGACAAAACCAGGAACATTAGGTGAGAGGAATATTCTAAATAAAACAGAACACAGAATTTAAAAGACTGTGGCAGTAAATGTGTTCACTGTGGAAAAGAGAGTCAGTTCTTAAATATACCACACAATGTCACACCTGGTCACTGTACTGGCTGGTTTTGTGTGCCAACTTGACACAAGCTGGAGTTATCACAGAGAAATGAGCCTCAGCTGAGGAAATGCCTCCATGAGATCCAGCTGTAAGGCATTTTCTCAACTAGTGATCAAGGGAAGTGGTGCCATCCCTGGGATGGTAGTCTTGAGTTTAATAATAAAACAAGCTGAGCAATCCAGGGAAAGCAAGAAGAGGACGTAACATCCCTCCATGGCCTCTGTATCAGCTCCTGCTTCCTGACCTGCTTGAGTTTCTGTCCTGACTTCTTTTGATGATGAACAGCAATATGGAAGTGTAAGCTGAATAAACCCTTTTCTCTCCAACTTGCTTCTTGGTCATGATGTTTTGACCAGGAATAGAAACCCTGACTAAGACATTCACTAAGTCTGGAAGTACCTTCCAAGTTTGCCAGCAGATGCCTTAACTGTACCCTGAACCCTTCTTTCATTATTGCATGTTAATACAACTAAAGCAGAAGTCATTTATCAGTCTACATTCTATTGCTTATTTTGGGAAGACCTTGACTGGTTATCTCTTGAGGATTTCACAACCACATTGTTATTTGGAATATGAGTGTTGCTCAGATTGTTGGTAGCATTTGAATTCTTGTTCCCCTAGGTCTGGGAGTCCCTTTCCTTATGCAGACTATGAACCAGATGGCAGTCTGCCTCTGATGTGGACTCTGCATCCTTTCCACATAGCTACTCAGTCTTCTAACCTGCAGTGACTCACATCCTATTCATCAGTCGAGTCACTCAGAATTCCTCATTCTCCATGAGACACAGAAAACTGTGATTGTCAAACCGTACCTATTTTTAGTTGTTTTTTTTTAATCAAAATTTTCATATTGATTTCTGTAGTGGCAAGAAACAAAAGGATAAGAAAATAGGAGGAGATTCAACAACAATGTATATTTCAATGAAAATCTTTTTCCATGAAACATGTAAAATGGATGTACACATTGAAAAAAACAAATAAAGGGCTCAACTAGTTGATTCTGAAATACTTAGAATTTCATGAGGATGTGAGTTCAACTGATCTTAATCCTTTCTCCAGGTCATGGAAGTATTGTCCCCATCGAATCAGGAAAAGTCACTGGGTAAGGAGTGACACTGACAAACATTTAGACATTTGCCTACCACATGCCTTCTATGACTTTGATGAGTAACTGTTCCCAGATTTTTTAACCTGAGTAATGCTAAACAATGTTTTTAAAGCTAACTCAGCACATTTATGCATATATAACATTTATTATCTATTTATATTTATATGAAATGTATTATTTATTTATGATTATATATGTATAATTATGTATATAATATATATATAATAATGTAATATAACATATATATATATAAGTAAAGCTAAATTTGAAACTGTGTCTCAATGTATTGATGGAGGGGTTGAGTTATGATTACAGGTCATTAGCTAACATAAGAATGATCAGGGCTAGAGAGACAGCTCACAGGTTCAGAGCACTTGCAGCTCTTGCAGAAGACCAAGGCTTAGTCCCCAACATTCACATGTTGCTCTATATCCTTCATTCTCACTAGGACCTGGGGTGGGGTGGTGGGAACTTGTATCTCTTTCTGGCCTCTGTGGGTGCTGACAATATGTGATGCACAGAAATACATGTAAACCAACTACATATGTAATAAAGATAAAGAAATCTTTAAAAAAATAAATGAAAGAGACAAAGTTGACTGTAATATTTGTAAAATAATTATCATGGAAAACAGTTATACAAGATTCCAATGTTAATACTCATCCCTCAAATCTTCTCTCAAAGATGGAATATATCTGTAGAGGAAAAGGTATGTAAATGTATATTTAAAATGTTGTTAATGCTTTTTCCATTGATTTGTCAAGTGAATGAATGGCAAGGTATGTTCAGAAGAAAGTTGCAGGCACGTGCTTCCATTGAGATTCAATATCATAGCAGGTCAGTAGCTTACTAGTTCAAATGGCTTCAGGTCTCATTGTTTGCTTGTTCCATAAGAGGAAGCTGGGGACAGGGGAAGGCCTGCATATTCCAGTGATATCTCCAGCAATAATAAAGATAGAATGAAATGCAGAAAAGGTATTGCCTGAAGAAGATAACTTACTCGGAAGGGTGGGAACTGATAGTATCAGCATAGTTCAAGCAAAAGCTGGCTGCCCTTAAACAGTGCCTTAGGAAAAACTCCCAGGATTACCTATCAGTTTACTCCAGCTATAGGGAGAAGTCTTAGAACAACTGCTAGATAGAGCCCTGCAGAGTGGGAAAACCAAGAATCTGAGGAGGCTCAGATTATCTATGGAGAATTTCCATGTGGCCAATCCTGGCTTACAATCCCAAACATTGTAAGTAGAATATCTGAACTGATACAACATGCAAAGGCCATGAACAGCAGTACAAGGTTTTCTAAACAACCAAAGGAGAAAAAATAACCAGAAACCAAATCCATGTGCTAAAGTTTCCCAGAGGCTTCTTCAGCATGTCCAGGTCACTAAAGCAAAACAATTGCTTGCAGAACAGTCTTTAATCATCTGTCAGCTTGTCCCCTGTTCTTCACATGCATGTTCTACAAAGAATGTGTCTACCCGTAGTCAGGCATTCAAAATAAATGAAAAATGTTCAAGCTTTCTTTGTTTGTTTAGCAGTTTTGTGAGAGGTCAGTGGGACTGAGGTGTTCAAGTACAGCTCAAAATTGGAGAAAAGGTAAGTTTGTGCTGAGGTAAACACATTCTCGCTTCCTTGATCGCTTCCAGTCTACATTTATTTGGAGGCCACATTCACTCAACTGGACAGAAAGGAAAGAAATAATTGAGATCTGAGGTCACCACGTGCAAGGAGCAGAGATTACTCCACATTAGTTTCTTCTGAAACTGCCTATGGTGAATATTCAGCAAGTAATTAATAAACTACCTCATAATAGTCTCCAAGGATACACTGAGCAAGTAGCTTTGCTCAATCCTTCAAGTCTTTGCATACTCACAAAGAACATGCTAAGGTATTTAGATTAGTACCAGCAGGAGCTTCTCAGAGGCCAGAAACCATGGGCAGGGGCTCAGAGAAAACTCACCAGGAGCTGGGGGCTCAGTAGGAAGATTAATAAAATTTAAAATACACATAGGATCACTACTACCTTTCCTTTTCTGACCTGTACATGAAAGACCTTCAAAAGTCCTTTCCATATCAGATATAAAATAACTGCTAAACTCGATTGAAAGCTTTTCTTCAGTTGGATGTTTTAAAGAAACCTTTTTCCATGCTGATTTAAGGGAGATTAAAGTTCTAATTTTACTTCTCTGATGGTAATTTTATGAACATCTATTTATATGTAGTCTTAAACTGTATATTTGATTTTTATACAATTTGCTATATAATATATCATTTATACACAAGAAAGGGCATGCAATCAAATGAACAGAATGCGCTACAATTTTCAATTCACTCTACACTAAATTTTAAATTTTAAATTTTTTCTCAGGTGGTATTAGACATAAAGGAAGGAATATATAGAATAAGTAAAGAAAATCATAGAGTAGGACGAGTTGGAGCCTGGAAGAAATATGAACTTCAGCCAGCAACATGGCTCAGCAGTTAAAGTACTTGTTTGGAAGCTTAATGGCTTAATCTAGACCACAGAATGGACTGTGGTAGGAAAAATAAAGTCAAAAATTTTCCTCTGACTTCACACACACACACACACACACACACACACACACACACACACATACACAAACACACACACACACACATACACACACACAAACACATACACACACATGCACACACACGCACATGCACGCACACGCACATGCATATACACACACATGCACACATACATATTTTTCATTTCAATATCTTATACCTTTTATTTAAAACTTTCTATGCAATATAATTTGATTATTTTCCCTCTCCTCGATCCACTCCACTTCTCTAATCTACCCAACTTTAGGTTATCTCTAGCTCTATCTTTGTCTCTCTCTCGATCACTATCTCTCCCTCAAAACAAAAGAAACATACAAAATATGCCAAAAAAAGAGCACAAGAAATCACGGAGTCCATTTTGTGCTGACATGGCACTGGTCCAGGACTACAGTAAGACTCCATTAGAATAAACTGACTCTTTTTTCTCAGCAGATTAAGGATGGGATTTTAGGAAGGTCTCATTACTCCAGCAGTCTCTTTGATTTCATATGTACTAGCTATGTTGTGAAAAAAAAGCGCTGGATTTTTTTTTTTTTTTTTTGGAGCCACCCACCACATTGGTCTTATAACCTTTTTCCCCTTTCTTTTATGCATAGATCCCTAAGTCCTGAGGGAAGAAGTGTGACAAAGACATCATCCAAAGTCTCTCACAGTCTGCACACTGCTCTGGTTTGGGTTTCTGTCTTAATTTCTGAAAGAATCCTCTCTGATTAGGGTGACGTAATTACTGATTTATGGGGATAGCAATATTTTATTAGCAGTTATTTGATTGGTATTTTCTATTATCAGAGTACAAACATGCCATGCAGTGGGTAGCTTGGGTTGATTCCTTTGAGCTCCCTGTCTAAGTGGGTACCCCCTTCTTCCCTCACTGTTCTATTTGTCACTGAAGCAGCGGCTGGGACTATGATAATGACCTTCATCAAAGAGAAGAAAACCAGTCTTTGGTCAAGGGGATGCAAGAAGAAGTATTCTGCTGAGACCACCACATCATTTCGCAAATAAAATATTTTAAATGTATAAAACAAAATAATTTTGACAACAAACCAAGAGCAATCAATAGATTTAGTAGCTCAAGAGATCAGGAGAGCTAGCCCTGTCCCTCACCTACTGCAGCACTCAGAAGAGCACATCCTGCCCCTTGCCTGTTGCAGCATTTGGAAGAGTGAGCCTTGTAGCTCACCTGGGCAACACAGTAGAGTTGACCTGGTGGCAGCGTCTCAGGTGAGCTGGCTCCAAGGTCCTGAGGATGGGACAGCTGACCCTGCTCCTCATTTGCTGCAACACTTGGAAGAGCAGTGAAGCCTGTACCTCACCAGGGCAGCACAGTAGAACTGACCCTGATATGGAGACTGCAGGTGAGCCAGTCACGAGTACCTGAATGCAGAAGAGCTCACCCTCCCTCTTTACTGCTGCACAGTGACACAGAAGATAAAAAATGCCCTTCTCTACCTACTCCCTTGCCATTTATGGCAGGCAGGAGAGCAGGCCCCTAGAGCAAGAGAACTTGGCATGTCCCTTACAGGCTACAACACTCTGTAAAGTGGGTTCTACATCTCTTCTGGGCAGCAGGGTAGAGATGGTCCTGGTTCCACGGGGAGAGTAGGAGAGCCAACATGCTGACCAGCTCAGATACTTTTCATGTCCATATCTAGGGCTTTGAATTGGCCCACCCTTACATCTACCTCATCAGGGAATGATTGGGGTACATGAAGTTACCAACCCTCCAGAATCAAAATTATGAGATTTCCATGACACAGGGCAACAACAGAATGCCTGAGAGTCTTCCCAATTAGGTATTGATGGAGTAGCAGAAGTCAGAGACCTTCATTGCAATAAATATTTGCAATCAAAGAAATGTAAACACAAAGGTATATTGTGAGACACAACACAGGTTACACAACAAGATAGTTTTCCTTGTTGATGGGGAGGTTTAAAGGGTGGAGAGTGTGTGCAAACGGAGGGGGAGAGGTATGGTATTGGGGTGCATTGTATAAAATTCACAAAGAACCAATAAAAAGTTTTTTCAAAAAAGTATCAAGAGCATCTCTGAGATACTCATAGTTCTACCAAGAAAAACAATATATGAAAAAGCAAGTACAAAGCATATGAGTTAAGAGTACAAAATAATTTTAATCAAGTTTTGGAAAAATAAAGAGTTGGGCATGGGTTAAAATATCTGAAGATAAAATAAGAACAGGCTAGCAGTAAAGGAAGAAATGTTTTTGTAGATTTTAAGATGCACTAAAAATACCAAAGATAATAAATAAAAGTAAATCTCCACAAGCCCTTACCAGGAAAGCTGCAGCACATAAACTACAAAGAGAGGCATTTAAAAATAGCTGGAAAAGACAGTGTACACATAAAAAAGCAGACTCTTAAGACAATAAGGCCATAAACACATAGGAAAATGTTCAATGCCCAAAGAATTAGAAAATGCAAGTTATATTTTGTATACCATGTAAGAAAGACTCCTCTATCATTGTGGGTCAAGGCATACACAATAAAAGCAAACTTGGCAGGCCACTTGGTAGTACAAAGAAAATGACAATCTTCTCCTCCGTTGGAGAGTAGAGGGCCAACAAGCAGAGCCAGGCTTTAAAAAGATTGAGGAAAATAAGTATTAATTCTGTCAAGGAAGAAGAGCTTTGGAGTTATATGCTAGAGAATGTGCTTCTAGAGGAAACTCAGCTCTGGGGTCTTTAGTTATAGGTTTTGAGAAAAGAACATAAAGAAAGCTGATATCAGCTAAGGCAAGTGTGCTGGAAGTAGACAGGATGGTTTACTCCCAAAGCCTATTCCTGTGACATACTTCCTCCAGCAAGACTACTTTCTCGACTTGCCCATATATTGGCACCAACTAGGAACCAAGTGTTCAAATGTCTGGGGCCCTGAAATATCCTACTGAAACTCCCAGGAGTTTTGCCGAGTGTTTGGAAAGAGTGGTTTTGTATCCATGCCTTCCTTTTGCCCCATGATGCTGGAAACTCCTTAGTACAGAACAGGGCTGAGGAGAATATTAAAGTCACTGTGACTATAAATAAGCTGCTATTGTTCTTAGGTTGAATCATTCACTTGCAGAATATTCTGAGTTTGCAACCAATGGGATCCTTTTCCCTGGTGAACAAACAAAAGTCTAGGGATCTAGAAGAGCATGAGGATAATTATCTGCTTCTCTCTATGACGTTTGCTGGTATTTGGGGGGGGGACTGCTTTTACTTTATTATCATTATCATCTTGTCCAGCTTTTATTGCTGATATTCATACAGCTGGTATATAATGTAAGTCCCAAGACACTGAGGTTTCTCCAACTCAATATGTGCCTGAGCTGACAAGTCCAAGGACTCCTAACGATGAAGGTTTTGGGAACCATGGCAAACTTTTGTTTAAAACGGAGCTACTCATCCCCAAACTACACTTGAGGTTAATATTTGCAACCAGAAGAGTTCCCCTCTAGATATACAGGTGGTAGTTTTGCATTCATAGTAACATTGGAAATTTTCACTATATGAGAAATCTGAATGGTGGTTTTCTTTGGTTGCTTGGTTTTTGTTTTTACTTCTGTTTCTTGGTTTAGGGAAAGAATATGAGAATAGAAGGTCAAATAGAGAAAAAGGGATTGAAGAAATGATCATTCAGAGACTGCATCATCTGGGGATCCACCCCATATGCAGCCACTAAATCCAAGTACTATTGCTGATGCCAAGAAGTACCTATTGACAGGAACCAGATATGGATGCCTTCTCTGAAGCTCTGTCAGAGTCATACAGATACAGCTGAGCATGCTTGTAGCTCAACATCAGACTGAACACAGAGACCCAATGAAGATGCTAAAGAAAGGATTGAAGGAGTTGAAAGGGGTTGAAATCTCATGAGAAGAACAACATTATCAACCAAACAAACCATCCACAACTCCCATGGACTAAAACACCAGCCATTGAGCACACACTATGAGACCTGTGGCTCCAGTTTCCTATGTAGCTGAAGATAGCAGTGTCTAGCATCAATGTGAGAAGAGGCTTTTGGTCCAGGGAGGACACGTTTCCCCAATGTAGGGAATGCCAAGGCATTGGGGTGGAGAGGGTGATTAAGAGCTATTCAAACTTCCTGAAGTGGAGGGAGAGGGGGATGAAAATTTGGTTGGGGAAGAGGACAACCTTTCAAATGTAAATA
Organism: Micromys minutus; assembly: GCF_963924665.1. NCBI lineage: Eukaryota > Metazoa > Chordata > Mammalia > Rodentia > Muridae > Micromys > Micromys minutus. The sequence continues at coordinate 87,500,412 of NC_137972.1, read as the reverse complement.
CAGAGTATCTAATTTAAAAAAATAAAATGAATACAAGCCAGCTTCACACTAATGCTCCTGTCTCAGTCTCCCAAGTCCTAATACTATATATGTTCGCCACAATGCATCTATTTTTTATGCATGTTTTAATGTGTTAGGAGTAATGACCAAAGCAGTACATTTAACTCAGGGCCACATTAATAATTTTCATTTGTATTCTAGACTTCTGTTTCCATTTCTCCTGCTACATTTCAAAGGCACAAGCAAGTGAACAGTAGGAGTTGCTCATGGGTGAGAAAGTTACGATAGCTGTATACAGAAGTTTTCTTCAGGGTTTGCATCACTGTCGTGAACACCATCATTCAGAACATCTTGGGGGATGAAGTGTTTATTTTACCTCGCAGATCATGGTCTATCATTGACAAACGTCAGGGCAGATACTCAGGCAGAAACCTGGAGTCAGGAACTGAAGTAGAGACAAGAAGGAAGCTGCTTACTGGCTTGTTCCTCATGGCTTGCTCAGCCTTGTTCTTATAGTACCCAGGAACATCTGCACATGGATGGCATCCGCCATATCATGTGATATCACATCAGTCATAAATCAAGAAAATGCCCCACAGGCTAGTCTGATAGAAGCATTCTCTCAGTTGAGGTTCATTCTTGAGAATTAATATCTCTCTTTCTTCTCTCTATCTCTCTCTCTCCCTTTCTCTCTGTTTCTATCTTTGTATGTCGCTGTGTCTGTCTCTCTCTCTCTTTCGTTTATCAACAGGCATCAGGATGGTGTGGTGATTCATCTGACTTTAGAAATAACCTGCCTGAAATTTACCAATGACTACATAAAATACATTTCAAAACTTTCAAAATGATACAAAAATATTTTTCCTAGTCCTCAGAGTAGATTTAAATGCATACCATATATAGAAGATAGAGAGGACAAAGAAATTAAATAGGAAATGAATTGAATTTCATAATCTAACACAGATTTGAAAAATGGGACTATCACATGGCTGCCGAATACTCATCATTGCATTCAGGATCTGATCTACAGAAGACCTATCCTCCCAAGCTTAACTTATCTCTGAGATTTCTTACTCACACCAAATTACAAGGCATGATTCATGTCTAAATTAAAGAAAAAGATTCTAGATATAAATACACTCAATTCCATTAATGTGGTGGTGAAAACTGATTCATTTTCTTACAATTTTCTAAAAAATAGTTGACATTGTAAATTAAAAAGAAACACAATCAATTCATTTTTATTTATCCTCAAAGACTGGGCTAAATTTTGCTTATATAAGTCAAGAATTGTAAGTAATCTAAGAGTTTAATTGAGTTTCCTGGGAGATAAAACCAATCAGTCATCATAAAATAGTTACTCCTTGAACACAAAATAATATTTGATATAATACGACCAACCCATGGAGTAGACATCCTCTTTATCATGACAAATGTCTGAATATACTAATGACTTGTATTTGTTATTTGCAAAAGAATTTAAAATAACACCAACTATAAACTAGCATTTAAACATTATCAAAACTTTTTCTAAATTACACTTCCATTCCTATAGTTTTTCTAGCTCCCAGGTTATTGGAAAATATGAAAACTTCTCACTTCACACTTATAAATATATGTTCCTATTTAATAAAGAAAGAGGGAGAGGAAGACGTGAAGGGAAAGGGGGAGGGGAAGAGAGAGGGAGGAGAGGAGGGAGTGAAGGAGGGAGGGAGAAAAGGAGAGAGAGAGAGAGAGAGAGAGAGAGAGAGAGAGAGAGAGAGAGAGAGAGAGAGAGAGAGAGAGAGAGAGAGATCCTTTGGCAAGCTAGATAATCTTCAAACAAGACCCAATATTTTTAGATGTGCTCTCAGGAAACCTAAGAGCTTTATTTTTGGCAATACGAGTCAACATGCTGTCAGTTACCTCCTCCAAGATACAATTACACCGAGCACTAAATAATTCTGAGCTTCCGGCAAGAGGCTATATACAAAACTGTTTCCACAGACTTGTAAGCAAATTCACATCTTCTAAAAGAACTACAGAGCAAAACCTCACTTAGCTTATTTTAAAGCAGTAGGATCATGGTGGAAATTTGGGGTTAAGAGATGGCTGTTGTTATTGAATATTATCTTTATTTTAAAAAATCAAAATTAATTCTTAAATTTCTATGCTCCCCAAAAGTTCCTTGTTACCATTTTGAAATTCTCTGGGATGTGAGAATCCGATCTCAAGCCACCTGCAAGCTTTACAGGTTTTTATGTGTAAGAATCTGTCTTATTCTTACTGCATGGATTTGAATTGCTCTTTATCTGCCTAGTTCTCAGATGCATAAAGATGGAGTCTCTACTCTCCAGACATCTTGATAAGCAGCAAGAGACAACTAATGCTATTCCCATAGTACAGTTGTGTATGCTAAAAGAATGGGTATAAAAATTTTTGTACTAAATATATTAATAAATGTAATTGGGATCCATCATAATTTGCATGCTGTCTACCAAATTTTCAAAATACAATTGGTATTGTCAAACAAGAAATAAAATATGCTGGAGACAAATTGTTTTGAAGGATATGGGATTTCCAAATGTGGTCCTGTGGGAATATTAATGAGATAGAAAATGTCACATTGAGACAATGCACACCACAGGTAGAAAACTTGAATCATGGGTCTCAGAAGTCCCACAACATCATTCTGCCTTTCAGTGAATGATTTCACCGTTTGAAGGAACACAGTTCTTTCCCCTTGGTTGCACCGTCACATCATCCCAACTCTAACACATTAGATTACTGTTCAGAAAAGCATCTGGACCATATCAGAAAATAGAAAGTGCTATTTAAAGTTAAGTTCTTGTCTGCTTCCAACACAGAACATATGACCACATGGCAGGAAGCCAGATGAAGGTGTACAACTTCCTCGTAGTGAAATGATCTATCTAAACCTTGCTATATTTCACCAGGGGATCATACATCACATAATATTGTATCTTCTTCTGAGTGTTATATTTATGTAGCCTAAAAGCACTGTCTTGCTGATGGATAGTTTTAAGAATGTTTTACTTTAACTTCATGAATGTTTACTCTTTCACAGTTCTTCATGTTTCATATTAAAGGAATCAATTTATTTTTAAAATTTTTATATTACATGGCTGCTACCTGTCAGATCCTGTGGCTGTCCAAAGATATTAATGTCTGATGTCCCCACGTAGCTCATCTACAAATAATGAAATAATACAGCCAGCCATTCCTCACCACTATAATTCAAAGTGAAGAAGTTCTACCTAAAATTATTGCATACAATGATAAAAATCCTTTAGCAATAAAAATAACTTGAACACATTTTTTCTCTCTTTCTTTGCCATGTCAGATAGACATTTTCAAGTTAGAGTCCCTTTAATTTCTAATATTTGAACATTATCCAAAAGAAAAAAAAGACAAAATATCAACTTTATTTTGTGCAATGTGTTTTGCAGATGAGTAAACTATTAAAGACAAGTAAAAACAGCTCCTAGTCTTACCATATTAAGGATCATGGAAATACAAATTTAAGCTTTAATAAGTGAACACTTAATAAAATGTTGTATATTCATATATAGTAATAAAGTCACAACACTACACATATATATATGAAATTCTATATGTTATTTATGTATATGAAATTATACATATGTGTGTATGTGTGTGTATGTGTGTGTGACAGTTTATGCACACTAGTTTGTAGCAATAACAAAAAGGTAGAAGGCACAGTCTGCAGAGAAGGTTTGATGACAGCATTATTTAGGAGGCCACAGAGTGACAGGCATAGTAGACATCTGGCAAAAGAGTGCATTAATGTGCAAATCCAACACTAGAGAGCTGTTTCTAGGAAAGTCACTTAGAGATGTCTTCAGTATGAGCCTGGGAAACCTATAAAAATATTTGTAGAAATAATAGGTCCCAAATTACATAAATTCAAGCACACATAAGTATAAGAATGTACAAGTATATATTGGTACTTTTGAACAATAAAATATAATAATACTGAAAAAATAGTGTGAAAGAAATGTCAACATGAGTGAACATAAAATAGATATCATTGAGTGTTAAATTCTCTCACATAGAAAGGAACACTTATTTATGTGCACATTTCAAAAAAACAAATTTAAATATTAAGTTACATGATAATTATACATCATTATATGATTATAAATATGTTGGATATAAATACATATATTTATACTTATATCCTAAAATATTTTAAACACAGAATTAAGTTTTAATTATATACTGTTTGGTATGAAATAATGCTACTATATGGGCGTGGCCTTCCACGCATGCCTGATACTATTCATTAATATTCACTGTATTTTTTATAAGGTCCAAACTTCTTTAAGAGACAAGTATCTGGGAACAGCTTAAAGAGGTTCTCTAGATTATGTTAGTCTCTGACATACCTGGGAGGAAATTTCTAGATTAGGTTTAATTGAGCTGGGATAAACAATGTGCAGCTGCCCCAAGGCTCTGAGGCTGTGACTTCCTATGATCCAAAATAACTGCCTCATTTCTTAAGACATTTTCTTCAAGGAGTTTTTTTTTTTTTTTTTAATCATGGCAATAGTAAAAGTAACTAGGAAAGATAATGCTACCAGGAAGTGGGCCATTGCTCTAATAAACCAATTAAATTACTCTTACAATCACATTGCCTTTGGAATTTGTTTGTGGAAGAATTGTGGAAGAGTTTTCATATATGAACTACAGAAGCCTTAGAGTCCTCCAAGTAGAGCTAATGGGAGTTTGAAGATAGGAATGCCAGTAGAAATAAAAATGAGGTGGGGGTCACCAGCTCATGGGGGCAGGGCCCCAGCTCCTGGGGGCAGGGCCTCAGCTCATGAGGAAGAGGGCACCAGGTGGTGGATTCCAGAAGGAACGAGGATGCTACTGTGAAATGGGCCACATGTTTAGCCTACCTTCTAGCAAAGAATTTGGCTGGACTATACATTGAGAACTTGTAGGAAGTTGACTCGTTTTTGATGGAGGAGATTTCAGGACAGCATAGCATTCCATTTGTGGAATGGCTACCGATGCTTGCCTTCATCCTGGTCCATAATAATAAAGAGAAGCAGGGAAGGATGTGAAAAGTTTACAGTTTGGCCCGGAGTGCATCAGGCTCATAGTTGAATACAATCGTGATTTTTTAAATTTTTTTTGTCTGTAACTTTAGGGTCTGTTTTCATTTTATGTCTGATGCTAGGATAAAATCTACCGAAAAAAAAGCAACTTAAAGCAGGAAGAGTGTATTTGCCTTGAAGTTCCAGGTTACAGTCCATTATTGTGGGGAAGTCAGGGCAGGAACTGTTCACAACTAACCCATCACATCCACAGTTGGGAGCAGAGAGCAATAAGAAATGGGTACATTTTTGTATCTGTGCAGTTTCTTCATTATTCATAGTATTGCAGGATACCCTGTTAGGAAAGATGTCTCCAGTGGGCAGGGTCTTCCTACATCAGTCAGTCAGTTTAATGAAGATAATCCCTCACTGACAAGGCCACAGGCAAATACAATTCAGACAACCTTTATTGAGACTATCTTTACTGGTCACTCCAGACAGTGTTAACGTGACAGTTAAAGCTGACTCACGGGATTATAGCTAAGAAATTGATGCTTGACCAATGTTGAGGAGTTCTTTCTGTTTTCAAGTCATTTACAGTTTTAGGAAGAAAATAAACAAATTTTCCTTACACACACACACACACACACACACACACACATTATGTCTTACTCTGGTTCATATTGCTGCAATACAGCAGATGAGGCTGAGGAATTTTGAAAAAACAAAAAAATCACTCTCACTTTTCTGGACCCTGGAAAGTCAAAAATCAAGATGCTGGGAGGTTCCATGTTTAACAAAAGCTCCATTTACACTTTCAATGTAGTAGCTGAATGCCAAATCCTTTTCGGAAAAGAAACCCTCACATAGAAACACGGAGGAAAGTGCCGCCTAACCCACAGTCTTTTCGTAACCTAAGACCCCCGTAAAGCTCTACTTCCCAATATTATTTTACCAAGGCTCACACTCCGACACAGAAATTCAGAAGAGACAAAAACATTGTCAATGTGGCAGGGTATGTATAAACTTTCGGCAGTAAGATTAAAAGTAATGGAGATCTATTGTCCATCATAAGGGCTGAATAGTTAATACTGCGTAGGTTAATTTAAATTTGCTAAGTCAGCTGATTTTGGTGGTCTTCATTCAGGACCCTCCATACACACAAAAGGCAGCTGTAATTAGCAGTGTGATTTACTATGTTTACAAGAATTAAACAGTATGTTGATTTTTTAATATGCATTTTCTTTGTTATTTAACTAGTTTAAAATAAAAACAGAGCAGTCTGTATTAGAAGCGTCTTCGTAAGTCCAATGAGGAATTAACAGAAAATACTACCACTTATAAAAATTTTACACTGAAGTAAATGATTAGGCGTCGAATTTTAGAGTAACAACTACACTGGGTTTTGTTTGTAGGATGGTGAGTAGAAGTAATATTTGCCAAGGCCATGCATCATGGCTGTAGTAATCTGAATGTGAAAGCCATTCTGGTACTGTTGTGGTCGTGACATCTATTCTTGTGCCCCTGTTACTACCCCATGTAAATGATGTATTGCTCCTAAGGTTGTAAGTAGTGAACACTTCACCCCATTCTTAACCCAGCATATATGTCAGAGTCCCTGGAATTAAAAACATGCAATTTTCTGCACAAAATTTATATAACATGGAATGAGCTACAAGGAGTGAAGTCTGTGTCATGCACTAGATTTTTTTTTTTTACTAGATGGTCGAGTCACTGTGTCTATTCAGTTTATAATTCTGTAGAAACTCTCCACACCTGATAGAAGTCAAGCCCATATCTCCTTCTCTCTAGTCTCTCATCACCACCTATGGGTTGGTTCAATGGCTTTGTCTTCTTTACACCCACTCTATGAAATCAAGCATGCCTTATGCTACTACCTGTGCATGGCTTAACTTCACTGAGCATGGTACTTTTTGCAGTTTACTTACATTGTACCTTGGACAAAATCATTCCATTATATGCACATAGCATAATTGACTCATCCACTGATCTGTTGATGTATATTTAACCTGTTTCTCTATTTTGTCTTTTATAGTGTTGCTGCAAGTACTTATATACGTGTACTACATGACTTTGTGTCTCCAACTATTTTATATAAATGCATAGAAGTAGAATTTTGGGAATCATGGGTCTCTTTTGTTTGTCACTATGATATGTTTCACAACAGATGGACAATTTTATGTCTGACATCAATTTGCAAGGGCTGCAATTGCTCCACGTCATTGGGAACACTTAGTTTAAATTTTTGTTTACTTTAGTATTACTTGAAATTCTTTATTTAAAAAGTATAACAGTATTAAAAACTCTAGTAGCTATCAAGTATAAAATCAAACTATGAAAGCCTAAATTAAAATAAGATAAAATTATAATATATATTTTCTGCACTTATTTCTCCAAATATGTATTACCAGCGTTTCAGGATTCTCAGGCTGTTCTAAATGCATGTGCACACACATGCGCACACATGCACATACACACACACACACACACACACACACACACACACACAGTGGGTGAATGTACATGGTTATACTCTCTCCTTTTTTTAAAATGTAATTAGCAGACTGTTGCCCACTATATAAAGTGAAATGTAAAATTCTGGGGAATAATGCAAATATTACGGAATGTGTCTACGTAACTACCAAGGTTAATTAACATCTCCTTGACTCAATCATAGCCAAACATACTCTCCATGTTAGAGGTCTGTCTGTCGTTCAGTGATTCGGGGCTCATGATTACTGATCCTAAATTGCTCCACAGTAATGAGTAAGATTTTCTACATTGTAAACTCTCTCAGTAGCTGTGTTCAGAGCAAAACTATCAAGGACAGAGAAGAGAGGCTTTCCTAGAGCACCTGAACTAAAACTGCATGTCTCTATTCTCTATTTAATGTGTATGACAACAAAATACAGTCCTCGCATCTCAAAGACAAAAGTAGGCAAGTGAATTCAACACGTTTAAATGTGTTAGGGGGTTATGAATATGTTTTCAAATAGAGATTAAGGAATCAATGCTTTCTGTTACTCAAATTTTAGCACTGTACTGAAATTCCATTGTTTGTTTTTATAGATAAGCCAACAATAGTATCTTATTGACTGTAAGTTTGTCTGCTCTTAGCTGAAGCATAAATCTATGATTTTAGAAAATCTGATAAGTAAATTACTGTCACAAGTAGCTGAATATAAATACTAATTGACAAACAGAACCAAAGCATTCTACAGTAGTCACTATTTGAGGTGGAAATACAATACCATGTTCATCCTGCTAATCCTGTAAGTTAGGGGGCTAAATTACCAATGACACATTGAAAGAAAGTGAAATCATTAAAAGTAAATGGCTGTATAAACTCCTGTATCTTGTAGTGTGTCAGGTTTCCTAACGTTTTTATCCAATTCCAGCAACCAAATAAATAATATTTGAGCAAAACAGATTAATTTTCACAGCAACCATAGCTAACATTCCTCATTCCAATTGTAAAACAAAGGAAATACTGCTATTTATCTATGGTGATAAGGCAATACTTCATCAATGAAGTCTTTCAGTAAAAGAAAAGTAAAGAACCTGTACTGCCATCCAAAAGCAGGTCAGCCCTCGGTTATGTTCTACAAAAATACCATTAGGTAAATAAATGATGCGAGGAAGAACAAGAGAGGGATGGGGTGAGGCAGAGAGGACAGTAAGGTCACCAGCTGAATACTAAGTCATATGATATTGTCAGCTTTTTAAAATTGCAATCATTACATGTTCACACACACATGTGCACACACGTGTACATATGTGACATAAAAATCTCAAATCATCATGCAGAAGAACAATAAAATTATAACATATGTATGCATTAATTTTTCTGAATAACATATACTTAAAATATGCTTATACCTAAATTATTCATTATTTGTCTCTTACATGGGTATTTATGTTGTGCCCAACTGGAGACTACTTTTGATATTCAAAAGAATTCACAAATATTAATATTTATTAATGGCTACGGAAGTGGAGGAAGTCACCCCTCTATTCTGCTGTGTGCTGTGTACTGTGTACTGTGTTTGACTACCTGCTGATGCAAATACTTTCAGCACAACTTATCTCAAACTGTCTGATCCAAGAATTAGGTTGCAAGTACCTGAAAATTAACAGCTGGTTTTCATTTGCCAGTGCTGCACGATTTGAGCCTCTTGCTGGTTGTTATATATGCTTCAGCATGACATTGCTAGACGGTTGGGTGGATATTAAACATTTTTGTCCCCATGTCAAATGGTTTCGCAAAGTGCTAGTATTCATTTGGACCACACCAGCAACACCTGAGCCGTCCACTGGCACTGGGCTTTGCGGCAGTCATCCCAGAAAATGCATCAGAGCATCACACAGTGGTTTTGTTTTCCCTTTTCCTAATTACCAATGAACCTGACCATCTTTTCAATATTTCTTTATCTCTTGAACTCTACATTTCCTACTGATTCTAGACACTTGCTAGACATTCAGACATTGAGATGTGGGAATGTTTTCAAATGTCTCACTTTTGTCGTTTATAACCCTCCTTTCAATTCTCACTCATTCATTTTTTTGATGAATAATCTTATTGCCAAATTCATTGATATTATAGTTACTAGTAATTTTTATAAAAATTATTTTATTCCATGAATATATTTTCTTTAACTGTCTTTTATGTACTTTACTCTTTTAAATTACATATTTTGATTTATTGCTGACAGAAAAGATAATTTCTGCTATGACACAAGGTTGAAGCCAAATTTTCTTTTTATTCTTATGAGTATAAAATGGCCAAGCAAGATAAATTGAAAAATATTTTCTTTCCTCAGCTTCAGAGTAGCACCATTTTTTTTAAAAAAAAATGAAGACTCCACATATGTTTGGATCTTTTTCTGGATATTCTATTTTATTCCACGGTTCTATTTGTCTTGCGGAAAGATCTCATTTAGCCTAACATTATGAAATGTCTAAAGAGAAAGAGTTCATTCTGTTCTTGCCCAAGAACAGCACTTTTCCTTTGAAAAGTACAATATTGGTGAAGTATAATTCAGTCAATGTGACAATGTGATATGTTAATGCTTATAAAAAGATTCCAATGAGTCAAAATAATGAAGGAGTCCATCACAGAAGGATAGTTCCTGTGTCCATTTACAATAGCTCCTCTTTTTCTTCATGGTCCCCATAAACATGTATTTTCTCAATAAAAATTAATTTTGACTATTTGATTTATGGAATTGAAACATCTACTAAATGTATGTATATGCATTCTCTTTTCCTGACTTAATTTTATTCTACATGCTTATTCTGAGATTTATCAAAACTTGCTTTATACATCGCCATTCATTTTTATTAACAGGTAATATTTTGAAATATATATTTTTCCAATAGTTTGCTATTAATCCACTTTTTGATGAATATGTTCACTGTGTATGTGAATCTTAGAATTCAAGCTGCTTTAATCAATCATAGGTTTTCCTACAGACATGCATTTTATTTACTATATATAAAAGTCAAGAAATACCCAGATAATAAAGTTCTAGTCAATAGCACAGTGCTCCACTTCAGTTGTACCATAAATTAAAGATATTTTTACATGTTTTAGGCCTTCAGCAACATATTTCTGGTCAATGTTTTTGAGACATTCAGTCAATGAGCAAGCCTCACTGCCGTTCTTCAATAAAAGCACTTACATATAAACTTATATACACACATATATATGTGTATGTAGATATGTATGAATATATTATTTACACATATATGATATGTGTGTGTGTGTGTGTGTGTGTGTGCTTCTGTAGAAATAGGCTTTAATAGGACCTTTTCAAAGGTCTTTAGTATTACTTATCTTTCTTCATACTCTTCCTCTACTACACTTAGACTTCCTGCTACATTATTTCCCATCCATGTCTCATATCATTCTCATTCTTAGTTCTCTTGAAAATCCATCACTCTTCATAGAGTCTGGCATCTATGGTTATTCAAAATTCAGCATACATATGTAAAGATTCAAAGCCAGCACCCAAATATGGGGAACATGTGATATTTGTCTTTCTGAGTCTGGGCTACCTCACTCAGAATGATTGCTTCCTATCAACTTAGCTGCAAACTTCATGATTTCATTTACTTAACAGCTAGACAATATTCCTCTGTGTAAATATATCACATTTTTACTAGTCATTTTCAGCTGATGGACATTTGGACTATTCAGACCATTTACATTTCTGGCTACTGTGAATAGAGCAGAAATGAACATGAAGATTAATGACCTCTAAATAGAATGAAGAGTCATCAATCTTGCCCATCTGTGAACTCTGAACTACAATCATGATCACTGTAGGTACAATGTGGACCTGAACAACACATCATCATTTCCAAAACCATGTTCTACTCAAAACTAAGTTTATAGGCACAAACTCCAAGACACTTGAGAAGCCCAAGTTGACACACACAGTGTTTGCTGCCTTATAATGTTCATGGATTAATAGGGTGAGAATAGTAAAAATGACATCTTGCCATCACAATTTACAGATGCAATGAAGTCTCTATCAAAATTTCAACACATTTTTATAGATCTTGAAAGATAAATTCTCAACTTTATATGAGAGAACAAAACAAACAAAACAAAAAAACAGGATAGCCAAAACTATCTTGTATAATAAAATAATTCTGTGGTAATGACCATACCTAATTTCAAGCTGTACTACAGAACAATAGTAATACAATCCAGATGGTATTGGTATAAAAACAGACAAGTTGATGAGTGGACTCAAAGACCCAGGAATCAAGCCACACACCTATGCACACTTGATATTTGACAAAGAAGCCGAAACCATACAATGGAAAAAGGAACACATCTTCAACAAATGGTGCTAAACTAACTAGATGTATGTAGAAAAATTGAAATACAGAATAATTTTATATAAAAGAGTGCAAATAGACACATATCTATCAACCTGACCAAAACTGAAGTCCAAGTGGGTAAAGATCTCAACATAAAACTGGACACACTAAATCTAATAGAAGAGAGTGGGGAACTGTCTTGAAAACATAGACACAGGGGAAAACTTTCTAAACAGAACATCAATAGCACTAAGATCAACAGCTGATCTCATGAAACTGTTCTGTGTTTCTTAACTTGTTAGTTGCACACTTGTTCCAGAAAACAAAGTCGGGCTTTAGAAAAAGAAAAAAGATTATTCCTTGTAGTTTTTCTGGTTCTTTTCCTCTTTTATTTAAATCTTTAGGTGAAAATGTTCATCTACAAACAGCCTCCATTTGCATCAAATTCATAGAAATGTTGCACTTTAAGCAAACCCTATATTGCTGAAGACAAAGACATCATTCACTTCAGATACATGGCCCAGATGCCACAGAGCTGGAACTAACCCGAAAGCCTCTTCTGTGATAAATAGCTTTCATGGAACTTTAAAATGCTATGGAAATTCCAAAGCAGAAAAGCCACCAGCAGTCCTGCCCAGCTCTGTTGCCTGTGGACTACTACAACCATTAGGTTTTAATAACCCTAGGGGTGTATTAGTGGCATACATGCCGTAACCAACAGTTTTTGAGTTGAACTTAACACTCGGTCAACAAGAGACAAACAATGACTAATGTTGACAACAAAACAAACTACCCAGGGCAAGTGTAGTCATGGATGTTGAGTAAGAAATTATAACCACCACTTTATTGAAGCAGTATAATCTTTAATTACACTCTACATACTTGCCCTTGTATCCACAGGAAAAAAATCCTTATGTATCATCAAAGAAACTTCTCATTGTAACAGACAGAACTCTATATAAAACTACAATAAATAAAAGTATAGTTATGATATTGCTCTTAGAAAACTACTGCTGCCCATAAGGCTCAGGAAATATTGCAAAAGAGAAAGTAGGATAATAGTAAGAATTTTTAAAAAGGATAGGAGAGATGGGAGGATCAGCTAGTTTTCTAGTAATACCAAGAGCTGTACTCATTAAGTCTCACCAACGTAATTGTCTTAGCATGAGCTCCATATGGATAACAACATACATTTCAAAGTAGATGGAAGAAAGCCCACAGCTCTAAACACCCCCATACAAAGAACTATATGAACTTAGAAATGTTGAGGGAGTAGAAATACTCTTCCCCAGGGAAGCCAGGGAAGAATGTGCCCACACTCCCGTGCACACAAACACACACAAACACACACACACACACACACACACACACACACACACACACACATACACACACACATGTCTATATGTGAAAAAATAATTTTATAGTTTTTGCAACTATGTGAAGTAAACTGATAATACCTACAGTCTTTCAAGAAGTGAAAGTGAAAAGTGAGTTTGAGAATTTCTTAACAGCCAACATAAATCCATGTGAGACTGTAGTGACACAGGAGTGAGGAATTGGATTGGAACGTTAAACGGAGAACATGCATGTACTGCATAAGATGAGTGTTCATAAGATACCACAGCAAACACTGCAAGCTACGTCTTCAAAGTACACTGTGTTGTATCTGTGCAGTTCCACTGTAAAACAGGATACAGGGTAGAAATGATCAAAGGCTGAGTCTGCAGTTGCTTCCATCAATTTTATTTTTATTTTGATATTAATGTAATGAAAAATACAGCAAAAGGAAAGAAAACCTTAGTACCTCGCAGGAAAATCTACAGGTCCTTAGAAGTAGATTAATAGTAATAAAACATTGAAAAGAAAAGGCAGAGGGATATAATTTGACTGAGTTCATGAGAAAAATACTGTGCTCTTTTTTAAAAGTACTTTTTCAAATACTAGAAGATGACATTTTTCTTAGTGCATTTTCCATGAACCAACAAGAAGATGGTTTTTTGTTTGTTTGTTTGTTTGTTTGTTTTTTCCCTTACTGGATTTTCCATGTACCACTCAGAACATCACTAAAACTATCATATGACTATGTGATGTCCACAATCAGGTCATTGCCTGTTCATCAACAACTCTGAAAACACACAGCTAGATGGACATTCTAACTCTTTAAGTTGGATCCATTTGGCAGAAACTCCAGCAAACATTCTAGTACAGCTGGTGAAGTCACCTTTACATTTCAAGTTTTCCTGAGGGATTGAAGTTTTCTAAATGGTGGATGTCTGGTGAAAATTGTGGCTAAGATTTTAAGCATCAAAGAAAAGTTTGAGTAGATGATCGTTGAGCCCATTTTCAGAATCAGGATTTCATTTTTTCAAAAACATATAGCGACTCTTCATATGTGTAAAATATAAATCTGTAAGTACATAAATCCAGGAAAGTACCTGCCTGCATGGTAGGTGACTTTAAGAGAGAAAGAAGTAAGTCCAGTTAAATCTAATTTTTAAACAATCTATTGCTTTATAATGTCTTTTATTTACTATATCTTATTGCCTTAGTCTTTTGGCTATTATAACAACAATAAAACATTAACAGGGTAGTTTATAGGCACTAGAAAAAAATTTATGTTTAATGAGGCTATGAATTCTGAAACTAAGACACTGTCTTGTTTGACCTTTGCTCCACACTTTCTGATTCATTGGCAGTGTCATTGTGCAGTCTTTGCAAACACCTTTAGGAGCAAGTGATCTCTCATGCCTCTTATAAGGGCACTAAACTTATTTATGAAGGCTTCACCTTTATGACCTAATCACCTTCTAGAGCTTTTACCTCCAAATAATTTCCTAAGATTGGGCTTTAGAGGAACACATTTGGGCCAAAGCAATTATTTACCTTTAACCTCTGTGTATATGATCTCATTGGCTTCAGAGATTAATGAAACCTAGAGCAAATGTTAGTTTTTGGCATACAGAGACAAGAAAACAAGAATTCAGTGATGTTTTATGGAAGGATCTTGCAGTAAAGCTAAAGAAATGAGTCAATGTCAGATAATTTTATACTCTCTTTTTATTGTATTCTTCCTGAGTATTTAGTATAGATATAGTATAGTATTATATTTGTGCAAAATTTTACTGCACAGTAAACAATGTGTCAAATATGTCACAAAAATTCTCATTGTGTGATAAAAGGAAACTTTATGAAAAAATATAAATATAAACATTTTTACTCTTTTTATTGTTCACTACTTTGGTGCCTTTTATCCACTAGAATGTGAAACAAATTAGAGAATGGATCAGCAGCCTGTCCTGTAACTCCTTGACCACCATGTGAAGAACATTTAAAATCTATGCTTTCCAAAACATGTTGCTGAATGAATAATGAATGAACAATGGCCTAAAACCTTAGTGCCCAGCTTCTTTAATAAGCCACATATGACACAAGACTAGGGACTCCATAACATCTGTACAGTTTTGCAAATTAATTGTGTAGTCAGAAATCAAAGCTTTATAAAATGCCAAAAACAAATCATACTAAATATAAAGATTAAATTTATGTAGGCCAGAGAAATAAGACAACTGTCTGCCTATCCTCTGCAAACAGTTTGGCTGAACAGTATAAAAACATGAAATATTTCTATATGAAGATATGAAACATCTTTCATAATCAAATTGTTATTTGTAATCCAGATCGTTGTTCTGTCATTTGTTCTACTGGGAATTGTCTATTTTATCTCCCTTATATTATTTTGCTGTGGTACTAACGCAGGCAAAGATTGTTGGTCTTTACTGTTTCAATTGGGAGAATAAAGATGATTTGGCCAGTGGGATAATTAAATGACAGGGAAGTGAAGGAAATGATATGCAAATGGAAGATAGATGTGGATTGGCAAGTGAGTAACTATCAGTGCTGGGGCAGAGAAGGCAAACAGGGGGACCAAGAGAACACTGCCAAATACACTCCACATGGGTCTTCCATAAACTGCAAGGTGGACACTGACTTGACTGTGCAGAGCGTCTAGTTTTCTCTAATTCCTTTATTTGTTTCTAGATATATCTAGAAAGGGTCTCCGTGTACTGTATTTAGCATAGTGACAATAAGATGCTACAGTCTAGTAAGGTGACTCAGCAGGTACAGGTGCTCCCTGCACTAGCCTAACAACCAGAGACAACCAGAACCTGGTCCCTGGAAGCCATGGTGGAAGGAGAGAAGTGACTCCGTTAAGCTATTCTTTGTAGTCTTTAAGCACACCTGCATGTACATACTCACACACACACACATACACACACACACACACACCATTACAATCACGATCATCATTATCACCATCACCACCATCATCATCCTCCACACCATTATGATCATCATCCAGAAACACACAATAATCAACTGATCCTGAAAGTTTAAAAAGTACACGTATATATTTAGAACTGTTATTTAGATGCATAAGGCACTTGCCCTGGGCATAAAATTTTAGCAAGCTTATAATGCACTTGTGATTACCACTCTAAAATTAAATATCATCTCCCTTTCTGTCTCTACATGCTCTACTCAAGTTTCTTATTCTAAATACCACCAAAATCAAGGAGAATGTTCTTTCAAGATAACTGAACAGAGTGTGATAGCACCTTTCTTTAACCCCAGCAATTGGGAAACCGAGGCCAATAGATTCCTAGGAGTTTCAAGACAGTCTGATTGATCTACATGGTAAGTTCCAGACCAGCTAGGGCTTCATAATAAGATCTTGTCCATATGGAGAGAAAACAAAAGCTTTAAAGATGTTTAAAATGATAGAGATACCAGCGCATAAATATAACAACTCAGAATGTAGGCGGAAGCAGAGACCAAAAAAACAAAATATCAATCTCAAAGATGAGTTTCTATGTTTCAAAAAAATTAAAACACAGTAAGATTCATATCTTTCAGAAATAGCTATACACACAGTGTTCAAAAGGCACAAGTTATAGATGTTTTGGTCATCCCTCAACGCAAATGTATTGCATTCTCCAAAGTGCCAGGACACAGCAAGGCCCGTGAGTCAGGAAACTGACCACAGTGTACATCACAGGTCAAGAAGAGAGGTGTGAGGGATCTATAGAGAATAAAATGGAGCTGTTAGTGCTAAGGAGTATGTGCAGAGAGCACTAACGTGGATGAAGCCACTGGTTTAGGAATTGAAGCAATTGAACAACCGAAGGGAGGGGCGGTTAGACAGAGCTGCCTCACTACCTGGCAATGCTAAGGTGGTTGGTTTGCTTATTTGAATAAGAAGCTGGTCCCCTCTGTGGGACTCTGTGGTGTCTCAGTCTTAGCACCAAGAAGCTTTCCTGAAATTCAGACAAAGCTTCCTTTTTGTCCCTCTCTATCTCTTTCCTCTTTCTCTTCACTTCCCCCTGTTAATCTTTTTATCTTACTGCAGCATATGACAAGAATTCTACTTGATATTTTGGGCATCAGTGAGCCAAGGAACATTAGAAGCAAGTAGTGAACAACTTACTTGATCTTTGAAACTATCTATCATATAACTGGTCTCTTCAAAAATGTTACTACCAGAAAACCAACATTATAGGGAATAATATATACATATATACATTATGGAGCTTAGAAAGCATGAAAGAATCTCATGTTTTATAATTATCATGCAAACATTTATCCTGTATTTACAATGACATGGATATTACTCCAAGAGGTCTCCCATGGGAGATGGTACAATTTCCCCATTTATTAAATGAGGACAATGCTTATAAGTATCCATGAGTTCCAGCAAACACAGGGTTTTTTTCTTCAGAAATAAGCCTAATGTGTGCCCAGATATCACTAGAGAATAAGCAAGCACTCTACTGAGCTGCAGCAATGATGGAAGATGGAATAAAACTTGCAGCAAGAGAAATGAATATGTGAAAGTAAAAATGGGAACATTTCATTTCATATATAAGTTATCTAGTCACATTTAGAAAGGTAGTTTGAGCTTAGCTTGTAATGCTTCAATTTTGACATTTAATCACATAGCATTTCCATACACTGTATATCTTAAACAAAAACCTTCACAGTCCTTCTACACCCTGGCACACTCTCCATGTTGAATGTTAGATAAATTCTGTTCAATTGCAGTGAGAACGCTGACTAAGTCCCCAGGGAGCTGAGTGACAGATCAGGTTGGAATCGCATGCACATAATGGCTTTTCACTTCTCTATTTTATATGTTCTCATTCAAAGCATGCAATTTTTTAGGAAACTTTTCCAGTAAAAGCTCTGAAAGTCATATATGACGGATGTATAATTAAGGATGTCAGGGGAATGGAACATTGTCCCCAGATAACACTCAGCATTCTGTGCAACACAAAGGGACAAACAGAAGCAGGAGGTGTCCATTCGACAACAATGCCTTATTGCAATTAATTTACTTTTTTAGTATACAAACGATGAATGGGGGGTAATTACGGTCGGTCCCTGTGGATTAGGAGTCATTGTTCCCCTGCTTTCTTTCTTCTACACTGGTACAAATCACAGTCGGCAGCTGTTCACTGCTCTGTATATCCATCCAAAGTTTGAGCTGTTGATTCTTTTGCAGGTTACTTCTGCCATGTTTCCCCCTTTTCTTTCCCTATCTTCCCTTTCTCAATTCCCCATTGTCCTCTGTTTCCTTTCCTACTCTTCTATTGATTTTACATTTGTTTTCCCATTATAGCCCAGAAAAGGGTTTTCTTTTTTTTCAATTTTATAGGATATTCTCTGTATTTACATTCCAGATGTTATACCCTTCCTCCCCCTACTACCCTGCCCCCTCCTCCTCAACTTGTTTCCATGAAGGTGCTCACTCTCCAAATCACCCTCTCCACTTCAGTGCCTTGGCTGTTTGATGATGTTGTTCTTCCCATGGGGTTGCAAACCCTTTCAGCTCCTTCAGTTCTTTCTCTAGCTCTTTCATAGGGGTCCCGTGTTCAGTCTGATGGTTAGCTGTGAGCATCCTCAACTGTATCTCTATGACTCTGGCAGAGCCTCTGAGGAGGCATCTATATCTGGTTCCTGTCAGTAAACACTTCTTGGCATCATCAATAGTAGTACTTGGGTTTGATGGCTGCATATGGGGTGGTTCACCAGGTGAGGCAGTCTCGGTAGATCTTTTCTTCGATCCCTGCTCCTCTATTTGACCTTGTATTTCATCCCCTGTTTTGTTCTTCTTTCTAAAAAGGTCTGAGGCATCCACATTCTGGTCTTCCTTCTTTTTGAGCTTCATAAATTCTGTGGATGGTTTTCAAACCTGACTATATGCCACAGTCAGTGGAATATTTAAGCACAACAAAGCCTGTCAAGGAGATGACCCCCTAAAAGGCTACTGGGGCTCCAGCAGAAGCTCCCAACTTGTTCAAATATTGACAGCACGATTCAGCTATGAGAGAGAGGGAGAGAGAGAGAGAGAGAGAGAGAGAGAGAGAGAGAGAGAGAGAGAGAGCATGAGTTGGGAGGGGTCTAGGAAGACCTTGAGAATAGGAGAGAAAGGATGGAATGATCAAAAAACATTCCTTAAATGTGTGGAATTATCAAAGGATAAATATTTTTAAAAAATTTTCCGCAATATAAATTTTAATTGGAAAATTCCTGATTCCCATTTAATTTTACAGGTCTGCCCGCTCTATGGACATTTTCACTGACCTGAAATGCACTGTTTATTCCAACAAGATGTCTGAAAGGCATCAAACTCCCTACAGTTTCCTGTTTGGCTCATGTTCTTATGGCTGAGCTTTGCAGAATTCTTGGTACCACCCTTTAGCTATTGCTCCTCATTTTTGACACAACCCCTAGACCTTCATTCCCATTTTCCAAAACCTGTCAACATAAGATTGCATTCAGCAAAGACAGGGCATTAGCAAAGGTCAGAGTAGCAAAGCCTTTAAGCCTGACAGTGTCCTGACTACTCTTCCTGCAACAGGGAACTCCTCCTGTTCTCCAGCTCAGACTCATCCCTGGACACGGCTCTGCTGTCTCCTGTAGGAGGATGAACATGCACAGGAACTGGGGACCTGGTCTGTAAGAGGGCGCTTGCACATCCTTCTACTGTGGCTTTATGAAATTGTTATTACATAGGCTCCATTCTGACTAAGAAATTACAGTGCTTGGGAAGTAAAGCAAAGAAATGAATTGTTTAAAGTTTCTTTTCCAAATGCTACTGTTCAGTCAGGTAAAACTTTACTAGCTTCGATGCTTCATTCAATCCCATCCATGGCCCTTGTTGTCCCGCGCAACCGTCTCGCCTGCAAGAACGACGCGGCACACAAAATAGAATCCTTCTGCGGTAAACTTTATTAATCTGGAAAAACCGGTACTTGCTTCACGTAACGAAAAGGACGGGGAAAACCAAGAGATCCAAGGAGACGAACAGGACGAACAAGCTCCACGAGACGGCCGAAAAACCAACGGGAGAAAGAGAGGAAGAAGAGAGGAAGAGAGAGAGAGAGAAGAGGCAGAAGAGAGAGGAGCTATCTAGCCCTTCTCCTATAAAGGGATCAGTCCTTGCCTTGGACGCGGAGCCCCCTGATTGGTTGAAACTCACCAGGCCCTATGACGCCACGGGAAGAGGCGGAACTCATGAAGCGGAAATTACCCAGCCTGTGCGCACATGGCTTGTTTACTGCTAACTCCAGCCAGATATCAGCGCCATCTTGTAATGGCGAATGCGTGGGAATGTGTGGGCGGCGCCCCACACCTTGTCAAAGTTTTTATTCATGTCTTTGGGGAAAAAAAGACATTACTATTGAAAAGTATATGGCTAAATTTCAGCCATACTCAAAAGATGATTATGTTTTCCTTTTCCTACTTATCATTTTAGGATATTTAATAACAACAGCAGCAGCAGCAAAACCTCTATCTCAAAATGATCCTAAGATATTTGTTTTTGCTATCAGTGGGAAGAAGGTGAATATTAAGCTTGAAAAGGTCTCAAATGATCCTCAGGTCTATACCCTTAGCTATCAGTTTGTGGATGCTGGTGTTTCTGGGGATCTGATTCATAAGAGAGCGCTTGCCCATCCTTCTACTGTGCATTATTCTGCCTGTCCAAATCCTTAAAGCTAAAATCCCTTGTCACCCATGCCTATTGCACACTCCACATCGTTGCTAAACTGCTCCCACTAACTGTTAAATCTTTTCATGTTTATGGAACAGTTACACCGTGTCAAAATTAATGCTTGCAGTGTTAAGGATGGGAGGCAGGTCCTTGTACCTGGTAAGCGTCTTCCTACTTAGATTCAGCCCCAGGCCCAATTACTGCTTATAAACAAATCAAAATGCAGAGTGGTAATGATTTATGACAAATGACAGTGGCCCAGAATCAAATCAACATTATCTGGGTCACTCTAAATCTGTAATAGTATTCTACAATGCAAGGCCACAACATTTGGTGCCTCACAAAATAACACGTGTTTTACATGCCCTCAAACTTAGAACACCAGCAGAGTTTCAAGACTCTTTCCTTTCCTTCAATTTTTAGAGAAGACCTAATAATTCTTGGATGATCTCAAACTCTCAGTATAGCAGAGAATGACTTTGAAGTTTTGTACAAGCAACGTTCTGATTCTTTTTTTTTAAATTGGATATTTTATCTATTTACATTTCAAATGTTATCCTTTTTCCTAGTTTCCCCTATCCTATCCTCCCTCCCCCTGCTTCTATGAGGGTGCTTTTCCACCCACCCACCTACCCACCCACCCACCTCCACCTCACTGACCTGGCATCTCTCTATAATGGAGCACGGAGCCTTCAAAAGACCATGGGCTTTCCTCTCATTGATGTCTGACAAAGCCATCCTCTGCTATATATGCAGCTGGAGCCATGGCTCCCTCCATGAATACCCTTCAGTTGGTGGTTTAGTCCCTGCAAGCACTGGTGAGGGGGTGGTCTGGTTGGTTGATATTGTTCTTCCTATGGGGTTGCCATTCCCCCTCAGCTCCTTTAGTTCTTTGACTCCTCAACTGAGGACTTTTAAATTCTGTACTGGAAATCAAACCAAATGTGGTTTGAATATGCTTGTCCCTTGGGCAGTGACACTATTAGGAGATATGGCCTTGTTAAAGTAGGTGTGGCCTTGTTTGAGAAAGTCAGGCACTGTGGGGGTTGGCTTTGAGGCCCTGGTGCTCAATGTGGAAGAGGCAGCTTCCTCCTGGTTGCATTTGGATCAAGAGGAAGAGCTCAGCTCCTTCACTATTTGACCAGCTGCCTTAAGCAACCTTTTAAAAGTTTGAAAAGAAGAAAGAAAAATGAACAGAAATTAGAATTTGGAAATCTCGGCTCTCAGGTAATAAAATAATGAAAGATATATATGTACCTATATATGTATATATATATATGTATCTATATATGTATATATATAATTATATATTGGAATACATGATATGTATTACCTAAACAAAAAGTAATTCTATCCAGAAAACATCTGATGCACAAAATTAACCAGGTCACCTTGCTTTCTCTGTAGAAATTTAAACATTTTTTCCAAGACAGAACCTTTATATGAATCTCAGGCTGAGTATGAAGTCATGGGTCTCCTGATTCAGCATCCATTACATGAAGACTGTGGGTGCCTCTCATTTTATGTGCCTAATAAGGTTACATTTTTAATGGCAGTATTTTGAAAATAATTCAAATGTGATAATAATTTTTAAACATTTTAGGTCAATTTTCTTTTTCTTTCACCCTTTCTATTTTTGTTATTCCTCTGTCTTTCCTGCTAGTATAGTGTACACTATCCCTGCAGACAACTGCTCAGATCCAAAGTTGTTCCCAGTGGTCCTTTGGATGCCAGGCATCTTCACAGGCCCCCTCGTACAGTTTTTCAAAAACAGAAATGAATTTCACTCATTGGAGGAGAGTGACCTTAAATACAAAGTTGGTAACGATACAACTTTGCCTATAATTTTTAAAATTCATCATCATTCCCATACATAAAATTATGTGAGGACCAAAGGAATTTTTAAGGGTTCATTTCCCAAGCTCTGGCTTTAGGGTTATAGTGGGTAGAAATATAAATAGACCAAAGATAAAACATGGCTGATAAGAAGAACATCTATGGAAAGTTTCCTGTGGCCATTTTGTTTGTGCTTACCCTTCCAAAGATCTGCTCTCCGAATTTAGACCAAGGAAATCAGCCAAGACATATGGCTAATCACTTAGTGTGCAATTCTGCTATTATTAGCATTTCTGATGTTGCCCTTATGCCTTAACTCCAAAAATATGACAGTTCCCACTTGTACCGTATTCAATACTATAGCAGCACCAACCAATATACAAGCAGATAATCAATATACAGACAGACTGATCAAAAGGTAGGCACACAGATAGATGAATAGATTTGAAATTACAAATCTATAGGTATATATTAAGAGAGGAGGGAACCTTTATATTTTATACTTGCTCTTCCTGTTCTCATATAAAGTGTTGTCTCCTCGTGTTATATTTAAAACCAAGTCAAAGTGCAGTGCACCCTTTCCACAGTGGGATCAATAATGTGTTCCATCCTCAGCATCCAATCCAGCCCTCAACTTTTACTAAGAACACCCTGAGAGTCTTGGGATTTTAATAGCATGCACATTGATAGGATCTTGTCAGGATCCTCAGTCTCGGCATATTTATTATTAAAATGGTCAACAAGTAGCCCTTCCTCTAAGATAAAATTTTTGAGCAGGACTACATGAAGTTCAGGGTAAAAGATTTTAGTTATATTCTAATAGTTTATCCATACTGGGACTGTTCAGACAGACCTAATCCCCAGGACACACATATGGTTGGCTCGTGCCCTTATCTAAGCCAGCACTTTCTTTTCTCTTTAAGTCTGGAGACTGTGAACATATACTTAACCTTCAGTAAGATCCCTTTGCTATGTTAGCAGAGTTGGTTTCTGTTGATTATAACAATTCTTTCTTTTGTAATTTGAAGATATATTTAAACCTAAACTTGTATATTTTTTGAGTTTATATTAATTTATATGAAAGAAATTTTCAGATGATTTTTGTATCCACGAATACCATATACCCTCTCTCCCTCTGTATAAATTCATACCCTCTGATTAGAAACATTTTTATTTTCACTTCTAACACTCAAATAATAATTACACCTTCTCATTGGTCCTTCTTTACTATTTGAATTTATTCTAAGAGTATTCTTCCCAGTCATCTCCCTCTGGGTGAAAGAATTGCATGCACTTTTGTTATATATCTAACCATGTACATACATGTAGATACACTATAATTTAGCAATGAATAAAAACATTGATATGCATTGAAAAAAATCATTAAATTATCAAATAAAATTTGGCTTGAAGTAGTACAAAAAATTCTAAATAATATCTCAGATGACCCTAAACTTATTTCTGCAATTTTGTATCTACCTAATATTGATAATTATGAAATTGAAACATCAATCAGCTATAAAACCCATTGAAGAGGAAATATATCTTACAGTGTCAAATATTCAGTAAGTATTTAGTTCTTTATTTAAAAAAAAAAACCAAATCCATATTACTAGTATGAAGACAGGAAAAGTTTATTTTAAATTAACTTGTTTGTGACTTCTTATCAATAAACATTTGATTTTTTATTAATGGATTATATTATTTATTTGCATTTCAAATACTGCCTCCTTCCCAGTCTCCCCACACTCACTGCCCATCATATTCCCCCCAATCTTTGCCTCGAAGAGTGTACTCCCCAGTCCACACAACCACTTTTGCCTCATCCCTCTAGCATCCCCTTCACTGGGGCAACAAGCCTCCACAACCAAGGGCCTTCCCTCCCACTGGTGCTGGACAAGGCAACCCTTTGCTACATATGTATTGGGAGCCATGAACCAACACATGTATACTCTTTGTATGATGGTTTAGTGCCTGGGAACTCAGAGGTGTCCGGTTAGTTGAATTGTTGTTCTTCCTATGTGGTTGCAATTTCCTTCAAGTCCTTCAGTCCTTCCCCTAACTCTTCCATGGAGGTCCTTGGGCTCAGTCAGATGGTTGGCTGTGAGTGTCTGCACCTGTCTTAGTCAGGAGTGTAATGTGTAAGTGTACCACATTATAAGAATGCATTCTTCCATTGAGGGACATCTGGGTTGTTTCCAGTTTCTGCCAATTATAAATAAGGCTGATATGAACATAGAGGAGCACGGGTCTTTGGTATAATGGAACATCTTTTGAGTATAAACCTAGTAGTTGAACAGCTTTCAACTCCACCAGCAATGGAGGAGTGTTCATCTTTCTCCATATCCTCAAGAGCCTCTTGCTGTCACCTGAGTATTTTATCTTAGCCATTCTGATTGGTATAAGGTGAAATCTCAAGGTCCTTTTGTTTTGCATTTCTCTGATGACTAAGGATATTTAACATTTCTTTAAGTATTTTTTTTTTTTTTTTTTTTTTTTTTTTTTTTTTTTGGCCATTCAAGATTCCTCAGTTGAGAATTCTTTGTTTATCTTTGTAACACATTATCTTTTTTTTTCTTACCACAATTTTTTTTTAAAAAAAGAGGGATACATTTACAGATTTTAAAGGCATTTGGCATAACATTATATGAATATTTTTGTCACTAGTTAATTATTTTAGAGGTTTGATAGCATGCATTGAAATCCCACTAGTTACCATAAGTATAAAGTACATGTAGGACAGAACATAACATGGTAACAGATTTCTTGTTGGGTATAGATTAAGCATAATGATCTGTGAATACTAAAAATTGCCACAATGCTATTATGTTAGCTCTTGGACTATTAATGACTTGAGGTCCAGGTGTACAACACGTTGAGTGGGTGCTATACATTTATTTTTTCCCCTAAGAAAAACTGAGGCCTTTTTTTTTTTTTTTTTTTTTTTGAACTTCATAGAGTCTGTGAGTTGTTTCTGGGGTATTCAGAACTATCTGGGGTAAGTATCCAATTATCAGTGACTGCATATTGTGTTTGTTCTTTTGTGACTGGGTTACCTCACTCAGGATGATATTCTCTAGATGTATCCATTTTCCTAGGATGTCATAATGTCATTGTTTCTGATAGCTGAGTAGTAGTACTCCATTGTGTAAATACACCACAATTTTGTATCCATTCATCTACTGAAGAACATCTGGGTTCTTTCCAGCTTCTGGCTATTATAAATAGGGCTTCTATAAACATTGTGGTGCATGTGTCTTTGTTGTATGTTGGAGCTTCTCTGGGGTATATGCCCAGAAGTGGAATAACTGGGTCTTCAGGTAGTAGTACTATGTCCAATTTTCTGAGGAACAGCCAGACTGATTTCCAGAGTGGTGGTAGCAGTTTACAATCCCACCAACAGTGGAAAAGTGTTCCTCTTTCTCCGCAACCTCGCCAGCATCTGCTATCATCTGAATTTTTGATCTTAGACATTCTGACTGGTGTGAGGTAGAATCTCAGGGTTGTTTTGATTTGCATTTTCCTGATGGCTAATGATGTCTAGCACTTCCTTAGATGCTTCTCAGCCATTCGATATTCCACAATTGAGAACTTTTTGTTTAGCTCTGTACCCCATGTTTTCATATGATTGTTTGATTCTCTGGTGTCTAGCTTCTTGAGTTCTTTGTATATCTTGAATATTAGGCCTCTATCAGATGTGGGGATAGTAAAGAACTTTTCACACTCTGTTGGCTGTCGTTTCATTTTCTTCACAGTGTCCTTAGCCTTACAGAAACTTTGCAATCTCATTAGGTCCCATTTGTCAATCTTTGACCTTAGAGCACAAGCCATTGTTGTTCTGTTCAGGAAATTTTCTCCTGTGCCTATGTGTTCTAAGGTTTGCCCTACTTTTTCTTCTAATAGTTTCATTGTACCTGGTTTAATGTGGAGGTCTTTGATCCACTTTCACTTGAGCTTTGTACAAAGAGATAAGAAAGGATCTATTTTCATTCTTCTGCATGCTGAGTACCAGTTGAACCAACACCATTTGTTGAAGAGGTTGTCTTTTTCCATTGAATGTTTACAGATTCTTTGTCAAAAATTAAGTAACCATATCAGTGAGGGTTAATTGCTGGATCTTCTATTCTATTCCATTTATCCACATGCCTATCTCTGTACCAGTACTATGCAGTTTTTAACACAATTGCCTTGTAATATAACTTGAGGTCAGGGATGGTGATTCCCGCAGGTGTTTTCTTGTTGTTGAGGATGGATTTCGCTATTCTAGGTTTTTTTGTTATTCCAGATGAAATTTCACATTGCTCTTTCCAACTCAATGAAGAATTGGGTTGGAATTTTGATTTGGATTGCATTGAATCTGTAGATTACTTTTGGTAAGATGACCTTTTTCCCTTATTGCTTTTAGTATTCTTTCTTTGCTTTGGGCATTTTGAGTATTATGTGTCGGGTAGAATTTCTTTTCTGGTCCACACTATTTGAAGTTCTGTAGGCTTCTTTTATGCTCATGGTCATCTCATTCTTAAGGGTGGGGAAGTTTTCTTCTATAATATTTTTGAAGATATTTACTGTGCCTCTTACTTGATAGTTTTTGTCCTCTTCTATTCCTATTATCCTTAGGTTTGGTCTTCTCCTTGTGTCCTGGATCTCCTAGACATTTGGGGTTAGACGCTTTTTGGCTTTTGCATCTTCTCTGACTGTTTTGTCTATGTTTTCAATGTTGTATTTAGCCCCTGAGATACTCTCTTCCATCTCTTGTAGTTTGTTGGAGATGCTTGCATCTGTGACTCTTGATTTCTTTTTTCTTTTTTTTTTTTTTTTTGGTTTTCTACCTCCAGGGTTGTCTCTTTTATTGTTTTCTTTTTTGTTTGCATTTCCATTTTCAATTCCTTCATCTCTTTGGTTTTGTTTCCCTCTAGTTCTGTGATTTCTTTGAGTGTTTTTCGTGTTTCCTCTTTAAAAGCTTCTATTTGTGTATGGTTTTTCCTCCTGTTCTTATTTATTTGAGTTATTCATGTTCTTCGCTAAGATCTCCATCATCATCTTGAGGTATGATTTCAGGTCTGAGTCTTCTTTTTCTGGAGTGTTTGGCATTCTGCTGCTGGCTGTGATGGGAGAACTGGGTTCTGATGTTGCCAGGTTGTCTTGGTTTCCATTACATAAGTTCTTTTGCTTTCCTCTTGCCATCTTGTCTGTGATTATACATCGTCTTGTTGTCAGTGATTGGTTCTTGTCTCTCCTGTGTACACAGCCTGTGTCCCTGGATCTCCACTGTTTTAGGTGGCAAATTGCTAGAGCGTTCAGTCCGCATGCAAGTGCCTTCTGGGTGGACACCCAGTTCCTATGGCAGTTCCTGCTTCCCTGAACCAACCGGAGGGCCTTGCCCACCACACGCTAGGCCTAGCCTCTCTGCTCTCCGGCTACTCACAGCACAGTCTGGCCAGGCCTGTGTCTCTGGATCTCTGCTGTTCCCGGTGGCAAATGACCTGAGCTTTTGGTCCACACATGATCTGTAACCCATTTTCAATTGGGTTATTTGATTTTCTGGCGTCTAACTTTTTAAGTTATTTGTATATTTTGGATAATAGTTCTCTATTGGATGTAGCATTGGTAAAGATCTTTTCCCAATCTGTAGCTTGCAGTTTTTACCTATTGTCAGTGTCATTTGCAATTCAGAATCTTTTTAATTTTATGAAGTCCCATTTGCCAATTGTTGATCTTAGAACATGAGTCATGTTTTCTGTTTTGAAAAATTTTCCCTGTGCTGATGTGTTAAAGGCTCTTTGCCACGTTCTCTTCTATTAGGTTCAGGGTATCTGGTTTTATCCACTTGAACTTGAGATTGGTACAAGATGATAAAAGTAGATCAGTTTGCATTATTCTGTATGCAGACTTTCAGTTCAACAAGCATCATTTGTTGAAAATGATTTCGTTTTTCCACCGGATGGTTTTGGCTTTTTTGTCACAAATCAAGTGGCCATAGGTATGTTGGTTTATTTATAGGTCTTCAGTTCTATTTTATTGATCTCTCTATCTCTGTAACAATACCATGTTTGAATACTATTGGTCTGTAGTATAGCTTGAAGTCATGAATGTGATTCCCCCAGAAGTTCCTAAATTGTTGAGAACTATTTTCCATATTCTGTGACTTTTGTTATTCCGTATGAAGTTGAGAAATGCTATTTTTATCTCTGTTAAGATCTGAGTTGGAATTTTGATGGGGATTGAATTGAATTTGTAGATTGGTAAATTGGCCATTTTTATCAAATTAATCCTACCAATCCATGAGCATGAGAGATATTTCCATCTTCTGAGGTCTTCTATTTCTTCGTTCAGATACTTGAAGTTCTTGTCAGACTGGTCTTTCACTTCTTTGGTTAGACTACACCAAGATATTTTATATTATTTGTTACTATTGTGAATGTTGTCTTTTCCCTAATTTCTTTCTCAGACTATTTATCTTTTGTGTAAAGAGGAAAGTTACTTGCTTCAAGCTTCTGTCTACTTAGTTTGATGTTGGCTACCAGTGTGCTGTATATTGCTTTTGATTATGCTTAGGTATGTACCCTGAATTCCCGATCTTTCCAAAAATTTTTACATGAGGGGCATTGTATTCTGTCAAATGTGTTTTTAAGCATCTAATGGGATGATCCTGTGTTTTTATTTTTCCTTTGTGTTTGTTTATGTAATGGATTACATTGATAGACTTTAAATCTTTGTATTGTCTGCCTTTGTCACTGAAGTTGTTTCCTATATGCATCAAAATCTGGGGTCCTGTTCACATATCCAGCCTGTTAATCTCTTTTTTGGGGGAATTGAGCTCATTGATGTTGAGATATATTAACAACCAGTGATTGTTGCTTCCTCTTATTTTGTTGTTACGGGTAGAATTATGTTTGTGTGTTTCACTTCTTTGGGAATGCTGTGAGACAATTAATTTTTTTGTTTTCCTTGGGAGTATTTCCTTCCTTATATTGGGGTTTTTCTTTTATTATGCTCTGTAGGTCTAGTTTAGTGGAAAGATTATTTTTAAATTTGGTTTTGTCATAGAATATCTTGGGTTCTCCACCTATGGTAATTGCAAGTTTTGCTGAGTATAGTAGTCTCGGCTGGCATTTGTGTTCTTTTAGGGTCTGCAAGATATCAGAGTCACTGTGAAGCCTTTAGAAAGACGTGGCTTGAAAATAACTCCTTTACCAAGCTTAGGATTTTATCAAGTTAATAACTCTACACTTCTACTCATGTAAGCAACTCTAATTAGAATCCATAGATTATAAAACAATCAAATTAAATTATAAATAGGACTGGTGATATGGCTTAGTGGATAAAAACCCACGCTGCAGAAGCCTGATGACCCACGTTCAATCCCCAGAACAAAGATAACAACTAAAAAACACAAACAAGTTTGCATTTATAATTGCAATACTCCAAAGACCAGAGATGAGGCAGAAACAAAAGAGCTACCTGGAAGCTCCTAAAAAAGCTACCCTATAGTATACAGTAGGGCAGAAGCAATGAGAAATAAAGACCTTGTCTCAGCAAATTATCATAAGAAAATTGATATAAAAAAGCTTCCTCCTGACCTCCAAGCTTTCTGCTGCCCTTCAGATACATGCCTTGCATGTAGATAACTCATCCCCACCCTTGAGCATGGTAAGTGATTTCACAAACGAACATATACAATAATAATAATAATAATAATAATAATAATAATAATAATAATAATAATAATATCCATAGAAGTAGAAGAGAGGCTTGTTGGTTAAGGGAGAGGGAAGGGTAAGATATAGTAAACAATAGTGAATATGATCAAAACATATAATTTGTGGAACTATCAAAGGATAAAAAAGAAAGTTTGTGCCTTCTTATATAGTTTCAACTCTGTTTCATTCAGAAACATAAATTAAGAAGAGGAATTCAGAACAAGGCTTTGGATAGGCCAGATTTTCTTAAGATTGAATAATTACCTGTTGAGGACTGTGGTCCAGCCTTGTGACTTTTATATTTCTATTAAGTTCTCTGTTGGAAAAGTAGACTTCTCTTTGGGGAAATCTATGTAAAAAGACATTAGCCAGTAGTTCAAGACAACTGGATCAATGGAATGATTTGTGGTGATTCCATTGATCCATTCAACGAGGATGTTTCTAGCTAGAATGTAAGAAGCAGACAGGTTATAAAAATGAGGCCTCTTATGAGGCCATAGAAATCATTATTCTATGATACTATTATTAAGGCAAAAGAAGTGGTAGAATGAATTTTACAAAGAGAGTCCAAATATAAAGAACCATGAGAAGATTGTGTAGGAAATATAAGAGTTGTTTAATAGAAGAGAACCAAGCAAGTAAAGAAGAAACGAGTCACTGAAAAAAATCACTTACTTCATGCCTATTGTATGTTTTCTTTCAAACCAAAGAATAGAATTTGTTCCTACTGGAGACAAAAAGGAACACTAGAGCTGAGGAGAGCTATCCCAACCAATTCTTTTCTCCCTTCCTTAATTCAGATATTACATACATATGCTGTACTCAGATTAGTAATTCAGATGTGTTTAATTTGAAGATTTACCTATGATATGCACACTTTCTTTCTTTTTTATCTCTACAGATTTAACAGAATTTTAAGAAAATTCCTAATATTTATTATGGTCAGTATTTGGTTCCGTAAGCTTCTTTTTTAACCACTTTATTTTAAAAAACAAACATAAATGTACAAATTTTAAGCATCTTTGCATAAAAGTATACGGATACATTTTTGTCAGTGCTTGGTTTTTTTTATTTTAAGGTTTGGTAGTGTGCATTAAGATCTTACTTGTTACAATGAGCATAAAGTACGTGTAAAACAAGATGAAACCTAGAATTAGTCAATATTTTCTTGGTGTGTAAGGATTAAGCATAATGGTTTTTTCTTTTCTTTTTTTTTCATTTTTTTGAATTTCATATAGTCTGTGAGTTGTTTCTGGGATGTTCTGAGCTTTCTGGGGTTAGTATCCAATTATCAGTGACTGCATATTATGTCTGTTCTTTTGTGACTGGGTTAAATCACTCAGGATGATAGTCTCTAGATGTATCCATTTTCCTAGCAATTTCATAAAGTCATTGTTTCTGGTAGCTGAGTAGTACTCCATTGCGTAAATGTACCACAATTTTTGTATCCATTCATCTTCTGAAGAACATCTGGGTTCTTCCCAGCTTCTGGCTATTATAAATAGAGCTGCTATGAACATTGTGGTGCATGTGACTTTGTTGTATGTTGGAGCTTCTCTGGTGTATATGCCCAGTGGAATAACTGGGTCTTCAGGTGGTATTATGTCCAATTTTCTGAGGAATCACCAGATTAATTTCCAGAGTGGTTGTACCAGTTTACAACCCCACCAACAGTGGAGAAGTGTTCCTCTTTCTCCACATCCTCGCCAGCATCTGCTGTCATCTGAATTTTTGATCTTGGCCAATCTGACTGGTGTGAAGTGGGATCTAAGGGTTGTTTTGATTTGCATTTCCCTGATGACTAAGGATGTTGAGCACTTTCTTAGATGCTTCTCAGCCATTCGATATTCCTCAGTTGAGAACTTTTTGTTTAGCTCTATACCCCATTTTTTAATAGGGTTGTTCGATTCTCTGGTGTCTAGCTTCTTGAGTTCTTTGTATACCTTGGATATTAGACCTCTATCTGATGTAGGGTTGGTAAAAATCTTTTCCCACTCTGTTCGTTGCCATTTTGTTTTCTTGACAGTGTCCTTAGCCTTACAGAAACTTTGCAATCTCATTAAGTCCCATTTGTCAATCTTTGACCTTAGAGCTCAAGCCATTGGAGTTCTGTTCAGGAAATTTTCTCCTGTGCCTATGTGTTCTAAGATTTTCCCTACTTTCTCATCTAGTAGTTTCAGTGTTCCTGGTTTAATGGGGAAATCTTTGATCCACTTTCACTTGAGCTTTGTACAAGGATATAAGAAAGGATCTATTTTCATTCTTCTGCATGCTGAGTGCCAGCTTGA
The DNA here is from genome assembly GCF_963924665.1 of Micromys minutus. Taxonomy (NCBI): domain Eukaryota; kingdom Metazoa; phylum Chordata; class Mammalia; order Rodentia; family Muridae; genus Micromys; species Micromys minutus. Next base: position 87,467,618 of record NC_137972.1, on the reverse strand, counting down.
CCAACACTATTTGTTGAATAGGCTGTCCTTTTTCTATTGAATGTTTACAGCTCCTTTGTCAAAAATCAGATGACCATATATGTGAGGGCTCATTTCTGGATATTCTATTTTTTTGATCCACGGATATGCACAGTTTCAAAAGAAAGCTCCCTACTATACTTGCATCCTATGAGTTATTAGAAGAAATGAGAAGAAAATAACATTTACTGATACTATATAGTACTAAATGATGTAATGTCACCTATTGAGATTAATATACCAGAATATGAAAATAATATACCAGAAATCAGAAAACTGAATACTAAAGGACAAATATTTTGATGTGTGAATATTGTAACATATAATACAACTTCATCTATTAGTCCTAATGATATTTTATTTGTATGAACTCCAACAGTCATAATTTTGTTTTCAAGATAATCATAAAGGTGCTTTAGAAGTACTCATTACTGGGGGAGGGAGGGCGATAATCAACATCTCCCTAACTAAACATTAACCCTGCTCAACAAGAAGGTAATCATGCCTGGTCCAGGAAACCTAGCCAACCACCTGAGACTAGTGAGGTCATGGATTCTATAGTATGCTTCCATCTCTTTACTAGAAAACCAAAATCCCTAACTGTACTCTAAATACGTATACTCATAGATAAGTATAGCTCTTATTCCCCCAACAAATGGGTTGTTCCTTGTAACGGATTGACACCATTGTATCTATCTATCTCTATCTCTATCTATATCATCTATATCTCTCTATCTCTCTATCTCTAATATATATATATATATACATATATATATATACATATATATACATATATATATGTATATATATATGTAGTGCATACATATATATAGCCTAAATAGATGCATGTGTATGTATGCATACACCAGTCTGAAGAGAGTAGCCATACAAACATGATAAATAGTACAAACTTAGTTAAGTGTCACAAGAGAATTTACTACTGCCCAAGTTTTCTGTAAAGCAGAAAATACCAACAATTAAAAGTTAAAAAATGATATGCAGAGGAGATGAAATAAACGTGAATGGTATCTTATGCCTTCATTCAGAGTGTACATAACTTTTCCTTGATTTTTTATTATTTTATTTATGTGTTGTATTAAAAGTATATTGATATAAAACAAAATACAATCGGTGGACCAAAGATCACCCACCTCCTTTCTAAGCTCTGTACCACTATGCCTTTAGCTTAGCTCTTTAAAAAAAATGTTTCACTGCCATTATTTTTCTTCATTGTTTCAGTTTATGCCTTTGGATTGAAACCTGCAAAATACTTAGTGTGTTGCAGAAACGTCTGCTGCCTTATGCGAGGTATGAATGGGCATTTTCTTTTCTTCTATGTGTCTTAAAATCAACTCTTCTGGCAGCTGACATCAAAGAAGTAAAATTATTATTCAGAGATGGCTATTTTAGAGACAAATAGCACCTGAACTAGAGTGATGTGTACATCAGTGTGAACTTAATCATAGCTCTATGCATCTTCTCACTAAAATAAAACAATTGTGTTCTTTGGCATGTTACATGTCCTATGTAAATATACAGCTCAGTCCCTTAACACACCAAGAAAGTAGAATGTATATGCCTAAATCCATGTCAAAATATTACACATATACTTACACTCTGTGCTTATCTATTGGGACATATTCTCTGGATTTAATGGTATATAAATGAACATGCCATCATTAAATATAAACTTCAAAAGAAACAGTTTGATTATTAACAAATAATTTATTCTTAAATAGGATTTGATTAAAATGTCTCTTGCTAAATTTCTATGAGAACATATTCTGAAATTGACAAATGTTGATCCAGCTTTGACAGGTATTTTAGCAATTCACACAAATTAAAAAAGCAAGATGTCTCTGCAATTGTTTTTGACAAAAAAATTATTTGTCTGAAATCGAAAGCTTTTGTACCAACACTCAGGAGGGAGATGCAACTCAAAATTATTTGATCAAAGAAACAAACAAAAAGATACAAACTGGCCAACTTTAATTTTATAATTAAATCCTTTGGACAAAAACAGTTCTTGCTACAAAAAGGAGGATTCCAAAGCCAAGGCTGGAAATCCCACTGTGGTGAGTGAAATGATTTTCTTTGGACTGGGGCTCTATGAAATAAGACATCTTATTTTCCAGTATAGTCTGGACCTTCTGAGCAGAGATCTATCCACAATGGTTGCTGTGCAACCGTACCTCTTTCTCATTAATGCTAGAAGCTATGAAGTGGGAAATTCCTACAGTTGTACCTGAAAATTGAATACATGCTTGATGATGATATGTGAATGCATATACATGTGTGTATGTGGTATGCATGTAAATGTGTATATGTGTCTGTGTGTCCATGTGTGTGTGCCTGTCCTTGTACCTGTGTATCTCTCTCTCTCTCTCTCTCTCTCTCTCTCTCTCTCTCTCTGTGTGTGTGTGTGTGTGTGTGTGTGTGTGTGTGTGTGTGTGTTAACAACTATGATGTGAAAGCCTCTTTTTTATAAGGTTTATCTCTGCATATCCAAAAAAATAGTGTTCTTAAGTCACAGACATTGATGTGCACATCTGGAAGGAGCATCAACTTTGTCGCAGAGAGTATATCAAGAGAAGACATGTTGGAGAAGTGATTTTCATTAATAAAAAGTTATTTTCATCAATAATTTGTGGGTGTCTCATCAGTTTGTTAAGGGTTGTGAGGATTGGTTTAAAAACACTGACATCTGTCCTAATGGCACTAAACTGTCCCAGGTGCACAGACACAGAAAAGGTGAAATGATGGTGGTTAGCTCCTCGTATTCTTTAACAGCTTAATGAAGAGGGTCTCTTGGTGTGTAGAAGGTAACATTATTACACTCTTCAACCAGAGAGGCTGTACAGAAGGAATTATGTGCAGCTCTTAAGTCTTTATTTTAAGTTATAAGACTGATCCTTGGACACGACACGTTTGAATGGTGATCCCTTATTATCTTATTTGGCACACTCATTTTATAAAACTCATTTTTTAAAAATTCATTTCTGTGTACATATATGCTTGTCTGTATATACACCACAAATGTACAGGTGCCCGTGGAGTCCAGAAAAGGATGTTGGATCCCCTGACAATAGAGCTACAGATGATTCTGCTGTAGCTGCTCAGAAGCAAAACTATGATGCTCTTGAAACTCAAATATACTCTTTCTGCAACCCCCACAAATACCTACCTTTAAATAGTATCATAGAAATTAATAGTTATCCAACAGTAATTTTGTGCCATCTCTGTGCTTACCTTGAGATATTCATTTCTCCCATGATCAAACTACTGGTTCCATGGGGATTGGAGAGATGAGTCAGCAGTTAAGAGAGCTTACTCATCTTTCAGAGAACCAGACATTGATTCCCAGAATCCACATAAGGTGCCTCACAGCTGCCTGTAGATATAGCTCCAAGAGATTTAATGCCCTTTTCTGACCTCCATAGGCACCCAAATATTTGTACACACATTTTCACATACACATAAATAAAAACAAATCTTCAAAAAAAATAGTGTTCCTGCAAACATATATGCTTTATAATCCCCAGAAGTTGAGTATATGCCACCTACCAAGAAAATGATCAAGAATCAGCTTTTGCAAGAACACAGAGAAACATGCCTTATTTCTATTGATTGAAGCTTATGTGTTCAAATTCTGGGACCCAAGAAATACAGAGCTTCCTCTCGTGTTCACTCATTTTGTCTGTTTTCTCGCAACAAAGATAAAATGCATCAGAACAACCCTGCCCACATTTGCTGTCTTGGACGGGCTGTGGGCCAAAGGATGTGGGGAGTTTTTTAAAGCAAGAAAAACAAACAGAAGAGAAAAGATACTGTTCATATAGAAGAAAATGCAGCTCTGACTTTAGCTTTGTGAGAGTTTAGTTAGGATGCTGATAGAACCACACATGAAAATCAATCTGTTTTATTCAACCTACTGACTCTGGAAATTAGCACTTCAGAAAGAAACTAATACAATCCTGTCATTCTAAGAGTGACTTCACTTTAAGTGTGCTACACTTCCAATATTTCACCATTTTTTTTAAAGTGGCAACAAGTTGTTTAGTTTGTTGAAGATAACATGGGAAAAAATCCACATAATTTGGAATTAATACCTTGACTTTGATATTCTATAATTCCACAGAATAATGGAGTTTGAATTTGAGAAGCTATACATTAAGCCTACTTAAGTTCATCCTTCAGTAGCATTCTTTGGATGATAGGAAAAACCAATCATCCAAAGTGAACGTAGCAGAAGTGTACAATTTCACACACACTGAGAATGAACAGCTAAGAGTAAGGCATCGATCATTGGTTGTCTTAAGTAGTCAGTTCCTCCTGGAGGCAGGAGTTCTAAAAAGTTGTTTAGATTTTTATTGTATCAAATAATGCAGAACAAGATGGATACAATGAAAAGGAAGATAGTAGCTAGAGTTAGAAAGGACTGTGGGTGGGGGTCAGAGCCTTAAACTTTGCCTGTAGAATATGCAACGGAGCCATACCTTAAAACAGTCTCTGGGAGGTTGGAGATGAGGAGGAGAGTGCTCAACAGGTGATCATCAGACCCAAGTTCAACATGATGGGGGGTGGGGAACAATGGAGGGAGGAAGCAGAAGAGTTCCTGTCTAAACACATGTTAAGTGTTTGTTTTAACATTAATCTTACTAGCCAAAAGTGTGTATGTGGTGGAGAGACTCAATGTTCACCACTTTAAAAAGTATGAACGATATGGTCTACTTACTCATTCAATGAAGTTAGTATTCTGCCATAGAAAAAAATTAAAGTACTGATTACTGATACAGTAAGAAGGAGCCCAGGGTCTTATATGAATTTGAAAGAGACCTTGACCACATTTACACAATTCTACTTAATGCAAGTGTCCAAAATAAACAAAGATTTACATGCAAAATTTTGATTGTTGTTGCCTGGAATTAGTGAGTTATCAGCTTTAATGGGGTGTGGATCCTAGTGTACATGGGATTTCTTTTTTGTTTTTTATTGGATCTACTTAATTTACATTTCAAACCTTATCCCCTTTCCCTGTTTCCCCTTCATAAGCCCCCCCATCCCATTTCCCTTCCTCATGCTTCTATGAGAGTGCTCTCCCACCCACCCATCCTGATGGTGAAGTCTTTTATAATTACTTTATAGTCACCACACATATTAGACACCATCAAAAGGGTGAGCACTATGGTATGTGGATTACTTCTAAATTTAGAAGAGAGAAATTAAAAAAAAAAAAAAAAAAAAAAACCCTTGTAAAAGATATGACTAAAAGAGCTCAAATTGTGTTAATATCACTGACGCAGAACACAGTCAAAAGAATGTCAGCCACTTTGTCTCTCTTTGTCATTGTTTCCCTTAGGATGCAACAAAGGCTATGCTGAATTAAATTTTGATTGTTGCAAGTCCAATATGCAGTCTTAAAACTGTATTTATGATTTCCCGCTATCAGGGCATAATTAAAGGATCTAGGCAGGAATTGATTTTAGCAAGATTTATAAATTTGAGTGCACACACACTTAAGGTAAGTACCCTGCCCTTGTCTGACATGGACCCCATTGACTTGCTGTCTTCCAACATACTAGAATGCCAATTTAAGGTTTTCTATTCTGAGGTGGTACAGTGCCCCCTTGAAAACCCACATGATCTATGGAACATGAAAGTTTAATCAAGACGTGTTTCATCAGAAAAGAGGCAGCCTGGCATTAGCCATGGTGCAATTTGTTCTGACTGCTCACCTAACAACATTGCTATTGACTGTATTCATTCATTCTTAATTGGCTTCTACCAATGGGTTTTGGCGCAGCTCCCAAAATATTTTTAGCATATAAAACAATGGGCTACAAAGAAACTTAGGAGAGTTTTGGTGTCTCCTGTATTCCCAGAACTCTTATTCTAGTATTTAAATATAAAATGAGTCTATTTTGAGGTTGAGGTCCTTTTTGGATAAATAATGTACCATTCTACTATGTTATGTACTTAGACATCAGCAGAAAGGTCCCCAGGAGGGAAACCCACAGTACAACACCATAAATCAGTGCCTGTGGGCATTGTATGTAGCCAAATTTGAGGAAAACCATCTTCTTCCATAAAATATGAATAAATTATATGAAGACATGGTCAATAATTCCTTCTTCTTCCTAATGTGACAAAATCACCTACATGATTTTACTTTAGTGAGTAAAAGTTGAATATTGTTTTGTTTTGCTTTGTTTTCTTTTGTGTTTTTTTTTTACAGTCCCAAGGTGTGAGGTTCAGAATTTTCCTTTTGACCCTGTTTATCTTTTAAGCACTGTAATAAATAATTCTTTTCCAACATGTTAAGGATCTCTCTCTCTCTCTCTCTCTCTCTCTCTCTCTCTCTCTCTCTCTCTCTCTCTCTCTCTTTCTTCACAGTAACTGCTGCAGGATAGAAGGCTAATGTGGTGTTTTTAATTGTGTTAGTGGGGCTGAGGAGAGTAGCATTCACCTGGAATTGTATCATTCAGGTGGTAGACGCTGGGCTACCCTGGGATATATAGAGAGACCTTATCTTAAAAAAAATCATAAAACCCTCTAAAAACAAAATGTGAATTTAAATTGTAGTAAAATCTAAGTAAATACAGAATATTCTCTTTACCATCTGCTTTCTGTTTATATGTACTTTTCTGTTTCTGTTTTTTTCTTTTTTTTTTTTTTTTGCTGATTTGTGATTTTTTGTATACACATGTGTGTATGGCAGCATACTCAGAATTATTTATAAATATCTTGATGTTTCGTAATTCTTATTGAACCATCCTCTTTATACTACAAAGAAAAACTGGCATTATCTTTACAAGTCCATAGAGACTCGTGTAGGGCTGAAACTATTTTTAAATAAGTCTACACTTCTTGAAAATATATTTAGGAACTTTTCAATAGTTTTCATTGCAAATTGTGTTTTAATCTATCATGTGATATATATGTATGTGTGTGTTTCTGTGTGTGTGATGTACATTATATATAATATATATTATATATTTTGTGTGTGTGTGTATATATATATATATGTATATATATATATATATATATATATATATATATATATATAGAGAGAGAGAGAGAGAGAGAGAGAGAGAGAGAGAGAGAGAGAGAGAGAGGAATAGATAGACGGTGTATATACTATGTGTATTTCATGAAAGCACCACTGTCATATAATACAGTATTTCATGAAAAAAGAGAAGTGTGTTTCAAATAGTAATAGACATACTACTTATAGAATGTGGCTGATTCTTGATACATAAGAATTTTCCTATTGCATGTAACTAATACCAGCTACCACTGTGCCTTCATTTTCAATAATTCAATCTAAACCAGATTAGATCATTATTCCCTTATGTGCTGTGTTGATCAATAAAAAATTTAAGCCACTTTCTTATATCTATTAGTCATATGAGCATCTGTAAATTTTCTGCTATGTAATTTTTCTCCTTTCTTATTGAATGGTTTATAAACATGATGGTTTTCCCCACATATAATATTCCCATGTCTTTCTCACTTTATCTGTGTTATAAAAAATTCCATGACACAGAAACTTTATAGCTGTCTGCTGCTGGTAAATAGAATCCAAAGAGCCTCATAACTTTCTCCTTCCTGTTTCCCTGTGTTTGATAAGCATTCCTTAACATTCCTGTAGTCAGCTCAAGTTGCTGTAACAAAATGTCTTAGACTGGGTGGCTTTCGTTGCAGAAATGTATTTGTCACAGTTCTGGAGTCTGAATCTCCAAGACCCAGATTCCTGTGTATCTGTTTCTATGGAGAATTTTTACCTGGAAACTGCCCATCTTACATGGCCTTGCCAGGAGCCCAGTGCACATCAATACCTTTCCTCTTTCTCTTCTCCATTCCTTACCTCCCTCTTCCCCATACCCTGTTTTCTGCTGCTCCTTCCTCTAACTCTAGATTGTTCTGCACAAACACCATGCATGATCCACCCTGCTCACGTATGCTCTCTTTAACCTGCTCTACCTCCTAAAGCAGACGATCCTGATACATTAACTTGTGTGTTGATGCTTCTCCAAACTCATAGTGGACGCAATTAAGCCCAAAGCAATTAGAAAGATAGGGATGCTCTAAAACATTTAGATGTTTAATTCATCTGAAATTTAATTTTCTCAGCCATACAACACTGGTTTGCTGAAATAAAGATCTAACTTATTTTTTCAAGATGATAATATTTCCCCCCACTATTATTTGGTGAATAGCCAATTTTTTATTACCAACAAGAACTGTTAATAGTATTTGTTATCTGAACTAAGTACACAATTGATCAAATTCCAGGGCTTTTACTTACAGTATTTATTCTAGCCCTATACTTAACCCATATTAATTCTTTGAGCATCACCGTATGTCAACTTTTATTAATTTTCATATTGGCTTTTCTCTACTAAGTTTATACAAAATCTTTTGGAAATCATCTTAGAACTTACAAGTTCAATTTAAGAATAAAACAAAGTTGAACATTTAAGGCTTTTGCAAGTCTCTTAGTGTGTTGGGGGGGGGGGGGGGGGCTTCCTTCAATGATTGGTAACTAGGTCCACCAGGACCAGAACTAATTGCTGTGGATAGTTAAATTTTTATCTTTTCTCCCCTGGCCTAAGTTTCCATCTGAATGGATTCTTTTTCATTGAGAATGGTGATAAATCCTGCAGACTCTACTACAAACAGGAAGCTTTGTTGATACAAGTGCATCTTTCTGTCCCGGGTGCCTCAAACTGTAGGGTTATGTGTCTCATGTCTGCTCTGCCACAGGCATGGCTGCCAGGAAGGTAGGATGAGGGAGTTGACCACACTTAGCCCACACTGTCACCCGCACTATAGTAAAACTGCAGGGACATAACTCAGGGTAGCGGAGGGAAGTCTGAGCAGCAGGACTGCCAAGATGACTCAGGGGTCTTCAGGCCTGAAAGAAGACCAGGAACATCTTGTCTCAGGCTCTCTCGACACTCAGGCAATGCTGGAAGACATGGAAGAGCTGAAAGTAGAGAGGGTGCTGGTGCTCTGGATGTAGCCTGAGGCGGGGAGTGGGTGAAGAGAACTCCTGCTAGTCCAGCAGAGAGGCGTTTTATTTTATTTTATTTTATTTTATTTTAATGGATTTTTTCTTTAATTTGTGGTTCTTCAGAAAATTGGATGACCCATCTATACTACTCCTGGGCATTTACTTAAAAGATGTTCCAACATATAAAAAGGACACATGCTCCACTGTAATTATAATAGCCATAATTATAATAGCCAGAAACTGGAAAGAACCCAGATGACCATCAACAGAGAAATGGATACAGAAAGTGTGGTACATTTACATGATGGAGTACAACTCAGCTATTAGAAACAATGACTTCATGAAGTTCTTAGGTAAATGGATGGAACTAGAAAATTTCCTGAGTGAGGTAGCCCAGTCACAAAAGAACACACATGGTATGCACTCATTGATGAGTAGATATTAGCCCAAAACAGAGGCCTTCTACAAGAGATTAGACAGCATCTCTGTAGGCGAAGGCCTTCTGCATGGCTCCCCACAGCAGATCTTGATGAGAAGAGGCAGTCCATGGTTTTAAGACACTCATTTTCATGGCGGAAAGTGGATATAAAACCATACCCCACTTCTCAGGGTGGGCATTAAATTAAATAACTTTTGTAGGGAGGAGTGTCTGGGAAAAAAAGCTTATTGGCTATGCCTTCCAGGCCTCTAGGTACCTCATTAAAATGGATATCTGTCTTGAGCCTCCGATGTGACAAGTAGAGGGGGTTAGGAAGTTGCCCATACATGACTGATAGCCACAAATCTATTGCAGGACTGCGACTAGTGACAGGGGCCTGATATCCAGTAACAGGCAAAGCTACTACAGTGTCTCCTGGTGAGCCTTTGCTCAACTGGGGAGCCAGGCTGCCTTTCACGGGTCCTTTGCCACATGAGTGACATGCCCAACTAGAACTCATTTCAGCCAATATCAGAATGGTTTGCCTTTTCCATACCTAAATCTCAGAGACTAGAATTGCAAAGAATTGTTCTGAAAGTCAAGCCCAGAGGACAGTGTCAGAAAGAGAGTGAACTTTTGTAGACAGTCAAAAAGGATAAACGTTTATTTTACTCTGACTGTCTTTGGAGGAGTTGGTTTGCTTATTTCCCCTCTCTTTCCTCTTTGGATTAAACATAATAATATCTATTTTTCATTTTGACAATTTGACATTATTGTAATTCTAGTGAGTAGCCCTGTGTGTGTGTGTGTGTGTGTGTGTGTGTGTGTGCCCACATGTGCGCATGTGTGCTGTGTGTTATTTCAATATGTGTCTCTTCAGGTGCATTTGTGTACATGTTTATGGAGACCAGTGTTTTCTTCTACCAGGCATTGCTTGATTGTTTTTTAGCACTACCTTTTGCTACCTGGAGCTTACCAATCCCCTGGACTCGCTAGTCAATGAGTTCCAGGGATATCTCTCTTCCAGGTCTCCTCTTTTGCCCCTCATTCCCTCCCACTGCACTAAACATACTCGGAACTGAGCCAACCCCCCAGCCTCTAGAGACCCATGTACAACAGTTATCTACTGTCATGACTGCTTATAACCCCAAATATCACCAAACAAATACAAGCTGTAAGTTGTGTGTGCTCTCCTACACCCTGACAATGAAAGGCATGCAAAATTATGATTCAATCAAATATATATATTTGACTTGGATGTTGAGTAAGAAACAATAAACCAGCAAATAGTACAGCTCTATGTGATAGCATGAGAAACAGATGATCTCCAGTTACCATGGACAGAGTGAGCATCGAAATGCTAAGCAGACAGCTTTTTAGTTACAGTCTTGTGTGTCTAACTAGAGAGTTTCTCTAGATTTTTCCCTGTGTTCTGAATTCTGTTCTCCAGCCCCCCTTTAAGCCTATTCAATACAATCTGAATAAATCTATTCTTGACTAATGTAGTCATAATAAATTATGAGGCTTCAAACAAGGACTGATAAAACTTCAACTTTTAATGTGTTATATATATTTATATGTGCACAGAATCACTAGTTTAAAATGCAATTCATTTAATAGAAATACCACATTCACTATCTGAAGAGGTAGTTGATGTGTTTATAAAAAGATAAACGGGGAATATGTTCTATGGAAGTGTGGTGAGATGTGGGGGGAGGGGGTACTTGGGAGGGTCCATGCAGAGGTATCCTTTCACCGCAAAGGACCAGCCACACAATGGTATAGTATAGAATAGAGTTTATTCATCACATGGGAAGAGGAGTTAAGAAAGTAGTAGAGGCAGAGAAAGGCACGTGGGGGAGGGAGGAAGAGAGATACAGAGAGACAAAGAGACAGAGACAAAGAGACAGAGACAAAGAGACAGAGGGACAAGTGTAGTAGATTCTAGCTATGAGCACTCAGAGAGAAAGGGAAGAAGGAAATGGGGAGAGAGTGGGGTCAGGAAGATAGGAGCAAAGAAGCAAGAGAGAACAAGAGAGCAAGGAGGAATAAGTAACCCCTTTTATAGTGTCAGGCACACCTGGCTGCTGCCAGGTAACTGTGGGTTGGAGCTTATACAGAATGTTAACAGTAGATGTCTCCAAGGACTTGTTAACTTACATCTGTTTTAAAAAATAGAATAAATTTCTGCCATTTCTAAATTTACAAGAACCATATTATATAAAAAGAAAAACATGTATAATATAGTGACTTTATAAAACTACAAGATTTCTAAATATGTCATGAAATCAGCATTGAGTCTAAATACACATAAAAAGCAGACATTGATAACATGAGAATAATTATATATAATTATATATAGTATTAAAATATATATAATTAAATAACTATATATAAATACATATATAAATATATAAATAATAATAAATATATATAATTATAAACTAAAAACCTAAGAAATACAACCAAATACTGTAAGAAGAAACTTAAAAATAGAATAATGTCATAACTACTACTCTGAAATTTAATCATTAATTAGAAACTTGGCTCAACGATAACATTAGAGAAATTTGGCTTCACCATCGTTTTCTTCTGGACATGGTATTTCTATACATCACAACTTACATAAACTGTTCCAGAAAAAATACCCCATAACCTATTTTATGTACTTAAAAACTACTGTGGTGCCAAAAATCATGAACATGAATACAAGAACTCTTAAGAAAGTAAAAGTGTAGGCCACATACTAAAGAGAATATAATAAAATTTATACTACATCATGGTGACATGAAGTGTGGAACCAGGTTGGAAGGCAACTTAATAATGAAAACATACCTTGAACCTTAAGAAAAAAAACTGAGACAAGGTTCATAGACACCTTGTCGAAGGTGGGACAGGTGGTGACCAAGATGAACATCTGTGGGTTCAGGAGAGAAAGACAGAGGTCAGTCTGCTGTCTGATAACGAGGATTGGCAAGATCAAAAACACATTCTTTGGAGCAGTTGTAATAAATTGCCAATATCAGCATGACTGACACAGTTGGTATTTGTTTCACACACTTCTAAGTGCTGGGAAATTTAAAATCCAGAAGCAAAAAGAACCATTCTGGGAGGATTTATCCTCACTGGAAGGTGTGAGATTGCTCATTGTAGGTAGAAAGCACAGAGAGAATATTTCAGGATATTAGGATGAACAGGACATTTCAAAGACCTCATGAAAACATAGGACCAAAAGACACAGCAAATGTGATTCTCTGTAGTCAAAAATTCTTTGCAGCAAAAGGAGCAATCATCAGATAAGAGCCATCAAAGAAAGGAGAATAGAAAGTTTCAACACTTGGTCTCACAAAGTGTTAAAATCCAGAATACAGCATGAAGTTGGAGTATCCAATAGAAAAAGCTTTAAATTTAATAACTAGTTTGAAAACACAATACAAGTAAATAGATACTTCCAAATACACACACACACAGAGAGAGAGAGAGAGAGAGAGAGAGAGAGAGAGAAAGAGAGAGAGAGAGACAGACAGACAGACAGACAGACAGACAGACAGACAGAAGAGTGTCTAAAAATGACTGAGATAATTTTGCATTTCTGTCTTTCCATTACTAAGGGAAAAGGAATATAAACTGCAGTGAGATATCACATCCCACCAACAAGAATAGTTTTTATTAATATCACAGGAGATAACTAATGATGGTAAAGATGCAGTGAAAGAAGAGAATTATTGACCATTCTTAGTAAGAATTAAAATTAACAACGTCAATATCAGAATATAGTAGTTCAATGAGATTTTGATATAGAACAGTTCTGTAAACCCCCATTTTTCCTATTTGGTATGTATTCAAATGAAATGATATGTCAGAGAAACTAATTACTTCCATTTTTACAACAGCATTGGTCACAGTAGCCAGTCCATGCAAGCAATTCAAGTACACTGTGGGTACAGCATGAGATTCACTGAATTTGCTTACAGTAACTTACTTGGGTCTCAAGTACCTAACATTCTGTTTAGCCTTATACTGTCATTGATTGTTCTTCTTTTTTTAATTATGAAAATTTCTCTATAGGTTTTACTTTACATGCCAAGGCTTTCTAATATTAATTGTAAAATACTCCTAGGGAGTAACATTACCTTATTACATGATTTTCATTATTATAATTAAGTGTATATCTCTTTAATTTTGTTAGTTTATTTTATTCTTCATATTGCTAAATATATCAACTATATACCACGAAACATTACCCTGTTTAGACTCAAACTTTTACGCTATACTTAGGGAAGGTTTTTGTGCTTGCAATATCATCATTTTGTAGAAATGTGTGAGTCTTGAATTGAACTTTATTGGAGATGAACATTCTACCAGATGTTCATTTGAAAACGGTCTCAATCTGTTTCATAGACGTCATCATATACTTCACTTAGCAATTAGATTCCTTCCATGTAAACATAGTGGGTACACACCAATTGGGAACAGGAAATACTTTAATTGGGACAGAATAAGAAAAGTAATGGCATTTTTTTTATATTTCTCTTCTTTTTAAATTGTCATTCATATAAAACAGACTAGTGTTTACATTTCACATTTGGAAGACTATTCTATCAAGTTTATTTTTTATTTTTTCATTTTTAATTTATTCTTTAACTTTTTTCAAATTATTATTATTAGAAAATTTCCGCAGAGCCAAGAAAATAGCCTTGTGGCAATTTTTGCTATTCAAAAATCATTATGTTTCATCTATACACACCAAGAAAACTCTGACTATTTCCATGTTACTTTCTGTTCTACATGTATTTTATGCTATGGTAACTAGTAGATTTCAATGCATACCATCAAACCTTTAAAAGAATCAAGTACTGACAAAAATATGCTCACATAGTGTTGTGCCAAAATGCTTTTAAAAAAATCTGTACATGTATCTCTTTTTTTAAATAAAATTGTAAGAAAAAAGAAAATTTCTAAATTTACAAGTTCTAAGACCGTGGTTCAGCCTTTGAGGCTTTGTCTTTTATATTTTCAATGTTAATAATATCAGCTTTACTCCCAATAAGAGTAAATATGACCTTAGTAACCTAAAAAATTTAAATCGTTTACAGTTGTAACTGATGTGACTTTGTCATCCATAAATGAGTATTGACTTCATTTTATTTTCATGAACAAATTTTAAATAAAACACTAAATTAATCTAAAACACACATCTAAAACTTAAAGTATAACAGACATTCTTGGGTAAGGAGTAAACTATCTGAACAATGAGTATGTATAGAAAACACTCAAACAATAAGAATATGGAATAAAAAACATTTGATTAAATTTCGGTTTAATAAATATATTTTTCTGAAAGTATGTCATGTACAATAGTTGAAAAATATACAAAAATAGAGAATAATTTGACTTAAATTTAAATTTAACATTAACAGAGAGAGAGAGAGAGAGAGAGAGAGAGAGAGAGAGAGTCAATATTGAAAAAAACACTATATTTCACTATTGATTTATTATTAATTATTTTCTAGTAATTTTTATTAAAATGTCACTTAATACAAATGCACATGCCTGTCCATAAAAAAGTAATAATAATTGACCCTCATAGTAAATCTGTTTAAACTTTGCTTTGAATGTCAATGACTTCAACATTTAAAATCTCAATTTAAAATGTCAGCTTATTTATGTGTTTGAAAATCTTCCATTTCTGAATGACATGTCAAACAAGCAGATTTCAATAGTAATTGTAAATTGCGAGTAAATTCCATTTCGTGTAATAATGAAGAAAATAAAACTGTAAGCAAAACCATTTACTCAAAGTTTCTGTAAGGCTCAGGACACTGTCAATAAAATAAAAAGGCAGCCAATAGATTGGGAAAAGTTCTTTATCAATCCCACATCTGAGAAAGGTCTAATGTCTAATATATATAAACAATTCAAGAAGTTAGATGCCAGAGAATCAAACAATCCTATTAAAAAATGGGATACAGAGCTAAACAAAAAGTTCTCAATTGAGAAATATCGAATAGCTGAGAAGCATCTGAGGAAGTGCTCTTCATCCCTAGTCATCAGGGAAATGCAAATCAAAACAATCCTGAGATTCCACTTCATACCAGTCGGAATGGCTTAGATCAAAAACTCAGGTGACAGCAGATGCTGGCAAGGATGCTGAGGAAGAGGAACACTTCTCCACTGTTGGTGGGATTGTAAGCTGGTACAACCACTCCAGAAACCAGTCTGGAAGTTCCTCAGAAAATTGGACATAGTCCCACCTGAAGACCCAGTTATTCCACTTCTGGGTATATACCCCAGAAACATGCCCCACCATATTCATAGCAGCCCTATTTATAATAGCCATAAGCTGAAAGGAACCCAGATGTCTTTCAGTAGATGAATGGATACAAAAACTGTGGTATATTTACACAATGGCTTACTGCATAGCTACTAGAAACAATGACTTTATGAAATTCATAGGAAAATGGATGCATCTAGAGAATATTATTCTGAGTGAGGTAACCCAGTCACAAAAGAACAGACATAATATGCAGTCACTGATAATTGGATACTAGCCCCAGAAACCTCTGAATATCCCAGAAACAACTCACTGACCATATGAAGCTCAAAAGAAAAGAAAACAAAAATACCAAAA
Organism: Micromys minutus; assembly: GCF_963924665.1. NCBI lineage: Eukaryota > Metazoa > Chordata > Mammalia > Rodentia > Muridae > Micromys > Micromys minutus. Next base: position 87,451,535 of record NC_137972.1, on the reverse strand, counting down.
CGTGAAAGCCTCAATCCTTCTTAGAAAATAAAAGTATATAGCATTCTCTCAAAGTGTGGTACACCTAGACCTTAAATCATTAATAATTCAAGAGCTAAGAATATAGCCTTGTGGCAATTTTTGCTATTCAAAAATCATTATTTTTAATCTATACATACCAAGAAAACTTTGACTATTTCCATGTTAGATTCTGTTCTATAGGTACTTTATGCTTATGGTAACTAGTAAGATTTCAATGCATACTATCAAACCTCTAAAAGAATCAAGTACTGACAAAAATATATTCATATATTTTTATGCCAAAATGCTTTTAAAAATCTGTACATGTATCTCTCTTTTTAAAATAAAGTTGTAAGAAAAAAAAGCAATGTAAAACATGTATTCAGAGAATGATTTCACTAACTGTTCCTATATATCATATATATATATATGTGATATATATATATAAAGAAATATAACTGTCATAATTTATTCACTTTTTCAGGAATAGGAACTCTATCTCAAATCTATGAATCAAGAAGTTTTCTTTAGGCAAAGACAAGCAATCTTTATCTGCAATTGTCATTTCAATGTTTAATTGATACTTTAAGAACTTTTATTTAACCTATTTTTGATGTCCTAATATCACTGGATTTAAATTTACTAATAGTTTCCAATGATTTCACATAAAAATAGTTTATTTAAAATATGAAGAAAAATAACTAAATTTTTATTTTATTAAATCAAGAGCATTCTTTTGAAAGCACTAACTTAACTATTATAAAATGCTCAGGGATGTTTTTGTGTGTTTAACATTTCTTTCCTTTTAGCAGTCTTGCTTTATATGCCCTTCTCCCTGTTTCCTCCAAGTACACTGAATTCACTGCTGGCTTTCAGACGTTCTCAATGAACTGTGACAGTAGAACACTCAGTGAAACACTTCAGAACAGAATACAATTGACAAGGATGAGTAGAGCTTTCTTAAACCTCAGAACCCACCAGAACTCTCTCTCTCTCTCTCTCTCTCTCTCTCTCTCTCTCTCTCTCTCTCTCTCTCTCTCTCTCTCTCCTTATCATATAGGATTGCAATCCCTCTCAGCTCCTACAGTCCTTCTGCCAGCCATGTTCTCAAAAGTTTTCCAAATTGGAGCCCAAAACATCCAAGAGCCTACTATTGATTTTCTATGCATTCCAGTATTATCCAAGAGTAAAGAGATGTACGAAAGTAATTATTCAATTATTGCTATATTTATTTTTACTAATTTTTTTATGTTGGTAGATATAAAATTGAGACATTGTGGCAACCATTTTAAATGATTTAATCTATCCTAAAATAAAAATAATGTGTAGTAAAAATAAATTAATACTGGTGAAAATATATCCTATTATAACAGAAAAATAACCATTAATTTGTTTATTCATGAGACTTTTAAATCAATTTTTACCCGTGCTATCATCTCAAATTGTAACGTGAAGGAATTTGTTGAAAAATTCAACTATCAATATTTTCTTTATCTTTGACTTTTTATGAAATACATACAATTGTTTTGTGTTTAGTTTATAGTTGAAGAATTACCTCTCTCTAATGCCAAGGAAATGGGGTGGAGAGGTTGCACCCTTGTGAATGCAAATGAAGGGGAGGAAGGATGGGAGCAGGGCAGGGGAAAGGAATGACATTTCAAATGTAAATACAGAGTATCTAATAAAAAAATGTGAAAAGAAAAGAATTACCCCTTTCCATAAAACAAAATTTTTTAGTACAATTTATATTTCTGTTGGTGTTCAGACAAGTGATAAAAAACACAGACCAAACTGCCCTGAGGATGAATGGGCCCTGCTCAAATTTTAACTAAAATGAGTACAATCTCAAGCATTATAGTATGAGCTCCATTCCGAGTACAGGGATTTTCATGTAAAGATAAAAATTTTATCAAATGCGTTCTCAGCATCTAAGGAGATGATCCTGTGATTTGTTTTTCTTTTAGCTTGCTTACAGAGTGAATTACATTGATGGATTTCCATATATTGAACCATCCTTGCATTCCTGGGATGAGGTCTACTTGACCTTGGCGAATGATGGTTTTGATGCATTCTTAGATGCAGTCTGCAAGAATTTTACTGAGTATTTTTTTCACCGATATTCATAAGCAAAATTGGTATGAAGTTCTCTTTTTTCTTTAGTCATTGTGTGGTTTATATATCAGAATATTTATGGCTTCATCGAATGAATTAGGTAGTATTCCTTCTGTTTCTATTTTATAGGCTAGTTTGAGGAATATTGGTATTGGTATTCCTTGAAGGTCTGTTAGAATTTTCCTTTTTTTCAGTTGGGAGGATTCTAATGACTTTTTCTATTTCCTTAGGAGACATGATCCTGTTTAAATAGTTTACCTGCCTTTGATTTAACTTTGGTATGTGGTATCTCTCTAGAAAATTATTCATTCATCCTCATTTTTTCAATTTTGTTGAATATAGGCTTTTGTAGAAGGATTTGAATTTTTTAATTCCCTCAGTTTCTGTTGTTATGGCTCCCTTTTCATTTCTGATTTTGTTAATTTGGACACTGTCTCTGGGCCCTTTAGTGAGTTTGGCTAGGGGTTTATCTATCTTGCTGATTCTGTCAAAGAGCCAGCTTTTGCTTTTGTTGATTCTTTGTACAGTTCTCCTTGTTCCTAATTGCTTGATTTCTGCCTCGACTTTGACTATTTTCTGCCATCTGCTCCTCTTGGTTGTATTTGTTTCTTTTTCTTCTAGAACTTTCAGGTGTGCTGCTAAGTTGCACATGTAGAATCTCTCCAATTTCTTTACCAGGGCACTTAGGGCTATGAAATTTTCTCTTAGCACTGCTGTGTCCTCGTTTTCATCGAATGCCAGGAAGTCTTTTACTTCTTTCTTTATTTCTTCCCTGACCAAGTTATCATTGAGTAATGAATTATTCAGTTTCCATAGGTATGTGGGTTTTCTGTTGTTTTTGCTGTTATAGAAGTCAAAACTTATTCCATCACAGAACATAGAGAGATCTCCCATGCTCATTGATTGGCAGAACTAATGTAATAAAAATGACCATTCTACTCAAATCAATCTACAGATTCAGCACAATTCCCATCAAAATCCCAACACAATTTTTCAAAGAATGCCCTCAGAAAGGCCCAACAAGAAGCTGTAAGAGTCAGATATAGATATTTACACCCAAACAATGGACAGAAGCTGCTGACACCTGTGGTTGAATTAGGGAAAAGCTGAAAGACTCTGAGGAGAAAGGAGGACCATAGAGGAAGACCAGCTGTCTCAACTAACCTAGACCCTCAGAATCTCTCAGACACTGAGCCATCAACCATGCAGCATACACCAGCCGATAGGTGGTCCCAAACACATATACAGCAGAGGACTGCAGGGTCTGGACTCAGTCACAGAAGATGCACCTAACCCTCAAGAGACTTAGGATCCCAGGGAGTGGGGAGGTCTGGTGAGGCAGACACCCTCTTGGAGATGGAGGGGGCAGCAGGGATGTGGAACAGTAGGAGGGTGGACCAGGAGGGAGATAAAGTATGGGCTGAAAACAAAAAACAATTAAAGAATAAATGTTTTAGAATGTCTCCCAACTTACAAAAAAGATGTCTATTAGTGAAAGCTTTTGCAATTATTTGCTTGGAAGTGTCATCAAATATGCCACTGAATCAAAGATTCCATGTCTCAGAGACACAATTACAGATGTTCTCCCACCATGGTGCAATAGTCCATAACTCTAAAATAGCCCGGGATTTCAATCTATGTGCTGCCTGCTCTTTGTGGTTAATATTTTACTACTTGCTTTGTTTGTGTAGGTGCTCGTTTCAGTATCTTTCTAGTTTTCAAGCAATGAAATGTACTAACCCTCAAGAATCTACCTTTGTTGGTTTTCTACGAGATCATTCCTATTTTAGTAATGCCAACCAATTTCAAAGCAAGTGAAACATAGATTTAGAAGCTTAGCTTCCAAAATTAGCACCATCTCCTTTGCTGTAGAGACTATGGTAATAGGTAAAATGTTGTCCTTTACTAAACAATCCTAGTTCTCTGTTTTGCGTTCCACCTATTTTTGTGGATCTATTGGAACTGATTCTTGTTCTGTTTGGAGCCACAGAACATGAACGCCACACTAACGTTGCTTCATGGTAAAGATCTTCTATAAATAAAACCAATAGCCCAATGTTCTCCATATGTAGGTTTGAAAACATGAGGTGTAACACAAAGATCTATAGGACCACTGAATGTGGTAATAAGAAGTATACTCATTACAGCCTTTGGTTCACAGTTGACTCGTAGTCCGTTCAAAGGACTATTAGTTTGAAGTAGAAGAAGGTGTTATTTCAAGGAGATTCATGCTTCACTATCGATATCACCACAACCCTCCACTGTTCATCATTAACCTTCCTGAAAATGGTACATGTGGAATTTACTGGCGTTGGACATGAATGTTCATGGTAGTTCATTTCTGCTTGTCTGGAATCTTTGTTAACAACCTAAGTAGTACATTTGTCTTCCAATACTACTGTAGTGGGAGTTGCCACAAGGCTCTCTATAAGCTGTATGGAAGAATTCCTTAGCTTTTATTTCTGAAACATATTTCCACTTAGAAATAACCTGAAATAGTCTGGCTTTTCTATTGACTATTAGCTAGTTGTCCAAGGGCTGCACACATCTGAAAGCCAGCAGCAGATGGCAAAACATATTTCCTCTCCAGAGTCCATGGCAAGAGAAGCATCGTTGAGCACATGTATTCTTTAGCACCAAATGAACCAAGAAAGTGACATCCCACCAACCTCTGTCTCTTTCCCTCTCACTGTGGGTTTTGTTTTATCAGCAAGTACCTGAAGTCCCCCAGTGAGAGATTCTGGTTTCATTCTGAATAGGACTTAGGCAGGACAGATGGTGATCAGTGACCCTCTTTAAGATAGAATGCCACAGGGTTGCTTTGATTTGCATTTCCCTCCTGACTAAGGATAATGAGCATTTCTTTAGGTGCTCCTTGGCCATTTGATATTTTAGTTGAGAATTTCTTAACTCTGTACCCTATTTTTAATAGGATTATTTGGTTCTCTGAAGTCCAACTTCTTGAGTTCTTTGTATATTTTGGATGTTAGCCCTCGCTTCCTCACACCAATCAGAATGGCTAAAATCAAAAACTCAGGTGACAGCAGATGCTGGCAAGGATGTGGAGAAAGAGGAACACTCCTCCCTTGTTGGTGGTATTGCAAGTTGGTACAACCACTCTGGAAATCAGTCTGATGGTTTCTCAGAAAATTGGACATAGTGTTACCTGAGAACACAACTATACCACTCTTGGGCATATACCAAAAAGATGCTTCAGCATATAACAAGGCCATATATATCCTTCACTATGTTCATAACAGCCTTAGTTATAATAGCCAGAAACTGGAAAGAACCCAGATGTCCTTCAACAAAGGAATGTATACAGAAAATGTGGTACATTTACACAATGGAGTACAAATGTTAACTCATCCCATAAAAAAATAACTTCATGAAACTCTTAGGCAAATGGATGGAATAAGAAAATGTCCTGAGTGAGGTAACCCAGTCACAAAATAACACATATGGTATGTACTCACTGATAAGTGGATATTAGGACAAAAGCTCAAACTACCCAAGATATAATTCACAGACCACATGAAGCTCAAGAAGTAAAAAGGCCAAGGTATTGATGTTTCAGTCCTTAGAAACTGTAAGAAATACAAAGACCAAGTGTGGAGAAGAGACTGAAGAAAAGGCTATTTAGAGACTGGCCCACCTGGGGAATCCATTTCTTCTACAGTCAACAAACCCACACACTACTGTAGATGCCAAAAAGTGAATACTGACCGGGGCCTAATATAGCTGTCTCCTGAGAGGCTTTGCCAGAACCTGACAAATATAATTGCAGATGCTTGCAGCCGACCATTGGACTGAGAACCCTCATAGAAGCAGGGGGAGTGGCCTGGAATAGGGCATTTTCAGAGGAGAAACTAGAAAAGGGGACAACATTTGAAATGTAAATAAATAAGATAGCCAATAAAAAAAATGTAACAACCTGCTTAAATAACAGTAAGCAGTCTGCTCAATTGTGCACACATTTCAAGAGTATTGTTTGACCATAGGACAGTGCATACTAGAAGAACAGATTCATTCTTACCTATTTTAATGGAACTGTTGCTAATAGTTCATTCAATGTTCTGAAAGTCAAAGGCCTAAAACCAAGCCGGGCACTGGAAAGGCTTGAACTAAAACTTACTTTATAAAAAAATTTAGTGTGTGTGTGTGTGTGTGTGTGTGTGTGTGTGTGTGTGTGTGTAACCCCTAAGTTCAATTATTCCTGCCCCTATGGGTGTGTGGTACCCACAGTGTCATTGTCCACATACTAATAGTCACAACTCCAAAAAAAAAAAATGACTTTCCATCCCATTCTACACATTTTAAATGGCACGCAGAGTTCAAAATTATTTTATGAATGAAATCAAATTGCATCCTCACACAATTTTAATGTAAATTAATATAAATGAATTCTCTGCTTCATTAAATAAAAATCAAGTGATATTTACAAACAATTTTAACCATAGTAATCAAAATACCGCAAGTTAAAATTGTAGAAAACAAATCTCATTTGATTATCTACTATTGTGTAATTATAACCTGCAGTTGGAATTATACAGTATCAAAATCACTCACATAAAAGCAAAATTAATAAACACTTTCGGGATTCATTCTCTAATAATAACATCTTTATTTTATTTTTACTTTTGTTCATTTGATTATGCATGCATGCGCCAGTGTCCAAGGAGTCCAGAAGAGGGCAGGTGTTAGATCTCTAAGAGTTGGAGTTATGGGTTCTCCCCTGAGATGGCAGCTGGAAACTAAGCTGAGGTTGTTTTCAAGAGCAGTAAAAACTCTACACCATATTTCCAGCTCATCAGTCCTTTCTTCAAGTAATTAGTGACACTTACTAGACGCTTAGCACACTTGAGGTGCTCTTGAACCTACGTCAAACACTCCACTTTCACAAGCGCTCTTTCAGTTTCCACGAAATGTTTTATTGTGCAACTTTGCACATAAGAATATTCAGCTATAAAAATGGCAAAGGACTGACTTGAAGGCACCCATAAAACCAGGTTCCTATGCCAACACAGGTAATTAGGTATACAAACCTTTGAACAGTCAACCTTGTAAATTATGATGCCCCATTAGTTACTTTTGTGCAGCTTTTATCCAAACACCTGAAGGGTAAAAAGCAGGTTAGAGTGAGAAAAGACCCCCTGTCTCACAATTCAGAGACTTAAGTTCATTATTCCTGACTCCATTTATTCTGGTGAGGTTGAAGATTATGAGGACCACAAGACTTCAAGAACAGAGACAATGGAGGAGGGGCTGAGGGGACAGACACTCCCCTCACAGGCATGTACCCCAGTAACCTACTTCCTCCAATGTGGATTCTTTCTTCAATTATCCAGTACTTCTAAAAATAAGACCACCAACTGGGGAACAAGTGGCTAACACATACACAAGTGTGGGGCATTTCATATTTAACTCGTGACATTGCACCTCCCAGTAGGTTCAGTACATCTAAGGAAGAAGATCCTGCCACATCTTGATAGCTGTAATTTCACCACCAAGGTTAGATCCCTGGTCTTCAGGGACTAGGAGGGAGGAGTGGGTGCATCACAAATATCCCTGGGTCCATCCTCTGTAATCAGGATAAAAAGAATAGAAAGAAATTCTGAAATACATTTTCTAGCAGAAAGAGTATCGGGTCAGAGCACAAGCAGCCTGGAACAAAGGACAGAGGGACAGTACCAATACAGTGAGCACACAGAGCTGACAAGCAAGCTCTCTGCTTCCTAGAACTGAAATGTTAGAGGCTTAGTTTAGAAATTTTACCTTCCTTCCTTGTCCATGCTTTGTTTTAACCCGGACTTCTGATGCCTGGATCTTTTTAATAGTTCCTTCACCAAGCTGTCTGTTCTTCCATTTCTAAAGTCATAAGAGAAACATTGCCAGACTAATGTGCCTAAAAATGTTTCATATGAGCCAATGTTTATATATAGGACATGCAGCTTCTGGGTTATGTAATACAGCAGTCCATTAAAAAGGAGATTTCTCTGGCCTCTATAAAGCACTAAAAGGTTCAGCACTATTTATAAAATGTCCATAATAAAGTTCAAAGTCTACTTGCCTGACTCGTGATCAGTCATCCCTTCTCACTAATATTCCATTGACACTAGTCTTTAGTTTCCTGTTCCTCAAATACCAAGTCCAGCAGCATTTCCTCTCACTGTCTACATTCCTACAACCCTGTCCATGCTATGGTTTAGCTCATCTATAGAGAACTTACTCCAGAAATAAAACTGCAAGTTTCCACTTGTCTGACAACTTCATCCGGGCTTCAAACTTATCTTCTCTGTCCCTAAATGCTGGACGATTTATCCTCATTGGCTCTTTCTTGCATTATACTCCATGAAGATACACTTTCTCCTGTAGAGTAAGCTGTGGCGTCTTTAGCCTTGCCAATTGCTTTTTTTTTTTTTTAATGACAAAAAAAAAGAGCATTGGGTCCTTAAGTACCCAAAGTTTATGAAATATTGATTCCATTAATACAACACATTGATAATTTGCTAACTTCACAATGAAAGCTGTAGTGACTCAAAGATTGAACATTTGTTCCTGGTGCTTGAATGAATGTTGGCATGGCATAAGTCATGTCTAACGGCAGCAAACACTATAGAACAGCATTTGTATAAAACACTAGCCCAGAAAACCTTGTTTGAGCATTACTTCTTCTGATTCATACTTTCTTGGCTTTTCAAATGTTGCCATTGGCTCTTCTTCCATTCTGCTTATTTTTCCATATCCAAGTTGAACATGGAACAAGTTTGCTTCTAAACAGTATAATTGAATCAGATGGAAACTTCTGAAACTAAATTTGGTCCTAAAATTGTTAAAGATCTTTTTCTAGTACCTTACTATTATTCAAATAAGGCAGAGGCACCAACACCAAACCTTGTTGTAAATAATTGTATATGTTGAAAAATTGGAGCCATTGGGTTTTTGCCACAACCCTGTTGCTAAAGAATTAGTTGTGAGGGTTCAATGGTCTCCTTGCTGGATCAGCACTTGTAACAGCAATTCATGTGGGTAATTAATTCCCAAGTGATAAATTAAAATTCTCATAGGCAAAAATTATAATTACTTCACAAAGAAAAAAGAGAAAGAAAATTTCTGTGTCAAGGAGGCAATTCAGGGGTGTTTGTGTGTATGTGTGTGTTTGTGAAACACTAACTTGAATAAATTTTACTGTCACAACATAGAATATGAAACTAGAGTTTGAAGTTGGATTATTATTTAGAAGTTTCAAATATGTTATATTATCTAGATCAGAAATTAGGAACATTACCCATCTTTTACATTTTGGGTTTTAATGTCAAATCCTAGTGGTATAAGACTTCTTTTTTAATTGTTTATTTTACTGTTTATTGTTTTATTTAATTGTTTGAAATGATATAAATACATCACTTTCCCCTTCCTTTCCTCCCTCAAAAACCATTTCTTATAGCTCTCCTGCTAATTCATTTTTGTTAATTTTGTTAGAAAGAGATAGATTATAGAGAAATAAATGATAGATAGATAGATAGATAGACAGACAGACAGACAGACAGACAGACAGATAGATAGATAGATAGATGGAAGATAGAGAGTTTAAGTATATGTGTGTTTATAGTTAGGTACATAAGGATGAACCATTAAACCTGCATATTGTTACTTACACATATTTTTTCAGGGTTGATCATTAGGTATTGGATAACTAGTTGATGTTCTCCCTGGGGAAGACAATTTTTCCTGCTCCCAACTTTCCTTTCTTTATTGCTGTACTTTGTGTATGACTGAGACCTCCTGTCTTTCTCCTGTCTGTGTTAACATGTCCACTGTAGTTATCCTTATTCAGTTTAAGAAATTTGCAAATCAGTGTAGTTTCATCCTTTATCAGGAAAATGCCTCTTTGCAGGAGACTGAGGGATCACAGAAAAATCCAACAAATCAAGTGCAGAGATGTGGAGCCTGATCCCAAGAGAAACTTACAAAAGACACATATCCTGCACCAAAGGCACAGGGGTCATTGAAGAAGAGGGGGTATAAAGAATGTCTGCCAAAACATGATGTGAGTAAGAAGATCACAGTGTGCTATGGTGTAAGTGGAAGGGCTCACGATGCCTCAACTCTAGACAAATAACTGAAGGTAAGTAAGGAAAGCTGAGAATGAAAGAAATAGTTGTTACCAGGAAACAGCACAGCAATTGGTGATACAATAAAAAATGTTTAACTCTTAAAAATGCATATACAGATAAAACTATATGGAGTGAATAGTTTACATTTATATATTTAAGAATGTCTCTGGATGTCCATCATTTAGACAAAGAAGCAGGATACAGAATGGGGAAAAAATTACCAACTACATATCTAATATATTTAATAAAGGATTAAAATGGACAGGAAATAATGTAAACCCAACTACAAAATGCAATGTTTATCTAAACAGAGAATTCTCAAAAGAGGTACTACAAATGGCTAAAAAGCACTTAAGGGAAAGTTCAACATTCTCCTCAAGGAAATCCAAATCAAAACATCTTTGAGGTTTCATCCTCCACCAGTCAGAATGGCCAATATCTATAAAGTAATGGCAGCTGATGCTGGTAAGGGTTCGGAATCAGGGAAACACTTGTTCTTTGCTGGAGGGACTGAAAAGTTGTAGAACTGCTATGGTAGTCAGTGTGGAGGCTCCTCAGGAACCTGGGATATCACTCTTCGGCATACACTCAACGAACTCTATATTCTACTACAGATGGGCTTGTTTAACTGTATACATTGTTGTTCAGTTCTTATTAGCCAGAAATTGGAAAAAGGGGCTATGTCTACCAATGAATAGATAAAGAAAATGTATATTTACACAATTAAATATTACTCAGCTGTTAAAAAATGACATCATAAAATTTCCAGGCAAATAAATAGAGATGGAAAAAACATCATCCTGATTGATGTAACATTGACCCAGAAAGATAAATACAGTATGTATTCACGTATATGTGGGTATTAGTTATTAAGTCAAAGACAGGTAAGCTATAACCTGGATAATCAGAGAGGTTGGGTATAGACTAAGAAAGTGAAAGGGAGAGATGTATTTACCTGTGAAGGGGTAATAAAATTGATAATGTGGAAGAATGCTGCAGAAATGGGAAGATTATATGAGGAAGAGGTGGGGGAGGAAGGAGGAGGGGAGTATGGGAGCTAATAAGGGGAGGGAGAACTAGAGGGTCATTTGAGGAGTTGTGATGAATCCTAACACAATAAATCATATTGATTTATGAAGGTGATCTAAATGGAATCAATAAATAACACAGGAGAAATGGAACCACACTGGAACATCTCTCACAACCAAATAAAACATCCAGTTATGAAAATGGACTGATTACACCTTATTGAATTGCTGAACAAAGGAGCTCTATGGGAACCTCTAGCAATCCAGCCTATTGCCAAGGCTATTGGTGGCCCTCTACAAGCTAACATTATGGTCATATTAGGAAAGACAATACCTACACAGCTCACTGAACATGGAGAAGTTGAGCTAATGTCTACTTACAGCCTTCACTCCAACTGTCTAGTGTTTATGGTTCCAGAAGGTTCTGCACACCACTGAAGGAGAATATAAACACCAATCCAGCTACAAAAATCTGATCTGCAACAGTGACCTGCATGTTCCAAAACTTGTTTGACAAACAAGCAAATATCTGATTGGACTTAAGGCACAATCTGAGAGATGGAGCCCATACCCAGCACTGCATGGGTGACCAAGAACCTGAGACTACATAAGCCAGAGACCTAGAAGAAAAAACAAATACTACTGTGATGCTAAAAAGAACACAGCAGTAAAATGACTTCTAATAATATTCTGCTATATTTATAGATCAGTGTTTTGTGGCTATCATAAGAGAAGATTCCTCCATCAGTAGCTAGAAACAAATGTAGAGGCCCACAGCTTCACAATATGCAAAAAAAGGGAGAGATGGAATAAATAGGATGGCTCTATCAAATCCCTTCCCCTTGGCAAGCTCTACAAAACAAGAAGCAGAAAGATTATAAGACATGGAGGGGATGGAGATCACCAAGAAAATAAGGCCCTCTGAACCAACAGGACCAATGCACAAAGGAACCCATAGAGACAAGGTCAGCCTGCTCAGGGCCTCCATGGGTTGAGGCTAGATGTGGACCCAGTGCTGATAGAGGAAGTGAACAGTCTTCTGTCCCTAAACCAAAAACTACCCCCAACTAATAATTTCTCACTAAGGAAATATTACTTTTCTCCAATGGAGTCTCACGATATATACAAATCACTCTAAAGGCAAGCTTCCATGCCCAGCAGTAAATAGCCAACACAAAATGAACTCAGTGGCAGTTTTGGAGGCTTTTGTCTCATAATGCTTTGTCAAAGCTTTTTAGTTAGGTAGGTAGTTAAGTAGGTAGGTAGGTAGTTAGGTAGGTAGGTAGGTAGGTAGGTAGGTGGGTAGGTAGGTAGGTCAGTAGGTAGGTAGGTGGGTGGGTAGGTTGTTTTACCTTACAGATCATATATATATGTATTTATATATATATACACACATATATACATATATATGTATATATACACACATATATACATATGTATACATGTATATATATATATATGTATATATGTGTGTGTGTATATATATATATATACATACATATATATGGGTTTTAGATGTGTATGAATGTGTGTCTCTGTATCTACATGTGTCTCTTTAGCTTTTTCTTTGTCTTTTTTCCTTCTGTGGTTTGACAATCCCCCAATACAGTTACAGTTTGAAAGAAGAATATTAATTGAACATTAATAATTCAAAAGTAGTTGATTTTCTAAAAGCTAACACAAGTCATTACTATATAGCACTAATGAGTAGGGGAGAAATCAACTCTTATTTAATGTAATCTAAATTCCATGCTTTTAACATAAGCTAATTACTAATGAATATGAATAAATGAGTTGAATTGAGGTAAAGATCAAGGATACTTGATGGAGGATGGAAAGTGCTTACCACAGTATCAGAAGGCAAGAGTCCAGATTAGAGCACCACATCAAGTGACTCACAAATGTCCACAATTCCAACTCCTACTTGCCTAGAAGGACATACATGTACACACACACACACACACACACACACACACACATAATTAAACAAAATGATAAAGAACAAACTTTTAAACTTTAGCTTAGCAATAATCTCATGTTTAAAAGCTTGAGCAGATAATCACTTAAGCTATGGCAATGGTGGGCCAGTTAAGGGAGGACCACAGAGTTCTATTGGTCACATGTCCTTACAGTATGGTAAGGGGGTGACAGCACATGCAGCATTTGGTCCCTCTGAAAGGAAGGATGGAGAACGTGTTTCACTAGAGAGCTGCAGAGAAGTGAGGATGCCTGAAGAACTGGTGATGTACTATATCACACCCACAAATTCTTCAATATTCCTAAGAGTTTAATTATTTGACATAGATCTAAAACTCATCCTGTGAGGACTGTCTCAGGCTTCTCTCACCTCTCTGATTGTAGAGTAGCAAGGCACGCTACTAAATTTGTTTTCAGGAAAGAAAGAATTGATATTAACATCTGCTCCCCTACTGGTCTGTATTGTTGAATAATGAATTAATGATAGAGACAACAGAACTCAGAATAAAGGCAGATAGTGTAAATCTTTACAGCAGTTTCATTAGAGGAAAAGAAAGAAAAGGAAAGGCAGTATCAGAACTTCCTAAGCATGAAGACAGAAAAGCATACATTTGAAGATTATGGTTAGTTTAGAAAAAAGCAAAGGTGAATATTTATTATAGTTTCATTTGAGTTTTATCTTGTCACAAGAAAGGGAAAGAGACCTTCCAATTTAGTAAAACAGATTTTAAAAAATGGCTTAAGTAATTTAATAGAAGCAAATACATATATGCCAGCATAATTTGCAGAGAAATTTAAAGTGGATAAATGCCTTTCATGTTATAAGATACATATCCAAATTCAATTTTTCCTGTTCTAACCATTTATTTAGTCTTTCTCTTCACACTTCCCCACTGGTAACCACATATACATTAGTGAACATCGGAATTCTCCAAACTGTTCCACTTTATGAGGTTTTCAACAATTTCGATACCACATTAAAACACAATTCCCATTTTTTGTGCATTTTTTTCAGGGACCCAAGAGCATTAAATTTCTGCCTTAAAACAAAACATTGTCATCTACATTTATAAGAGCGACTTGGTTTTTCTCTTCACATTTTCATCTTTTCCAAGCAAGGGTTCCTCTCTGAAAACCCTAAAGGTGCACCTGCAGATAGAATCAATCATTTGGAGTGTACCCACAGAGCCATTTTTGAGACTATTTGGCATAAGAGGTAAGCCGCTACTTTTAGAAATGCAATTGTTTCTAAGAAATATATGTTCAGTTAAAACTTCTCGAGACAGGCATATTTCTGTTTATAAAGTATATTTCTTTTTTTTATTGGATATTCTCTGTATTTACAGTTCAGATGTTATCCCCTCCCCACACACACTCCCACCCCCCTCCCCTGCCCACTTGTTAAATGAAGGTGCTCCCTCTCTCAATCGCCCTCTCCACCTCAGTGCCTTGGCTTTACCCTATACTGTGAAAATGTGCTTCAATAGACCAAAGGCATCTTCTCCCACTGATGCCAGACAATGCTAAACTCTGCTGCATATGCAACTGGAGCCATGGGTCTCTCCATGTGTGCTCATTCAGGTGTTTTAGTCCCTGGAGCTTCTAGAGGGTTTGGTTGGTTCATAATGTTGTTCTTCATATGGGGTTGAAAATTCTTTCAGCTCCTTCAGTCCTTTCTCTAGCTACTTCATTGAGGTTACCATGTTGAGTCCGATGGTGAGCTACAAGCATCCTCAACTGTATCTTTATGATTCTGGCAGAGCCTCTGAGGAGGCATCCATATCTGGCTCCTGCAGGTAAGCACTTCTTGGCATTAACAATAGTGCTTGGGTTTGGTGGCTACATATGGGGTGGATCCCCAGGTGAGGCATCTCTGAATGATCTTTTCTTCAATCCCTGCTCCTCGCTGTGTTCCTCTATTTCTCCCTTCTAGGAAAGACTGAGGCATCCACATTCTGGCTTCCTTCTTTTTGAACTTCATAAGGTCTGTGAATTTTTTTTCTTGGGTAGTCAGAGCTTTTGGGGGTTAGTATCTGCTTCTCAGTAAGTACATAACATGTTTATAATGTTTGGGGAGAAAAAGATGTGCAGGATGGAAGTAAAAATCCATTGACTTCACCTACACTCATACTGCTGTTTTATTGCAATGATCATTCCCAGTGCTCAGGATCTTTCCGTGGACTCTGGTGTTTGGAGCCCAAAGTGCCATACAGTATATTTTGACAGCAGCACCCATTGTTCCTTTTCTTTCCTAAGTCCATGTGACTCCCACTTCAGCATCAGAAGCAACATCGTCTGCCGTAGCTTTCTCAGATTCTCTTCCTCACTGCGATTTACTGTGAGAGAGGTCAGACAAATGAAAAAGTATTGTCAACTGTCTGCTCTGTTAGTCATTGTATTTATCTGCATTCCTTTCTATCCCAGAGAACAACTCAAAGAGCCATGGGTGAAACCAAGTGGCTTTTTCATCACTAAGACCCTCCAGGAAGATATCTTCTTAATTTTCCCAGAAAAATAAATAAATAAGTAATCTATTTGCTATTACTCACTTGTAGGATCGGTGGTAAAATTGTTCGTTATGACCAAATTGTGTCTTTATTTACAAGCACCCTAACAAGTTAATTTAAGTTTGAAAATACTGCCAATTAAATCATGTTTGCAAAATAAAACATTATTTAATGGCATAGTTCTAGCAAAAATCAAATCAAATCAAAAATGTATGTTAAAAAACCTATCAAGACATGTCAACGATTCTTCGGAACATAATGAAATACGTTAAACACAGGCAGGCATGCACCACAGTAGAGAAGACATGGTAATTTTGTAAACCACAGAATGGTGTATAGTAGTGTCTTGCACAAGGCCTAGGTAGGGCCGAGTTCTGCCTTTCCTAAGCATCAGGAACATTGCTGCAGTGTTCAGAACACTTCCATTCAACATTGCTGGTTTTCTGAGCAACTCTTGCAGTCTCTCCACTCAGTATGCTCTGCAAGGCTCGCATCATGAAGAAAAATGTCTAAATCTAAAGTAAAAAGTGAAATAGAATTTTGTAAAACACATACCCACCGTGATACTGAATAGAGACTACAGTGCATTTTAAACACGACAGAAAAACTGTACTTACAAAATCTCAACAATATGGCTGTAAAAAAGAAGCCCTGTGCAATAACAAGATCAGTGTACATGACAACGAAAACAGGAGAAACATCACAAGGCTTCACCCTTAGACGAAGTGCTGTGGGTAAGTGGCTAATGAGAGAGAAGCAATTCTCTCCAAGGTGGGTACACGGAGATGAAATCCAGTCTTTAGTGATGAGAGCCTAAATACTATACATAAGAACAACACAAATGTGATTATAATATTAAAAGTTCTACCTTACACCTTTTCAAGCAAACATTAAATTCATATTTTTAGGGGTCATTGTGTCCCAGATCTTTGCACGACTAAGGACAGGCCATCAAATATGCCACACAACATTATCTCAGTGGACAGGAGACACATTAACTTGCTGGAGAAACAAAAGTCCCTTGCCTCTGTAACGCTTAGAAGTAGGTTTTAAGATTTGCACCCTCATAGGAAGAACAACATTATCATCAGCTAAAGCACTGAGGTGGAGAGGGTGATTGAGAGAGGGAGCACCTTCATGGAAACAAGTTGAGGAGGAGGAGGGAGGGGAGGGGGAGGGTATATAACATTTAAAATATAAATGCAGAGAATAACCAATAAAATTTTAAAAAAATAAACAACAAGAAGTTGGTTTTACTGTGGTACAATATTTAAAAACAGTATCTGCCCGGAAGATACTCTGAGAAACTGCACGCTATGGCTGAGAGCATGCGGACTAGGTGACCAGGAAGAACTGACTTCTGACTCCATCCTCCCTTTGCTTGAATCTTGTTGTCTATAAACAGTGACAGTTGCATCTGCCTTAATCCTGTCATGGAATAAGAATGACTACCAGGTGAGATTCCATGTGAACAAGACCGTGTGTAAGAGAGACCAACAACTCACTGAGAAGAACAGATAGTGCAGGGCCTTACTTTTGTAATATCTCTTCATATATGTGTAAATTCATCCTGGCTTTCTGCTACAGCAATACTAAATAAAATTACTTCCTCATAGGGGAAAAATAAAACAGTATCTGCCAGCAACTTAATAGACCTGTTAGATGTTTCTGCTCTCTTACATCTGATAAGCCTTCTTTCTTAATTAATTATTCTTTTGACCACAGACTATCCCTTCTCTCTGTTGAATGATATGCTTCCCAGGGAGATGTGAACAAACATCTACTACTCACCATGGATGATGAATCAATGGCAGAACAAAGTAAGGATAACATTAGAATCAGCTTGGTGACGCAGCGACTTATTGCTGTTACTTACAGGACAGTAGAAGAGCAATTTCTTATGAGAAATGACTCAAAGTCAGCGGCACCACCAAAGCCCACCCCAGCATGGGTGACCACTTACGAAAACAGGTAACCTCTTACTCACTGCACAGCCACAGGCCATCGGAGAGTGACTCTTTCCATTAGTCCTGTTACTCTGAGCAATTGCAGGCAGCTCAGCTGGCTTCTGCTTCTAGGCATTTCAGTTTCCTCGAACTTAGCCTATGTAATCATGGACAGGGAGTGCCCTAGTGTATTTGGTTATTTTTCAGGGACTTCCTAAGGCTTCTGAGTTGTTTACTTCCTGGGTTTTAATTATGTCCCTCGGAGTCTTAATGACCGTCTAGGCTAGATGGACTTTCATTTTAGGAAAATGTAACACAACACTCTCTCAGTGTCATGACACTGAGTTGGATCTCAGATCTCATCATTGGATTTGGTGTCGTGTGACAGACTTGTGTTCTCCTCTCCCTTACCCTCTGCTTTTCATCCTATGATTCCCTTCCATTGTGAAATCAAATCTGAACTAAATTAAGTGAAGAAGCTGTTTATTCAAAAAAGAAAAGAAACTCAGGTAGAATCCATAGCTCAGTAGATAAAATTCTTGCCCTAAAAACATGAAAAGGTAGTTTTGATTCTTAGAAACATATATTAAATAAAAAGAAAAATGAGTCAGGTAGACAATCTTGGCTTGTAATTCCATTACTATGGAAACAGAAACATGTGGACCCTTGTGGATCCACAGGCTGACTAACTTATTTGTCAATTTTTAGGACAAAGAAAGACCTGAGAAACTATACCCGAGTTTATTTTCAGGCTTAGGTACATACTTCACATGCATGTGCACTTATAATACAAAATTATACCCAAGAAGGAAGGACTAAGGAGAGAGGAGACATAGAGTAAGATGTTGATAAGTGAGTAATTTCTATTTATACATCACTAACATTTGAAGAAAAATATTTTGTTCCTATATTTTCCAGCTCTGCAGCCATCAACACGTACAACTTTCCACGTGGCCATTATAAGATTGGGGAAATCAACTCACCTCTAGCATTTATCTATCTGACATATTCACAAAACACACAAATGCCAAAGAAAAATTACAATATGTCAAAAATACAGTCTGTTTGTTCATAAGAATACTGCACACACGTGTGAATTGCTATACATTCCAGACCTGTGTTCTGGGATCCACAGAATGACTTCTGCTGAGAACTATTCTCTCTGGAAAGATTACCTATGTGTACTTCTGAAAGAGTGTGCTCAATAGATGCCCCTGGGTCTTGGTGAGGAGTCCAGTGTTACCAGTTTATGGCCGCAGTGATACCTATTAGGTTTATGTAGTTTCACATTATCTGGAAAAGAAAACAAAACCTCAGAAGGTACATAAAGGGGTGGGAGCAAGGCAGTAGCTTCCCAGGAGGGTGTGGCAAACTGGAATTGTGCTGAATGCATCACAGGGATTAAGAGCCACCTGAAAATATTAGAGATGTAAAATGTTCAGGAAAACAATAACAAAGGAGCAAAAAAATGTATACTGTAAATTTCTGTCCTTTTTAAAAGATTGAATTGAAAATATTTATATGATTCTATGAACAGGCCCTTCTAGAAAACAGTTTTACTTCTAGCTAGACTCCTCTGTGAATGATTTTACTTTTCTGTTAGTATCTTGGGTGAGGAAACATTTTAATGCCATCTCAAATAAAATAAACTCTTTCATGACACTCCCATCATAAAACTGAATAGCATATGATAAACACTGGTATTTGACCTTGAATTATATTTGCTATGTATTATGATATGTGAAGGGAAGGAATAACTCTGCTATAGACTAGAGCTCAAAATAAGATATTGCCTAAACCTTGACATTATTATTATGAAAAAATAAGCATGTGTTAGTGACCTATTGAGCTTTTGCTCTCTGGGGTGGGGGGTGTTTTGTTTATGTGTTGCACAACAAGTACACAGAAACAATTTTGCTTATAGCATTTCTTTCCCACAGCTCATTGAGGTGTGTGGCCAGCTATGTAACCTTCAATGCAAATAATGGTAATGATTGAAATTTTCCAAAGAAAGTGATCACTGGGAAGGTAGAGGGGACTGCTGTGAATTATAGTTGTTCTTCAGTTTTTTCTTCATTTAAAGTTATCCAAACACCTGGAACAAGAATATTAGATTAAAGACACGATGTATCTGCTGTCTTTTCACCCAGGAGAATATATCTGGATAAGCAATGCTAATTTACTCTCTCTACTAACAGAGTATGAACCAGTGGCTACAACACTGTGATGTTGACCTCACCATTTCCTCAGAGAGCCATTTACACTGTATTTATTTTTCTGGAGTCTCACGTTGTTCTATTTAATAATATTTGGCAACATTTTACAAGCAGAGAATAAAAGCCTGCTCCTTTTCCACAGAATCTCATTATAAGCATAAAGTATAAAAAATGCATGCTCACAGTTGCAGAAACACAAATTTCAGCATCTCTCTGGAGTCAAGGGTTCATTCCAACAGACACAGTACTACCTTGTTTTACCTATCCATAAACTATCACTAGCCTGTCATAGAGAAGCTGCTTAAGAGTTTCCTAACTGTTATTTAATAGTTGAGACAAGGAGTCATATCTTTGCTAGTTACAGTGGTCATACAGCTTGTCATCTTCTGACTGGGTAGTCGCTGATAGGTGCTGAGCACCTAGTAAGAATTCTATACTGAGTCATCAGGCATTGAGGTGTGATAAAGATCCTAGAAAACGAGTCTCATTCCATAGATATGATCAGTCTCCATGGATGCCAGAAAATAAAGAATACAAACCAGGCATATAGCTGCTACACCTAAGAGCCAGGGTGAACCTCTCAAGCAGAAGTCTCTCCCACACAGAGAGACAGGCTTATCAGAGCTTACAGATGAATCCGGGACACAGAAGAGGCCAGCTTGTCTCCAGATGATGCGTGTACACAAATATCCCCATCTGTCTGGTAGAACGAAGAACAACATTGGTGGGTACAGAGCACCCTATACAGAGGTCACTCTCTTTTGCCAAGGTTCTTTTGGCCAATTCCTATAAAACATACCACATGCTACATATTTAGGTGACTGTTTCCCTTAGCCCAAGGGTTAAATGATTAAGTAAGAATTTAGCTTCAACTTGAGTTAGATAAGACTCATTATAAGAATATCCATTCCAGAAAGCTAGGCTCTTTGGAGGATGGGCTGTTCTTTCTGATACATACTCAGTTAGGGCTTACCGTAAACTTCATGTTCTTGCCACCTACTCAACAGCTTGAGGTCAGATTCATTTGAAAGGGATTTTGGTTTATGCCTCCATAATGATGCCTATTAAATGTCTCTGTAAGAAGGGAACAATGTGCTGGCCTTATCAAGGAAAACTTGGCCTTCTTTAGCATCAGATTTTCAGTTTCCATTAGAATCATAGTAAGTTAAGCTAAAGGAAGGGGGGAAACGCTCTTTAAAGGTCAGTCTTCTTAATTAAATGGAAACCCAGGCAATGGCATTAAAAGCTGAAGTGAGAGAAAGTCAGTGCTCTTCCTGAGGAGCCCCTACTGAGCAGAAGCCTCCTGCTGCCTGACCTGAGGCAGACCAGACTGTTATTCCTGTTGGCTAAGATGCTGCAAGGTTACCAAGCTGGTTCTCCTGTGCAAACACTTGGAACTTATCTTGTGAGTCTGGCTCTAGTGATGAAGTCAAACCCTGGTATGATGCTGAGGTCCCAGACTGGCTCAGTTTCTTGACTTTCTATCACTATGGCGACCATCACCTGACATTTTGTACTTCCCTAAGAGCTGTGTGCCAGCAATGGAGAACATGGATGGGTGGAGGTTAGTACATTGGCTCTGAGTTAGGTACTGTCACATTTAGGAACTCATAAATCAAGTTACCACAACCTTTAACAGAAAAGCAAACAGAATTTCAAAGGCAAATTATCTGATCCAAGGTCAAAGAGCCGCTAAAACATCTAGCTATGTCAGATAAGTCTTCAATCTCTATGAATCTCTTCCCATAAATATAGAATATACTGTGCTCGTTCAGGTCCTGCTGACTTCAGTCACAGATCTCATGCATAAGGAGGCACCAGGGACGGTGACACTTTTCCTTCAGTCTATAAAAAAGCTAACTCCAGAAGAGCTTTTAGCCTAGTTCTGTTCTGGACCTACTTTTATTTAAGTGTTTTTGGGGGGTTTTTTGTTTGTCTTTTTTTTTCCCCAATGAGGCCCCAGCCTATTCTAGTTATCCCGGATACTCAGCAGTCCTGTCATTAGCATATGAAGCCAGAAGTTTCCCAAAGGAATGTAAATACTGCCAGCCCTGGCACTGACTGCCCAGCTTTCCTCTCTTCCCAGGGCTGTCTCCTTCCTGAGGCCCCCCAACAACATAGTTCTGAAGAATGTCACCATGATACTGCATTCCAGATTTGAAGCAGTTAATATCTGTAATTCTTTTAATTTATCATATGTATAATCAATCAAGTAAATACAATTATGGTTAATTTAAAGATTATAAAATTATATGATTGAAAGCTATAACATAATTCTAAAAGAGAACAAAATTTTAGGGTGTGATCTTTTTTTCCCAAGAAACATATCCGTTAAACAGTTTTACTAAAACCTCTTTGAAAAGTTTTGTTAAGCATTAGCATTCAGGCACAACCACTGCAGTATGTTCTCTGACTCAAACTGCAGGGGGTGCCATTGAGATTGAATGGAGTGGCCAGTATGTTCCCAAAGGAAATTAGTGAACCGATATGGCTTAAGCATGGTTTTGCATCTTGTTGTTAGACATGTCAATGGATCTTTGAGGACACTGCACTACACTAGAAGAAATTGAGCAAAAGCTCCCTGAGGGTAGATCTAGGCATCAATAATTTTTGAAAACCACAGTTCAGAGCAAGGAATATGGAGATATGAAACATGAATATGAAACCTGTTCATTAGCACTCAACCATTCTGTATTGTAATAAAATTTCATTACAAATCCCTTTTGCTTTAAGGGATTATGACTCTAATTTCTGTTACTGGGCATTTTTATGTGATCAGCAATTATCATTGTCATTAAGAAATGTATGGTTGCTCCAACCTGAGAACTCTTCACCAATAAAGGACAATATACTACTAGTAAAGCCCATTCATTTGCCAGGAAGTGGAAAGTGTGATTAACAAGATGAGTCATAAAATAATTCATTCTGTCAACCTTGTAGAACTACAACAGCTCTCTGAATGGAAAAAGACCCTGTAGTTAGGACCTGGCTGGCACTGGTGGAAAGGCTGCCACCAAAGTTTCGCCTCTGTATGACTTACCTTTCCATTGGAACTGCCCTCTGCTATATCTTGAAGTCTGACACTTCAAATCTTAAACATCAGACATGGATTTCTAGTGAACTTCTAATTAGCTATCATTGATAACATCATGCTGACCTCCTTCTAAGCAATCTCTGATACAGTTTGATCCCAATCAACAGCAATTTCTGCCTATTACATCTCACAAAAGTCTATAGAGTATCAACCACTTGCTCCATCTTGTTTTAACATGGCTGATCTCTTGCTGGACTGCGTCACCTGCTAATTCTCTTAACCACTGGGAAAACCGCAGGAAAGAAAGAAATACTCTCATTCTGCTTCACTTTAATTCCTTTTCCTGACCCTCTTGTCTACAGGGTCAAGGCAAATGTCCTTGGCCAATAAAATATTTCCAAATCTGATTTTTAGTACCTATTTCTGAAACCTCCCTTGCCCTGCCTTTTCTATCTATTAAAATGTCTTGACCAGATGCATTCCAGTTTGTAAAGATAGTTCCTCCAACAGGAAGCCACAGGAGTTAAACTGACCAAAATATTGCTGCAACTACTTTGAGGTGGCCAACTGAGAAACCAAAAGCTTTTGGATAACTCAGAATCCTTAGCCCAATCAGTTTAGATGGACACAAGAAAAGATTGATACTTTAACTACCCCGAACTCCAGAACATTCTCTGAATGTGGCAGTCTTGGCATTTCCTCCATATCTTTATTTGTTTTCCTGTTCTATATTTTTGTCCCTAAGTGACTGCTCTTTACCTTTTGTGGTTGAGATTGTTAGTCATTTCTGTGGTATACTTTTGTGACTACTCTGAATACGTGTCTTCAGGATTATCTGTTCTATAGTTGGCAATGCTTATACATCCGGAACATCCATATCACCTATCTGTCTGAGAATTTCTTTAAGAACAGGCTCTTTGGCTAACTTGGTGTTCTTAACTTCACATTAACAATAATGATTGTTTCATCAGAACTTAGACTTGCTTGACTATACTGAGAACATCTAGTTTCAAAGAAAACTCAGAATAAGTACTGGTAACTGAAATATTAAGTCTTTGGCTGTTGAGATTTGACTAGTTTAAATTTTTAAACTTTCTAAATAGAGAAAGTGAAAAAAAATTAGATATGGAAGAGAGGCCAGTTGGTCCAAAAAAAAAAAAAAAAAAACTTGCTGTGTAAGCACACAGACCTCAGTTCAGATCCAGGGTAGACATGTGAAAACCAGATGCAACATGAATGTCTGTATCCCCAGTGCTAGAAGGTGGTGGCAGACAATAGTGGATCACTACACCCCATGGCCGGCCAGCCAGTCCTGCCAATAAGTCCAAAGTGTGATGGGAAATGGGTAAGTAATGAGTAGCCTAACAAGAAGTATGAGTCTGTGAAAAAGCCTTATGGAAATCTACTAGTTATTAAGCTCCTTTCAAAATACAACTATTTTTAAATGGAATTCTCATAGGTAGACAATGTTACTCCCAAAGTGCATGGGTGATTCGATGAAACTACAGCTTAAAGAACAGAATGTGTTCCTACAAACTATTGGCAGGGAGGACTCGGGGTCTACAAATGGCACAGGTTACGGTCATAATGACATGGGAAAAACCGTTTTGCCCCTGGTTACCGTCATAACTACATGGACGAACCCATTGCTTGAATATACCACACACTTTAGCCACAGGACATAGAGAAATCAATGTAAAGCCATCCAGGAAACTTAATCCTTGCCTGCTGAGATTCATGGTGCCAATAGATGTTATGTAGGCTGCATGAAAGAAAGACAATGGTCATACTCAGCACTGGACCCTGCATGCTGCAATACTGGCCAGCCAGGCAACATGCACCAATTATCTAATATAATGCATCATCATTAGGGGGTAACTACATTTCTGATTGTCCTTCTCCACAGGACAGAATTTCTGGTACTGTAATCCTTCTCAAACCAAGAGTTAGAGAGTTCATAAGTTCTAGGGTAAAAGCAGCAATTGCTATTTTGTGAAGGGAACATGCTGTAAAATTGTTTTATGGTATTTGTTTATACCCATAGACTTGGGTTGCCCTCAATCTTGGTCAGAGACACTTCTTTTTGCCCTGGGCAAGTTACAAGTGCAGTGATTCTCAACCTCTCTAATTCTGAGACCCTTTTATACAGTTCCTCATGCTGTTGTGACCTGAACCATAAAACTATTTCATTGCTGATTCGTAACTATCATTTTGCAACTTTATGAATTATATGATAAATGTCTGATATTCAGGATAGTTGATATTCAGGATATCTGATGAGCAAGCTCTGTTGGGGTCTTGACCCATAGGTTAAAAAAAAAAATTCTTCTGTAGACCTTATATAATTGGTCAAACAACTAAGAATATGACACTGAGTTCTCAACATCAGTCAGATATCTATATCAATCTCCCAATATCCAAGGCTCAGGAAACATCAGAATAATATAAAAGTCAGATAAGGAATGGAGAGTTGTGCTGTGAAATGCTTCTTTCTTTGGTACAGGACTTTAGCTATAACATTCATGAATTTACACCAGCTGCAGTTACCTCTGCACAAGACCTATATAAATTAAAGTTAGCCATAATCTTGGCAGAGATGGCATAGACTGTTTCCATCACCCACCCTTTACTAAAGAGCTATTAGCAGTTGATAATTATCGGTGAGAGAAGAATTCAGAAAAAGAAGGTTTGAAGTTGGAATGGAGAAAGATGTGATTAAATCAGAAGAGGAGGCAGAGGTATACATGGTTACATCTAGTTGTATGTCCGTGAGGAATTCTCGAGAAGAATGAAGGTGGAGAGTGACTGACTGGAGAAAACAGTCAATGATATATCTGAGCAACACAGACACACACACACAAACATGTACACAGACACACTACACACAATAGTAAAGGAAGGCAGACAGAGAAGAAGCTCACTGGATGAGATAAAACAGGTACTCTGGAAAATGGTACGTAGGCTATAGCATGCTCAGACCAAAGTGTGACATCTATTTCATACTCTCCATCAAAAGATCAGAGATCCTTGTGGGAAAAGAGGCAGAAAGATTGTAAGAGCCAAAGGTCAGTCATGTGTGACTATAAGGAGATCATCTTTTGCTTTGCTTTATTGTTTCCTGGCCACAACAGAGCCCATATGAGTTCATAGTGGTCATAAGACCTGTGCAAGTTCAAACTATACAAAATCCTAGCATTTAGTTTATCAGAAATGTGCAGTGCCCTACCCCTAGATGAGGAGCTACTGGTAATTGATAACTGTTGGGAGAAAATTTTAAGAATGTTACTGGGGAAGGAAGAATTTAAAAAGCAGATATGAGGATGGAAAGAGACACGATAAAATAAATGTGGGCATGAGGAAGAGTTGAGGGCGGATATGGGTATGTGTAACTGCACTAACTGTGCTTCTATAGTTCTCAGGAATAAAGGAAAAAGGAAGAAAGTGACTGAAGAAAACAACCAATGACACATCTGACCTACACACACACACACACACACACACACACACACACACATACACACACACACATGAATATCATATGCACAGACATGCCACATAAACACAGACATGAATATGTGCACAGATATATCTGTTGTAGTAACCTCTCCAACTCAAATAAGCCCATGCAAAGAAAAAACATCTCAATTAATATGAATACAAGCACAGCCTAGATTGGACCGATCTACCGCTACACTACCCTATTTCCCAGCTATGAGATCCTCTATAATTTGCAGTTTCTCTGGGCCACATACTTCAGCTCCATCTTCCTTCCACTTCCTCTTTCTCCATCTTCCCCTTCCCTCTTCTCTCTTTCACCCCAACTCTTCAGTTGCACCTTCCCTCCCACTGCCAAATCACCAGCTCTAGCCTTTATTTTACAAGTTAAAATGGGGAGAAGGTTCTAATGAAGTCATCTGAGTACATGGTTCACTCCTTGTCTTAAGCAGCCCTTCTTGGAGAAGAATAATTAGCATTAAATTACAAACGGCACCAGGGCAGCCCACATATAGCCATAAATACATACACATGCATATGTACATAGGCATACCACATACATACAAACACATGTACACAGACATACCACATACATACACACATGTACATAGATACATGCATAGCACATAATGTCAACAGAATAAAAGCAGGCAGATTGAGAAGTGTAGATGATGTGATAAGAGGGGTAATATGGAAACAGAAAGTGTTAAGGAAGGAAAGAAAGGGCAGAGCAGATACAGCAACTGGGAAACAGTAACAAGTATGGACACTGATTTCTTCCCTACACTGTGACCTGGACCCGAATCCAGCTCTTGAGACATCGTTCATTCTGTTTACTTAACACAGGATGGCTTTGGCAGAATACAGCCACCATCCAAAGGAACAGGGAACACAATCCATGAGCTATTGAAAATGCACCCAGAAGTAGATGCACTAATCTGTGGATGGATGCTTTCAAACTTAGACGACCCAAGACAGTTGATGTTACAAGTAAGCATATCTCACTGGCCACACTTTAGAATAACCTTGAGAACGTTTATAGAAACCACAGGACTCTGCTCAGGAGATTCAGATTTACTAGGCCTAAAACAGGGAATCAAAAGTCAGAAATGTCCTTTATGCTAATCCCTAAAGGACTAGAATGTGACCTGGTGTTGTACCTACCTTAACAAGAGAATCTCCCACATGATGGTAACAACCTTCCAGACAGTTTAAGTCAGTGTGGCTTGATACACAGCATCCTACCTGCTGCATACACTTCTCAGAGGACATCATGGAATCTCTCTTTCACCACTGAAACGTAATGAATGAAACCAGTCTGTACGAGTCTGGGAACAAGGGACATGTTTCCCTTTTCATCTCATGCTGCTGTGAGAAACCCCTTGCAATTCTGGAACACTGCTCTATTTTTTTCTTGGCTATTTTATTTATGTATATTTCAAATATTGTTCCCTCTCCTGTTTTCCCCTCCTCAGTCACCCTATCATATCCCCCACCCCTTGTTTCTATGAGGTTGCTCCCCCACCCACCCAACAACTCCCACCACTGTGTCCTGGGATTCCCCTACACTGGAGCATCAAGCCCTCATAGGACCAAGGGCTTCTCCTCCCATTGATGCCCGACAAAGTCATCATCTGCTTTATATGTGGCTGTGTACTCTTTGGTTGGTGGTTTAGTCTCTGGGGGATCTGGCTGGCTCACATTGTTGTCCCTCCTATGAGGTTTCAAACTCTTTCAGCTCCTTCAGTCCTTTCCTGACTCCTCCATTGGGGTCCCTGTGCTCAATGCAATATTTGGCTGTGAGCATCTGCAACTGTATTTTTCAGGCTCTGGCAGAGCCTCTCATGAGACGAAAGGCTGCTTTTGAGAAGGGAAAGATGTTTTCTAAGTCCTTCTGCCCTGCCCTTCTTGTTAGACAGCAATATCCCTAGTTGCCTGCTTATCAAAGCTTCCAACTCTCTCTTGCTTTTGTAATCAAAGCACCTTACAATGTTCTTAAGTGAGTGATAGAGATTCCCAAAGACGTGTTCAGGCACTCCTGATAGTAGTCCCAGAATAGAGATGTTGGGAATGAAGTAGTGGAAAGAATCCCAGAGCTCCATTTAGAAACACCAAGCTTGGAATGTTTCCAAACAATCTGACCTTGAGAAGGTCGAGTAACTATTCTTTGTCCAAGCATCTCTACCAAGGTAGACTTTTTAGCCACACATGTAAAAGGTACTGAACATAAGCAGCCACAGGTAGGCATTTTATGCTTTCATGAGTTCAACACACATGGATAATTTGTTGCTCAGGCTGCTGTATATTTTTCATATTCCTCACCGTGAGTACCTAATCTTTCAAAAACAAACCTCACAGACGCAGCTCTCTAGGAGCAGAACAGTTTAAGTGGACATTCAAGGGACCCCAGCGTACACAGGCTGACTAAAAAGAGTAGCTGGAGATAAAAAAGACAGGCACAGACAGAGACATGAGTGAGACAAAACAGATCGCAAGCAGAGGAACAAACCCATGGCACCTCCCAGAATACTTCTGCAGGTAGTTAATTTTTTTTATAAAGATACAAGCTTAAATGGCAAATCAGTTTTTCTATATGAGTTAGCCAATAGAGTTTGAGTAAAAATCAATCAATCATTCAATCGTTAAGCTATGATAAAAAATAATGTATCATAAAAATGTCCTTTGACTTAATGAGATTGGAAAGTTTCTGTAAGGATAAGGACACTGTCAAGAAAACAAAATTGCAGCTAACAGACTGGAAAAGGATCTTTACCAATCCCACATCTGATAGAAGTCTAATATCCAATATATACAAAGAACTCAATAAGTTAGACTGCACAGAATCAAACAATCCTATTAAAAATGGGGTACAGAGCTAAAAAAATGAATTCTCAACTGAGAAATATCGAATGGCAGAGAAGCAACTCAGGAAATGTTCGACATCCTTAGTTATCAGGGAATCAAATTAAAACAACCCTGAGATTCCACCTCACACCACTCAGAATGGCTAAGATCAAAAACTCAGATGACAGCAGATGCTGGCGAGGATGCAGAGAAAGAAAAACACTCCTCCATTGTTGGTGGGGTTGTGAGCTGATAAAACCATGCTGAAAATCAGTCTGGCAGTTCCTCAGAAAATTGAACATAGTAATACCTGGACCCAGTTATAGATGCTCCAACATGTAATAAGGACACATGCACCACCATGTTCATAGTAGACCCATTTATAATAGCCAAAAGCTGGAAAGAACCCAGATGTCCTTCAGTAGATAAATGGATACAAAAATCATGGTATATTTACACAATGGAGCTATTAGAAACAACGACTTTATGAAACTCCTAGGAAAATGGATAAATATAGAAAATATCATCCTGAGTGAGTCACAAAAGGACAGACATAATATACAGTTACTAATAATTGGATACTAACCCCAGAAAGCTCTGAATACCCAAGAAACAACTCACTGACCATATGAAAGTCAAAAAAAAAGAAAGAAAAAGAAAGAGAGAGAGAGAGAGAGAGAGAGAGAGAGAGAGAGAGAGAGAGAAAGGCCAAAAAGTGGAAGCCTCAGTCCTTAGAAAAAAAGTGTATAGCACCCTTTCAGAGTATAGTACACCTAGACCTTAAATAATTAATAATTCACAACCTAAGAATGTAGACTTTGGCAACTCTTGGTATTTAAAAATCATTTTGTTTAATCTATACACACCAAGAAAACTTTGACTATTTCCATGTTATGTTTTGTTTTACATGCACTTTATGCTCATTGTAACTAGTAAGATTTCAATGCATACTATCAAACCTTTAAAAAAATTAAGTACTGACAAAAATATATTTATATAGTTTTATGCAAAGTGCTTTTAAAAATCTGTACATTTATCTCTGTTTTTTAAAATAAAGTTGTTAAAAATGTTGACTTTGACTTTCATATGTCTGTGATGGCCTGTATACCTATATAAACTTATCATATGTACTTGCACACATATATAAACATAAATATATACATAAACATACCATAATACTTTTAAAAATTAAGTTATTTGGGGGACAATATCAATATTTGATAACTAGATGCTGAAAGCATATTGTTGTGACTAAAATGTGAAGCCACAGACAGGAGCAAGGAACAGCATTAGGCAGCCCAATTTGCTCGATGACATTTGCCTGATTAGCTACAGAGAAACAAGATGAAGGCATGAAAGAACGAAGATGTGGTTAGCATGTGACCCTAGCAACTGATCCACGTGGTGGGCCTAAGGAGATGTCTCATGTACAGCTGTATTCTGTTACTAAATTTGCCTTTGCTTGGTGACTATTGCATGCTACCTGATAACTGTGGGACAACAGATGATCACCAGCTACCTCAAGTAACATTTGCTCTATATCTTGAGGTAACCGTTTCTCTATGCATTCCCCACATCATCAGAAGATTGGCAAGCAAACTCGGCCAGGCAGAGAACACAAGTCCACCAGTCTAGTAAATGTGTGCATGGATGTGGCTTAACACCCTTCTCTTCAAGGGTTCAAATGTTGATATTGGGATAATGACTAACCATAGAGGAATACATCTTTAAAATAAATTTATGATAAATATATGTGATGGAGAAATACCATGTTTATATTTTCATATATAAAATAATAATATACAGATGGTAGAGAGTTGACAGGTATATAGCTTAGGTATCTGATAGACAATTTTTTAGCTTACAGTAAATTGAATTGAAGAAATGTTATCATTTTTATGACTCTAAGTTTTGAATTTACAATGATTTATATGTTGTTCAGTTTGGTTTAGACTTGGTTGGTCTCAAACTTGTCATTTAGCTGACGCTGGGTTTTAACTTCTCCCCTTTCTCCTGCCACCTGTCACTAAATTGCAAGGTTACTGATGAAAACCACAAGGCCAGATTATGGCCCAAACTCTCTGCTACAGTCAGGAATTGTAAAACAAATAAAGAATTACATGAACATTTGAATAATGAAATAAAATCTAATGTGAATTTTGTAAGCAAATTTGGGATAAATGATACATACAAATATAATGATCAGTAGTGAGGTATCCATTCACTGGGAGAAATGAAGACATGATGTTTCATCCATTAACATAGAAATCTGTGCATCACAATATTATTTTTAAAGGTGTGTTTGAAGAAAGTATGATGCCTTCGGCAAGAATACTTTTTATTTGACAATATTTATAAAAAATAAATATGCCGAAGGGCTGCTTATATAACTTCTAGTGCTAAAATGACTCTAAATTAAATCATTAGTGGTATTTACAGTCTTGATTAAGAAGTAACCTAAAGGTGCCATTAACAAATCTAGCATATTTTTCAGTCAAATTGACACTACTTATGGCATGAGTGTACTGGACGGTCCTTTAGAAAAAGGAGTAGAATCTGGTGGAACATCTGCTTCCTGTAGTAAGATGCAGGTCAAGGGCTCTGCAATATATGTTACAAACTAGAGCAGATGTTCCAGGGGTAAGTCAAACTTCTACTTAAAAAGCTACAGAGAGCCGTAGCTGATGGTACTGAGAGTCAGAGAGCAGGAGAACCAGGAAGGGTGTTTGCCGACAAGTCCTCCTGACATTTCGGGGATGAAGAGTCTGGCAAGCTGATAAGGTTAAGTGCTAGGAGGATAGGATCCAGACTGGTTATCACTGTGTCTCAGCCACATCTGTGCTGTCCCAACCATTCCAGAATGTTTCACAAAAGAGGCAGTTCGGTATTTTTTATAAAAGTATATTAAAAGTTCTTTATAGGAGTACTGGATACAGGTTTAGTAAGATGGGCCACTTTCTTATTTAATTTCACTTCCTGTGGTACATTTCATATTTAAGTCCAAATCCCAGGAAATACTACTATTAACCTGGCATTAAGCAAAGGTCAAACTAATATTAAAACCGCAGCACACTTTTAAGGAATCAGTAATACTACTGAAGATTAGCAAATATCAGCACCGTGTGGACAGTGCTTTTTCAAACTTGGTTAAGGGGCAAACACTGTCACAGTTGCTCTTATTCAAAGTTTACTGTTAATACGTTACTAAACTGTAACGAATCAGACAAAAAAGGACAAATCACTAAATAGAATTCAGGGGGAAAAAACTAGATACTATATGGAATTTTGCATTTTCTTTCAAATGTAACACAAGTTCACTATGAAACATATAAAAAGCACATCTTGAAGACAGACAGACAGAGATATAGTCTAAAGTGTCACATTATCTGTTGCTTTTATGTTTAAGATACTAAAATAGAAAAGTAGAAATTAGAAAAACCCAAGATTGGCCACAATCTGTCTTATTTCATATAACGAACAATTCTGGCTTTAACTTTTCCAAGAGCAAGTAGGACCGACTTCATTGAGTCTAGACACCAGTAAGTGAGGAAAATACAACATTAAAGCTGCCAAACAATCTCCCCTTCCCCATCTTAGCCATGGTATGAACACGTTGCTGGATATAACAGCTTGAAAGTTATTATGGATTCCTCATCAGTATAGACTTCTCTGCTGTGTTATTATTAAGCCAAATCATAACTATATTTTCACTGCTTTTTCCTGCTTCTTGGTTCTTGACATTACATGAGTGTCAGAATTCCTCAAGAACTTGACTAAACCAAAGTTCTGTGCTCTACCTTACTTTGGGAAGCCCAAATTCTTATTAAATTTAGTATCTGACCAGAATATTGTATTATGGGTCTAATTTAAGAAAATCTTGTTTGCATGTTTCTCATATGAATTTTCCAGAAAGTTGTATTTCTTCTTAATTGATCTGCCTAATTACAGCTTCTTCCAGCAAAAAAACATCAATTTTTTTATTTTTAAATTAAAATATAATAACATAATTTGCCTTCCCCTTTCTTTCCAGAAACTCTTTGATCATATCCCCTTGCTTGCTATCAAATCAATGGCTCTCTTATTCTAGCTGTATACATATAAATTGTCTTAGTCAGGGTTTCTATTCCTGTGCCAAACATCATGACCAAGAATCAAGTTGGGGAGGAAAGGGTTTATTCAGCTTACACTTCCACATTGCTGTTCATCACCAGAGGAAGTCAGGACTGGAACTCAAGCAGGTCAGGAAGCAGGAGCTGATGCAGAGGTCATGGAGGGATGTCACTTACTGGCTTGCTTCCCCTGGATTGCTCAGCTTGCTTTCTTATAGAACCCAGGTCTACCAGCCCAGGGATGGCACCACCCACAATGGGCTGGGCCCTCCCCCCTTGATCACTAGTTGAGAAAATGCCTTACAGCTGAATCTCATGGAGGCATTTCCTCAACTGAGGCGCCTTTCTCTGTGATAACTCCAGCTTGTGTCAAGATGACACACAAAACCAGCCAGTGCATAAATCAATTATTTATTCAGGCAAAAAATAGGACAAAATCAGACTTTAACAAAATAATTTCTGCTTATCAATTTCAAAAGTACACATTTCTTATTGTGTATCTAAAGCCTGTTCAAGATTCTGCCAATGCAATCCCTTCTAACATTTACCTTTGATGCTCCCAACTATTTTCACATTCACCTAAAACATAATACATTTTCCAATCTGTCTTTCTTTTTTTAAAATTCATGTATCCATTCAGAAATATTCATTGAAACAACCACTATAAAACATAACTGTAGCGTATCTTAGACCATGTAACAGGTGAGCCTATAAAAAATGTGATCTCACAGACGTCTCAATGGTGTCCTCAATCAAGTGGTTTTTGAGCTTGTAATGACTAAAATTGTTTATCCACATGACTATATATGGAATGAATTAAAATCCAAGTCTCTAGGCAAATCTACAAGCTACTTTTCTTAAATGGATCAATTGAGGTGGGTAGACCTACCCTAAATCTGGGTCACACTTGATGATGGGACACTGAAGAAGAAAGCCTTTGTTTTTAACTACTTGCTTTTATTCTCACTGACAATTTCATATAACCTGCTGCTAAGGCACTGCTTTACCTGTATTACAACCCATTTCTTCAGGATTCTAACATAGTGAAGAC
Source organism: Micromys minutus (assembly GCF_963924665.1). Classification (NCBI taxonomy): domain Eukaryota; kingdom Metazoa; phylum Chordata; class Mammalia; order Rodentia; family Muridae; genus Micromys; species Micromys minutus. The sequence continues at coordinate 87,417,099 of NC_137972.1, read as the reverse complement.
TAGCTGAAATATCTAGCATCAAGGACTGACTGAACAAATACCAAACCTTGTCTTGAAGACAGCCATAATTGGACTAGCTGGAACACAGCCTGTAAACCACTCTAATAAAGCAATACATATACTTAAGCTAAAAGGGGTCTGATTTTCATTTAAAAGATTGCTGTTAGTTGAAGCACAGAGCAGACAATTAAAATGAGGGATGCTAGACCTTACAGGAGACTATTGCCAGCTGACCAAAGGGAAGCAGATGCTGACTGCCCTAGCCTTTTCTCTCTAAGGGGAATCCAAAAAGATGGGAAAGTTACTTGTGAATCAAACTGCCAAGGCTATCTCTAAAGGTGGGGTGAGAAACAAAATGGTGGGAAAACAAACATGTTTTATATGTTGCACAACATGGTAGGTACTTTGAGTTGATATCAGCTGATCAGATTAACTGGAACCTTTCTTACTTTGCTTGAGGTAGTTATCCACCCATGTATCCATCAACTTCAGTGATACATTCAGTTCCTTCTAATTCCCAAATCACACTTCATCTCTACAAGCATACTATCCCAGCTTTTTCATGTTAGCGTATATAACAATACAATGACACACACCTTTCCCTCCTGGAGTGTCATGCACACTGAATGATACACACTCATGACCTAACAAGCACAAGCTTACATGTATCATTCCTGAGGATGTTATAGAGTAAAGAAAAATAATTACCACTATCTAAAGGGATTCGAAGATTTCCTAACCTTCCCTGAACTTCACTGGGTCAGTGAAAGGAAGATAAAGAAAGTTGGCTGGGGAGATGTCTCAGTAGGACTACTGCTATGAAAACACAAGCACCTGAATTCAGCTACCCATCATTCCTATTAAAAACCTGGGCATGAATGTGCACGTACCTACAACCTGAGTACTGCTGAGGATGATGATGGATTCTGAGAAATCTCTGGGTCTTGCTAGATGCAAATTCAACTCAAAGTGTCTCAATGGAGTAAACGAAAGAGTTGGTAGAATGAGCTACCACATGTTCTCTGCACATGCACATATAGGTATAACCACTGGTACACACATATGCCTATGCACATTATCACTCAACATACATGAGAGAGTGAGACAGAGACAGACAGAGAAAAAGCTTTTAAGAGGGAAAATCGACAATAGACCTTGAGAATAGGAACAGTTTAATCTGAGTATAGCAGCGGGTCTTTCAGGAAAGGAATAGAGAACAAACTGAAGAGGTAGGCAAACAAATCATGAAGAAGTAAATTTGCTGAGGTAAAGAATACGAACATAACCACAGCAAGTTCCCGGAAGCAACAGAAAGAGTTAGATCTATAGAGAGGTAAAATTAGGCCTAAGGTTGATCTCATCACTTGGAAGGCAAACACAAACAGACATGTGTAGGTTCACAATTAGGTTGATCTATATAGTAAGTTCCACGGACAGCCAGAACTACACAGTGAGACCTTGTCTTAAAATAGTAATATGTATATATATGTATATATATACATATATATGTATATATGTGTGTGTGTGTGTGTGTGTGTGTGTATTGTATATCAGACCTAAGCTTAGTGTATGTGAAACTGACATAAAAGAGAATCTAATTAAGAGGTCCACAGACCAGCTAGATGGCTCCATACTAATATAGGAACACAGAAAGAAGAGTAAGTAAATTTGACGAAAAAGATTTGCATTTTTCCCTGAAGTTTCATGAGATAATTTTATTTAAAGCAAACTAGAACAAAAGAGGAAAAGAAGGGAAGTGACATATATTTAATAAAAAAGGACACACACACACGCGCACACACACACACACACACACACACACACACACACACACACACACGGGAAGGGGGGCAGAGAGAGAAGAGAGAGAAAATATTTTTTTTCTGAGCCACACAATATTCAATTCATATCTGAGAGAAAAGAACCTTTTTAACTGGATAAAAGGGGTAGATATAATGTGTTAGCCTAATGGTGTTTGTATGCTAATGCTAATTTGAGTTTTTGGTTTTGTTTGTTTGATTTGTTTGTTGTTTTGTTTTGTTTTGCAGGCATAGGAGCCAAGTCTAATCTTAGTAAGGTAGGAAAATTACAGTAGGCCTCGTATGGCTTATGGGAATAAACATAAGCCAAAGAGGAAGCTGAGAGGAGACATGAAGCATTTAGCTCTAGGGATCTAGAGAGGCCAGAGCAGAAGTCTCCTCTCTGGGGACAATGAGAATGATGGGAACCTAATGACAGCTTTCTAAATGAATACTCGTGGAGCCATGCATGCTGAAGGAAAAGAAAACACGGACTCTAGAGCTCATGAAACAGTCAAGCAACAAGCATGCGCCATTAGTGGTGGTCTCTCGATGAACTGTTCTCATTTGGAACTGGAAATATCCTGGAGAATATGTTAGTGGAGTTAAGTCTTTAAAGGGAGGTAGTGTGAGAAGTGGTGCTAGAAAATGTTTGCAGCCTGGTTTGTTGCCTTTGCTAATAAATGTATTAAGATTCAGACTTCACGGTCATACGGGAAGAGAATGACTAGGAAGGGGAGGAAGGGTAATTTAGCTTCTAAGATTAAAGTTTGTTTTTAGTATAATTGATAATGAACTCAAAATTAGCTTTTTTGTTTGTGCTCAGTACGTTAAAGGATTTTCCATGTATATGAGTGTTTTGTGTGCACGTACATTATTACATCATGTGTTGGGGGCCAGAAGAGTGTTAGAACCTTTCAAAATGAAGGATCATGTGGCTACAGGGTCTCAAATACCAGTCCTCTGCAAGACTAATACATATGCTTAACTGCTGAGCCATCTTTCCAGGCCTTGTGATCAGTTTTTAAAAATAAAATACCCCATTTTCTGGTAACACAAATAATTGAGTTGTGTCCTTTTTTCAAATCCTCAGGCCTTCACTAGACTTGGAGTAGTTGTTTGTGGTGCAGACACCATAAATGGAGGTCCTCACTGAGATCTGGGAAAGAAGGAACGTCATGAAGGGTTCACCCCATGGAAGAAGCTGGCCAGCAAATAAGGAGATTGGGGTGGATTGGAAATGGGATCCACAGTTGGTGGATCAACTAGTGATTTGTGCTTAAGCAAAAGCACAAAAAGAGGTAAGGTAATGGTAAAAAGGTTTTGTGTATGTGCTGTGCTAAAGATTTAGAGGAACAAAGATATTTCTCATAGGTGTTTTTAAGTCTTTGTAAACAGATTAGAGGTAGGTTAATTGGAGAAGAGAGAAAGAAAATGGGTCTCAGAAAAACAGGCCTCTCCCTTGTCTGAGATATTATGGCAACAGAGAAGGAAAACTAGTGTAAACAGTTCCAGAGTTCTTCTAGCGGGAACAGGCGGTCAGGAGACGTCCTGCCTCTCTAGCTCCCACTGGAGAAATGTCTAGTTCTGGTTCTGGGCTCCTTAGGAAGGATATCAGGGTTTGTTTAGCATATCTAGTTCTCTTCTCTCCTGTGTGTTGTTTGTCCCTTGGCGCCAAGCTGTCCACGTGTGTCAATTTGTGTTGCTTGTGTTTCATGTTCAAAAGAAAAATGGTTAAAACGTTGTCTGTTGGTTGCTCAGGTTGCTCACCTCTTGATTTAGTTTGAACTCGTGTCTAAAAGGGCAATGATAAAGGTAAAAATAAAAGCAGGTCTTCAGAGCCCTGCACCCAAAGTCAGCTCAGCTGGGACCTGCTAACAGGCCACCTGTAAAGGTGCCAGCAGCTTCGGTTTAGAGCTGATGGCTGTTTTTCCTAGAAAAAAAAAAATCTCTGACTGCTTATTGAGCTCAGCAGGTGACAAGGTGCTCATTTCTTGAAATTACAGCTAGAAAAAGTGAGAATTTTATCTGGTTTAATATATAAGACATGTGGTCACCTCATGTTTGTTTTTGACTGGTTTTAAAAGGTATAAATATGCTCTGAATGTCTTAGTAGTAGGTTATTGGTTTATAATCAATTGGCTATGATTAAAAATTTGTAACATTGGTAACAAAAGTTTGTCTAGAACTAGTAACTTGGATGGAGTCATGTGGCATGAGTCAACCTAGGGAAACAGTTTTCTATAAATACCTCAAACTTGGGATAATACTTTATGTAATTCTTGTTCTAGAAAACAGACTTAAAAGATACAGCTTAAAATAATGAGGTATTAAAAGGTGCTTCATTATGCATTTATATATAAGAACTTGCAGCCAAACTTTGGCATGGAAGTAGTGAACTTGCTATTGATTTTATAAAGAATAGATCATTTGCATTGTTAAAAATTGGTTTTGCTTTTCCAAAATTGTGGTTGTGCTTTAATGTTACAAAAGAAACTTAAAAATTATAGTAAAACTACTGGTGTTCCATTGACTGCAGTTTGCAGTTTAATCACAGGCTCAGAATTTTAACTCACATATTTGTAACTAAGAAAAAACATCAAGCAGATAGAGATTCTTGCAGCTTTGCAAAGGGTTGATAAGCCTGAGAAACTTATGAGAACATTACAGCCTGGTTTACTGCTTCAGCTGCTATTCCAAAAATTTTATCATTTAAAAGATTCTTTCTATACTATTCCTTTGTATCCTCATGATTGTAAAGAGTTTGCATTTGGCTCGTCTGATTGTAACTTTGAAGAGCCCTTGAGGTGATGTGTGTCTTTGAAAAGTTTAACTTCAGGAAATGGCTGGTGGTCTTTTATTATTTTGCTGCTGCCTCGGTGGTGGGAAGTTGGACTTAGAATCCTCAGTGTTTACTGTTGTAGATGCTTTGTTAGCCAGAGTTTTTGCTTTATAATGAGCTTTATAATTCTGGGGAGTGGTTGTTGCTCCAAAAAAGGACCCAAATAATTGGATTACCAGTCATCCTAGTCAGATTGTGACACAGAAAATTCATAAAGATAATTTAGTTATTTAATGTGACTTTCAAAAACCATCAGATGTTATTTGACTAGAACCTCACCGTAAGCTCTGTCTATTGTTCTCAAGAGATGCAAATCCTACTCCTCTGTGCAGTTAACTGAGAGGTGAAAGGTTTTGCAGAAAATATAGAGAAAGCAATTAGTTAACAACATATAGATTGTGATCAACTGTTGGCTGTCTGTACTTTTGCCTTACACCCAAAACAGTGAATTCATCTTTTTTCTTCTTTAAGTAAAGTTTTAACATCCTTTGCTATGTTAATAGAGAACTGTATGATAGAATCCTGAAGGTTTTTTTTTTTTTTTTAAGGAATTTCTCAACCTGATTCAACCTGATGAAATATTTGTTCCTTATTCTGAGCAGCAATTAAATTGGTTATTGCTAAATACTGATGTTTGGCTTATTCCATGTGCTAGCTTTTCAGGCAAAATTGATAAATCATTACCCGAAAGACAAGTTGTTAAGGTTCTTTTCTCTATACATGCTTTTATTTCTGTAAATTTCTGCATGCAGCCCATAGATCATGCAATTGTTGTATTTTTAGAGGGTTCATCTATGGGAAAGCAGTATATACAATTAGATCACGTGTTCATTCTCTTGAGTTTCCACCTGCTGCAGCATAGATTATTAGATTATGTGCTGTAGCCACTATTATTAAATGTTAAAAAATTAGTCAAACTTTAAATTTATATACTGATAGCCAATATAGAGCTTATGGTTTGCAATTGCTTGAAATTGTTCCATTTTTAGATATTGCTACTTCTTGAGTTTTGCAATTGTTTATACAAATACAACATAATTTGAGAGAATGTAGTGTCCCCTATTTTATAAGATATTTAAGAGATACTAGGTTGCCTGGATCATGTAGTAAAGGCAATGCCACAGCAGATTTGTATATCAGGCAGATTATAATCTCATTTTTTACCATCAAAATAGTAATGGACTGAGACAACAATTTGATATTTCTAGAGAATGTACATGTCAAATTATAAAGATTTGTCCTAAATGTCCTCAGTTTCTTATACCACATGATGGTGTTAACCCTTGAGGATTTGTACCTAACCCATAATGGCAAGTAGATATTACTCATATTTCTAATTTTAGAAAATTAAAATATTTATTTAAATATTAATACCTTTTCAGGCTTTCTAGTTGCTACTGCTTTAACTAGAGAAGCAGCTAAAAGTGTCTTTTCTCCAGACATTGTGTCCTCTGATGTTCTTAAGAGTAACGCTAATCCCATCTCTGATAGACAACTTGCTACTGAAGCCAAAGATTGCTTGCAAAACGTCCAAAAAGCATTGGAAAGAGCTCATTTGAAATGTATAGATTGTTCAATGCCTTTACAATTATTGGCATTTCATCTGATCATACTCCAACAAGAGTAATTTGACAGCAAAGACTCATCTTATGGGTGTATTTACTAGCCTCACCTTTGAAAATTGTTTCTTATCCCCAAACTGTTATTAATTTAATTCTTAAAACACAAAAAATAACAGTGCAGACCTTTGGGAAAGAGCCAGAAGTTTTCCTTACACCTTATACTAAAGAGTAAGCTTGATTTTTAGCGCAAACCCATACAGATTGGTCTGCACTTTTATGCAGTACTATTAGTGAACTTGATAATCATTATCCTGAAATTTGCTCCGTTTTTTAAAAGCATCCCATTGTGTTTCCTAAGGTGGTTTCCTCTGTCCCTCTTCCCCATGTTAGGTTAGTTTTACAGATGGATCCTCTAATGGCTTTGCTTCTGTGGTATCTGAAGAGATTCATGAAACCTACCAAGTAGCAGTTAAATCTGAATTTAACTGATGGCTGAAATTATGTCTGTGCAATTGCTTTGCAGAGGTTTCCTGAAGAAGCCCTGAATATTTATACTGGTAGTGTCTATGTTGCTCAAATTTTGTCACCTTTAGAAACTGCCGCTTATATTGCACTGTGTCAGCAGTTTTTGATCAGTTATTGAAATTACAGACTTTGATTTGGCAAAGAAATCTTCCTATATTTGTAGGGCACATAAGAGCTCAACGCCTTTCCAGAACCTCTTTCAAGGGGAAATCGATTTGCAGATGTGTACACTTGCCCTCTTGCATTGGTTATAGAAGAATCTAATATAGATAAAGCTATTAGGATGCAGACTAAATTTCATTTAAATGCAGGATCCTTAAAATTTCATTGTAAAATTATGAAGGATAAAGCTCTACAGATAGTCACTCATTGTCCCATGTATGCAGAAATCATTTCTGATCCTAATTTGAGAGTCAATCCTAGGGAACTGACTCCCAATGACATTTGGCAAATGGATGTTACACATGTCTCTTCTTTTGGGAAGTTACATTTTTTTTGCATGTTTCAATTGATACTTATTCCAGAACGCTATATGCATCTGCACATAGTTGTGAGAAATTAAATAATGTCAAAAATCACTGCTTGCAAGCTTTTACATGTATGAATGTTCCCAAGAAAACTAAAACAGATAATGGTCCTGCCTGTTCCAGTAAAGGGTTTGAACAATTCTGTTCAGATTATGGTATAATCCATAAGACTGGAATGCCTTATAATCCTCAAGAACAAGCAATCATTGAACATACGCATGGCACCATAAAGATGTATTTGTTTAAAACAAAAATGGGGAAGCATATCTCCCCTCATGCGCATTTATCCTTAATTTTATATATTTAAAAAATTTGAACTGTAAATTCTGAAGGCCATTCTGTGGCTGGTCAACATTGGAGAGCATGGCCAGCTCGGCAGGGAATGGTGAGATGGAAAGACCTTGCCTCCCACTTCTGGTGGAGACCAGACACTGTTTTGACTAGGGCCCGAGGCCCTGTTTGTGTCTTTCCTCAGGAATCACCTGTCTGGGTCCCTGAGCACTGTGTCCACCCTGTGAAACCCGGGGTGTAGTACTATTGATATTAATGAGGGAATAGTTTCAGTTGTTCTCAACAGGACTGTCATCAGAGAAGCTGCTGGGGGCATGGAGTGAAGACCTTGCAATGGTGACGAGGATCTCAGGATCTGCACCTGCTCCTGTGGAGCGAACTGGAGAGAATCAGCTGATTCTTCCCTGTACCAGGAGACAGCCGTCATTAGAGCTGTCTCAGCAGCTGCTTTTGTAACTGCGCTTTTTTGAGATTGCCCCTCCCTACCTCATTGCCACAGCTGCTCCGTGGGAGAAGTGGCTGAGGCCTCTCCACTTATGTTAATTTGAGGTCATTCATTTAATTGGATATGCATTCGATTGAGAGTGTTAAATTTGAATTAACTCTGTACCGTTACAGGAACAACTCGTTGTGGTTCAAGAGGCTCATAAGACTGGGCTAGTATCAGCTCTGGGCATATTAGCCCTTAAAGCAGCCTTGGTGTGTACCCTTCCTTATGTTGCTTGGGAAAAAGACAAGCCCAGCTGTCAGCTGATAGACTAACAGTAAGCAACCCTCCAGCTCAAGCTCAATGGAATGTGAATAAATTAGGTGGCCAGAGACGGAAAACCCATGGGGGTGCTTGTCATGGGCTTTTCAAGTGCTGACATCCATGGGTGCCTAAGCCAGATCCCTAATTAAAAAATATAATTTGGGGGAAAATGTTGCCCAACCCCCATCTGCTAAGGGTTAGCTGAACTGTCCGCTTGCATGCCTCGACTTTGGGAAAGCACACCTTCCTTTGTAATACTAATACCCAGTCACAAGCCTACTCCACACCTGTTCCTGTTCCTGCTTTAGGCTACCTCAGGATATAGACTTCACCCAGGGGGGTGACACCTCCACCTAGCAGATAGGGAATTTGCATACTGCCTTTGTAACTGCTTTTGTAAGTATATATCTGGAGCTGGAGTCAGTTTGGAGTAAAGCATTTCTGGTAACACAAATAAATAAATAAATAAATAGATAGATAGATAGATAGATAGATAGATAGATAGATAGATAGATAGATAGATAAGCAAGCAAACAAACAAATAAATAAATAAATAAATAAATAACCCTTTTAGTATCATAGTGGTAGCCAGAGAGTTTTACCTAATTACTATTTGATTCAGCTGACTTTTTTGAAAATCAAAATAAAGTTAAAAATGTTATCACAGAACTAAATCCCAAATTCTTGACACCGTGGTAGATTAAAGTCATCATTTGCCAAGTGGGCTCCTGTCCTTATACTGCAGTGGAGAAGGGTGTTTCCAAAGACACAACACCATTAGTGTCATACTCCCATCTGTCCGTCTGTCCATCTATTTACCTATGACCTATCTATATCAACATGTACATTGCATAAGAATTTCATACAAATGCCATATTTGCATCATTCTCACTCATCTTCTGCCCCATGAATTCCTCCTGTGCCTCCCAACTTCCACTCAAATTATTGTGACTTTTTCTAACTATTCTTTTTAGATATACACACATGTGTACAGGTGTATGTGTGTGTGTGTGTGTGTGTGTGTGTTTGTGCTCAGTGCTGGTGGAGACAAGAAAAATTATCAGAACCGCTAAACAATAAGACCAAGTGGGTGTTGAGAACCAAACCTTGGTGTTCTGCAAAATGTGTGTGTGTGTGTGTGTGTGTGTGTGTGTGTGTGTGTGTGTATGCATACAATGTTATTATATATTACACATACTATATTATATATATTTATATTTAATATGTAATATATTAAATGATTATAAGTATAAATTACTATATTAAATATATCAATAAATTAAATGATTATATAAACACATATTTACATACTCAGTTAATTTATAATTGTACTATAGAATATCTATAAATATAATATATTATAAATAAAATATCTTGCGCTGTATAATACATTGTAATTATATGTAATTATAATATTATGTAATATATTTTTAGAATATTATTGAGTTTAAAAAGAAATAAAAGGAAAGGAAAAAACATGACTGCTCCTAGATACTATAGAGGAAAACTTTAATAGAGATATGTGACAGAGCAGAGGCAGAGACATTTGGGAGCAGTCAGAGTGGACATGATCAGACTGTGGAAGAAGGGAAGAGGAAGGAAGAGAGGGAGAAGAATTGGAGCAGCCAAGAGGACAAAGATACAAATGGGGGCAGGTATCCAAATAGTTATATAGGGATTATATAGGGAAAAGCATCTGGGGGAAGGGCAGCCCAACCTCTGGGTTGGCAAGTTAGAGAGCAGGGTATGCTGTCCATACTCTGTAACATGTAGGGACTGAGATGCTCAGACAATCTGATAGACAGAACCACTTTGGTATATTAATCACTTCAGCCATTTATACCAGGGTTTTAGGTTGAACAATTATTAATATTATATATAATATACATGACTACTTGAGCTTGGATTACCTGTCAGGGTTTGTCCTTAAAAAATAAATTCCCCCTTTTGTAGAAGCCATTAATTAATTCCCTGTAGATAATCATCCAGGAATGGGATCTTATGAGATTTTTCTCCTGTGTTAGCATGCCAAGTGGTATTATCATTGTGAGAGTCTCGTTTAGATGCATTCCTGTTGAAATGTCATGGCAGTACCTTCCTTGTGATATGAAGAAAACACTAGCAGACTGTAGATACCTTTGTCCTATGGCTGTCACTCTCTTTCTTCTCTGTCTTACATATTTTCTGAGCCTTGGGTACATGGAGTGTGTTTTAGATGCATTAACTTGGCTTGGGAACCTCACCACCAGCTGTTCTCTACATTTTGACCACTCATGGATTTCTGTAGTAGTTGACATCTGCTGTAAAATTAAGTTTCTTTGAAGAATGGTGAGAGCTACACCACACTGTATACATAAGGGCAACTCTGTAAACCTTGCTTGTGGTATTAGAACGTGTACTGGTTTAGGGCATTAGCAGATCGTCCTTTCAGGTCTATGACCTCATCAGCTATGGCTAAGTTTGCTACATGTACGATATAAGAAATGAATTCTCTCATGTTGAGCAGGCCTTGAATCCAATTGATTGTCTTAGAGTTTCTGTCCCTGGGATGAAACCTTTACGAAAACAACTTGAGGAGGAAAGCATTTATTTCATCTTCTACGTCCATCCTCAAAGGAAGTCAGGAAGGGACTCAATTCAGGAGCCCAGAGGCAGGAACTGAAGCAGAAGCCATGGACAAACACTGCTTCCTGGCTTCTCCTCATGGTTTACTCAGTGTGACACCAGCCCCAGTAGGTTGTACCCTTCCATACCAACCACTAATTAAGACAATTCCACACAAGTTTTCTTCCAGACCCATCTTTTGGAGGCTTTTTTTTTTTTTTTTTTTTTTGATGTACTGTCCTTTTTTTTTTTTTTAGATGACTCTATTTTGTGTCAAGTTAGCAACTACAACAAAGACAACTAGGTATCAGTTATCCCAAAAATATGTGTTTCCACTTTTGGTGATATCTTGACAGTATGGTCACTGGTGTGGTTTGCTGGGTTGTATGTTTTCTTCCCTTTCACCTTACACATCACCTTTGGATACTTTGAAAAGCATTGCTCCAGAAAAAGGATTTTGGCTCAGTTCCTCCAAGTTTGCCAAGCTCTGTGCCTCAGGCATCTTCATTAATAGAGTCTTACCTTCAAGCTCTTGAAGGCAACAAAGGGCAAAAGCAATATCCTAAGTGGTTTTTGAAAGTTTCTTAGGATCCTGACCAACAATTTAAGGACAGGTTTTCTATGCTTAGCATTGATGTTTTTGTTAGATTGCCTTTCATTCTTGGGGACAGGTGACATTATAACCCCAAGTGATCTAACTTCACTTAAAGAGACAAATTTATTTTATTTTTTGAGATATAAATTTAAGATAATGGATTTCCTTATGGATATTTATTGGTGTGCGTTGTACCCAATCATGAACATATTATCTATGTACCTGTGGGAAAATGCAGTACATTCTTCCTTCTTAATATCCTCATACCAAGCAGAGATATAAAATTATTGATGATAATGATACTTTTCACTTTGTATAACATCCTGTAAATCTTAGAGCTGATTACAACAATGCCAATATGTTATTTATTATTAGACTTTAGAAAAAGTGAACACCTTGGCCACAAGATGAAACTTAAAATACTTAGGATCATGACAGCTATTCAGAATAATGTATCCATAAACCAAAGGAGGTTTTGAAGAGCTCGATTCAATGTGCTAAATTTGTACGATAATGCTCACAAATACATATTTTATCTGTAATGCATACATAAATTTCCATAAACCATTTTAACAAACCAAATGAAACACCACTAAAAAAAGCTGTGCTTGCAACAAAACTTACATGACAGACCATAAGTATAATTAATATTACACACAAATACAATTTCAATTTATTGTGTAGCTGACTTGATGCCTCATTGTTCTAAAAATGATAGGGTATTTTTCCTTAAGGCTAAATAAGTGAGAATTTCTAATTGCCCTTTAGTAGGATGCTACTGTATTTATAGTGTAGAGAAAACGGTCTGTTGAGAAGCTCTTTCTCCCACCCATATTGATATTGGGAACTAGTGTCTCAGACAAGAACTATTTACTGATCTCCATGGCAACAAAGTGCTTTATCTGGCATAGGTCCTAGTGTCATAAGGACACCAATTGCTTTTTAGTATAATTTCTGAACTCTAAAATAATGTTCCTGATGCAAAATATAGATGCAGTAGATGGAACTTTAAAAATACTAAAGCCTGTAGACAATGTTTGGAAGGTTTGCTGAACCTGTGTATTAGATCTTTCACTATAAAATAATCCCAACAATGACAAAGTCAAGATTATGAACTTTTCAAAGATGTGATTGAGTTGTGGTTTATTAATGTATTACCCAAATGAGTCTCAAATGGAATATAGAAATAATGGGAGTGGACTTTGAATGGTGTCCCACCCCATGTGTCATAATCTTTTAGAGAAAACCCTGCCCAGGCTCAGTGATCATTAACGCCCATTTGACAGGCTTGCAATAGCAATGATTGTCCAATTGTAAATACTTAGAGTAAGATCTAGATAATATTCCGGCTTCTAAATTTATTAAGGCATAGTGATTAGAATTCTAAATCAAAGTGTCTCCCCCATCAGGATGGTTAAAAATATAAGATTTTTTAGAATAAAAAAGCACCACAAAGCATAACAAGAAATACCAAATAAACAAAAATCACATTCCATGAATAATAAGTACTTTTGGTATTGATTATGTCCACGTTATGGATTAGACAGCCATTTTCAAGTTGATAGGCTTATCTACATGTCATTAAATCAGCATTCTACATATGATTTCAGTCCTCCACACTATAACATTTTTTAGTGGGGGTGGGCGACAGCCATTCTATTCCTATGATAGCTTCCCCTCCAGTGCTTCATATGCCTTAACACTCAAAGATATGGGAATACATCTTGTACTTGAGACTCTTTGCCTTGTAAGAATGCAAATGACTTAAGCCAGGACTGAGTGAGTGGCAGCAACATGTGTCACTGGGATTTCTCACAGTAGAGGTCTAACACTTCTGTACGTGTTAACACCCTCTTCTGGGAATGGAGATACGTAGAGGCAACGTTCTCTGCATTCTCTCTTGATGGTCTATTGTTCTTTATGATTCGTCAAGTGTTCCATAAGAAAATAGAGGAACGTGGCTTTGTCGGCAGAGGTTTCAATGCTCTAGATCCACTGACTCTGGCCTGAACAATATGTAATAAAGGGAAGTGTTGTGCCTCTAGGGACAATAGCAGTGATGACAATAGGAACCAGAGCCACACTGACTCCACCAAGGCTGTAAGAGAAGTCTCTCTGACATGACAAAAGGAAGAGAAATACATTGTCTATTGAGAAGGATAGCTGATAAGGATTGAGTGTCTAGGGGAATGACTTTTAATTTGTCCAAAGTCAAAAACTTAATTTATATTTGATTTCCATGCAGTGATCGCCCTCATGATTGCCATGATTAGAGAGACAAAAAAGTAAAATAAAACAACCAATCACAAACACACACACACACACACACACACACACACACACACACACACACACCAAAAGAAAAAGTTTACCAATCATCATGTGTAATCTTTGCAGCATACATAGAAAGAAAGTTTTTTCAAAGACAAACACTGACAAGTGGAGTCCTCAGCCCTCATCAAGGACACATCTCTTTTCAACAGACAAAGACAGTTACCAAAAAACACAACTAATTAAAATGCACAATTCTGGAACCTAGTTCCAGTGGCTACATCTACTTGATTTTGATTACTATTAAAGTGATTTTTCAAGAAACAAGGCAGGCTAAAGTGCCTTTCAGGCCACAGAATGGCATCCAAATCAAAACGGTATAAGTATACCATATGCTACAACAAATATCCATTAAATAGATACTAAGGCTTCTATTAATAAATTAATAATATTGATATAGTCCAAGAAGATCAATTTTTTTCTGTACAACTACGGTGTGGCGATATAAAATTGAAAGTTCCTAATAGGCTCTAAATTTTGGTACTTAGTTTTCAGTTAGCTCGGATTGTGTGGCCTTGTTGGAGGAAGTCTGGTATATGGGCAGGCTGTGAGGCTTACAAGCCTCTCACCATCCCCAGTTTTCTCTCTGTGTCCTGCTTATGGTTTAAGATGTGAATGTTCATGTCTGCCTCTGCCATGCTGGTCTGCTTTTATAGTAATGAACTCTTCACTTTTATCCCCCAGGAATCAAAAGCTAAAATAAACCATTCCTTTTATAAGTTCCTTCTGTATTGGTATTTTATCACAGTGATATAGAAGTAGCTAAGGCATACAGAAACGTGAAAAGAATTATTTCAAAAGCAGAGGACTGAGCAAGACATAGGCTGAGAAAGTCTTTCAGTAATCATCTCCCAGGAACACCTTGTTGGACAGATATTTATATACCCATCTCTATTCAAAATAGCCAGGTGTGAGACTACAGTATCTGGTTTTAGCACAATAAAAAGGATACAGTGAAGGAGTCAGGAAGGAGTTGACAGTATTGTTTTTTGCTAATCCATGAAGCACTGAGATACATATCTACTTTACCTACTATACCTACTTTAGAGAATGGGGAAAGTATCTAAGCCTAAGCCTTACATATGGACCCCAGCACTAGGCCCACCCCAGTCTGCAAACAATTGCTACACAAATCCTCCCAAGGTCTGCCCTGAGGACAGTGCCTGTGAACTGAGCCACTAGAAATGCAGTCTCGAGCTAGATATGATAGTCCTTCCCCCAGCCTTCACTCGGTCTCCAATGGCCCTGTGTGCAGTAAGACTACTAGCTGGAGAAGAGCGAAGCTAGAACTGGAGCACACTAGAGATCAGTGTCAGGCTATCGGACAGAAAGCAAAGGTTTTTATTAAAGCCAGAGCCCTAAGATGCCATTCTGTATGTCTCCCTCATAGGGCAGAGACCTATACCTTGACAGGATAGACACGTGTTTTAACTCACAACATGGGCAGTGTTGAAGTGGCTCTAAGTTTCCCTTCCCAAGACTTCAGGCACACTTTGGCTGAGTCTGAGGTATGTCACAACTTGATATCAGACTTGATGGTCAGTGGGCTATTCCCAACCCCAGACAGCAGAACTGTCTCTAGGCCAGAGCTCAAGCATGATCTCATCTGGTACCAAGCCGATACCTTTGACCTAGAAAGAAGGACTCATGCTTCAGCCTTTATCACAAGCATCTTCAGTATCTGTCTAACTTCATCTCTGAGACTTCATTAGTTTTGTGGCTATCAATCACAGATGTAACCTATCTTAGCATGGGTCTCTGTAGACCTAATATTATGAATACCCTGGAAATCCCCAGGCCTGGGCCTACAGATGAAGCCTTCAAAGCAACCTGTTGTCTACTGGTGGCAGTATATAAGTTATCTAGAACGAATACCACTAGAGTGGTAGATATGTTTTGGGATACAAAGTAATCTTTCCAGATTCACCCTGAGACCCTACAGTGCTTCAACTGTAGACATGTGACCTGTGATAACTCAGCTCTCTAGTGCTGAAAATACAGTAAGACTCCAAGAAGCAACTTGCAATAAACCATCAAATGGGAGACATTTAGTGGTACCGTTCTGAGAGTGAGAAGATCTGAGAAAGAGATCTGCCCGTTTTTTTTTTTTTTTTTTTTTTTTTTTTTTTTTTTTTTCTGGAAAGGCAAATGTAAAGAAGGTCAAATGATGTTAAGACTGGAATAGATTCCTTGTCTTCAAATACCTAGCAATATCAGACCCTACCGCCACAGTCAGTGAGAAGTTTCAAGAATAGCCATGACTTCATCTAACTATCAAAGGGCCAAAAAATAGAATTGGTTGACATAGAAACAGGTATGGATGAATTCTCAGATGAGGTAGTTTAAATTGCTGTTTTAACAAAATAGAAGGAATTTCAAAAGAAGATAAAGTGTTCAGAGTTCTGAATTGGAAAGTTAACCAGTTACAAAGAATATTATAAGTCATCAGAAATCTCTGAATTTAGAATATACTAAGTAAAATTAAAACCATATTAGACGCTAGAACATAAGGAAGTAACAAATTAGTGAGTGGGAAGTATCTTATTTGATTTCACAGGACAGAACTCGGAAATGGTTTGGTGGTTGAAGGTGCTGCGTTTTCTTTCAGAGGGCTCAAAATCAGTTCTGAGCACCCATGTTGGGTGGTCCACACTGTCCTGTAATTCTAGTTCAACGGCAACTGAAACTCTCTTCTGGTTGACCCAGATATCTGCCTCACATGTGCAATGCATTCACATATACACTAACATATGTACATACAATTTTAAAACAAACTGTAATATTTAGAAGAAAAGGAGACATAAAGCAAATCAGAGTAATTAAAGAAGATTTGGTTACAGATTGCTGGACACCCAGACGAGCCAAAGGATTGTTCTCACTCCTGAGCCTACAGGTGAGTCCACACTTCCTCTCCACTGACTATCCAGGGAGAGACCCCTGGGAATTCTCAGGGCACAGGTAGCTCTCTGCTTTCTGGGAACAAACGGTTCAGGACCAAACCCAGAGCCAGCCTACCTCCATTGGAACTCACAACCAAGCAGATAACCAAACACACAGGAGCAATCTCCCTCAGGAGCTCACAGCCCACAGATCCATGGGAGAGACAAGCTCCAGTCAGAGACAACAAGGTCACCTAGTATCACCAGTAACAAGATGGCAAGAGGTAAGTTCAAGAATCCAAGAAACAAAAACCAAGACAACCTGGCAACATCAGCTCTCCCAAAACAGCAAATAGTGGCTATCCTGACTCACCAGAAAAACAAGATTTAGACTTAAAATAATACTTCATGATGATAATGGAAGGCTTCAAGAAGCACATAAATAACATACTTAAGGAAGTACAAAAAAGCCTGGAGAATACACATATACAAGTTGAAGCCCTTAAAGAGGAAACACACACACACACACACACACACACACACACACACACACACACACACACACATAAAAAAAAAAGCAAACACAAAATTTACATAAAGAGCTAAAGGAAAGCACAAATAACCAGGTAAAGGAACTGAAAACAGAAATAGAAACAATGAGAAAATTACAAAAGGACACATTCCTGAAGTTGGAATACCTAGGAAAAACATCAGAAATAAAAGATGCTAGCATCACCAACAGAATACAAGAGATGGAAGATAAAATCTCAGGAGCAGAAAATACCATAGAAATCATTGACACAACAGAGAAAATGCAAAAATTAAAAAGAGTCTAGCCCAAAACATCTAGGAAATCTAGAACACAATGAGAAGACCAAACCTAAGGATAACAGGTATAGAAGAGAGCAGACTCCCAACTAAAAGGCCCAGTAAATATCTTCAATAAAATTATAGAAGAAAACTTCACTTACCTAAAGAAAGAGATGACCACAAACATACAAGAAGCCTACAGAACCCCAAATAGATAGTTTGAACCAGAAAAGAAATCCTTCCTGACATGTAATAGTCAAAACAACAAATTTGCAAAAGTAATAGAGAATACTAAAAGCAGTAGGGGGGAAAGAACATGTAACATATAAAGGCATACCAATCAGAATTACACAAGACTTCTCAACAGGCACTATGAAAGGTAAAAGGTGCTGAACTGATGTCATACAGACTCTAAGAAAGAAAGCACAAATGCCAACCAAGATTACTGTATCCAGCAAAACTCTCAATCACCTTAGATGAAGAAACCAAGATATTCCAGGAAAAAGAATCAAATTTACATAATATCTGTCCATAAATTCAGTCCTATAAAAATAACAGATGGAAAATTCATCACAAAGAGGGAAACGTCACCCTAGGAAAAGCAAGAAATTAATCTTTTTGGAACAAACCAAAAAAATAAGAATATTTCACAAACATAATTCTACCTCTAACAACAAAAATAGTAGGAAACTACAATTACTTTTCCTTAATTTATCTTAACATCAATGAACTTAATTTCCCAATAAAAAGGCATAGACAATTTGACTATACATGAAAACAGGACCCAGAATTTGCTGCATATAGGAAATTCATCTCAGCAACAAAGAGAGGCTCTACCTCAGAGCAAAAGGCTGGAAAAAAACTTTCCAAGCAAATGGTCCCAAGAAACAAGCTGGAGTAACCATCCTAATATCGAATAAAATAGATTTTCAACAAAAATTCATCAAAAAAGAAAAAGAAGGAAACATTTTACTTGTCACAGGAAAAATCTATCAAGATGAACTCTTAATCCTGAACATCTATGCTCCAAATACAAGGGCAACCACATTCATAAAAAAACAAACAAATAAACAAACAAACAAAAACCTCCACTAAAGCTCAAAGCATATATTGTACCACACACAATAATAGTGGGAGACTTCAACAACCCACTTTCAACAGCGGACAGATCATGGAAGCAGAGACTGAACAGTGAAACTAACAGAAGTTATGAAACAACTGGATTTAACAGATATCTATAGACCATTTCTATTTTTTTCTTACAACTTTATTTTAAAAAGAGAAATACATGTACAGGTTCTTTTTTTTTTTTTTTTTAATGTATTATATATGAGTACACTGTAGATGTTTTCAGACACACCAGAAGAGGGCATCAGATCTCATTACAGATGGTTGTGAGCCACCACGTGGTTGCTGGGAATTGAACTCAGGACCTCTGGAAAAGCAGTCAGTGCTCTTAACCGCTGAGCCATCTCTCCAGCCCCCACATGTACAGATTTTTTAAAAGCATTTTGGCATAAAACTATAGGAATATAATTTTATCAGTCATTGATCTTTTTAAAGGTTTGATGATATGCATTGAAATCTTACTAGTTACCATAAGCATAAAGTACATGTAGAACAGAATGTAACATGGAAACAGTCAAAGTTTTCTTGATATGTATAGATTAAACATAATGATTTTTGAATACCAAAATTTGCCACAAGGCTATATTCTTAACTCTTGAATTATTAATAATTTAAGGTATAGATGTACCACACTCTGAGAGGGTGCTATACAATTATTTTTTTTCTAAGAAGGACTAAGGCTTTCACTTTTTGGCCTTTGTTTTGTTTTAGTTTTTTGAGCTTCATATGATCTGTGATTTGTTTCTTGAGTATTCAGAGCTTTCTGGGGTTAGTATCCAATTATCAGTGAGTGCATATTATGTCTGTTCTTTTGTGACTGGGTTATCTCACTCAGGATGATATTCTCTAGATGCACCCATTTTCCTAGGAATTTCATAAGGTTATTATTTCTAATAGCTGAGTAGCACTCGATTGTGTAGATATACCATAATTTTTGTATCCATTCATCTACTGAAGGACATCTGGGTTCTTTCTAGCTTCTGGCTATTATAAATAGGGCTGCTATGAACATGATGGAGCATGCCTTTATTGTATGTTGAAGCATCTTTGAGGTATATGTCCAGAAGTGGAATAACTGGATCTTCAGGTAGGACTATGTCCAATTTTCTGAGGAACTGCCAGACTGATTTCCAGAGTGGTTGTACTTACTAGCTTACAACCCCACCAAAAGTGGAGGAATGTTCCTCTTTCTCTGCATCCTTGCCAGCATCTGCTGTCATCTGAGTTTTTGATCTTAGTGATTCTGACTGGTGTGAGGTGGAATCTCAGGGTTGTTTTGATTTGCATTTTGCTGATGACTAGGGATGTTGAGCATTTCTTTAGATGCTTCTCAACCATTCGATATTTCTCAATTGAGAATTCTTTGTTTAGTCCTATTTTTTAAAAATAGGATTGTTTGATTCTCTGGAGTCTAACTTTTTGAGTTCTTTGTATATATTGGATATATATTGGACCTCTATCAGATATGGGATTGGTAAAGATCTTTTCCCAATCTGTTGGCTACCATTTTGTTTTCTTGACAGTGTCCTTAGCTTTGCAGAAACATTGCAATCTCATTAAGTCCCATTTCTTGATCTTTGGTCTTAGAGCATTTTATCTTAGAAGAAAAGAATATACCTTCTTCTAAGCACATTATGGCACCATTCCCAAAATTGACCATATAGTCAGTCACAAGCATGCCTCA
The DNA here is from genome assembly GCF_963924665.1 of Micromys minutus. Classification (NCBI taxonomy): domain Eukaryota; kingdom Metazoa; phylum Chordata; class Mammalia; order Rodentia; family Muridae; genus Micromys; species Micromys minutus. Next base: position 87,396,771 of record NC_137972.1, on the reverse strand, counting down.
ACAGATACTAGAAGAACGAAATAATACCATGCATTTCTTCAGATTACCACTAACTAAGGCTGGTCTTCAATAACAAAAACAACAAAATTGCCACATACACAAAAAAGCTGAAAAGTGCTCTACTCAGTGATAGCTTGGTGAAGGGAGAAATAAAGACAGGAATCAATGACTTTGTAGAATTTAATGAAATAACGGTACAACATACCCAAACTTGTGAGATACAAGGAAAACTCACAGTTCTGAGCACCTCCAAAAAGCCGGAGAGATCATACACTAACAGCATGAAAGCACACCTGAAAGCTCTAGAACAAAAAGACACAAATACACCTGGAAGAGTAGACAGGGGGAAATAATCAAACTCAGAGCAGAATTCAACCAAGTAAAAACAAGAAGAACTATACAAACAATCAATAAACCAGAAGCTAGTTATTTTAGAAAATCAATAAGATTAATAAACCTTTAGCCAGACTAACTAGAGGGTACAGAGAGAATATTCAAACTAACAAAACCAGAAGTGAAAGAGGAGACATATACCAACAGAAACTGAAGAAATTCAAGAGGTCATCAGATCCTACTACAAAAACCTATACTCAACAAAAGTAGAAAATCTAGAGGAAATGGACAATTTTCTAGATAGATACTAGGTACCAAAGTTAAATCAGAATCAGAAAAACCATCAAACAGCCCCATAACCCCCAAAGAAATATAAACAGTCATTAAAAGCCACCCGACAAAAAAAATTCCAAATCCAGATGGGTTCAGTGCAGAATTGTATCAGACTTTCATAGAACACCTAATGCTAATACTCTCCAAATGATTCTACAAAACAGAAATAGAAGGAATACTACCCAGCTCATTCTCCAAAGCTATAATTATGCTCATTCTGAAACCAAACAAAGACCCTACAAAGACAAAGAATTTAGATCAACTTTCTTCATGAACATTAATGCAAAAACACTCAATAAAATTCTTGCAAACCAAATCCAAGAACACATCAAAATAATCATTCACCATGATCAAGTAGACTTCATTTCAGGGGTGTAAAGATGGGTGAATATATGGAAATCCATCAACGTATTCCACTATATAAAGAAACTCAACGTAAAAAAATAAATAAATAAAAATCCTAAATGATCGATCATCTCTTTTGTGCTGAGAGAGAATTTGACAAAATTTAACACCTCTTCATGTTTAAAGTCTTAGCCATATCAGGAATTCATGGCCCATATCTAGACACTAGCAATATACAGCTCTTACTTCATAAGTACACAATCCAGTTATTACAGCACTGGTTTCATGTGACCTCACTCTTGATTTGAATAGAAGGGGGGGGGGAGATAACATTTGAAATGTAAATACAGAAAACATCAAAAAAAAAAAAAAAAAAAGAGAGATGATCTTACAGCAATTAAGAGTACAAACATAGTTACCAGGATCTATTTATAAGGCAGAGCAAAGGATGAGGCAAAGTTAATTATTGTGGTCTAAGTTACAACTACATGGGCATAGAAATTCTAAAATTCACTATAGCTACAATAGAATAAAAGAATAATAAAAAACATAAAATAAGATTATCAAATACTGTGAAGAATATAATAAGGAATACAGTGGAAGCTATTCTGTGTAAAACGATCAGAACAATCAATACTGGGTAATTACTAAATTGCCTATGGCACACAATGTGATTTCAAATTTATCGCACAACTTAAAAACGCCAAGAGAAAGAATCCTGGTTATCTTTCTGTAAAGAGTTGGTAGATATTTAAGGAAATAAATATATTTAATCTGTTAATTTAAACATTATACCAGTCACATATATTTATTCCACGATACCCTTGGGTGTGTAAAATTTATGGTTTTACGTATTCATTAAAAATAAATTTAGCCAGGCAATGGTGGTTCATGCATTTAACCTCAGCACTCAGAAGGCAGAGGTAGGCATTTTTCTGTGATTCTGAGGACAGCCTGGTCTACAGAGTGAGTTCAAGGACAACCAGGGCTACACAGAAAAACCGCTGTGTCAAAAAAACAAAACAAATTAATTAAATGGGTTTTATTTACATTTTAAACAATTGATTGGTTAGAGAGTCAGTGTGCATTGAACCATGATTAGCCATTCAGTACACAAGATAGTGTTTGAATTTATTGTATCATTTAGTCTCAAAGAGGTGCTTTCTCTTGTAATTTTAAGTCAATACAGCTCAGAGTTGTTATTAAGAATATCAGGAATAACATATTGAGGAAGTTTTTACTCCCCCCTAGACAGTGACATGATCCATGGCTGCAGTTTGAAGGTGATTCTCAAGAGAGTCATGAAACCAAGGCAGTTTTCTCTAACTATGCTTCTCCAATCACGGTTGATTATGTCTGCATTTGTTCGCGGAGGCAATCATTCAGCTCCAAACCTGTCCAGCGGTATTCACTTCTGTACTGTGTGCTTTCTACTACCCCGCTTTAAGCTGGGGTGGGAAACAGCACTACCAACCTGGCTCAAGCTCCCTTGAATCCAAGGATGAAAAACACACTCACATTAGGTTATATGACTTATACATCAATGGCTGGATACTTCTAGGCCTCCTGCAGCTAATGTGCGCTTACCTCTCCCCACACCCTCAGCTCAACACCTCTAATTTTGCCTTCAACTTAAATTGCCTTGTTACTCTGCCCACCCATTTCTTATCTTCTGCCTGCTACTAGAGGCCCAGCCACTCAGGTGACTGATGGCTCTTCCACCTGAGATCTCACATGGCTGGTGGCTCTCTCTCTCCTTCTGAAGCATGGTGAATCTTCTTTTCCTCTGTTTGCATCTGCTAGCCTGCCTCCAGGAATTTGGAAGTCTCGGCTCTTCTGCCCTGCCATTGGCTGCTAGCATCTACAGTGACCAATCAAGAACCAGCTGGGGAGAACCACCCCCTACACACTTAACCAACTTTTTAGTTATTTATTGGTCCATGTGACTGTGCCTGTTTTTAGCAGGTTTATTTTTGTTGTTATTATTTTTTTTCTGTTGTTTTATTTGATTTTTGGTTTTGTTCCTTGGTTTTTGATTTTCCACTCAGAACACATTGCTTTGACTTTTGTCCTTCATGAGATGTATCACCTTGGAACTGAAGCTTTGAAGCATCTATTTCACTCACCGACATTAACTCCAAAACGAGTTGAGAACAAGTTGTGATGGGTGGCTGGTGTTGTCACAGGGGAGGTATATTTTCTGCTCACCAAATCTGTGAATAAATGAAGTGATGCTTATTAAATAAGTAAACTTAGAGGTTTTATTGCCATCAAATGTGAATTTTTTTTTACAGTCAATATCTTAAGAACATAGAGAAGTAGAATGATTTCCTGAAGTAGGTTTTCCTTGGAAATGGTATCATTAGTGTAAGAAGCACATGGTTCCAAACTATTGCACTATATATAATGATTGAGAGAAATATCCCTATGTATTGGCTGTGCAATTTTCTTAACAATTGCTTCCTAGTTTTACTGAGAATGCATAGCACAGACAATATAGTTAATGATGTATTTTCTTAAGAGCCTCCAGACATGATTAGTGCCTAAAAGTATCTAATATCATGATGCTTAAAATGATTTATTTTATGAGTACTGGTGTTTTGCCTACTACATGTATGACTGTCCCTACACGGGTGCGGTAGCCCACAGAGGCAATAGATTTCCTTGAAACTTGACTCAGCATCAGTTTTTAGCTGCCATGTAGGTGCTGGGAACTGAATCTAACTCCGGAAAGCATTAGGGCTCTTAACCACTGAGCCATCTCCCCAGCTCTATAATGGGTCATTTTTTGTGAAAAGCTTCATTTTCTTTAAAAACCAGTTGGGCAGGTATGGAAGAACTATTAGGTCTTCTCTTTGCTCTAATAACTCAATTCGGAGTTTGTACAAACCCTGTCTGATTTCAAACAGCTTAAAGAGGCACCTCTTATTGATGACTAGTTCCTGTTCTCATCAAATTATTCCCTGGGTTTGGTTCTTGGTCTAAGAAAGTGAATTAAAATAATTTTTAATCATGTATCTGTATTTATGTCTTTCTCTTCAAGCCATACCTATCATAAATCAGTGCCCTCGATAAGTAATTTAGAAATCTATATTTTATTTTCTTTAGAATCGATATCTCTGTATCTATACAAATAAACCAATAGATGTGATCATGTTAAATATGGGGACTACATGGGAAACTATTAAAAACTTCATATGATTCTCTATTATGAATAATTAGCATAATATTTGAAAACATATTCTTATAACTACTATCTATTATCAATTTAGTAACCACATACCTTATTATACTAAAGAAAATGTCAGTTTACAAATATTTGCTGGATAATTTACTTATGAATAATTGCTATATTAGTTACTAAAAACAGATCATAAAGTAGACAATAAGCAAATTGTTTGAACTCATAAAATGTTAATATAATCTTAAATTTAGATATTGTATTGGCTAGTTTTGTACTGGCTGGAGTTATCAGAGAGAAAGGAGCCTCAGTTAAGAAAATGCCTTCATGAGCTCCAGCTGTATGGCATTTTCTCCACTAGTGATCAAGAAGAGAGGGCCCAGCCCATTGTGAGTGGTGCAATCCCTGGGCTAGGAGACCTAGGTGTTATAAGAATCCAAGCTAGGCAAGCCAGGGGAAGCAAGCCAGTAAGTAACATCCCTCCATGGCCTCTGCATCAGCTCCTGCTTCCTGACCTGCTTGGGTTCCAGTTCTGACTTCCTCTGGTGATGAACAGCTATATGGAATTGTCAGCTGAATAAACCCTTCTTCCTCCCCAACTTTCTTCTCGGTCTTGATGATTTATGCAGGAATAGAACCCTAAAACAGATATCCAAGAGAGATTAACATAATTTAATGCTGTTTAATCTTATATGACTTATGCCTTATTTAAATGAGATGCGTCCTTCATTCTTAAACAATTCTGAAGTATTACTTTCAGCCTTCCTTTTTCTGTCTGAGAGAGAACCCAAAGCTAAAGAAGACTCATTGGGTTGCTATAATGACCAAGATACCTTGGAACTCAGAAAATTTTAGGAACAGTTAGGGATCTCTAGTTTGTTATTCTAAGCTTCAAAAAGAGATGCTTAAACAATGTACTCACAAGTAAAGAGAAAATGTTTTTGCCTAATGTCAAATATGTTCAGAAACAGGAAGAAGCAAGAAAATCGACTGTTTTCAGTAAAGTCAACGAGTAAGAGGAATATCTCTGAACAAGTCATTATGAGTCTTTGTATTAATGTAAAGTAAATGTGGTCTCTAGTCCTAGGTTTGTGGAGTGGACCTTTGTGTTATTGTAGGGAAGGCACAGAGGTGTGATGGTTATCGGGAATGAATCATTGATTATCTGCAGGGTGAATACCTCTAAATTACAGCTTTCCAACTTTCCTTTAGGGTGAATCATGGGATGAGTAGCCTCATCGGGAAAATGAAGGCATGAAGACGCAGGCCTGCTAGGTGAGGACATAGGCAGTCTTTGCATCTATTTCCTATCAGGTATCGTAAAATGTGTGCATGGCTTTTTTTGTTGTTGCTCAGTAACTGGTAGCAGAGAAGAGATGAGGGGGCCTCTCTCCACAGAGCTTTCTTAACTAGTCTTTGCAGTGGTCTGTAGCTGGGGAGAACAGTCTGGCCTTAACCTGGCAGGACCTGTCCTTTGTAATGTTCACCACACCCTGCAGTCCTCGTGCAGAGGAGTACATAGCTGTAGTCTAGTAATTCACCGTGGTTAACTGCGAGCCAGTGATGTCATCCTCTTGTGCACTATTGTCAAGCCATTTATGTGACTTTAATAAGCTTAGTACCTTGCTGACTGCACCGGGCCTATCAGTGACTTATATATTGCATGATGTCTTCTACTTGAGTTTGACATGTAGAGTCACTTTTGATTTCATGGCAATTGACAGTCCTAATGGCTCAGCTAATTTGAAACTAACAAACTTTGCTGTGTAAAAGGAAAAATGGTGTTGTGCTCAGTAAATGTTTGAAAAATAAAAGAGTCTTTGTACTCAGCATCGTCTCATGAACACTCACAGATAGCAGATGTAGAGTCTCAATGACTCTTACATGGTGTGCTATAAAATATGTGCATCATGTGTAACTAAATAGCCAACAAGGTCATTATTAGGTGACTGAATATTCTTGTCATTTAAAACGATTAGATTTGGTGGCTGCATATGTAATGGATCCCCAGGTAAGGTAGCCTCTGAATGATCTTTTCCTTAATCCCTGTTCCTCTATTTGACCTTGCATTTCCTCCAGGGAGTGTTTTGTTCTCCCTTCTAAGGACTGAGGCATCCACATTTTGGTCTTCTTTCTTTTTGAGCTTCATAATGTCTGTGAATTGTTTCTTGGGTATTCAGAGCTTTCTGGGGCTAGTATCTACTTATCACTGAGTGCATACCATGTGTGTTCTTTTGTGACTGGGTTTACCTCACTCAGGATGATAGTCTCTAGTTCCATCCATTTGCCTAGGAATTTCATGAAGTCATTGTTTCTAATATCCAGCAAAGTAGAATTCCATGATGTAGATGTACCTCACTTTCTGTATCCATTCCTCTGTTGAAGAACATCTTGGGTTCTTTCCAGCTTCTGACTATTATAATTAAGGCTGCTATAAACATGGTGGAGTATGTCCTTGTTATATGTTGGAGCATCTTTGGAGTGTATGTTCAAGAGTGGAATAGCTGGGTTTTCAGGTAGAACTATGTTGAATTTTTTGAGGAATCCCCAGACTGATTTCCAGAGTGGTTGTACCAGCTTACAACCCCACCAAGAGTGGAGAAGTGTTCCTCTTTCTCCACATCCTCACGGGAAAGGGATAACATCTCAAATGTAAATACAAAGTATCTTAAAAAAAGACTATTACAATTGTCTCACCCATCTACTAGATTCTGTTTTTTTTTTTTTTTTTTTTTTTTTTTTTGGTAAGTTTCTAATTTGTTGGGGGATAATTTAAAATGCAAGTGGCTGTAGAAGGATGGAAGATCATTTTTCAGTTAACTGAAACCTCCATTTCTTCTGATCTTTTCAGTTAACTGAAACCTCAGTACATCTGATCAATAACTACACACGGCTATGACCTTCATTCCACCTTTTCTTTTCTACACCAGCCTCATGTGAGACTGACTATTGCCTAAAAGTAAACTATCCCTCAAGATGAGGAAAGCATTAAGCATGATTTTTTTCTAAACAATGCTAAGTGCTCATATGCTGCACAAACAACTTATAGAGATGTTTATTGACTACTCATTTGGACTCACCATGCTAGAATGTTTACCTTATAGCCATGCACCTTCTTTACAGCTAGTGGAACAGCATAGCTCTGGGGTGTTTATCAGTGGAGGGATGTTCACCTTACAGCGGACAAGAGGCAGAGTAGGAGTTTGGGGTAGAAAAAGAAGCTGCAAAAGGGAAATACTCCCAACAACCTTGCTCTAGTAGAGTACTTACTCGAGCTAGATCCCATGGCCTACTCTTTCCACAAATACTCAAAAAATACCACAATCTTGGGGGCACAATATTTAATACATGGTCTTATGAGAAATATTTTATGTATATCAACTATACTAAAGTTTGCTATCCTATCAATTACCGTCAAAAGTCAAGCAGGACAAATAAATCTTCTACTTAACGAATACAAGAGATTGAAGTGCTGGCTGTCATGTCAGCATGAGTTTGTCTTCTTGCTTTCCACTGTCTCCTTCAGATTCTTTCATGTTAGCCCAGGCGGTTTCTCTGCAATCAGCCAAAACCTGCAAAGTGGCATCTATCTGTTGTCACTCAAGCCCAGCTGTTTGAAACACCTGGAACTCCCATGTTTCTTTTATTATTTATTTACTCAGTAATTGTGAATATACACATTTTATCTATATAAGCATAAATCCTACCCTGCCTCAAGAGCTGACAACTTCTTCCAAAGTAATATTACAGTTCTATGATAACTTTATGCTTCAAGTCATAAATAATTAATTCACTCATTCATCCATCCATCAATCAACTCATTCAGAAAATGTTCTTTGTACACTTCCTGTGTTTAGTCCTCGTGATATAAACAAAAATAAAATATGTTTCCTAACCATATGCAACCTGAAGACTTATTGAATATCAAACTAGTAAGACAGCTTTACCCTAAAATGGTGTCACAGAAGAAGACAAATAATGACTTTACTCTGGATGGGTCAAAAGATAGAAAAGTTTTTCTCAGGCTTGAAATTCAAGGAGAGATGAGCAGGCAAAGAAGAGAGTGGAGAGTACCTCAGAGAGAAAGAGAGTGCAAAGGGAAACTATAATGAGTGTCTTAGGGTTTCTATTGCTGGGAAGAGATACCATGACCGTGGCGATTTTTATAAAGAAAAAAATATAATTGGGGCTGGCTTACAGTTCAGAGGCTTAGTCCATTATCGCCAGGGTGCAAAACATAATGGTGTGCTGGTAGACGTAGCGCTGGAGAGGTAACCGAGAGTTCTGGTGTTATATCTGGATCTACAGGCAGAAGGAAGAGAAAGGCCACACTGGACCTGGCTTGAGCACCTGAGTGATGTCTCTGAAATTCTTTAACACCCCTTCTAGCCCACCACCCAGGAAAGGTAGTGGCAAAGAAAAGATGTGATGAAGGAAACATGCTCAGAATGGTTCTTTGAAGCAACTCCCACCTCTGTTATCAGGAAGTCGGCAGTTCAGTTCACAGGTCAGCAGCAGCAGCTTGATCCACTCATAAACAAATCACAGATACCCCAGCAGTCTAGTTCAGTAGAGTCCGGACAGCAAACACAAGTCAACAGAGGTGGCACTACCAAGCAGAGACAGCCAGGTCCCAGCCTCAGCATGAGTCAGCAGGAGGGACCAGGGCAACAGGAACACCAGAAAAAGTCCTGACCTGTGCTTTTCCCAGTTAAGGGAAAGTCACTGAAGATGTGAGACCATTAGTGCTGCAAAGCAGGCTCTACCAGCAAACCAAGCCCAGCCTGTCACTGCCTGTCAAGTCCTTTTTTACAATCTCTCCAAACACCATGTGTCCTCCCCAAGTCTTGCCTCACCTCATGTCTTGCCTCAGCAAGGAATAAATATGTAGATTTAGTAGCTGGAACCGCATTGTCCTTCAAGTGCAATATTAAAATTCAAAGTATCATTTTATTATTCTAGAAAAAGGCATAAATAAAGCTTTTTAGATATGTAATTTGTAGAAGTAGAACTGTAATTCTAATGGAGAGTTTTAACCCAAATAGCATTTTCTGTAAGTTTGAAATCCATCTATTTTATTTTCGATATCAGCATTTTCCTCTAGATACTTCCATGACAGTATTTATTAACTTAACACTAATAAGATGGGGCCTTGGCTTATTCAGCCACAAGACAAACAAAGCTTAAGTTAGCCACCAATGTATCCAGTAGTGGAAAAATGTGTAGATATTTCTTAAGATGGAAGTGACCCTGGGATCTTCTTAAAAATTAATTACAAATGTTATCACTGTTTCTTACTCTTAGCACATTTGTTTTTTGGGGGGGAGTGGGTATGAGCAAGCTGGAGAAAAGTTGGGAGTTACTAGTTTTCTTTTTAAAAAAATGATGACAAAAGCTAATTAACTCTAAAAGATCAAGAACGAAGTTGTCTAGCAGACAGATGGAGAGACTGAGTAATAAGGAATTACTCTAGCCAAGCAGCACCAGCATATGACTATAGGGTCAGGTAGGAAGCTTAGATCCTCAGTGTGTTCTCTCTCCTATCTGTCATCAGTAGCCCTCTACCTCTAACATTGGATTGATAGGAAAAAAATGAGCAGAATTTGGGATATTCATCTTCACCACTAGCAACCATCTTCCCCAGCGAAGTATACATGGAGCAAAACCCTGACGAGCCTGGGCATGACTACCACTTGTAAGAGAGAAGCATGTCCCTGGTCCCTATCATAGAAACAGAAATTTCCCAATGGAGACAACTCCATTTCTTCTCATATGAACCCATAGTTGCCATACAGAGAGAAAGAACAAATTATAATCCTTCCCATCCTTGGAGTAGCATGAGCCCAGTGAAAAGCAGGTCTCCCACCTGCAGTCAGCAGTAATGAAAACACACTCTCTGGTGTCAATGGCATCTCAGTGAGAGACCTAGAAAATGACCTACTTGGCAACAGTGAAGCCGCAACGCCAGTTGTGCCAATTCCCTCATCAAGGAATGGAAGCTAAAACAAACACTAAAGTTCAATTCACTTGGAATGAGTTTTATATAAAGAGATAGGAATGAATCAATTTGCATTCTTCTACATGCTGATCTCCGGATGAATCATAACAATTCATTGAAAATACTGTCTTTTTTCCCACTGGACGGTTTTAGCCCCTTTGTCAGAGATCAAGTGGCCATAGGTGTGTACTTTCATTTCTGGGTCTTTTGAGATCTTCAATTTCCTTCTTCAGTCTTGAAGTTTCTGTCATACAGATCATTCACTTGCTTGGTTAGGGTCACCCCAAGGTATTTTATAGTCTTTGTGACTATTGTGAAGGGTATCAGTTCTCTAAATTCTTTCCCATCCTGTTTAACCTTTGAGTAGAGAAAGGCAGTTGATTTGGTTGAATTAATTTTATATCCAGCCACTTGCTGAAGTTGTTTATTAGCTGTAAAAGTTCTCTGGTAAATTTTTTGGGGTCACTTAAGTATACTATCATATCATCTGCAAATAGTGTTATTTTTGGCTTCTTCCTTTCCAATGTGAATCCCTTTGACTTTTTGTCTTTCCAAGGTGAGTCTAATTACTCTGGCCAGGACTTCCAGTACTATGTGGAATAGGTAGGGGGAGAGTGGACAGCCCTGTCTAGTCCCTGATTTTAGTGGGATTGCTTCAAGTTTCTCTTCATTTAGTTTGATGTTTGCTACTGGTTTGCTGTATATTGCTTTTACTATGTTTAGGTATGGGCCTTGGATTCCTGAACTTTCCAAGACTTTTTATCTTCAATTTTGTCAAATGTTTTTTCAACATCTAGTGAGATGATCATGTGGTTTTTGTCTTTGAGTTTGTTTATATAGTGGATTATGTTGATGGATTTTTGTATATTGAACCATCTCTGCATCCTTAGGGATAAAGCCTAATTAATCATGGTAGATGATTTTTTATGTGTTTTTGGATTTGCTTTGCAAGAATTTTATAAAGTATTTTTTTATCAATGTTCATGAGAAAAAAATGGTCTGAAGTTCTCTTTCTTTATAGTCTTTGTGTGGTTTAGGTATGACCGTAATTGTGGTTTCAAAGAACATGTTGGGTAGTATTCCTTCTGTTTCTAATTTGTGGAATAGTTGGGAAGTATAGGTATTAGGTCTTCTATAAAAGTCCAACAGAATTCTGCCCTAAACCCATCTGGTCCTGGGCTTTTTTATTTTTTTGGTTGAGTGGCTGGATTTTGATGACTGCTTTTATTTCTCCAGGTTATGAGACTGTATGGATAGTTTACCTGATCCTGATTTAACTTTGGTATCTGGAATCTGTCTAGAAATTTATCCATTTCCTCCAGATTTTCCAGTTTTGTTGAGTATAGGCTTTTGTAGTAGGATCTGATGATTTCTTAAATTTCCTCAGTTTCTGTTGCTATGGCTCCCCTTTCATTTCTGATTTTGTTAATTTGGATACTCTTTTTGTGCCGTCTAGCTAGTCTGGCTGAGGGTTATCGATCTTGTTGATTTTCTTAAAAAAAAAAATACAGCTCTTGGTTTTGTTGATTCTTAGTTCATTTTGTCTCTATTTGGATGATTTCTGCTCTTAGTTTGATTATTCCCTGCCGTCTACTCCTCTTGGGTGTATCCGCTTCTTTTTGTTCTAGAGCTTTCAGCTGTGCTGTCAAGCAGCTAGTGTATGTTCTCTCCAATTGCTTTTTGGAGGCACTCAGAGCGATGAGTTTTTCTCTTAGTACTGCTTTCATTGCATCTAATAAGTTTGAGTATGTAGTGCTGTCATTTTAATTAAATTTTTAAAAAATCTTTAATTTCTTTTTTTATTTCTTCCTTGACCATATTATCATTGAGTAGCACATTGTTCAGCTTCCATATGTCTGTGGGCATTTTGCTGTTTTTTTGTTATTAAAGATGTTATTAAAGACCAGCCTTAGTCCATGGTTATCTGATACGATGCATGGGAGAATTTTAAACTTGTATCCGTTGAGTCCTGCTTTGTGACCGACTATATGGTCAGTTTTGGAGAAGGTACCAGGACATGCTGAGAAGAAATTATATATATATTTTTGTTTTAAGATGAAATGTGCTGTAGATGGCTGATACATCCAGTTGGTTCATAATATCTGCTAGTTTCACTGTATCTCTATTCAGTTTCTGCCTCCATGATCTGTCCACTGATGAGAGTGGGGTATTAAGGTATCTATTATTATGTGTGGTGTAATATATGCTTTGATATCTAGTAGAATTTCTCTTATAAATGTGGGTACCCTTGTATTTGGAGCATAGATATTCAAGATTGAGAATTCATCTTGATAGATTTTTTTCTGTGTGTCTTTCCTTATCTTTTAAAACAACTTTTGGTTGAAAATCTATTTTATTTGGTATTAGAACACCTACTCCAGTTTGTCCTGGGCCCATTTGCTTAGAAGGTTTTTCCCCCAGACTTTTACTTTGAGGTAGTGTCTGTCTTTGTCTCTGAGATGAGTTTCCTGTATGCAGCAATATGCTGGATCCTGTTTACATATCCAGTCTGATAGTCTGTGTCTTTTTATTAGGAAATAGAGTCCATTGATGTTAAGAGAAATTAAGGAATAGTGATTGTTGTTTTCTGTTATTTTTGTTGTTAGAGGTAAACTTACGTTTGTGTGCTTTTCTTCTTTTAGTTTCCTTGTGTGATTTTTTTTTATTTATTTATTTTTACTTTTCTTTGGGTTTAGTTTCCTTCCATGTGTTGGATTTTCTCATCTATTATCTTTTGTAGGGCTGGATTTGTGCACAGATATTCTGTAAATTTGCGTTTGTCCTTGGAATATCTTGGTTTCTTCATCTATGGTGATTGAGAGTTTTGCTGTATAGCATAACCTGTGCTGGCATTTGTGCTCTCTTATGGTCTTTACAACATCTGTCCAGGATCTTCCAGCTTTCATAGTCTCTGTTGAGAAGTCTGGTGTAATTCTGATCCATTTGTCTTTATATGTTACTTGTCCTTTTTCCCTTATAGCTTTTACGATTCTTTCCTTGTTTTAAATATTTGGTGTTTTGACTATTAGTGTCAGGAGAATTTCTGTAGGCTTCCTTTAAGTTCATGATCATCTCATTCTTAAGAGCAGGGAAGTTTTCTTCTATGATTTTGTTGAAGATATTTACTGTGCCTTTTAGTTGATATTATTCGCCCTTTTCTACACTTATTATCCTTAGGTTTGGTCTTCTCATTGTGTCCTGAATCTCCTGGACATTTTGGGTTAGGATCTTTTTGATTTTTAAATCTTCTCTGACTGTTTTGACTATGTTGTCTTCAGCCCCTGAGATCTTCTCTTCCATCTCTTGTAGTCTGCTTTGATGCTTACATCTATGACTCCTGATTTCTTTTTTAGGTTTTCTATCTCCAGGGTTGTCTCCTTTTTTTTGTTTGTTTGTTTTCTTCATCATTTCTATTTTCATTTTCAACTCCTTCATCGGTTTGGTTGTGTTTTCCTGTAGTTCTGAGTTATTTCTCCTGCTTCTCCTGTAATTGTTTAAGGTAGTTATTCATATACTTCTTGAAGATCTCCATCATCATCATGAAGTATAATTTCAAGTCTAAGTCTTATTTTTCTGGTGTGTTTAGCAATACTTGCTGCGGTAAAAGAGCTGGTTTCTGATGTTGCCAGGTTGTCTTGGTTCCCATTGCTTGAGTTCTTTCTCTTTCCTCTTGCCATCTTGTTATCTGTGATTATAGGTGATCTTGTTGTTTCTGGCTGGAGCCTGTCTCTCCTGTGAATCTGAGGGCCCATGGACTCAGGAAGAAAATTACATTTGGGTGTTTGGCTCTTTATGGGTAGGCAGTGAGTTCTGATTGCAGAGACTCCATTCTGTCTCATTGGGCTCAGGTAGTCGAGCTCTAGTGAGGCTGTTCTGGTAGCTCAGCTGTTTGCAGGTGGGTCCTGACCTTGATGGTGGTCACCTCTGTGCCAGAAAGGACCCGATCCCAGAGTAAACCATGCTCTCTGCCCACAATATCACCAGGCATTCCCTCCTCTGGACACTCGGTGAGGGTATGTGGTAGGCTTAGATCTTACCATGGGCTCAGGTTGGAGAGCACTTGCAAGACTTCTCTGGAGGCTCAGCCATCTGCAGGTAGGTCCTGAGTCTTGATGGCAGCAACCGTGCCCTCTTGCTGGGCCAGAAAGCCCAGTATATTCTTCTAGATGGAAAATCCAATTACAACTTACATGTAATGAAAGAAGTGTTGATAATATTAACAGTATCTGCTTCCCCATACCCAACCTTAGTTTTTGAGAATGAGCAACAAGAAAGGCTACTAATGTCATACTGTCTGCATTTCAATTTTTGAGTCTTACTGTACCCAACTATTCCAATGGTCTATGTTTTATAATTGCAACTAAATATGAAGACAGTAAAATAACCATTTTAAACACAAACTAAGTTACCATTATTATGCATTTGGTGCTATGATTTGTTGAGCAAATTTCTCCATGTGTCTCTCCTGTTCTGTACGTCTAGCAGAAGAAAGCAGAAACAGCTGCTTAGTTGGCATTGTGATCAAGTATATTTGTATCAGGTATATACGTGGAATAAAAAGATAATGTCTCTTTCTGCAATATAGCAGTAGCTTTTGTGCTCACAATAAAGATACAATCTTTCAGCCAAGCACAGTGGTGCATTCCTGTTGATGCCAGCATCTGGCATTTGAGGTCCACCAGCACTAAAAACACTGTCTCAAGAAGTCCTTCCCACCCAAAACGACTTCCTCTGGGGCAGAGAGCAGCCATGTTCATTACTCACTATGAAAGACTCAGATCTCTAAGCTTTAGCAGTTTCCCCCTGCAGTTCCTTCTGTGTGCAGACATCTATTTGAGGGTCAGCATCAACATTCTTGCAAAACTTCAGCCCTAGAAGCACTGACACAATAGTACCAAAGGCAGTGCTTCCTGCTCGACCATGAACATTGACATGGGACTAATTCCTGTTACTCCTTCAGGAACTCATGAAACTATGGAAAACAAACTCATTAATTTTCCAGTAGTGCAAACTCTCAGAACCTTCAAAGTTCTTGGCACAGTCCTGTCCCCATTAGACTCTCATTCTTAATTTTATCCTGTATCCTGACTTGATATATGCTAAAGCATAATTAAGGGGTAGCGGAGAAAGCTGGTAAGCAGGGCTGTGAGAGCTGTCAGTACTCTGCAATTTGCATCAAGATGGTGAACAAAACATACTAGATTCACTGTTCATTGCTGGTTGAATTTATTGTCCCTAATTATAATATGATGGGCAAAAAGAGTTGTAACTAATTGTTCAGGTGACACTTGACATGAAAATATTTAAAAAGTAAACAAAGCCAAAGGAAACAGTATAAAGGTGCCCATAGTTGTTGCAGGAAGGAAAGCTGAATCAGAATGGAGACTTTAGGTTTCAGACAGTGGAAGGGCTAGCAGCCTTGGTCAGCATGGTTTCTTCTCTTCTGCCCTGTGCTTTGTGATATTGTTCATTTAAGTGCCAGAGATGTTAAATACAACCGAACTAGAAGCCTCTCATTTAAATATATTAGACTGATTCACTATGAGTCTTGAGAATGTGAAGCACTCAATATCTTTAAATCCCAAGGGAGGGATTTATGTCCATGAGGAGTAAAGGTCAGATCTTGTGCAAATCATTTCTTCAAAGGGGGTATCGTTACTTTGTTAATTTTTACAAAGATAATTCTGTGGCTGTAAAAGTCATGAGTGAAAACAAATGTAAACCTGCCCAGAATCTCCCAAAGTGAGTTTCTTCTGTCTGCTCTGGGCAGTGAAAGGCACTGTTTGTCCCCTTCAACATCTGGTCTGTTAAATGAACTTATTTCAAAGATGTGTTCCCTGAAAACTGTGCCAAGGCAAGTCAACCATGACTTTTCATTAGCTTCAAATTTCAAATCATTTATTGTAAACTATTTCTCAGAAAGAGTGCATGAGACCTGAGAATGAAGTCCTGATTGTTTAGGTGAATTCATAATGGCACCAACATGATTACAAATAGGTGGGCCAGCATCCAGTCATTTCTCTTTTAATTATAAAATGCTGCGGTATAGTTGTTTTTAGTAGTGTGTCATTGTGTATAAATGATATTGTCTAGTTGTAATGTATTTCAATCATAAAGAATATAACAGAATTCCATTTTTTCTTCTTAAAAATAAATAAATGCATTGATGTTGTTTCCCAGTATGTATAGCTTATACTTATAAGAATGAGCCTAAACACACAAATGTAGAGTACTATAGAGTATTAAAGACTAACACTGCATATGGACTAATATGTACAATATTAAAGACTAACACTGTATATGGACTAATATGTACAATAATAAAGACTAACACTGCATATGGACTAATATGTACAATATTAAAGACTAACACTGTATATGGACTAATATGTACAATATTAAAGACTAACACTGTATATTGACTAACATGTACAATATTAAAGACTAACACTGTACATAGACTAACATGTACAATATTAAAGACTAACACTGTATGTAGACTAACATGTACAATATTAACGACTAACACTATATATAGACTAACATGTACAATATTAAAGACTAACACTGTATATGGACTAACATGTACAATATTAAAGACTAACACTGTATGTAGACTAACATGTACAATATTAAAGACTAACACTGTATATGGACTAACATGTATGATATTAAAGACTAACACTGTATGTAGACTAATATGTACAATATTAAAGACTAACACTGTATATACACTAACATGTACAATATTAAATACTAATACTGTTTATGGGCTAATATGTACAATATTAAAGACTAAAACTCTATATAAACTAATATGTACAATATTAAAGACTAACTAAACCCCAGCATGATTACTAAAATAGGACTGTCTCAGTGAGAGTCTGTTGGTTACAGGAGATGAACACATTCCATTTATTTATTTTATGTTATCATTACACTAATTCAATATATAACCTGTAATTTCTATGTGCCTATTGCCATATTAGAAAAAAAAGTCAGGAAAAATATGTCAAACTGTTCAGGTGAGGATGGATTTTGTCTGCAGAACACTGAAGTGAAACAAAATTAAATAATTCTAAAAAGTAACACACCATTATTTGTCAATTTCAAAATAAGAATTTAAACAAAACTTCAGAGGAGAAAGAAATCTAGTCAAGTGGACAAGAAAGCCAAGAGGTTGATGAAACTCAAGACTTGGGGTTTAAAGAGCTTTAGGTCTTCATTCAGGAACAGGGTCACTCTGGAAATTTAATTTTCCATTTTAAACATGAAGCTGGTGTGATAATGACCCTTGTTCTTTTGATCCTCCTGTGGTCCCAAGGACAGCTGTGGGGGCTGAACAGCTGTCCTTTTGTTTTCACGTGTCAATACCCATATGCCATTTCTCTTCACTTGTGGGTACATGTTAAGTTTGGACTGAAATAACCCATCCCTTAGATTGGTTTTTTGCCAACTAATTCTTGGATCTTACCTCCATTGGATGAGAATTGTGCTTGCTTATAACCCCCAGTGATAAAGTTTCCTATCAAATTTTGAAGAAAATGCAAATAGCCAGGTGGGAAAAGATCAGCCTGGATTAGCAGACTCTCTAAGGTAAAGCTGTCTCCTTTCAAGTTTGGGGTGGTCTGGGTTTCACTTGAGTAGCAGCTGCATTGAGAGCAATAAGAAGTGTCTCTTTCTTGCTGCTTTAGAGATGGAATTTCATCCTTGAGACATACAGCAATTACTGGTATTCCTGCTCCTTATGGGACAGATCCCTCTGACTGGTGATTTGTCTTATGGATAAATGGGGAGGCTGACAGCATTGGAAGAAGCAATGAGTCAGGAATGTCTTTTGGATAAATCATTAGTTTTCTAGGCATTGTAAGCAAATAATTTCTTTCCTCCAGTTCTGTATGCTCATTTGGAAATAATTAACAAATGGAAATATGACTTTTGTGGTAGAACTAAGTACTGAAAGTACATATGCTGAATGTTTCAAAATGAAAACAAATATAAATCTGAGCTTTATAAAGATGCAAGGCAAGAGGTTTAGTTGGGTAGCTAATGCCTGCCTGAAACTGTTATCGCTTCCGAGATCTGATGATGAAGGTGTGTCTTTGGCCGCTGAGGCTCACACACCATATCACAGCCTCAGATTGGAATTTGCACATGATCAGGTTCTCTCCAACGTGCACAGGATGGATCTCTAATATAATCCTAGTGAAACTGACAGCAACTGTGTTTTAATGACTCAGTCCTCTGAAAATTGTCCCTAAGGGTAGACAGCAAATGACAAAATATCAGCTCCTGAAAACCCAGTGAGAAAGTCAAGAGTCTTTGAAACAAGAACACTTTCACTTCCTTGCTCTTCAACTTTGCAAGGCAGAGCCTTCACGCAAAATTACTCAGTTCCAAGAATCTTGCGGGGGAAAGAATGATCAAAAGCAGATAGGTATCTCTGCTCCCAATGCCCCACTACCCATCCAACCTGGCACACAGATCAGAAAACTGTGGGTTGGTAGCCCCATGACATCAGACTGGAGTCTACCAGTTGCTCTTCAAAGTTCTCTGTTGCTATAAGATTGTCAAAAAGAACCTTACCGTTTTCTTACTAGTCATAGGATTTGCCTGAGATTTTTGGAAGAGTTGGCTCTACGTTCTTTGCAAAGGAAGGTACAGACACTGTGTCTTCAATGGATCATGGGTTATCTCAAGCCCAAGGATATTTTGGAGAACACTGGGTCTTGTCAAAAGAGGATTTAAGATCAAGTGAAGACCTACGAAGTCTGCAAGCCAGTACGGAGATGGGGGCCTAAGACAATTGGCACAAGAACTCCTGGGGTCAGAACAAACAGCAAACACATTATTTGAGGCAGACAAATGGAGACCTGGAACAGAAATTTTAATGATGAAAGCTAAAAGTTCAGTAAATGAACGGCAAAATAAACTTGAGCTGAGAGAAGAGAGAGTCAAGGGGCTTGAAAATAAATGGGAAAACATTTTGCAAAAAGAAAGGAGGAAATGAACAAAAAATGAATATGATTAATGAGATGGCTCAGAGGGCAAAGGTGTCTCTTGCCAAGCATGAAGACCTGAGCTCTAGCCGTTCTGTTTATAAATAGATAAAGAAAGAAGGAGTATGTCTGGTGGAGATGTGGTATGGTGTGGAGTAAGAGTGTACCTCCACAGGCCCAGGCTGAGGCATCCCTTCCCCTCTGAGGTACCAACCCCAGGATGGTATAATATAGAATAGAGTTTATTCAGGGCATGAGGGGAGTTGATAGAAAGAGAAAGGCAGCGAGGTGGGGGGAGGGAGAGACAGAGACCAGCCATGAGCACATGGAGAGACTGGGGGGGGGGACGGGGAGAGAGGGTAAAGAAGGTAAGAGAGCAAGGGCAAGAGAGCAAGGGCAAGAGGAGCTAGCCGCTCCGTTTATAGCGAGTCAGGCTCACCTACCTATTGCCAGGTAATTGTGGAACAGAGCCTGGACTAAATGCCAACACTAGCCCTAAGACCCATGCCCTCTGGAAGAAAAACTGTCCCACAAATTGTCCCTTGGTCCACACATGCACACTTACTCATATGTATGTGCGCATAGGTTTGCACACACAAATAGTAATGTGCTGATGAAAAGAAAAAAAATTAATTACAGGACCTTGGCACAAGAACTCCTGGGGTCAGAACAAACAGCAAACACATTATTTGAGGCAGACAAATGGAGACCTGGAACAGAAATTTTAATGATGAAAAATGATGTAGGATACCTTTAAGTATACCAAACACATACCAACATTTTCAGAAACACTTGGGAGAAAGGAAAAGGGGGAAAGTGGAGAAATAAAGGCTGAAATTCTCAAATGTTTGACAGACAATAACCTAACCAAATTCCAATCAAAGAGAACAACAAACATGCACAGCATAAAAAAGCTAAAAGCCAAATATGTGGGAAAATCTTGCAAATGGCAAGAGAAAAAAAATGTTCATTTATAAAGGGATAACAGCAAGATGAACAGATTATTATGAGCCAGCAGAGCTTGCTAGCTGTGGGACGTCATACACTGTATTTAAAAGAGAAATATCTACTATGAATCAATCCTATGACCACAAAATAACACTTTTAAGAAGGCAGACAAAAATCCTAACTCATAAGCAACAGCTGAGACAATTTTTGTCTAGCATAATCACCTTATAAATATCTTAGGCTGAACAGAAGCAATATCAGATTCTATGAAGCCATCCAGAGGCTAAATGTAGCTATATAGCATTAAAGGACATTATACCGATAGAAAGCTGACTCAGTTGATAAAGGCCTCTGCCTCCAAGCCTAAGGACCTGAATTTGATGCCAAGGGTCTGACAGAGAAAAAAACTGAGTATAAAATTCTCCTGACTTCACATAGGCACACCATGCACATGTACACTTGCAAATATACATATAAATACAACATAAATTAAATGTAATAGTAAAATTAGAGGTGCTATAAATATAAATGCTCTCCTTCCATTAGCCAATTTAAATGGCAGCTATTTACAACTTTGACTATAACTTTCATATATATTATTGAGGCTAGAATTAAGAGAAATCTGTAGCATGATATAGTAAATATAATGTGTGGAATATATCTCTTAGCAACATGGCAAAGGCAGTAAGGAGGAACAAAAGCTAGAAGAAGCTAAGAATATCAAAAGAAAGCAGAAAGTCATTTTAATACTGTATTTTTTGATTTATTGCATTGTTAGATTTAATTTATGTTCAGCGTTACATTTATGAGTAATGCTTCAAATGCTTGGTTGACAGCCTTGGGAGACCCACCCTTTTCTGAAGAGAAATGGGAGAGGAGCCGTGGTTGTGGGAGAGACTCCTGTCATGATGCAATCTATGGGAGCAGAGTAAAAGAAAGAAGGAGTAAATCTTGAGATCACTGGATTTAAATCAGACTTCAGATCAGCTGGCTTAAATCTCAGGCTGCTTTGTTTTGTTTCCTTTGTTTTTGCTTTTGCTTTTGGTTTGTTTGTTTTTTGATTTTTTTGTTTTTGGGTTTTTTTGGGGGGGAGTGGGTGTTTTGTTGTTGTTGTTGTTGTTGTTGTTGTTTTGTATGTGATGGATCCTAGCAAATGAATGGTAGAAAAAATAATAAATTAACTTCCCGGGTAAAAATTATTTACCTAAAACAGACCTATGACCTGAGGTGCATTTGCAGCAGAGGACAGCATTTTCTGACATCAATGGGAGGAGAGGCCTTTGGTCCAGCGAAGGCTTGTTTTCCCAGTGTAGGGGAATGCTAAGGTGCTGAGGTAAGAAAAGGTTGTTTGGAAAGGGAACCCCTTCGTGGAGGCAGTGGGAAGGAGGATGGGATGGGACTGTGGGAAAGGGATAACATCTGAAATGTAAATGAAGAAAATTTCCAATAAAAAATTTTGGGGGGGGAAATAAAGAACATGAACTAAAACTATAAATCCATGACCCAAAATAAATATTTTGACCTTCAAGTTTTTTGTCTCCCGGGTTTCAGGACAAGGACAGAAAGCTGGTTCTTCATACAGAAACTTCAATAATCCAGTCAAAAGGCAATGGATGTCAGACTGGATTTATACAAAGCAAATCGAGACCCAAATATGTTGCTTACAGAAGGCACACTTAAAATAATGTGGGTGGCCTAGAATGCAAATAGTGACCAGACAGAAGCTGAGGCGACTGAAGTAATTTGGACTGGACAGACTTTACAGCAGAAAGGGCACATGGGGGCTCTAAAGAGGAGCCCTCTGTGATACTGTGAGGAAAAAAAAAATGAATTGTCCAAATTCACCGAAACAATGAGACAGCCTAAGGTACAAGATTTAAAAAGAAAACAACAGAGAACACGGTCACTGACCTCACAGCAGGAAAATCAAAGTTAATTCTTGTGCTGAGACTTATTTCACAGAGACACCTTGGGGGTAACTCATTCTCCAGACTCTTCCCTGCTGCAGGAAGAAGCAAAGGGAGGAGAGGGAGGAGGAGAAGAGGAAGAAGGAGGAGGTAAAGAAAAGAAGTCAGTCTTGGGCCTAGCATGAAAAACATGATCCCTACAATGAGGAGGTTGAAGCAAGAGAATTAAAAGGCCAGCCTAGATGACATAAGGAGGTCAGAACCAGCCCAGAATGAATAAGGAGACTATATCTCATGGAGTGAAAGAGAAAGATAAAAAAATAAAATAAGCCTCACATATAAATTAATTAATCCAATGCTTTATGCGTCTTCTAATTTAAGTCTCTTTTTTTGAGAATTTCTTAAATGAATGCTTTTAAAAATTTTGGTGACTTAGAAAATTTGAAGACATTCCTAAAAAGTTTTAATGTATCTGAGTTGGCTCAAGAACAAATCATCCAAGTAGACCTGTATTGGTAAAGAGATTGAGTTGGTCTTCAAAGCACCAGCCAATTTAAAAGTTTCTAAGAAGAGTCAATGTCAATTAAAAGAGTTTGCTCTTTCACTAACTAAACATTCTGGTGCATTTCATGAAGCCACTGTTACTTCAACAGCAAAAGTGTAGAAGGAAATAACCAGAAAACTATAAACTATTATTCTTTTGAACATGAACAGGGACAAAGTCCTCAGCAAAGCACTCACAAGTAGAATCCAGCTCTAAATAAAGAGACCCAGACTGACCACAGAGTTTCACTCCAGAAGGAAAATATTAGTTAACATAAATTAAATGAATATGCATTATCAATAGTGTTAAAATGAAAATTACACTATTGCCTCAATAGGTGTCAAAACAATTTTAACCCAGCATCTTTCCATAATTAATAAGTAAATCTTAAAGCTCTCGAATCAAAGAACTGTCTGTTGAAAGAAATCATCCAAAAAACCCTCATGGTAGCATGGTGAATGGTGAAAATCTCAATGTTCAATGTCCTGCCCCATATAATCAAGGAAAAGACACATTACAAGTCTTCCTTGCTGTTCCCTGTTAACATTTGACTGCAAGTTTTATACGAGTAAATATATAAAGTGAATAAAAATAATCAATATCAGGCATGAGGAAAGTAGAAACAAGAAGCATTTGACAACATTGGGATTGCACACATCGACAAACCAAAGGGAGCCATTAGAACTATGTGTCCCAATGAACTACCTCTACTGAGGCTGCAGAACCCAAGAATAATAAACCAAGAACTATTCATATTGTATATTCACTTTGAAAGAATAATTTAGATGTTAGATTCAAGAAAAGATTCTATTCATATATATATATATATATATAAATGAAAAGATAATATTCAATATATATGTGATGATATATCAACCTATGTTCTGCTATTTAGAAATCATTATTCAAAGAAACTAAAGGCCTAATGAAGATGGAAAACAGCCCACCATCACAGACCAGATGACGCAGAATTGGTAAGATGCCAGCACTCTCTGAGCCTGTCCTAGCTATCTTACCACTATGTATCCAGCACAGTGTCAGAACCACAGCTGACTTTACTGTAGAATTCAAAACCAGGTTCTGAAACTCACAATTAGTTGCAAAGAAACACAAAGAACTTGTCACCAGGAGCAGGACAGACGTGCCTTAAATAAACCCATATGGTCACAGTCAGTTGATCTTCAACAAGGATGGCCAAACCCATTCAGAGAGTGAGGAGAATTAGCCTCGACTGACAGTGCTCGGCTGGCTAGTTATCCAAGGCAAAATAATGAAATAGAACTCCTGCCTCACATCAAAGCTCAACTAAAAAACAAAGTAACTCAAAAAATAGACCAAAGACTGAAATTTAAGAGCTAAAAACATACAATTCTTTCAAAAACACAAAAAAAGAAAAATATTCACGACCTTGAATTTGACAAAGAGGTCTTTAGATACAACTATAAAAGAATGAGCACAGGAAATAAAATAAACAGAACATCACAAAAATTGAAAATCTTTTGTGCTGTGAGGAGAGTTAAATACCACACAGCCGACAAGGATAGTTTTCCCAACCATGTATTTGATAAAGATTATATGTCTGAATTGTATGGACACTTACATCTCTGGAATGATGAACAAAATAACTTTAAAATGATATAAGCATCTTAGTCAACCTCTTTCTGAAGATGTACAGACAATTCATATGTAAGAAGTTGCTCAACACTGTCAGTCATTAATGGACTGCAGGTAGAAATGAGGGTAACAGGCCATTTCTGTGTCCTTGGAGAGCTAAGATCAGAAAGTTAGGCTGGAAGAACTGACAGTGAGCTGCTGACACAGCTGATGGAATGCTTGCCTCAGATGCAGAGCTAGGATTCAGTAACCAGCACTCAGGAGATCCAAATGGGAGGTCATAGCCAGACACGGATGTATGAGTTCCAAACTCCAAAACAAACCGTATATAAAGAAGCTAAACCCTCACACATTTTTGAGAAGGTGCAAAAAAGTGAGGTTGCTTTGGTGACAAACATGGCAGATCCTCAAATAACTAAACATATTTTTTTTCCTTTAAGAAATATCTCAAAATCCCCATTGGGTGTATCTGTCTGTCTCCCTGTGTGTGCGCCCATGTGTGCAAATGTACTTATGTCGGTGTAAAGAAATCTACAAAAAAACTTAAATAATGATGGTTTGGCTCTGTCCCTCTTCAAGAGGAAGCAAGTACATTTCTTGTACACTTCTCATTTATACAGAGCCATGCATATTGTATTTCTGCTGTATTTGCATACAGCCATGATCTGAGTCCTGATGATGATATCACCCTCTGGATTTAACCACTGATTCATGGTATTGGCATGAACTAAATGTAAACAGAAATATGCATAGATGAATATATTACTTAAATTCCTACTTCGTAGTTGTTAATTATAACTGCCTTAACTCTTGAAAGGAACTAGGTGTCTCACTATTCATCTGCATCGAAATTCTTTCAATAATCTTGTCACATTCTGCATTACATCTTTCATTCTCAGACAAGAAAAGAGAAATAATGGATTGACCAATAACTGAGTATCAATAATATTTTTAAATATCATGATTCTTACTAATAAGTATCAGATCCATGTTCTGTATTTATGATTGTCAACCACATATGCAAATGTGCAAATAATGGCCAATGTTCTTGAGTAACTGAAAATCCCAGGTTATCTGCTTAAGTCAAAATGTGGTTGATATTTTCAAATTCTGTTTTTCTATTCACAATAGTTCTCCACATATACAACAGGCTATCTGTAGTTTATATCTTCTCATACAACCAGAGAGCTGTCAAGTTAATGATCATTAGTTGATAGTTAACTATCAATTATTCTTTTTTTTTCATTTAGCAGTGCATTAAATTCTTTGACAAATAAATGCTACTGTTTAATTCATACAGCACAGATGTTTCTGGGTGCTGGAGATACACCAATACATAATACAACGGTTTTGTCTTATGGGAGCTAACATTCAATTACTAAAGGCAGAAAAGTTAATAGGGGAAATATTATGAGTCATTAAGAGTATATGATAGAAGTAAAGACTTCAGAAAAGACATTTTGAGTCACAGGACAGAGGCTATGTTCATGTGAAACTAAAGTGTGTGTGTGTGTGTGTGTGTGTGTGTGTGTGTGTGTGTGGTTGTGCACTGTGTATGTATGTGCATATTTATGTACTTTTGACAGCAGATGCAATCCACTTTGTTGAATGAACAGCTACTGCAAAGTGCCCTAAAAGAAACAGCATTTCCAGACAACTGTTCTCACTTCTTGTTCTCAGAGTAAGGCAAATGCATGTTGATACATAAAGTCATAACCCCCACAAGGTTCACAGGGATCCTTTTGCTCTTTTTCCCTGGAAAGAACTATATCTTTCTCATGAGATGTTAAAGTGACCTGTAAATCATCCCCTAAGTAGGAAAAAATAGAATAATCATGAGTCTCCTGAGAGTTATCTTTCCCTAGAGTACTGCCTATCCAAGGCAAAATCAGGAAACTGGCCCATTTTGCTGCAGCCTCACCAAAAACATGCCAATTCAATTTGGCAAGCTCAAAATGGCAAACACAATTTGGAATACACAAGCGCTCCATACCTTGAATGCTCCTAACACCAGAGCAGAATTCCCAAGAGTTTTGAAGTTCAGCCAATCAAAGCAAATGTCTGCAAATCCTCTTGACAGAAAGCAGACACCCCATCATATTTAAATTTAGCTGCAGAGTCACTGTGGGGCCCGTGTATCAATCACTGTGTAGAATAAATACCTAGCATCTTACAATGCACTTAAGATGCAACATCATATTACTCTGTGGAACAAAGTCTGTTCTAAGAAAAATGGCTGTTGTCTTGTCAGAAGAAGTCTAGTTACCTCAGGTTTGCTGCAGCTACTCGGTGATAGGGAAAACCAAAGGGGACTTTTTCTGACTTCTACTCTACCTGTGTGCCCTTGTAATGTTTGTCCTCAAGTCTATCTCACTTTGGTATAATTTGAGGCTCCAAGTTTATTCTTCAAGGAGGAAGTTGGTGGAGAGAGACAAAGCCTGGGTCATTCTCTAACAGGTCAGTGAGAGCTTTCCCGAGAGCTCACATGCAGGTCTGTTAAAACCTATTTGGCTGAAACACTGTTACTTGGTCATCCCTGGTTATATGCAACAACAAAACGAAGAGCTTTAGAAGTAGAAAAAGACAAAGGAAGATTAAACATTAATAGCTCCTATGAAACGTAACCATAAAAACAACTCCTGAGTTAGAAGGTCATCAATCATGCCCAGGACTTGACTACATGAGCTTTTTTGTTTGTTTGTTTGTTTGTTTGTTTTTAAAGATATAATGTTTTAGTGTTTGTTGTAAATTAAAATTATCATTTTAATAGATTAGATCTAGTTTACAGTCGAAATAAAAAGTCAACTTAATATGTATTATATATTGTAAAATACATCATATAGCATATAGTATTATATATATATATATATATATATATATATATATATATAGTATACTATTACCTATTACATGTTATTGTTCTGAATCTGTTGTTCTTCTGTAGTATACTTATCAGTGAGATTCCTTAAGCTTTCTACCAATGCTTCTTTTCTATCATTTCTTTTACACAGTTTTACATTGTTAATTCTTTCTTCCCCACACTTCTTTTGGTGTTTCTTTCATGTTTTTTTGTTTGAGATAGGGTCTTGCTTACACAACCCAGGCTCGCTGCATAGTTAAGGATGACTTTAAAGTCCTGGTGCTCCTGCCTCTGTTTTTCTAGTGCTGATACTGGAGGAGGGCATCACTACACCAGCCAGTCTCTTTTAATTTATAATAAAAACTTTAAAACAAATACAAATTCAAAGAATATTTTATATATGTGCCTGCGCATATATCAGCTGCAGCAATAACCCTTATGGAGAAGCAATGAAATTGACCTTTAATTAAAACGAATGACCCCAGGGATTAGTGCCACATGCTCTAGACATTGAGGATAAGTAGGATAACTCCACCTTTAAAACAAAACCTGAAAAATGAAAGTCTAAATTACGAATAAATAAAAGCCAATCAAAACAAAAAGCTCAGTCTGCATGCTACTAAGAGGTTCCATCTCTACTCTTCAGAACAAAATTATTCCCTGATTAAGGATTAAATCAGAGTAATATGCCACAAAACCATTATCAGTGATCACGAACAAGCTTAACAATTCTTATTTGTTTAGGCTTATGTTCCGTAACAGTAGAAATATCTTCTAAATTCTATTTTTTTTTTCAATCAAGTTTTACTAGCTTAATGGGCCTGCCACAGCAACCTAAATATAAAGCTGTTTCCATAAAAACCTTCCTCTCCTGTCAGAGAGATTTTGACAGCTTTGGCCCTCTGCTGTCTGTCCTTTAAGGTGAATCATTCAGAGTTAAGAATCATTTCCAGCTCCTTCAGTTCTTCCCCTAACTCCTCGATTGGGACCCATGTAATCAGTTCGATGGTTGGCTTCGAACAACTGTATTGGTCAGGATCTGGAAGAGCTTCTCAGGAGACAGTTGTATCAGGCTCCTGTCCACAAGTACTTCTTGACATCAGCAATAGTGTCTGAGTCTGGTGTCTGCATATTGGATGGGTCCCCAGATAGGGGATTATCTAGGTGGCCTTTCCTTCAGTCTCTGCTCCACTCTTTGCCCCTGTATTTCCTTTAGACAGGAACAATTCTGGGTTAAAATTTTAGAGATTGGGGGGGGGGCATGCCTAACCTCTATATATGGGCTCAACAAGTTCTTCTCCCTCTTGTGAGGTATTTCAGCTGATGTCATTCCCATGGGGTCCTAAGAGGGTCTTGTTTTCTTGGCATCTGGGACTTTCTGGTTGCTACACAGCTCTGTTCAATTTCCTGACCCTCTGTACATCTCCTCCATCTCCTCCCATACCTGATTATGACCCTCTTTCACCTTCACCCTCCTCTCTTCCTCCCAAGGCTCTCCCCCCTCTACTTCCCTTGATTATTTTGTTCCCCCTTCTAAGTAGGACTGAAGCATCTACTCTTTGGTCTTCCTTCTTGTTAAGCTTCATGTGGTACATGAATTGGATCGTGGGTATTCCAAGATCTTTACCTAGTATCCACTTCTCAGTGAGTACATGCTGTGTGATTGAGTTACCTCACTCAGGATTGTAGCTTTTAGATCCATCAATTTGCCTGTGAATTTCATGAAGTCATTGTTTGTAAAAACCGAGTATTATTCCATTGTGTAAATGTAGCACATTTTCTGTATTCATTCATCTGTTGAGGGGCATCTGGGTTGTTTCTAGTTTCTGGCTATTATAGCTAAAGCTTCTATGAACATAGTGGAACATGTTCCTTATTACATCTGGGAGCATCTTTTGGGTATATGCCCAAGAGTGGTATAGCTGAGTCCTCAGGTAATACTATGTCTAATTTTTTTTTTTTTTTTTTGAGGATCTACCAAACTGATTTCCAGAGTGGCTATACCAGCTTGCAATTCCACCAAAAATTAAAGAGTGTTCCTCTTTCTCCACATCCTCGACAGCATCTGCTGTCACATGAGTGTTTGATCTTAGCCATTCTGACTGGTGTAAGGTAGAATCTCAGAGTTGTTTTGATTTGCCTTTTTTTCTGATGACTAAAGATGTTGAACATTTCTTTGGGTGTTTCTTGGCCATTCAAGTTTCATCAGTTGAAGGGGTCTTATCTGGCATCAATGGGAGGGGAGGCCCTTTGTTCTACAAAGGCTTGATGCCCTAGTGTAGAGGAATGCTAGGGCAGAGAGGGGAGAGTGAGTGGGTGGATGGGAGGTGAAACACCCTCATAGAGGCAGGTAAGGGAGGATGGGATAGGGGGTTTGCAGAGAGGTAACCAGGAAAGGGAATAACATTTGAAATGTAAATAAATAAAATATTCAAATAAAAAATAATACATTGTTTTAAAAAATTATTCCCAGTTAAATAAATGTCTCAAGCGTAGATCTAGTAGGTCATATGCAGTGTGGTGGGGGAGTAGTACTCATTCAGCTATTATTCATTCACTCATTCATTTCTTCATTCATTCATCTAACAAATGTCTCTCAGGTCCCATTAGCATCTTATTACTAAGTCTCTCAGTGTGACGGGTAAAAAGCCAGACTTAAGCAAGCCTACCACGCCCTGCAAGCATTGCGTGTGAATCAGGTAGAAATTGATTTTATGCCAAAATCTGGAGAATAAGACTGCCAATCTCTGAAGCATATTTGTGAGAGAGTGTAGTGGCAGAATTGTGGGTGGGAAACAGGCTGGCTGGAAGGATGTCTATATGTGTATTTTTATCACCCATGTGTTAGATGAGGCTGAGAGCTGCCAGATAGCTTCTCGACAGCTTGGTGTTACTGTTGGGAACAGGTCCATGTATGGAAGCGAAAGCCGAAAGGCAGAGATAAGCTAAGAGCCAGCTATGCAGCCATGCTTAGAGACACTAAAGACAAGCTTCCCGGGTCCTTTATTTCTGGTCAATCTGGAGCAGTCTTCAGGGCGGGTTGGTTTCTCTTCCAGCCCATGCAGACAGAGACAGCTTGACAGAGGTAGGTGCAAAGCTTTTATGAAACTTACATAAGAGATGATACGCCGCTACTCCTAGCAGAGCCCTTGATGTTCTTAAGGGACGATGCCAAAATATTTTTGAAAAAAAAAATTAGAGAGAGGTTGAGATTCGGGTTGAGGTTGATGACTGAGGTATTTAACACCTGCTCCTTCACCAAGTAGGACAGTTTAACTACTGAGAGAAAGTGACAACCCAGACTGGCTAGCACATTAAATCTCTTTTTCCTGAGTCATTCACCATTCAGATCTGTGTAAACCTAGTTTTTCCTTGATATTACCAGCATTTTGGGGGATGGGCTACATGAGAGGCTGTGCGCTTTAGGGTAGGTGGGTGCAATGTGTGAGTGTTCTTACATGTTCATTGGAAGCTAGCAAACACTCAAATGTGTGGCTAGTTCTTCTTGGATGAACAAGGGAAGATTGGTAAAAGGCATTATTATTTTTAGCAACTGAAGTCGGTTTTTCAGTTTTTCTCAGCAGCTCATAGATTGGTCACATCCTGTTCGAAGATTTCGGGTTTGTTTTCACAAGCATGTTCCATGTGAGTTAAAATGGCTAATGCTAGGTGTCTGCCCTGCATTTTTCTAAGTGCTTTTGGTAGTTTTTTTTTTTCTTCTGTTTTCATTGTGGAGGTACAAAATCTTAATCACTTGGAAAAAATATTCCTAAAAATTATCATCATTTTCAGTTCATTAGTCATGTGTTGATAATAGTGGCTTGTACCAGAATAGGAAAAACTCCTGCTCAGGAATTCAAGGTCAAAGTACGTACGTAAAGACAAGAGTAACAACACCAGCATCTCTGTGACTACTTTAGTTTCTGGGAAACCAGTTAACTGGCCAATCATGTTCATCACGTTTTGAAATGGCATTCCAGACAGTTGCCAAACCGTGGTCATTAAATGAAGGAGTTTTATTAATATTGTGAGCAAAGTATGCTTGACAAACACTCTTGAGAATGATGGAGAAAAACATAAGCTATGCTTACAAAATACATGTGTTCTTTTTCTAAGATGAAACCGAAATTATTTTTATAAAGGATGATAAAATTCAGACTCTGGGTTTATCTTGTTAAGTACAATGTGTGTACGATTCAAGTCAGATTTCACCCGACTTCCCATTTACCTTAGGATTCAATTGTGTGCCATAACACGTTTTGGGGGGGGGGGCAGAAATCTTTACTGTGATAGGTTTTCTCTGGTAACAAATGTGACATAAAAATGACTAAATAAGTCTAGTTTGCAGTACTGAGCAGGGAAATGGCCTTTGGGCACACTAGATTCTGGGAAAAGGTTTGACAAATACAGAGGAAGTATACATCGTGTTTTTGTCTAAGCTGTGTTTTATTTCACTTAAGCAAACAGAAAAGGCAGGAAAAGAGAAGATATAGTTTTATTTCAGCAATAAAATATCACCATCATGATACTCACAGAACCAAAGAATGGAATTTGCATTAAATTATTATTTTACCTATTCATTTATATGGGTAAATACATTCAATTTACAACACATTTATACTTAGCATCTTTTCCTTTCTAAGGTAGATTAAACTGCACTAAAAAAATACTAATATTCTGGAAGAAAGAAAGAGAGAGGGATAAGAGGAAAAATGGGGGAAAGAATAGTAAGAGTAATGAAAATTGCAGGGGAGGAGAGAGGAGAGGAGAAGAGAAGAAAGGAGAGGAGAGGAGGAGAGAAGAAAGAGGAGAGGCAAGAGGAGGAGAGAGGTGAGGAGAAGCAAGAGCTTGTACATTCTTTACTAACAGAGCAAAGCTGTCATAACTCTAGCTAAAGTGGAACAGTCCTGGAAAAGAACAAAAGAGTGGCTCTAAAATGCTTAACTAAACATCACGTACCAGCTGACTTTCAGAAAGAAACAGGACATCAGGAACCCTCCCAGGTCTCAATATATAGAGGGGTCATAACAAGGCTGCTGATGCTGGCAGCATTCTGGCAGAGAAATAGTACATACCTGTTGATGCGGTGCATACCTGTTGCTGGCTGCGCTTCTCCCATTTGTATACTGCCAAGCACGTTCCAAATTCACACTCACATGAAATGTCTGTTCCTGTTTTTCCCCTAATAAACAAAATTAAGAAGCAATTTTAAGTGACAGAAATGATTGGCTGCTATTTAACATGTAGTAGGTTAACATTAATGATAGTCAAGTTCCTTGTCCTTCTGATTTGTGACACATATTTGAGGTTTCATAAATTTATACCATTTATAATGATCATATCCATCCCTAACTGGCTCCCTCTAACTTCACCTACAGCACACACACTATCTCCCTCTAAAGCTGATATTCATCCAAAGTAAAAACTTTTTTTTTTTTTTTTTTTTTTTTTTTTTTTTTTTTTTTGGTTTCGGGTTTTTTGTTTTGTTTGGTTTGGTTTTTGTGAATTTGACACAAGCTACAGTTATCTAAGAGGACCATCAATGTTTCCCTCAGATGTCCTGCAGGCAACTCTGTAGTGCATGTTTTTGATTAGTGATTGGCAAACTCGGGGACAGTGCCACCTTGGACAGGTGGTTGTGAGCTATATATGAAACAGGCTGAGCAAGCCATGGGGAGCAAACCAGTAAGGAGCATTTCTCCTGGCTTCTGTGTCAGGTCCTGACTCCAGGCTCCTGACACAACTTTCTGTCCTGACTTTTCTCAATGATGAAATATATGACTTGAGACTCGTGAAATGAAATAAACCCGTTATTAGCCAAGTTGGCTTGTTGTTTTTCATTTTTTGTTTGGTTGGGTTTTCGTTTGTGTGTTTGTTTGTTTTCCTGTCAGGTTGCTTCATCACAGCATCACCGTCAGAGAGGACAGTAGAAGCCCAGAGGCTCACTACTCCCGAACCAATGAGATGTGACTATGCATTGTAGAAAACTGATTCTAAGATCTTAGTCTGTGAGAACTGAAGTGTTTTACACAAGAACAGAATGAATTTAATGTTGTAGGTAGAGGAACCTGAAGTCCAAGGGCTTATTCATGGTGACAAAAGTTAACATGTGTCCAGATAACACACAGTGCAGATTTGATGGTTTTGGTCTTCAGTGTGGAGCCAGAAAGGGTACTTTGTGCTCGTGTGTGATTTATTATTTCAGAAAAGGTACAAGGAGAATATACTTATGGAGGTTTAAAGGTGAATGGTAGAAATGGAGAGTCTATCAGAGAGTAAGAGTTATTTCTTCCCTCTCTGAAAGTGTGGACAATTTTACAACATTTTAGGGAAAAATGCCATTGATTATTCTTTAAAGAGAAATCCTAAACAGCCCTATTTGCTGGGTCCTTAAAGATGAGACATTGGTTGGTTCCAGGCAGAACACCCACAGTCTCAGGAAGCTTAAAAAACAAACTTACAAACAGCATATGACTCGAGGAACCACCTACTGAGGAAGAATTTGAAGAGCAGAGACTTATTTCTGCAGGTCAATGAATAACAGTGGAAATTCCCTAGACTCTCAGGTTATAAGTGAGCTTCCCTGTCCAAGAAACACCCCTCTCTCACCTGCTTAAAGTTACATATTCTCTTGTGTTAAGGCACTATAAAAAATTGTACATCAAAACATTATTGCAGATATTTTCAAATTACAGAAATAATGGAAGGGAGAACAGTTCAGGGGGCACTTAGCATTATTTAGAAGGAGCCATCTTTCTCTCCCAATTACTGTTTCTTCCTGACTGAATCATGGTTCTCAACTCTGTCTGTACCTTTATGTCTCTCAGGGAATTAGAGGCTTAGCAGTACCTCTAATGACCTGAATAGTCTGGTGAGGACCAGCCTGGGGTAGTTCATCTTCTGAATGCACCCCATGAAATTTCAACATGCAGCCAAGACTAAGAATCACCACTTGCAATAAATGCATTATAATCACTCTAGTTTATTGTAACAAGGGGAATTAAATATGTGCAGCTGAAGATTATTAAATAATAACAATAAAAGCCAGGCTTTGTAGGAAATGTTGAAAATGCTAGTACTGGGGAGGCAGAGATGGGAGGAAAGTGAGTTTGAAGCCAATCGTGGCTATGTAGTCATACACTCTCTGGGGGAGAGGGGAAGTAGGAGAGAGGCACAGAGAAAAGGCAAAGGATAACCTATGTAATATTTGCTGATGAGAAGTTCTTGTTAAGAGCTTCAGCATATGAAAATAGAACTTCTCTATAGATGGAACTGCCATTGACATCTGATACATTTCATACTCTTCAGCCCAAATCCTGTGTGAACACTAGCCACGATTATTAAAAGATATAAACTATACATATCGACATGATCGTCCTTCACTGGTGCTCCAAATGAAATTTTATATTGCTTTAAAAAATCATCACAAAACCATATTGCTTCTGGTAGCAATAATTCTCAAAAAATTGGGCAGGTTTCTTTAATAAAAAAATTATGCCACTTGCCTTTTTGCCTTCCAATGAGAACCAAGAACTCTGAGGAGAGGGTATGTATACATTTATGCAAAATGTTAATATTAATTCACCTCAAAAATATATCAAAATGTATAAAGATAAACCTCACTTTAAGGCTGTTGATGTTGTTTGGTGGCGAAGCAGCTTGCAAGCATAGGACTCCAGTTCAGTCTCCAAGACCTACTTAAAGCTTCCTGTCACAGTGGCCAACATGTGAATGGCAGTGTTGTGGAAATCAGGACAGAAAGATCGCTGGGCAAGTCTGTGAAGAGGGGTAGTTGTCAGGATGATGAGAGCCTAAGGGTTCTTTGTGGACACAGTGTGAGTTTCAGCCTGGCTATTTGGTTACTGACTGTATGATTTGGACAGTGAACCCAATCCCTATAATTCTCTGCTTTCTGTGAAATCAGAACCACCTTTTAAGGACAAGCTTGCAAATATTAATAGTTTCTAACAATATCTCATGATGACATCATCCTTATAAGTAGTTTGTGTTTCCCCCAAGTCTGATTCATTTTACGATCACTAAACATGATGAGAGGAGAGTGGTCACAGATTTAGGAGGGTAGAGATAACTTCCTTCAGGTTTCTTGAATAATCAGCATTCTGAGATGAATTGTCTGAAGACTTTGGCTGATGAAGACAATTGAATTCTTTTTGTATTCTGAATCCTACCAAGGTGACCATGAACACTATCATTTCCAGGATCAAAAATAGTCACAGAAGTACTGTAATAAAATATTACAAATATTTTATTTTATCAGTTTCTACTTAATGTGTATATGTGTTTTACTTATGTGCTTGATATATATATATATATATATATGTATATATATATATATATGTGTGTGTGTGTGTGTGTGTGTGTGTGTGTGTGTGTGTGTGTATACATACCATGTGTGAAGACCTCATAGAGATCAAAAGAACGTGTCTAATATCCCAAAATTGGAGTTAGAGGAAGTGTTGAGCTGTTGTGCAGGTGCTGGGAACTGAACCTATGTCCTCTTCAAAGATGATATGTACTTCTACCTGCTGAAACAACTCTCCAGATTCTAGATTTATGAATAGAGACATAAACATAGCATAATAATTGAGTCATAACATTATGGCAAGGAGCGCAAGAAAAATCAGTATCATAAATTATTTTCTGAGTGATATGTTTTTGAGGAAAATGAAAGACAATCCACCGAAGGCTTACTTGGGTAGTGTATTAGATTACAATGAACAATGACAATAGGTAAGATTGTTACTCCAGTTGCCCCATTATCAGCCTGTCTTCTGAGAGACAAGACACAATCATGTATGAAATAGCATTAGGGGACACTCTGAAGAGTAAGCTATTAAATTTAATGTCAAGAAACATAAGTTTACCAAACCATCTGCAAGTTTTAACTAAATTTACTACTGTGTTATACATAGGTATGAAATACATTCTGTGAGATGAAAATTATTCCATGTGTTGAAAGCCCCAGTTCAAGTTCAGACAGATCTATATTCAAGTGCCAACTATACAGCTTGCTAACATGTTGACGGCAAGTCACTAAAATCTACCTTGAGAGATGTTGAATCCTTACTATTTTCCCCTCATACTTCTAAGCAAATATCAATTACTCATTCATTAATCCTAACAAATACCTTATGAGGTAAGAATCCACATTACAGATGGTGATGCCAATGCCCAAAATGTTAAATAATGTTCCTAACATCACACGGGAAACTAACAACATCCAATAGGTACCCCAGGCTTGGCTTCTGCTGTACACAATCCAATAATGGTTTCCTAAAAGTAAGAATTAATCAAATTGATACATGAAGAGTAGTCTGTATAGCACTCAACTGCTTAGAACAAAATGATGCTATTTTGGATTATGTTTATTTAATTTCATATGTTTAATAAACTAATCACTTGAATGCTCCTTGCAAGTGTCAGCTAATTAAGAGGCAGTATTAATTGCTCAGTGAATGTAATGTTTTCAGATTAGATTGTCACATGGGCATTCTTCTGAAATGGAAGCTAAACCGTTTCTTTGACGATATATTTGCATTCTTATCAAGCCTGTCATGTTGCTCATATTTGAATAAATTTTATAGAAATTCAAATAACCCTATCCAGCACTCTTCAATGTCATAGAGCATGGGACTTTGGATAAAGATGAGATAAGAATCTTTAAATGGAAGTATTATAATTTTCCCATATGTGTTAAATCCCATTTAAATTCAAATTCACAAATCTAAACCCAAGAACAAAAACCCACTTGATGTTGAACTTACATTTTAAATTACACTTTGGAGCTCGGGACCTCTACAAATTTAATATAAAAAAATGCACCAATATTGTGAGTCATGCATATAGTTTAATAAAAATTATGATGAAAACTAAAACCAAAGCAATAAAAATTGGTCAGGTTTCTTTGGCGGGGGCAGCAAGGAGATATAATGAAAGCACATCTTCCCTCCTCTTTCCCCCCTCTCCTCATGCACATGCAGAGGACTGTGTCAGGTCCACTTTCTAATGTGCTTATATTTACTCACTGCACATTCACAATAGCTTTTTATATTGTTTTCCCTAGAGGAGGATTTGCTCTTTTCACGTACTCTTTTGCTGAGAGAGGGGGGGGGGGATGGGAGCAAGAAAGATTAGAAACAGAAATAACAGGATACCCTCAGCCCCTGTGTGTCTATAAACCTGGATTGGCTCATTTAAAAATATGATCAGGAACCAGCACCACATCAACCATAAACAACCACAGTAATTCATAAATTATATCACACTGTAGGGCTGGGTAAGTAAAAATGCCTGCTATACAGTCACAAGGACGTGGCTTCAAGTCCCAGACCAGTCAGCAACCAGGCATTCAGTGTGCATCTGTAACCTCTGTGTTCCTGGTAGAGATAGGAGTGATGCAGAGACAGTGGAATCCCCAGAATTTCCTGTGCAAAGTCATCTGGAGAACTCAGGATTGAACACAGAGAGACCTATCTTAAACAACAGAAGGTGAACAACATCACTCAAAGCAGTCTTCTGATCTCCACAAGCAATGTAAGCTATAAGCATGAATGCACACACACACACACACACACACACACACACACAGGAATAAAAGAAAGTGACTTTGAGAAAAATATCCCCACACACAGCATACTAAAAATAGACATACAGAATGACATAAACATTAAGTCAAAGCACTGTTAATGTGTATTTAACATGATCAATTAATGTATCTCAGAGCCAAAGTAAAGGGCCTATGAAAAACATAAGCTAAATATATAATGAATATAACCAATATGTGCTTTGAAAGGTTTTTGACACCAGTTATCATTTTGAATATAGATTAAAAGTATGCCACAATTATTGGAAAAATTGTTTATTTTCAATGAAATATATCACGAATATTAGTATCATAGATTTTTTAACTCTATCTTCAAAAATTTAGCAAGGCTGCACATGCACATTTCAAACCAGACTTTTCAAAATGTGGTCTGAGAAACAGTTCTTTAAATTTAGTCATATTGATAAGGTTGTGGTAAAAACCAAAAAAAATAAATAAATAAATAAAAAGTCAACTAGCTATTGTACAAATGTCAAGTCCATTTCTGATATGAGGAAGGCACATTATTATATCACTGTAGAAGAGGCACTGTTGTATTATGAGCCCTGAGGAATTCTGCTGGGTACACTGAACTGAAATAGTTGTATGATTGTGTGCAGGTCAGATGGACACTGAGGCAATAGAAATGCTTTGGGGATGTAAACCATATGGACTCTATCAAATTGAAGTTTTAGCCTGACTATGAGTTCAGTAGACCAGAGTTCATTACTAGATGTCTATTCACTTTACTTCTCTGTCTATATGTTCATTGGCCTGGGGTGAATCCAACGAAACAAACTAGAATCTTATTAGGGATAACAGGGAAGGAGACCCTTTCTGTTTCACTCAGAGAGTGAAATTTGGGGTATGTTTAGGAAGGATGTAAGTGATGCTGATGCTAAGATCTTACTCGAGGGAACAGGGAAGAGTATGGTGAAAGAGTAGGCACTTCACAGATGCTTTTTTAAAGCACTGTTTGAAACTGGTACCCTTTGCCTAAGACAGTGGCACATTCTTGTGATTAACCTCTGCTCAGGCTCCATAAATGTGTTGGATGTGGTGGTGCTGGGCATCAGGATTCCTACTTGATGTGAAAGGGACAACCACAGAAGTACACAATGAAGCAAGAAGCCTGCTTGATATTCCACCAATGTATCTATTCCTTAACGTATTTTTTTGTCTGGCTATACTGGGGGATTTCCAGAAATGCTCAGTTTCTAAGTATCTCTGCTTCAGTTACAGCTTTATTTTTCCAAAGGGAAGTAGCTACCCTGAATGCATATTCATCAAAAGAGAGCACACATATGTCAAAAGCAAGTGTTTGCCAATCAAAGTATCTAGAAGGAGAGAGGTACCATATGGAAATTGGCAATGATATTGTGAAATATCAGTCTTCTAAATTGAGCAAAGGTGTGTAGTTATACCTAGTTTTATAAGTTATAACACATAAGAAAAGAAATTAAATTTAATTATAAAACTAAGTTAGATGAGGAAACAAATCATAAGAATATTTGAGTTTATTCCAGGAATGGCAAGAAATAACAAATGCAAAAGTGCAGAGGTGGAAACACCCCAGAGGACCAGTCAGGAGGTCAACAATAGTATGGATAAAGAGTCAAAGTGTTG
Organism: Micromys minutus; assembly: GCF_963924665.1. NCBI lineage: Eukaryota > Metazoa > Chordata > Mammalia > Rodentia > Muridae > Micromys > Micromys minutus. Next base: position 87,357,480 of record NC_137972.1, on the reverse strand, counting down.
TAAAGTTTACATCAGAGATGTGGCCATTGTAGGCTTCAAACAAAAAACCTGTCCACAGTTCATGCTTATGTTAGTTGGCTATTGAAAGAACATCACTCACATTTTAAAACTTTTCTGAGTAAAATAGGTATATTAGAATACAGAAGGGTAAAAGTAAAATAAATCATAGGCTCAGTATGTAATTGCTCAAGAGAAATTAAGATTTTTTTTTTAAGAGTAAAGGGAGAACATTTATCATGATGTATTAGCATCAGTAGGCTAGGAATGTCCCAGACAAATAGGAACATATGTTTTCCTTGACTAAAAAGTACAAATCTGTACTGAGTGGGTGATTAAAGAACAGTACTAATAATAAGAACTTCAAACTCTTGCACCAAATACTGGAATTCGTCTTAATATTACCTGCCTTAATAATCTTCACTCTCACTCAGTCTTTCATTTTCATAAACTTTTACCTTTTTAGGACTTATATGATACTGCACATGAGAAAGTGGGTGGGTAAGAAGTTTTGAATTTGAAGTTGGAAAATAAACTTCCATGGAAGTTTTGGAAGTTGCAGACTTTCAGACTCTAACTTTTTAAGAGAGCCAACTAACAGATAAACATTGTAAATTTTATATTCAAGGTGCACAATGTGAGTATAATGTGATGATTTGGAGCATATACACAGATAAATAAGAAAAATAAATGATGGGTAGATATATGGTAGATAGATAGATAGATGATAGATAGATAGATAGATAGATAGATAGATAGATAGATAGATAGATAGATAGATAAGACATAAAGACAGAGACACGGAAACATTGAGGCAGACACACAGATAATAGATAAATGATAAAATACTTAAAATTTTTAAAATTTAAAGTTCAATGAATGCAAATTTTTATTTATATTGATGTTGGAAAATATTTTTTAATGTGTGTCTGCCTTTGCTTTTATCATTTCTTTAATTTGTACATTGAGGGAGTAGACAGCTACAACTATACAGAGAAGTATCTATTGGGTGTTTCGAAGGTCTAGTTTATGTAATCCATTGATTAATCAGCATCTAAAACAATTTGGACTCATTTCCTTCAATTAATTTATTCATCCCACATCAACACAGTCAGCAAGTCTAAACTCCATCCATCTAGAATGTCTTGAATAAGGATTTTCCTTTTCCTTTTTATGATTATATGTTAGTTATTTTAATAAAATGCAGTTTCAAGATATTTGACCTTACAGTGAACCCTGGAATTCTGTTATTTACTAGAAAAATCCATGTTTAGTTGTGGTGTGGCTCAGCCTTAGCTTACCCCTTTAATGTTTCTTGGTGGAATACAGACATGCCCTTAATATATCCCTATAATCTCAAAAGATAAAGGTAAATTTTAGTTTGTAAAAAGAAGCACCAATCTATAAAACTGATGTTTAATTGAGTGACAGACAAAGTAACAAACCAAAGAAAGATTTGACAGAATAGCATATGCCCAACTCTTATGAAAGGAAAGAGGAAAGCAAAGCTACTTGAGGAGCAGTGGCAAAAGGAGAGGAGGTAATAGTTTTACCAGGACAGTCACCAAGATGTATGTTAAAGAGAGAATAAGCTAGACAAAATAAAAACAGAAAAAGTCAGAGAATGAGGAGGGGACAGAAGATAAGAATAGATTTCCAAAATTAGTATGAGACCAGGCAGAGAATTTATTCAAGAGAAGATAAGAGAAGCCAGATTAAATCCGTGAGAATGGATTGAGTTTTGAGCCTGAACAACTGAGTTGACATGCCAGCAGGAGTTCAGAGAGAACTAGAAATGGTGATCTTATTCCGCAGTAATTCTCAGAGGCTTAAAACATGCTATGCCTAGATAAGACTTTTGGAGGTTACAAGCTTCCAGGACAAGACCTAGGTTAGCAGAGAGAGGTAGTAAGCCTCTGAGACAACAATTACACCAGGTAAATAAATGATTCATTAACAGAACACACAGAGATACTCTGCCTCCAGTATGTCTATTCTCAATCATTCTCAATATTATTGCCAAAATAAACTTGCTAAAACTCAATTGTGATTAAGCATTCCAACAAATTCATTGAGTTAGCACAACAATTCTTTAAAATGCACTAATGTCAAGCATTATCAATTTCTAGTCATATCTAGTTACAGGCCTAATTGTATTTCTCTCTGTCTCTATAGCCACTCTTTGTTCTATCTATAACAAAGTATTAGCGGTCATTGAACTGGTGGGAGTGGATCAAATAACCATTTTCCTACATGTAAAATATCTTTTTTAAAAATAAAGATATTTTCTGCATGTGCTTTGAAACTCCACTGAGAACCACGATGTGATATTCAGCTTCTCATTCGGTCCTAGTGAATATTGCACTCCTTCCCCCACTGCATCTTGACGTTTTCTCTGTAAGTGTGCTTTTTTGCAGCCTTTTCATTACATGTCAAGCTCACCAAGAGCATAGACTTACGTTACCCATTATCTTAGTTAGGGCTTCCACGGCTAAGAAAAGACACAGTGACAGTGGCAACTCTTATAAAGTAAATTATAATCCAATTGGGGCTAAGTTTATAGTTTCTGATGTTTGGTCCATTGTCATCATGGCAGGAAGCGTGGCAGCATCCAGGCAGACATGGTGCTTTAGAAGAAGCTAAGTGTTCTTTATCTTGATCTGAAAGCAAACACGAAAGAATGGCATCCTCAGGCTCCTATCCTCACAGTGACCCACTTCCGCAACAAGGCCACCCCTCCTAACAGTACCACTCCCTATGACACAAGCATATTCAAACCACCACAACCATCTTTCTTTATACATACAAAGTTTAGTTTATCGATTACAAGGCCATCTGTACCTCATTCTTAATAGCTATCAAAACAAACAGATTCACATTAAAAAGTATCCTCAGTGTTTCTCCTCTTGATATTGTCTTCTATTAGCCAGAGAAATGCCAGAGAATGACTTTAAAAACCAAGCATTGGTTTCCTTGATGGTCAGGGTAAATTCGTACATGGAGGTAGTTCAGAACTCCCATTGCCATTTCTAGCAACTTTATCCAGATCTTGACTTAACCTTCGGAAGAACTGGCCATATGGTAGTCTCATTTCCCTTCAGATTCTGAAATGCTCTGGAGTCATATTTGGACAAATGGTCTTTCAGAAAGGAGACTACACTTGACTCTTGTATCTATTTTTACCCAAAGTTTATCTCTAATGATCATAAGCTGAAACACATGTCAACTCAGTGAACGAATCTGTTCATTTTGAACAGTGCTGAAACCTCAGGTATACCTGTGTTAGATGCTCAGACAAGGTTTGGGCATTGAGCTCTTCTTTTCTTCCAGTCCAAACACCCTCTACTGTGAGGATGGAACTGGGCTGAGAAGAAAGTGAGTACCTTGTAACTAACTACACAGAGACTTTCTGAGAGCTCTCTACATAGAGCATGCTTCGGTCCCTTTAGTGATTGCAAGAGAATAAGACCGTTTCAGGTAACAACTGAACCTCCGATGAAAGGTACCCATCAGTCGTGAGGCTTAAGTCTTAGGGAGAAACAATTTAACAATGTAGAGAATGAGAAGAGAACGACTACCTTGAAGATTCTAAGTCCTGATCACAGGTTTCGGTTCTGTCACAAAGTGTAATGGGAGCAAGTCACTGATCAACATCTGCTTCCTGCTTGGGGTGTCTTACTGTAAACAAATGGTGTACACTGGATAGTTTGCTTGTTCTTTCAACTACCTGAACATTTTTTAATCAAAATTCAATAGCTTCGAATTTTTCTAGTGCAATCATTAAAAATAATTCTTGTTTTGGAAAGAATAAAATCAAGTTTGAAAACCAGCTTCTGAGATCCTGTAGATGGTGTGTATTTAAAGTCAAAAGAAGTTAACAGATGGGGTTGACTCTACCTTGCTTTGTTGGTCCTCAGAAAACCATACCATTTATTCACAGACATGGCCTTTGTCAGCTATATGTAGGGCAAGGCTTGGGAATAAACATTTCTGTTTGTTAATGGTATTATTTTTGTTTCTGAAGAACTGAGAGATGAATCACTTTCATGTATCATGCACGTACTCTCTTGTTTGTCCAACAGCACTGGAATCAGTGAAAATGTTTTTACTATTAGTTCACAAACAGAGACAAAGTTTAAAATTAAAGTCATATTGCTGAAGATTAAAGTTCTGACACTCAGTTGTTTGACTCTGAATTCTACCCAAAGCTACAAAGATAAATTCTCACCAAACAACTGCCCTGGCATGAAAGGCTATATAAGTAGAAATGATAAAGTGGGTGAGGGAGTAGAAACACAGAGCCCTTCATGAAGAACTCAGCAACTAAGTAATGCCGAGAGTAAGAGAAACAGTCTTTCCCAGAGAAAAGCACACCAATCAGTGATCCAGCACCAAATGGTCAGCCCTGAAAATACACTTCTGAATAACATTATACATACTGATCTGGTTGTATTTACATATTTATGTATATATATATATGCATGTAAGAACAGTTAATGAAAAAAGAGGTAATGAATTTGAAAAAGAGCAAAGAGGGGAACATGGGAGAGTTTGTAGGGAAAAATAGGAAGAAACATATAATTATACAGTAATCTTAAAAATAAAACAATTTTAAAAAAATAAACAATTTAGGGTGATTCAGTTCATGATTCAGCCCATTTTTCTGGCTGTTTAAACACAGGAGTTTCTAGTGTTTATGATTATTATAAGCGTCACTTCTTATGATTCTTATCTGAGTCACAAGACATTGTGGAAAGAAGATACATCTTGGTATCAGAAAGATGAACATTTAAGTTCTAGTACATAAAAGGTCAATAAATAGACATTTGATTCTTTCCAGGGCAGGAGGTAAAGCTCACTCTCAGAACAGAGTAACTTTTACTGCATATGCAAGACAGCAAGGAAGGACCCAAGCATGGGATGGACTGCAGTGATATTTTTCTTAACACTTCTCCAATTATGTCTCCTTATTTTCTAATCAGATGACAGTGTGTAGGACAATTTATGCAAAAAAAATGGTATCAGGAACAAAGGCTGGTTGTGGGTGTAAGAAGAAATCACAGATGGATCTTTAGTGAGTTCAAAATCAACATGTACACAGAATTCTATGAATTCTCCCACTCTAACAGAACTTTTGACTTAAAATTTGCAGGAGGAGGGGTGGTCCCTAAAGTTGGGATCAAATGATGCCACTATATATTTTTAGTGGTTTAAGAGACCTGAAAAGGCTAGAAGTTACACACACTCAGAAAAACTGGAACTTACCTCAACTGTGAGGTTCCAGATGCAGTAATGTTTGAAGAAGGAATGTTTCATGGCAAGCATGGTTAAGGTAAATAAATAGATCACAAAGCAGAAGAACTCAAAGTCACAAATCTGGGAAATGGGCTAGCAGGACTAAGTCATGGCTGAGAGAGTGGAGGTCATCAGAATGCTTTATATATACATACATATACAAAACTCTCAAATACCAAACAATTAAAGAAAAAGATTTCTCATGTGGGCATGGGTATGGAACAAAGAAAAATCTACTTAAGGAACTACGATAGGTAGTCTCTTAAAAGATAACATGGAAAAAGAGTGGGAAACTGGTGCTGAGGAAAATCTGAGGTCTAGTCAACAAGGAAACATCTTCGAGAATCACTATCCCTGACCTCAAGCTATATTACAAAGCAATTGTGCTGAAAACTACATGGTACTGGTATAGAAATAGGCATGTGGATCAATGGACTAGATTAGAAGATCCAGAAATGAGCCCTCACATATATGGTCACCTGATTTTTGACAAAGGAGCTGTAAGCATTCAATGGAAAAAGGACAGCCTATTCAACAAATGGTGTTGGTCCAACTGGCACTCAGCATGCAAAAGAATGAAAATAGACCCTTTTTTTATCTCCTTGTACAAATCTCAAGTGTAAGTGAATCAAAGATCTCCACATTAAACCAGATACACTGAAACTATTAGATGAGAAAGTAGGGAAAACCTTAGAACACATAGGCACAGGAGAAAATTTTCTGAACAAAACACCAATGGCTCAAGCTCTAAGGTCAAAGATTAACAAATGGGACTTAATGAGATTGCAAAGTTTCTGTAAGGCTAAGGACATTGTCAAGAAAACGAAACGGCAGCCAACAGAACGGAAAAAGATCTTTACCAACTCCACATCAGATAGAGGCCTAATATCCAAGGTATACAAGGAACTCAAAAAGCTAGACACCAGAGAATCAAACAACCCTATTAAAAATGGGGTACAGAGCTAAACAAAAACGTTTTCAATTGAGGAATATGGAATAGTTGTGAAACATCTGAGGAAGTGCACGACATCCTTAGCCATCAGGGAAATGCAAATCAAAACAACCCTGAGATTCCACCTCACACCAGTCAGATTGGCCAAGATCCAAAACTCAGATGACAGCAGATGCTGTTAAGATTGTGGAGAAAGAGGAACACTTCTCCACTTTTGGTGGGGTTGTAAACTGATACAACCACTATGGAAATCAGTCTGGCGATTCCTCAGAAAATTGGACATAGTACTACCTGAAGATCCAGCTATTCCACTTCTGGGCATATACCCCAGAGACACTCCAATATACAACAAAGATGCATGCACCACAATGTTCATAGCAGCTCTATTTATAATAGCCAGAAGCTGGAAAGAACCCAGATGTCCTTCAGTAGATGAATGGATACAAAAATTGTGGTACATTTACACAATGGAGTACTACTCAGCTATCAGAAACAATGACTTAACCAAATTCTTAAGAAAATGGATGCATCTAGAGAATATCATCCTGATGAGATAACCCAGTCACAAAAGAACAGACATAATATGCAGTATTATGATATATGATAATATGCAGTATAATATGATAGTGGGATGCTAACCCTAGAGGCTCAGACTGCCCCAGAAACAACTCACAGACTGTGTGAAGTTCAAGAAAAAAAGAAAACAAAACTGAACAAAATAAAAAAAAACATTATGCTCAATCCTTACACACCAAGAAAAGGTTGACTCATCCGGGTTACCTCCTGTTTTACATGTACTTTTTGCTCATTGGAACTAGTAAGACCTTAATGCAGAGTATGAAACCTTAAAAAAAAAGAGAAAAAAAAAAGCCAAGCACTTACAAAAATGTATTTGTATACATTTATGCAAAAATGTTTAAAATTTTTTTCTTTTATCTTTGTTTTTTAAAATAAAGTTTAAAAAAATAAAAAAAAAACAACAAAAAAAGAAAATCTGAGGTCTAGTCCTGATTTCCCCTTTATCAACATCTATAATCTTTGTAAATTCATATTCTTTGACCCAAGGTTTTTGACACTAAAATAAGAGCTTGAAATTTGTGGTTTGCTAATATATTCACTACTTTTAAGTTTTATGTGTGTTAAGAAATCAAATTCAAAAATTTGAAAAATGGTTTTGTTCTTAAGAGAACTTACCACTCTGCTAAAAGACTGGACTCCAGCTCCTAGAACACTAATTTGGGCCCCCCACCACACAACAACAACAACAACAACAACAACAATAATAATAATTTTTTAAAAAGAGAACATAGTTATGAGATATTATGCTTTTCGTATAAAAAGAAATTTTTGATGGTGTTTCACATTTTACACACTGGATAAATCCAGTAAGGAGTACAATCGATGACAGAATTTTCCAGTTAAGTCTTCAGAAAATATTGCTTATCAATTATCTATTTCTGATTGGTAGATATCTTTATATGGGTCCTCTATAGTGTGTGTGTGTGTGTGTGTGTGTGTGTGTGTGTGTGTGTGTATAAAAAATATTTATACTTTAACTGCCATTTTGCCCACACACAGTGGGTAGAAGTTACTTTATTTCTACTTGAAATAAAATTTAGAGTTTTATTGTGCTTTTTAATTTTGGTGATGTTTCATAAGAGCAATTAGTTGATAAATCCCAGCCACGCTGACATCAAAAATTGTCCCCTTTTAGTTTTATTCTTAGTTTGATTACATACATTGATAGTTATGAATTTACCGTTCTTCTCATTTCTATAACAAAATATTACTCTGTTATATTCAAATTTGCATATTTAGAATATGCACAGCATTTTAAATGTATATGACTCATTAAGCATCTAAAAGACATCTATCTTTGCTTACTCAAAGCTTATTAGAATGCTGAGTTATCCAGTGTGTTACAATCAATCTAGAATACATTAATGTATTTATATTTATAGAGAGAAATATGGTGCATGCATTCCAGATTTAGGCAAACAAGCAATTAGAGCATATGAAATTAGGACTAAATGATCTGAAAACTGCATAACAAAATTATTCTGTGCTTATTACCATATGAAATTGTAGAACTTCAATTTAAAATTTCCATCTACAATGCAAGGTTAAAACTATAACAGATACTATCTTTCTGTCTCCCACTGAGCCCTATGTTTTCAAGTCAAGCGCATTGTATCTGCCCTTGTAAGCATGTTAATGCATCTGTCAAGTGATGAGCATTTCTTGGAAATGCATATTTTCCTGGAAAGTAAATACCATACATGTGATTTCACTACTCTCATGAGGGAAGAAAATAGTTGTCATCAAAATTCTCACAAGAATTTCTAAAAATTTAAGGGAACAAACTATATATTTCTTGTTTCGTCTTCAGCATAGACTTTATGATACCATGTAAAAATGTTTGGACTGTGTCATGTGAGGAAGACAGCCTCCCTTTCTTTACAGGGGATATAAAGGCTGTGAAATGGCTTTTCAGTAGCCCAATAACATGCTGGCTCCTTGGGGATTTGGGAGACTGGTTTAATGGTTCTAGGTCAGGGCTTGTTGCTATGTGAGAATTCAGCTGGCAAGTCTTCTGATCCTCTTGCTAACTCCAAGAAAGCCCAAGACACAGAGACCCTGCTAGAGTTAGAAGCGATTGGATATCTGTTGTTTGAACTTCTTGCTTGCCCCTGCCTATTTTCCTCCAACCAAAGTGTTCTCAGTCCAAAAGTAAAGGCAACATGCTATCCCTTCTTGCAGGCCCACTATCTTCTATAACGGTGTAAGCACCCAGTGGAGACAGATGGATCAGCTGCAAATCGCTTTATATCTTTCTTGATTCACCACTTCCCATCCATACAATAAGCCACGGTACTGGTACTCAGGTATAAGAAATAAAAGCTGTTCTGGTATCTTCAGGGTCATGGCCGATGTTAGAAAAGGGAGAAGAAACCTTTGTGTTGGTTTATAAGGCACAGACACATAATCCTGGGGAAAAAATTGTCTTGCACTTCTGCAACACTCTTGGAGGACTCGGTTTCCCATTCTAGACCTACATGACATGCTCACTTTAAAGCAGATGAATTTGCTGTTTTGATGTACTATGCCCCATGCCATCACTTTAAGTACAGAACATTTGAGGTTGCTTATTTTTTGCTTGTATAGACAGTGAAAGTGAGCAGAGAGAAAACATTGAAATCATGATTCTTTTATAAATTACCAGCAATGGGTCAGCTTGCACCGGCTTGATTAGTGCTCTGAGCCCAAATTTCCTGTCTATGACAAACGGATTCCACTATGTCCAGAAGCCCATGCGACACTTGCCTGAGATAATGCTTATTCCATAACCAATGCAATTTCTGTCACTCCACAAACACCAGTTAACATCATAGCATAACAGTGTAACCACAATAATTACATTGTGAGATTGCCTTCCAAACCCAATACTCAATCCTTCCTTGCAGAGTCACTATCTTCAATAGCAGTGTAGAAACCAATGGGAGGCAAACCAGTCCCAAAGCATTTTATATCTTTCTTGATTCTTACTTAAATATCACTACAAGTAGATGCCCAATGACTTATGATTTCTACAGCACAAACATGTCTTGGAGAAGCCTGACAAGAAAATAAATAATACTGTGCGTAATAGTTGGGGAGTATAGGGAAAGACCTTGGGTGAACCTTCAACGAGGGATATTTTGGGGTAGGAAGTTACAAATTACAAACTAGATTCTTAGCTCAAAGCAACTCAATTTTTTTCTTCTTATTCTTTTCCTCTCCCACATTTTTGGTTATAGTACTTTAGAACATAAATGTAGACACACACACACACACACACACACACACACACACACACACACAGAGAGAGAGAGAGAGAGAGAGAGAGAGAGAGAGAGAGAGAGAGAGAGAGAAAGACAGACAGAAACAGAGAGAAACAGGGAAAAACAGAGAGAGACACAGCGAGAAGGACAAAGAGAGAGAGAGAGACAAAGAGAGACAGAGAGAGACAGTGACAGAGAAAATCTGGTTATAAGCAAAAGTGCATTGCCACATGTGACTTCCCTTTGGACTGTTAAAAGGGAACAGGTTCATTTCACTTGCTGGGAAAACAACCACAGTGATCTTGGAAAGCAGCCTTGCAGTCTCTTTTCAAGGACTTCTGCCTTCACACCAATAAAATCAGAGGACAAGAAGAACCAATCCTGAGACAGTATTAAGGGACTTGAATGTCCAAATTTTCATCCCATGGCAATTCCTTAGGGTTTTATCCTCCCCCAGCTCTTGCAGCATGTGGTGGTGGGAGGTGGATTTAAAAAAAAAAAAAAAAAAAAAAAAAAGGCTTCTTGGTCCCTTATTCTCCCTTTATTTTGCCCACTAAGGTGTCCCCCTTGTGGTAGCCAGGAAGGTAGGACAGCATTCCATCATTGTAGGTCACACACCAATAACAAAGACCTTTAGTTTTCTGGGTCTCCACCCTTTAACTGCTCTGGTTTCTAAAAGAAGTACTTTTATGTGAATGTTCCATTCCTTTCTAAAAGTTAATGCTAAACTTAGCAGGAGATACGGAGTCAGCTGGCTTTAAACCTTTTAACCTCGCTTGTCATTATTTTCTAAATTCTCTTTCCTGGGACTAGCGGAATCTTTTTTTTTTTTTTTTTTTTCCATAAAGGCCTATAGGAGATCAAGATGGTGTTATTTCTCCATTAACAATTTTCTAACTGGACCTTGAAAAGGTGCTTAGGCACGAGCTCTGAAAGGCAATAGGAAAACTGCTCTAGATCAGCAGATACTCTGAAGGGCTTCTTTTCTTGGTCACCTCTCCCTTGAGTTCTAATAGACATTCCAGAAGGGAGAGGTGGGGGATGTATTGACTTTTAAGGAAGCACCTGCAGATGGCTGCTGTTTCCCTCTTTTGAGTCAGAACAAACCTGTATGTTTCGGCTGTGTCTACACATTTGCTTTTCTTCCCCAAAGCTTTGGGAAGAGTGAAGGTTCATAAAAGCAGTCTGAAGGAAGCATTTTTTTTAAAAAGTAACTCAGCATGGAGACAAATTATTATGGAGCAAATTAAACTAGACTCAACTTAAACGGAGAAGTGCTGAAGGGGAGATGTTCTCTTCTCCTGTCCTCTATAAATAGTACAAATTTAAGGACACCTTAGAACAAACATTTGCAGTCACCATTTAAAATGTTTTAAATCTCAAATAGAAAGGGGTGAGCTCCAAGTGATAAAAAATAAATAAATCTTTAATAGCATGTTCTTCAGAAAACCCTAAAAAATGTTCATATCATAGGTCATGCAACACTTGATAGCCCACAATGTTTCCTATGAAAAATGCATCTTAATATCATAGAAAAATAATGTAAACATTTAATAATACGTGGTCTATTTGTAACAGTTTCTTAGTAAGGATTCATGCAACTGACATTGAATTGTGTCTGTTATATAAAATAAATCAGAAAGATACTAACATAGTATCTCATGGATGACTTTTTGGCATATTTCCCTGGCTCTGATCTATTTTAGCTCTTTTTTTTTTTTTTACTCATAGATGCTACCCTGAGTATTTATTGAAAATGGAACAATTTCAAAACTCTAAAGATAGCACTATATGTGTAAAGCCATTGTAGAATATGAGAATAATTTGTTAGAAAAAGGGTCACATATTATGGCAGAACAATGTATCAGAAGACATGCTGTGACTTGGTATGCATGCAGATCTAAGGACAGGCAGAGGAGGTTGACACCCAGACAGAAATCTGTGCTACTAATGCTTTTCCACAGTGAATGTATTTCCATCAAAAATTATTTTAATTTATCGACCACTTAGCATAACCCTTTCATAAAACTAGTTATTGTCGTCAGCATCCATCATAGAGATTATATAGGTACAGTAGAGAGCACACTTAGATCAATACAGAGCAATAGTTAATGGGCTTATCGTCATTGATTTTTTAAATGATAAAATATAAGTGTGCCTCTGAATATTATTGGAATATTCTTTTTTCCTGTGCCACTGGGTACAATCTAATAAAGAACAATCTTGATTTTTATCATCCCCTGTGGTTTTAGGACCAAGTGCCTATGAGTTAATATTGAATCCAAAGATCCTTACAAAGTTCCTAGGAGGCAAATTTTCCACATTTCAAAGAACTAAATTGACCACCCGGGGAATAAGATGATGACTTCATACGTCACACTTTAAGAGTTAATAAAAAGGGGGCATCTAAGCGAAGTATCTGAGAAGAGCACAGGTCAGTGATGGATGAAGGAACACTGAAGGTCTAAACTCTCTGAGAAAGCACGAGGGCCTCCTGTTGAATACAGAAAGCCTCATACTAGAAAGTTGTGGTTTTCATTCTAGGGATAATCCCATCTTCCACAGGGGGCCTGAGAGTATAGAATAGTTCAGAAAAGCAAGAATTATCTACTAATATGGCAGACAAACAAAAAAATTGATCTTCCTTTCATGTATATCTTTATGGTAATTAGAGGTCTTTAAATAGTTCCAGACACCTAGTTTCCAGATGCATTTTTACTAAAAGAAAGTCCTTTATCCAAAATATTCTATGCTATGACATATCTAAGGTCACATGTAACTCAAGTCATTTCAAGTGATCTGATCAGCTCGGAAACAGCAAGATTGCAAAAGAATGGAAGGTCAAAAGGTCATTTTAGGTTCAGAATGTGGTAGCCTACAGCCTGCTAGTTGAAAACAGAAAGATTCTTAAGGGACAGAGAATGTGAAATTAATAGTCTCAAATGAAATGTAATAGCAATTTAGTCTAGAAAGATGGAATGTGGGTATTAGATGATTTACACAGTTAATGGAACCACAAAGTAGATAATCATTATTTGTTCAATCAAGTGTCCTTGTTTGGAAAGACAATATGCTAGGCATGTCTACTCATCTTGTGTCAAGTTCTCTATAGGTCCAGGGAACACCACAGTGAAATTTTGTGTCACTGAAGAGCTTATTATCACAATTATAAAGTTAGACAATAAAGGCCAATGAAAACTTTAACTCATTGCAATTATAGTGACTGCTATTTCAGAGCTCCTGTGAGTGAGGAAGGAATAAGCAGTAATGTTAGGTTTATGAAGGATAAAATGTAGCACTTCTGGACTGACAAACTAAACATGCATGATTTCCATCACAACAAATCAGATGCCAGTAACAGATACGTTCAGTGCATATACACCCATGGACATATAACATTAGTAAGAGGCAGAAGGTATATGTTACTTTTCATAAGTAATCTACTTTCCAATTAAAGAAGTGATTAAGCAAAGCATATATGCCAAATATCTATATGCTGAAAGCAAAGAATTACAATCAGAAAATACAAGCTGAATATTGGTAAAACAATCTCTTTCAAAAATTAAGATACTATTGTTTTTATTGTTAGTATTATATGTGTGTTTTGTCTGTGCCATCTGGTATCTATGGCAATCAGAAGAAGGCTTCAGATCCCCTGACAGTGGAGCTGTTGATAGTTGTGAGTCACCATGTAGGTGATGGGAATCCAACAGGAGTCCACTGAATAAGCAACCAGTTCTCTTAACCAGTGAACCATCTCTGTAGGCCCAGTAAAACAATCTTACAGACGCTCTCTATCCTCAAAACTATAAACATCTGTGAAACAACCCAAAGTGTAGACATTAGGGGAGTTAAAGAAAGGTTTGTATATAAATTAATATAAAGAACACAAGAAACAGACATGATTCTTAGACATTTAAGCTATAAATCACTTTTCACAATGTTTATAGCTTAACAGGGCCTTTAATGAGCCAAGGTTGAGCAATTGATTCTTAATCTAATACTCGATACAGTTAGAAATGACAGCTCACATTGGAAGGAGTGAGTCATTCATTGAACTAATTTATTTTTACTTCCCCAACATAGTGCTGATTGTGACATGTGGCTAGACACAATGAGTGGGTCAGTTGCGTTCCTGTGGCCAAACATCTGCCTCTTCCCCATCCTCTCATCGTGTGACTGTGCTGTGTTCTCCTCCCCACCCACTCCCTCCCTGGTTCAGATGTTTGCCTTTGCCTCACATTTAGCAACTTCACACAGGGGCAGTGTCTTTATTAATCAAAGTGCTTGCAACTGTTGAGGGCACAACATGCCCTGTCCACTTAGGCAACTGTCAGCATCATATTTGTTAATCATCGCCAGAAATACACCATACACAAGATACCTTGTTTTTGCTAGAAATCTGGCAGATTGCTTTATTATTAAAGTTGTCTTCCAAAGGAGCTCTTTGAAGTGCTAATTATCCCAGAGAGAGCAAAGGTTTTAGCCATTGATAAAGCAGTTAAGCGTGTTTGATTTTTATTGTGTGTTTTTCATCTGATGAATAAAATCAAAGCAAGAAAATGACCATTATCCCTGAAATGAGGATGGATCACAGTAAAGGCAGAGGCAGTCAAGGTGAGAAAGAAAAAGCCACCTGCCCTATTGTTTGCTCAATGCCCCTGGTACTGAAGAGTAATTATAACAGTAGAAAAAGCAGGACTCTGAGAATAGTCATAGAAGCTCTATTTACTGTTCTCCTACTTTACCTTGGCAGTGGGGTTAAAAGCCGTTGGCAATTACTTTAAGTCTTAACGTAGTGCTAATGCAGAAAGCATGGGCTCAGATAATAATCACATTGATTTCATGGAAAAGTAAACCCTTTCCTGTGGCCTAGTTGAGGTTGGCTGTAAGCTAAACGTTTTTGCAACGTAAAAATGAGGACAGGAGCATGCAGGGATGAAGGAGAGGAGAGTGGGAGAAAATTTGTCTTTCCTTGCGTGTCTCCCACCAGCCAGCCTCTTCTCTTTACCAAACCCAGACAGATGCAACATTATGAAGAAGAAACAGTAATGGAAAAAGGGTTCCATTCTCCATTGGTGTGCATTCTCAGAGATGGGCAGGCCAGATATCTGACGCTTTCTCTGACAAGAACTGCCTGCATTCGTTGGAATTACTTATAACTCCCAAGATAGAGACAAGGCTGTTCTCTATGCCTTCCTTGTCCATACCCAGCATTCTCCTGGAGGAAGGATGGGGTTGGGGGAAGGCCTGGAAGTCAGATCCTATCGAGACTGACCCATGAAGATCATTGTTTTACCATGGACCCTGGGTGCTAATTGACACCACTACTTCTCTGGCGTTGTATAATTAAGTCTTTCCATCTGGTGATGAAATCACCCCTGGACCTCAAACAAATAGTGATACCTCTTCCAGGACTCCTTACACAAGCCACAGGAGAAGCTAACACACCACTCACTAATACAGTTATAATTAGACTACTGTTTTCTCCCAGAAGAACTTTTTAGGGGGAATACATCTGTTTGAATACATCAGTGTGTGTGTGTGTGTGTGTGTGTGTGTGTGTATGTGTGTGTGTGTATGTGTGTGTATGCATGTATATATATTCAAATTCCATTAATTTTTTGCACTATGCAGTAAAATATTTTTAACAGTATAGTGACTGAGGTCAACATTCTCAATAAAAACTATTAGAATTAAGTTAAACCATGTTGAAGTAATATTAAAAATAAATAAAAAGTGCTTATCTCTTTATCTGCCCTGGGGTCTCACTCCTCAGACCGGATTTTGGTACAGAGCCACGCACCTCTGTGGCCAGTATAAGCTGCTACCCGGATCTCACTCTGTTCACACACTCCCTTTTCTTGGCAGTTTACTACCGCCTGTTCTCCACCTCTTTCCTGGGGTGTTTCTGTACCCCATAATCTCACAAACACAACTCTACAGCCTGATAGCTTTTCATACAGGTTTATATATTCAACTCTCAGTCAACAAACCCTCTGCACAACAAGATTGCACCAAATAGACAAAGATACAAACTGACCTTCTATATGAGATACTAGACCAATAAAATCTTTAATGTTCATAGCTATTTAATGCCAATCAATACCACCTGGGTCTACCTGGTCCTTGGGCAACTCTTTCTGTCTCTGTTATTTAGTCTGGAGAAAAGCAATTCAAGACAGGTATAGTGGCTACCCATCACCAACATCTCTTTAATCTAGTTATTTTCTCATCCACAAAGAGCTCTCAGGAACAATTTCAGTTGCTCAAGTTCCAGCTGTCACTCTGCATTTAACCTAGAACTTCAACACAAAGGGGGGGAAAGTTATATATATGAGCAAAAAAGCTGAAAGATGTCATGTGACATTTCTTTCTTGCTCCATAAGGTAGTCCTGTGATCACACTTCACCACAATGCTAAGAAGTTGAAACTAGGGGACCCTATTCAGCTCAATGCTGAGAAACCACTAGATTGGTTTTGTTTCCTCTTTGCTTGGTCGGTTGTTTTGTTTTGTTTTTAATTTGTTGACTATGCTATTCTGTGGTGGAAGTTAGGATTCAACTCTCCTCTGAATGTTAGTTTTTACATGTTTCTAAATCTGATTAGTGTTATAGCTTCTCCTTGACTCATTGGACTACATGCTTCTGAGAATCAATGTTACTCATTCCTTCTAATCACCCAGAGATTCCATCAATTATTTCTTAAACACACACACACACACACACACACACACACACACCATGATTGTGCATTGTGAATTAAATTTGAAAATTGTTAAACATATAAAGTGAGTTATAGCCCTCACAATACAGAACACTGAATTGGCTGCTGTGTCTGGTAATTCAGTTCACTAAAAATGCTAAACAGTGCTCCTGCACTGGAAGTAAGGAGAAGCAGTGCCTCTCATGGGTCTCAGAAAACAGGAAGTGTCTATAAAGGGCTTGGCAATGCTGTAGTAAAAGCAGCAAGAGTCACAGAGAAGAGCTGCTTACATCTAAACCCAAGGTTTGCCCCTTGCTAGACGAAAAAATCTGTCTCATTTCTTCCATGTCTTCACCTCACAGAATAACGATATCAATTAGATCAGACTGTCATAGTATCTAGGACTGACAGACCTGTGAAACTAATAAAGCTTTGGTGGACAATTATCCTTGTAGGTGATGCCACGAGACCCTCGGAAGTACCTCCAACAGTGTGTTCACATGCTCAGTATCCCTGTGGAACACTGGAAACGCAAGAACTTTAAGTATAATCTCTTGATGTGTCATTTCACACCAGGTGCTTTCACAGAATTAAGTTTCTAAAAGCCAGAACACCAGGCCTTCCCCTTCTTCATAATAAACTCATAGGAGATGGGCCTTCAGCAGTCTCCATTTTGAGCTTCTCAGGTGATTGTCACGTGCCTTACAATTTGAACCGTTCTAGTTTAAGGTTACTTCCTGCTCTAAGTTCTAATTTTAAACTACATGACTCTTGTTTCTGAAATTAGCAGTCAAAGGTCAAGGGAACGTCAGACATCAGACACATAGCTTCCTTTGCCAAATGAGTGCTACAGGGAGGCTATCCTGGATGTTATGGAAAGAGGGAGGGGAAAAAAGAATGGAGAAATGAAGACTCGGCAGCTCACACACATCAGCAAGTGAAAACAACCTGTCTGGAGGGGTTCAGACTTGTCAGCCATTAGTTTCTCATTGGGGGCTTTTGAAGACTTTTGCATATCATTCTACTTCATCCCTCTGCTGGGAAGCCTAGGAGCAGAGACCATGGTAACTCTCAGTGGTGTGAGAGTTATTGGCCCACAGCAAGCTGTGGTTCCTGTGGAGACAGAAAGGGCAGGAACAGTTACTGGCAGTTACTCTTCCCAAGTCTCCCTACCACACGTTCCACATTCTACGAGTTCAGTTGACTTCAACAGTCCTGCCACTGAGAAGTGACCTTCGTAAAAGGAAAAAGAAACGATAATGAAAAAAAAAAGAATCTACATATCTGACATGTGTTGAGGATTTAGACCCAGGTATGGCTGAGTTCCTTATTTTATGATTCTTAATTCTGAGCTGCACAATGCCATTAAATTGTGTGTGAGATGATATTCAATGCTGAAATTTACAGGGCTATCATTTGAAGAACAATTAGAATCAATTAATTCTCTTCTTTTTATATTCATTTTCCCCCAATAACACGTAGTCTTATTTTTTAAAAAATGCTTATATGCTTGTGTGCATATGTTTAATTTACTGGTATGCACACAAATTTGCACATATTTATTTATGTGCACACATGAAAACCAAAGACGAATACTGGTGCCTTCTTCTAACCTTCTTCATTTCAAACAAAGCCTCTCTCCGAGGTTGCCTGTCCCAAAGGGTTGGACTAATGGTCACAGAGCTCCAAGATCTGCATATCTCTATTACCTCAACACGAAGGGTACATATGGGTAAAATAATGTTAACTCTTGTATAGGCTCTGGGCATATGATCTTGGGCCCTCATGCTTCTATGACAGGCACTTGATAAACTCAGCCATCTCTCCAGTCAATTATTCATATTCTTTAAAATGCTGGTTTATGTATTAAAAGCTCTCTTCCATTCTCCCTTCCTCCCTACCCCCCTCACCTTTTCACCTCTGTTAGTGCCCTGCTCTCCGTCTCTCTCTCTCTCTCTCTCTCTCTCTCTCTCATACACACACACACACACACACACACACACACACACACACTTCTGTGTTTTCTTTGGAACTTTTGAATGATAGCCTAGTGTATTACAGGTGATCCATGATCAAAAGAGGCACTTCCCCCTTCCCTCCAGCACTAAAGGATGATGCTGTAACTAAATGACTGTGGCTGTGGTTGACATTTTTAGATATTTGTATTCAGGCTTCATCTCAGTGTGGACACTAGCAAATCTCTTCCAAGTTTCAGGTTTACATCTGTGAGTCAGTGGCTTCTGGTCTGATGCTTCACGAATGCAGCATTTGTCGATCAAGGATCATGGTCTTCAGCTTGTAGTATATCACTGAAATCACTTCTTCTTGACCAAACGGGAAAAGAGGAAGTTTCCAAAGTATCTGATATAGCTAGCCCTATATAAAAGCCCTACTTCTAAAAGTACATTCTGGAGCCATTCCACTCCAATAACACTTTTAGCTGTGGCCTAAGTACTTCCTCGCCTCTTGTATATCCTCCTGGTGAAGTAGAATCTTAACTCAAGAATTTTAGATAGACACAGACATCAAAACCACACTAGGCAGCTTGACCTTTGGAAGTGATGTCATTCACATTTGGGGAAGAGAAGAAACTTTTGACTTCCTTTTCTGATGTTTCATGATACATTTTGTTTCAGTTCTGAAGACTATGTATCTGTGGCTTCTTCCATGGCACCAGATACAATTAGAATTGTAAATAAATAGAATAAAAAGGAGCTTTTACTGTTCTTTTTGTCCCACCCTGCAGTTAGATCAAGTCACTATGAAGACCTGATCAAGGACCACTCTTAGTCAGTATGGCTGTATCAACAGATGGTGAAATCCAGAAGTAACTGTTTTGGTACTTTAGTCATCAGCCCTTGGCCGAGAACAGAGGCTGAGCCCTTGCACAGTTACCAGACAGACTGGCAAGAAGAGACAGAAAGTGATTTTATAAAGCTATTTATAAATTTAGAACACTGATGAATGTCAAGGCACTTTCTGATCAAAGCTGAGACAGCAATGCTCATTGATAAGAACTCAGTCTTATTTTCTTCCCCAATTAAAAATAAAGCCTGCATGACACGAGACAGGGATATGAAAATCATACTTAATTCCCCGGAACTATTTTCTCTTCCTAGTCCAGACCAAACATCCAGTACTTCCTCTCACGCAGAACATCTGCAACACTACATTGATGGGCCCAGGAGATAAAGGATCCATCCAGATGATACAGAGGGACTGTTGAACATTTAAAGCATATTTATGAAGCTGGTTATAATGGTGCATACAGATAATTCTAGGACTATTGGAACTGAAGTAGGAAGATTGCTCGGGCCAACCTGAGCTTATATAAAAAAGGTGCTGCTGGAAGAGATGATATAAAGATGATATATAGATAGATGGATAGATAGATAGGTAGATAGATATAAATAGATAGGTAAATAGATAGATAGATAGATAGATAGACAGATATAAAAGCATTTATAATTTCTATAAGTTTGAGGAAAATGACAAAAAAAATTACTATTTCTGAATTTAATGTTCAGGATCCAGCATCATCACAGTTAAGTCTTTGAAGCTATGTGCAAAAGCCAAACACAACACAACCATACAAAAAGAGTAATTTTAAATTTGGAAGTTATTATATGCTGAAATATACTAATTCTAAAATTTCTTGGATAATTCTGTGGAAGTTATAGAATATATCATTAAATTTCCAGTAAAATGTTAAACCAACAATAATATTTTAAATAGTCAACATTAGACACATGTTTTAACTAGGTGTGCATCCTAAATTAATGCACTGGGTCAGGTTTGGAAGTTCTCTTAGAGAATCAAATTTATTGGTATATGATAAAAAAAAATCCAGAGGAAACATTTATTTATTTTTTATGGACTCGGAGATTGAGCACTTACTGTCCTTTCAAAGAATTCAAGTTTAGTTCCAAGTACCCACATCAGGTAAATCACAACACTGCAGCTCCAGAAAAGTTAACTACTGCTTCTGGCTGCTTCAGCACATATCCACACATGGCCGAACTCACACAGCACATAACATACACTGATATAAAAGTAAAATACTTAACCCCTCCTTTTCTCCCCTTGTCTCTTTTGGAGCTTATCAGATTGTGGTTTTTCAGAAGGAAAAGAGAAGTATATTAGTAACTTAGGGTCTTTAAGAGAACTTTATAATGAAGAAGATTACAAAATGTCACAGACAGAAATCATCTCAGGATTTCAGTAGTCAAACAAAATCGCAGACTTTACACACACATGATTACCTAAACTCACACTGCTTTTGTAGCTGTTTGATTGTGACCTTTGATCTGTGGACATCACATCACCTTCACTGGAATCAGCAGCATGTGCCCAGGGATCAGCCATTCTTGCTTGTTTCAGTGGGTGTTGGCTTACTATATAATACAGTGGTTCTTAACTTGACAGGAAGGAAGACATTAAGCAGGTCATTTGTACTTTTTTTTGAGGGGGAAAAAGGCAGTAGGGGGTGTATACTCGTGTGTGTGTGTGTGTGTGTGTGTGTGTGTGTGTGTGTGTGTGCTTGTGTATCATGTGGAAAGTATTGGGGGTGGAGAAAGACACATAGAGAGTCTATCACTGGATTTTCCTTATTTCTTACCAACGACACCTGGAATGTTAATGGAACCGTGTTTATGCACAACCTTTCTGAGATGTTTTTGATACACAGCAGTCATGACTCCAGTTCCCTGTACCACCTTCCAAATCATTTCAGAAAAACACACACTTGCCAGGGCTTGGGAAAGTGCTCAGCAAAACAGAAAATGTATATTATTTACTGAGCTTTTTCTTTCCCCCTGGGCTGTGGGGACATCAACCAGCATATTTGCAGTCACCTCCCCCTCCCCTTTCTGGTTGGTGTTTCTCTCCTGTCCCGTTCTATTTTTATTTAAAGGCAGAGAGCAGTTCAACTGGAGGACAAATCACTCACGTTGCTGACGTGCGCAAAGCAGGGAAAAATGGAGTCATGCTCATCTTCAAGCAGAGCAGGGAAAACTTCTCTTGCCAGCTCACTGTCTGAAAAGTCAAGAGCTGGATTCTGATGCATAGTTTTGATGAGGAGAAATGGTCCCCCTCTAAATGATGTAATGGAGAGGGAATTGGGAGAGGGGGAGGAACAAGTGGATGGTTTCATGGCAAAGCAGTGAGAAATGAAGACTGAATCCCTTTGCTCACATGGTTGGAGGGCTCTGACGCAGGCACTGGAAACCTCAGCCCTGTTCTTAGGCTGTATCACAGATCCTTTCTTAGGAGGGCATAAATTTAACATGTTTGAAAACCACTGGAGCTCAGCCTCTTAAAATAGGCTGATAATGTCTTCCCTTATAAATCCATTACTCATGAGCTCTCTAATCTTATATTCGGATAATAGCATTAAATATACTTAAATATCAAACACCATAATTATTGTATGACCTTGTTATGGTCAGCACTAGGTTTGCTGTAGGTAAAGACATAAACATGTATGGTCATATGTCCAAAATTTTTAAAATGTCATAAAATGGTCTAAACTTTATTAAGTGATTAACTCTATTCACTGGCTCCTTCAAAATTAAGCATTATAAGTTAAATTTGCTGCTCCAAATAAGATAAACTTTGAGAACTCTCATGTCTCAGAATCTGTTGTGGGTGTTCACTCTTAGAAATCCTTTTCTGGTTAGCTTCACTGAGGAGAAAAGATTGTAAAAAGCCCACCTTTTCTTAAAGCATCATCAGCACAAAATAATATTTTATGCCTGCCTCCACGCATCCTTTCCAGGTTTCATATGTTTTCATAGTTGCTGATAGAAAACACATTGAAGTCCTTCCACGTATGGAGTGGTCAGTACACTTCAGGAACAGGATGATCAGGCATCTCAGTTGTGTAGGAGTTGCTGGTGTTTACCTGTTATGGGTCAGTTCGGAGGTAGTTGGGAACTCCTTAGAGTCAAGGTATTATGTTCAGTTTTGGAAAAATATGTATTTATTATATAGAAGTACACTGTAGCTGTCTTCAGACATACCAGAAGGTACCAAATCCCATTACAGATGGTTGTGAACCACCATGTGGTTGCTGGGATTTGAACTCAAGACCTCTGGAAGAGCAGTCAGTGCTCTTAACCATTGAACCAGCCCCTATGTCCAGTCTTTAAACTTCACGATATACATCTAGGAACCAAAGTCTCTCTTCCATAAATGGTCACACAAAGTCAGTGGTGTCCTTGATCATTGTTTGATTGTTTTGTTTGCCTGTTTTCAACCCCTTAATTAAAATTCCTCGAATGGATTGAGGTGGTAGTTAGGGTTCCTATTTCTCAAGCTTTATTTCTCATGATCTTTCTGGATGCACTAAACATTCTACCCACACTGTACCAGCACATGTCCGGAATCTGTCCATTTCTCGGTAGAGGAGATAGACCTTCTGAAAAGTCCCTTCCTGCCCCTGCGTCACTGTCTGCCATGAGCTGACCGGAAGAGCTCTGTCTGAGGCGTCTTACAGCTCCCTCTCCTATTTTTGTGAGACCAAGCCTTATTACTGTTCCCGGGTATCTCATTTTTGCATCTGAGCTCCAGCCAACCTTGAGATTATCAAAAGGCAATGATTTTGACCCGCTCATCTCTGCCCAGCCCCCGCTCTGCAGATCTAGCTAGCAGAGTTGGAGTCAGTTAACTAAACGATTGAATTAAAATAAAGGCGAGGCAGCATCTTCTTCAACTGAGCATCCACCATATCGCCCTGCCTCTCCCTCTCATTCTACAGAGTAAACCCGGATACCAGCTCTGTAAAATTGGGCTGCTTGTTTCCCAGGTTTGCCATAAGTCAGTTCCCAACCCTGATGCAACAGCAGGAACGCCTGAAGCATTCGCAGGGTGTGACAGCTGCTCCTTTTCAGTTAGCAGATCCATTTCTTGTGTTATCATTTTTAATATACATTCTATTAGTTTCCCACCAGGACACTTGGCTCGAGGCTGCTCCGCGTGAATTGAGCCTGAACAGCTATCTCTCGTGCCTCCTCTTCGAAGTTGGTTTCTCCTGAGCTGTCTGAACTCTGCAGACAGTCCCTGCTTTATAGTAGGCATTAATTAGCCAGTCAACGCTAAGTTCACTTCCCTTCATCGATAAGGGTCTTCAGTCTCATTCTTGCTTTTATTGGCACTGGCGATCCAAAGCCCCCCGGAAGAGAACTTTGCACCGCCCTTCACTCCTGTACAGACTTAAGTCTCGGCTGTCTGTCTAATTACCTGTGCTTAGAGAATACCGCCCAGAGCACTACTGTTAGCTCCCTTGGCTGAAGTCACCGGTACATTCTGCTCACTGGTCTCTCTGTTTCCATCTGCTCTGATTCTCCTTCAAGACCATATTCTCTTGGGCTATGCTCCGGATTGGTCTGTATACCGTTATGAAACAACGGAACAACCCTTCTGTGGGCTGGTATAAAATCCCTGGCCGTAACCCTTACTCCGCACACTTTGTTTTCTATACTGTACATCTGGATCCGAGTCAAACTTCTCCCAACCTGAGAAGATGGATACTTTCTTGGGGACTCAGCCACCCCGATCCTTGTCCCTATGCTTGGCTTTCCCTCACTATCAAACTATCAGACAACTCACCATCAAACTAAAAGATGTTTAGGGTCTTTTTCACTTATTTTCAGTTTTCCCATCTTCACAAGGGCAAGGTTTCACATCTCCATTTCTAAATGAATGAATTAGCATCATAGATGAGTTAGAGCCAATAACTGACCCTTGTAAATGCAGATAAAGAAAGTCTCCTCTTCAGCAATCATAGGAAGTGATGGACCTTGGGGGACAGAGAGCTACCTTCAGCCTTGGACATCTGGTGTCCTTTGAGAAAGGCAAGTGAACATGGGTCAAAGTAAATCATATGAGAAAGACATGACCAGGGAAAGTTCCCCCCACTTTCCCATAGGAGTCCAGATGTTTCCAAACTTATCTCATAACATTTTCATTGTCCTCGATACAGTGATTTCAATTCTCATTATTTATTTTCATGCTTTTGCCAGAACATAAGCTCTTAGGCTAAGCTTGCTAATAATTTGGTTATGAGTTTTTTTAATGTAATTTTGTTTTTTTTTAATTATTATTTTCACTTTTGAGGTCTTAATATAATTACACAATTTCCCTGTTCGATTCAGAGTTCGATTCAGGGAAACTTCTGAAATCTCTAAAATCTGAGAGGTGTCCTAGAGTGCTAGCTCTGGGGATTAAAAGATTGGCAATAAATAAGTTCAGGCTTAATGTTGTTAATGACACAGTAAGCCTTAGGGTCTCACTTTTCTTGGCCATTTTTTTGGAATTGGGGGTGGGGGAGATGCTTTGTTGCTGCTGCTGCTACTGCTGTTTCTCCCTGGCCAGTCATTCTTCTCAAATTTTTGATCCGATGACCTCCAGCATCCTGAACAGTTTTCAAGGGTATCTTAAGGGCGATGATAGCTTCACGGTATGACAGAGACCTTATTCAACTCTTCCGTTTTCACTTTCATACATGTGGACACTGGAGGTTTCCGACGGTCAGGAGCCCTGGAGCACGGCAGCAGATTGGGTGGAGGGACAGCTGTGAGCAGCAAGCATCTGCCTCTCTTTGCCTGGGCCAAGCATCAGACACACAGTAAACAGACACCTATCACTAGCTGAGCTTTGAAAAGTGCGCATTTGTGGGTTTTTTTTTTTTTTTTTTCTGTTTGTTTTACTTTGCTTTGACTGATTAGGAACTAAGGCCAGGGTCCGTGTGTTCTACTGCTGAACTGCACAGACATATCTCCCCCTGGAAAAAGCAGTGACTTTTTTTAAATGTGTTATTTACATTAACATGCAGTGAATATACCCTTATTTCTAAATGAATGATTTTTCTATAGTTTCTATTTATTTTTAGTATTAATATCTATAGATAGTATCAACATAAGGAGCAGTTATTGGGAGCTCAGAATACGTTTTAAAAGTAGAGGGGTCTTCAAAGCTTGATTCCTGCTAATTTAAGACATTGATCCACCAATAAATACATTTTTAAATATGTATTGTATTTTGTTGAAGTTCAGATAATTTTAAGACAGGAAACTTATCCACTGTGGTGTTTCTATTTCTCTGCAACACAATAACCATGTTATGTGTACATTGTGACCTCCTCTTTGCACAGAGGTCCTCAGTAGATCCAGATACTTGCTGGAATCTACTTGTCTGCAGTGTTTATGAAGGCTCTCAAACAAACATGGGTTCTTGTCAAGCTTCGGAGAGTTTTATAGTCTAACATGGTAGCCAAGAGCTTCTGGAACAAGCTGCCTGGTTTATTCAACCTGCCTAGATGCTTCTGTTCTCTTAAGTCCAAAGGAGAGAGGACATCAGTAGCTAGGTCAAAAGTCTGTTCAGAAAGTTAAAAAAAAATGCCAAATTTATAAATATCCTGAACAACGGTGGATAATATTGAATAAATATTAACTATTAGGACAGGCAGTTCAGTGAGGACAGCTCTCACGGTTCTTATTTGAGAAAACATTATACACTCTAGAGGAAGCAGGAGAAATACAACTAAATCCACCGGAAGCACTGAGAATTCAAGGGCATTAGACATTGAATGGTAAGTTTAATCTCACCATTGTGGTCCGTTTCCTTTTCTGAGAATTCATTTATGTTTTCATTAGGTAGTAAATTTCTCTTTCTGGCCCACTAACTAATAACGAAGCACATGATAAGGTTTTCTTATATCCACTGTATGCATGTTCTCAGCAAAGGAAATGGAGGCAGCGAGGTAGAAAGATTAGTGGTTACAGAAAGGCAAATCTGTTTGTTCCAATACATGTCATCCACTGGTGCCATTGTTCAGTGCTCTTGAGCACCCTGTCAAAATCCCATGGCTTACAAGACAACTCTCCTGACACAGCATTATGAATGCCAGTGACAACCAGCTCTATGGGAAGATGGCCTATGGCAAGAGCACATCTAACTGTTTGCACCAGAGAAAGAAGAGTTATGGGAAATAATCTGAAATGGAATGTCCTAAGACTCCTAAATGACTTTCATAATCTTAGCATGACTAGAACTTTATTTTGGAAATAAATTACCCAGACTTAATCAGCTTTGAACTTTATTATCTATTATCGGTTCATATTAAAATTTGGGTTACTCAATATATTTTCCAAAGTAGCAGCCTTGGTCCAATATGTGAATCAGCTCTGATGGGCTTGATTTGCCTAACCAGGCCTGAGGAACTGAGTTGACTAACGCTGACTGTGTTAAATAAATACCTACATATTTCCATCAGAAAAAAAGAATAATGCAAGTCAACTCAATTTGTCATGGTTCCCATTACAGCTAAGTTGCAGCTCATGGTAGAACACTTGCATAGCATATTGTATAAGGGTTCAATTCCAAGCACCAAAAATATATTTTCTACAGATATTTATTGCATTAGTGATATAATAAGCAAGGCCACTGTTCATCAATTAGTTATGATGGACATAACCAACTTGATATTAAAATTCATTGATCATTATTGAATACTCTGATTTACTTACTTAAAAAAAATCGTGAGCCAGACCCTCTTCGGCAGCATTCTGTAGCAATAAGAACTATTAAACATCTTCCCTCTCAAGCTAAATTAACCCAGGACAGACATAATAAATAAAAATAGACTTGACAGAAATTATGTGCTATGGGGGAAGTTTGAACAGAGTCTAGAGATAAGAAATTGCTATAAGGATAGTCAGCAGTAGGGCAAAGGTTATTCCCCACAGAAAGACAAGTGATAGGAACGAGAACTTTTGAAAAGTTTATACCTGGCCATACATTGACATTTGCCATCTGGGTCCATACCAAATGTGTTTATTTATAATGTGTTTACCCTTTATTCTCTAGGATAAATATTTCAGGTATTTTCATGTTTTATCATGTGCTATGGTTTCTGGGTCCTTTGTGTCTCATCTCTCCCATGGGCAGACCCTGGCTAGAAATAGGACTGAAATGCAGAGCAGATTAGGGAAACATTTTAATGACCTCACTCTGCGTCCTACCTTCTTTTGGATGTAAATAGCTCCTTCTGTTTGCTTTCTGAGATCCACATCTGAGTGTCTCCTATACAACCGACTTAGCTGTATTATGCTTAATTATAAATTCACCTCAGACTTGGCAAGCTCCTGGCTACTCTGTCAGCCATGAGCTTCAGAACTATGTTTTTACTGAATTCTGTTTCACTATACTTCCCATGTATGGCAGCTGCTCACAGGACATCAAGTCCAGTAAATACAAAACACAACTCTTGTTATCTATAATTTTAGTCTCTATGTATGCAAACTCCATGTAGGCAGAACATCTTATTGTGATTGTATCATCCATTGCTATTAGTAAAGAACCCTAAACAGATGAAACTCACATTAGCCCTATAAAACACGTCTGTTTGGAGGGATGTACACTATGAGCTAACCAAGTTGGATGGTGGGGAACTACGTACAGTGTTATAAGATCAGCAGTTAATATTCCAACTCTGTTTTATTCACATAGTGATTTACTTTTTTACAAAGTCCCTTTTCTGTGTTCTCAGGCAATCTCTCCACCTCCACGGGGTAGAGAGGTTACACTGTCTCTTCTTAATTGATAAAATGAAAGGTTTGAAAAAGCTCCAGGGATTCAAGGAGAATTTGATTGATGAATATTGTAAGGCTTGGGTCTGTGTATTCCCACCAAAACCCTAGTTCATTTGGCTTTGCAATGTGCAAGAATAGGTTTACTACAGGACTCTCATGGATAAGGCAAATGATCCCTGGACGGCACTTGGCCCCACAAAACACTTTGATTCTTCTTTTTCCATACCCTGTTTACAGCTCCCCTGACTCAGACCTATGTCAGTCTGCTGAAGTGAATGCCAGTCCATTTTTCCTTTAGTTGAAGAGTTCTTTGTCTTTGTATGCTTTATGCTGAGTTTCTATCTAAAAAAAAAAAAAAAAAAAAAAAAAAAAAAAAAAAAAAAAAAAACAGACATTAGAGCTAGTTGAGTATTTTTTAAATGTCTTATTTTTCAAGTCTTCACAACATAATGTAGATATATAGATACTAATGAAAGACTTGGGGAGCCTTTGTATCCGGGAGAGCCCCTCTCAAAGAGACAAGAAGACAGCCATCATCGATGCAAAAGCAAGAGGTTTATTAATCCAGTGCACTGGGGTGTCCTACATCCTGAAGAGAGGCAACCCTGAAAGGCTGTTACAGGCAGTTTTTATGCTTTTTAGGGGTGCAGGTTACATCAGCAAGGTTATAATTTAAATTCATTGGCTAAGCATATTGATCTTTAAACCTGTTGGCTAGTGAGCATATGTGTCAGGACCCTGTCTGGGATCAGAGGGTCAGATGGCTATCAGTCAGTACATTCTACAATTCTCCTGAGAATTATTTACTCAAAGAAGTCTCTTAGACTGAGGCTGAGTGGGCTACTGGGCCATTGTTTCTGCAGGGCAGGAAGAAGGAGAATTTAAGGAATGTGTAGAGCAGAAAAACCAATGGTAGAAAACTTGGCACTGTAAATTTTTGTTATTTTGTAAATTTTGTAATTTCACTAAAATTTTTGTTAGTAATTCTTAAATAAAATATATACTTTATCATAAATTGCTAAAGGTATTCAATTCATCTAGTATTTGTAGTTTTTTAAGCTTCAATTCACTGAAATTTCAGCAAACTTTTTAGATTTCCTGTCCTCCTTTTACAATGGGGTGTATGAATAGGTATTTCAAGACTAATGCTCAGGGTAGTTCTATTTCTTCTTAATTTAATAAAGGACACTTCCTCTGTATGACTGACTGATGGAGTGACATTGGGCTTAGGCAGCAAAAACAATTCAGTGTATTTAAGGTACAATTTATTGCTGTCTTTGTACAAGGATGGGAAGCAGATCCCTTAGTGAATTAAGCACCGGTAGACTAAGCTGATGTAGTCAGAGGCATATGGTGACTTATTGAGACATAAGTAAGATGTTCTCTGTGTTGCTAAAGCTTATCAGGTAAGGCTTGAAAGGTAGAAGCTGAGTCATCTTGGCTGAGCTATAGAAGCTGAGTCATCACGGCTGAGCTGGGATCCAGTGGTCAAACAGGTGAGGAAGAACAGGAGGATAAAAGTACACCCAGCTCTGAGGTTTACTCAGAAGCTTACACATATCTTTACCATCTATACAATAAGTGCATTAATACTTATAAAAGAAGGTAGTGCTAAAGATTAAGTGCAGAGTCAGCAATTTCACAGAGGCTAAGGAATAGGTCTGTATATTACATTTCAAAAGTTGGAGCTGAGTTCAGTGGCCCATACCTATAGCCCCCAGTATCTGGGAGGCTGAGGCGGAAGGATATCTGAAAGTTCAAGACTGGTCTGTACTACCTAGGGAGCTCCATATCAGCTTGGGCTACAGACTGAACTGAACACCATCTCAAACAAACAAACAATAAATGAGCAGATAATTAAACGCTGAAGCACTGGGTTGCAGAACACAGCAGTAAATAAAATATTTGCTACCTTTGCATAATCTGTGCAGAGACTCACGGGACAATTAGTAGTTTGGGATAAGCTTAAATGACACTGTAGAGTCTTCACATGTAAACTGGCATATGACTTGCAAGGTTAATCCCACAACTAAATAAGTATTTTTTTTCTGATTGCAGATACTTCTATAAAGTTATATTACATGTTTGATATAAATCTATCTATCTATCTATCTATATATGTAAAGTTAATAAAATTTAAGTTATGTTTTTTGTAAACAATAATGTATCCAGAGAGAAGACAATCTACAAAAAAATCTATTCAGATATTACCACCTAGAATTAATAAATATAATTTTATAATATAATTGAAATACTTCAGAATTTTCAGGTGTATGTTAAATCACTATATTTGTGCCTATATATATATATATATATATATATATATATATATATATACACACACACACACACAAACACACAATATCTATCTATCTATATCTATATCTATATCTATATCTATATCTATCTATCTATCTATATATATATATATATGTAAATGTCCTCTTAGAAAACACAGGAGCTGACTACAGATGATATTTCATAACAAGCTTCCAACACAATATGTCCTTACAATATATATTAATATCATTATTGATCCATTTTTATCTATATGCCACACTGCTAATCTCAACATGCATCTTTAATTTTAGTGACTATTTATAATTCTTAATGAGAGTTTGTTAATTTTAGACACTTAAATTGTTTGTGATAAATTTTTCTGTAAAAAAAAATGTCATTCTGAACTTTCATGCTTCTGTACGTCAACATATTCTGTAGTTGTTTTATAAAGCATGCGACTGCAAGAGTTACTCTTAGAACAGAGCAATGAAACTCCTGTACAGTCTGTCAGATTGTCCTTGGGAGATTTTTTTAAATTTTTATTGGATATTCTCTGTATTTACATTTCATATGTTATTCTATTTCCCCCAAGCCCATTGCCCTCCCATTGCCTCCATGAAGACGCCGCCTCTCCAAACCACCCTCTCTAGGTCCTTCACTGGGGTCCCCATGTTCAGTCTGATGGTTAGCTGCAAGCATCCTCCTCTGTATCAGTATGGCTCTGGCAGATTCATATCAGGTTCCTGCCAGTAAGCACTAGGTGGTATCAACAATAGTGTGTGGATTTGGTGTATGGGATGGATTTCCAGGTAAGGCCGTCTCTGGATGATGTTTTCTCTAATTCCTGCTCCTCTATTTGTCCCTTTATTTCCTCCCATGACTGTTTTGTTTTCTCTTCTAAGAAGGACTAAGGCATCCACATTCTGGCCTTCTTTCTCTTTGAGCTTCATAAGATCTGTGAATTGTTTCTTGGGTATTCTGAGATTTGGGGGTTATTATCCGCTTATCCCCTTATCATTAGTATTCTTTTGTGACTGGGTTACCTCACTCAGGATGATAGTCTCTAGTTCCGTCCATTTGCCTAGGAATTTCATGAAGTCATTGTTTTTGATAGATGAGAAGTATTCCGTTGTGTAAATGTACCACAATTTCTGTATCCATTCCTCTGTTGAAGGACATCTGGGTTGTTTCCAGCTTCTGGTTATTATAAATAAGGTTGTTATGAACATGGTGAAACATGTGACCATGTTAGATGTTGGAGCTTCTTTGGGGTATATGCCTAGGAGTGGTGTAGCTCCATCCTCAGGTAGTACTATGTCCAATCTTCTGAGGAACCAACAGACTGATTTCCAGAGTGGCTGTGCCAGTTTAAAACCCCACCAACAGTGGAGGAGTGTTCCTCTTTCTCCACATCTTTGCAGGCATCTGCTGTCATTTGAGTTTTTGATATTAGCCATTCTGACTTGTGTGAGGTGGAATCTCAGGGTTGTTTTGATTTTTATTTTCCTGATGACTAGGGATGTTGAACATTTCTTTAGGTGCTTCTCAACCATTAGGTATTCCTCAGTTGAGAATTCTTTATTTAGCTTTGTACCCATTTTTAATAGGATTATCTGATTCTCTAGAGTCTAACTTCTTCAGATCTGTGTATATATTGGATACTAGCACTCTATCAGATGTAGGCTTGGTAAAGCTCTTTTCCCAATCTGTTGGTTGCCAATTTGTCCTTTTGACCGTGTTCTTGGCCTTATAGATGGTTTGCAATTTCACGAGGTCCCATTTGTCGATTTTTGCTCTTAGAGCATAAGTCATTGGTGTTCTGTTCAGAAAAAATTTCCCTGTGCCTATGTGCTCTAAGCTCTTCCCCACTTTCTGATTTATTAAGAGGTTTTTTAAAATATAAATAAAATGGGAAAATTCTAAGTCTTGGTAAAGGGTGGAGCTTTAAGTAAAAGTTGTTAATTCTTAACAATGTTTTAAAAGAGAAAAATATAATAAAAAAGAGAATTAATTCCAAGAAGAAAAACGAAAAAAGGCATGTACTCATTAGATGTTGTCAAAAATTAAAATATTATTTAATAGCATTGAAATAAATCAGAAATTGATGAAACAAATTCTTCTTTTCGCAATTTTAATAAAGGGATTCTAGTTTGTAAAAAGCTAACATTTTGAGGTCTGTGATGAATGAGATGGAGGCTGAAATGATCAGTGGCAT
This sequence comes from Micromys minutus, assembly GCF_963924665.1. Taxonomy (NCBI): domain Eukaryota; kingdom Metazoa; phylum Chordata; class Mammalia; order Rodentia; family Muridae; genus Micromys; species Micromys minutus. The sequence continues at coordinate 87,324,624 of NC_137972.1, read as the reverse complement.
ATTAAAATGTGGTGTGGGGAACTTCGTAATGGAACCACCTGACCAAGCTAAACACACTGACAACTTCAAGAGCACAAGAAGAGACTAGCTGGATTCTATTCACATCCTTATGTGACAAAGTAAAAATATATGCAGTACACTGCCTATAAAAAACATCCTGGACAATATCACTGGCATTTACAGGAAAGAAAGACAAGGGGCAGAGCCATCCATTTAAAAACACCAAGACCTACCTGTGTTCTGCAAAATGCTGAGTGAGAGTGTGAGACTTGGGAGAAGAAAAGAAATCCCATTTCTTTATGCATTCTTCCTCAAAAACATTTAATGTTTTAATCTTGCTTGGGTCATTTTTCTCAAACCAATCATAGAGATATTTTTTTAATGAGATTATCAGGGACCTTTGATGAGAGTACAAAATTATTTAAACTTTCTAGATATGATCATATTGTTGTAATTATGTAATTATAAAACATAGTCTTAAGAGAAGATAAATGGAAATGTGTGAGTGTGTGTGTGTGTGTGTGTGTGTGTGTGTGTGTGTGTGAGAGAGAGAGAGAGAGAGAGAGAGAGAGAGAGAGAGAGAGAGAGGAAGAGAGAGTGAGAGAGACAGAGAGAGATAGACAGAGAGAGAGACAGAAAGAGAGAGACAGAGAGAGAGGAGGAGAGAGAGAGAGAGAGAGAGAGAGAGAGAGAGAGAGAGAGAGAGAGAGAGAGAGAGAGAGAGATGATCCAATCCATTGCAGGCACTGAAATAATCAATGTTTGTGGAATTAAGGTCTAACAAAATTGACTATCAGTTGACAACTGGAAAGCTGGAATTTTGTGCACTATCTCTCAACTTTTTACCTTTTAAAATTTGTTCAAGATTTAAACATTTATTACTAAATAAATAAGACTTGTGCACACTGACCAGACAGAATAAAATAACTTCAGAATAATAATGCTTCAAGGGTCTGAAAATATGATTCAAAGATTGAGAGTGTTTACTACTTTGCATGGTACTCAGGTTTGGTTCTAAGAACCCATGACAAGTATCTCACAAGAGCCTGTAGCTCACACATGCATATGTCCATAAAATACATGTAATCTTTTTAAATGCTCTAAGAAAGGTTACAGTAAACTGTTTAAATTGGTGGAAGAAAAGTTTATTTCTAGAAAAGGCCATAAAATAAAGAAAATACAAACATAAGCACCAAGAAAATGCTAGTAAAAATTGTTTTATCTCAAAGTTGTGTTTCAAGAGAAAATGGATGACTGTCATTTGTACATATTAAGATGTTCTCGTGAATGTGAAGCACTGCTAATAATTTGACAGGGTTTTTTCTTTTACAGAATTTGGTGTATGTTAAATGGTAAACAGTAAGATTAAATGCTAAAAGAGTGGACATATGAGACTTTATGACCTGCAATCTCATTGCTTTTAATTGAGAAAGAGACCTAAGCCAATTTAGCTCAGTTAATTGTGATATATTCAACATGAGATCCAGCTGACATGTTAAAGTTGTACTTGTAGATAGTGCTTACTGCCTGGTTTGTTTATGTGTAATGATACAGTCACGTACAAAAAGTTCTTTATTCAATTCTGCAATGAAAAAAAAAATGGCTTCCCAAAGATTTAAGAGGACATTCAAGATCACTGATTTACTGTTTAGATAAAATACTGGATAAAATATAGTGGCTACCAAACAAATTCAAAAGTGTCCCAGAAAATTACTATTGATTTCTTTGAAAATATAGGAACTTGAATTGGATTTATGAAGGTGGATAGCATTGAGAAGAGAATAACAAGACACTATGAATTCATTTATGCGAATGTCAGATGGAAGGACACATCACGTGACCTCTACTTATGGGGGAAGTGGAGTCTCTCTCGGGATAACCAAAGGATGATGGACGGACCCTTAGTTTGCAGAAGGAACAAGGAACTTAAAAAAAGATAATAATAATCACCAATGTCTTTAATTGAGGAAAAGATAATTCAGAGAAGCAAATTAAGTAGTACAGGCTTTTGTTTCCTCTCTGCCTATACTTAGCAGCAGTTCATGCCCTTTCCCTTGCCAGGTTCAGCTAAGATGGAGACAAAGCTGAAGTGTTCTGCCCTCTAAATGCTTTCGCTTGCAACCACACATTCAGCCAATTGGGCTTGTTTCAGAGAACCACTCTTAGCTCCAAGCAAAAGCCTGAGACTCTGAAGACAGAAAACTTTGGAGCTAATAGAATAGTAGAGACTCTGCATAGACAAGAGTTGAAGCTGAATATTTTACCTGGGGGTCAGGTAGAAGATGTCTTAAAGGACAGCATATGCAATGCGTTCTCACCAGCCTAGTTTCAGCCTCTGGGATTAGCTCCTGACTTCTCCACAGGGGCTTTAATTAACTCTCCTCCTGGTGTGTCCCACCTAGACTTCTACTCTCAATCAATCTCTCTTCTTAGTACTCATGTTCAGCTTCTCTTGGATTATTTTTAGTTCATTTTTAATAAGTGGTTTCAGGGAGATTAATAATATATAGTTTTCATGTACCTCATATACAAGCATGAAGAAATTAAGCAGTATCCATTAGAAATATAACCCAAGTCACAAATTGCTACTGTTTATTCTTTACAAGAGATAAAGAGGGACATATTCAACCAATCTACATGAATTATGAGTTATTATTATATGCACAGCGTGTGCTTGGATACTACAGAAGGCAAGAAAACGCATAACCATATTTCTTGTCACTATAGCGCACTTCTGCGTAATGCACCCCAAACCTGTCAGAATAACATTGGAAAAGGCAGAAGAGACATTAACAGCCTCAATTCACAAGAGAAGCAGTTATCGGTTACCAGTAACTAGTTACCTGCATAATGGCAATTCTACCTTCTTGCTACTCTTCATGTGTGAAGGTTGATGGCCATCGTTTTGGACATAACAGCTGTAAGGGGGCCTTGAGTTCCACATGAGAACATGCAGTGATAATAGCGATGGAGTTTCCCTGCTGTTCTTTGAAGAATTTGTCAGTATAGAGATGTGTCATTCATGTGTAGCTATTCCAGTGACTGGATCTTTTCTATTTACATTTAAATGTAAGTCACATTAACTTTAAAAAAAAATTCCCTCAGAATCTTTTAAATCAACCTGTGTTTGGTCTTTGGGGAAGGGACATTATCAGCATGGAGGTCATCAACATCTTCAGACTCAATTTCCTCTTTTGTACAACTCTATCGAAATACCAGAGACCAGGAATTTTTGAAGTTTTTCTTTCTCCCATAGTCTGGAGTCAGGAACTCCAAGACCAAGATCATAGCATCTACTAATGGCATCCTTGTTTAGGTCAACTCATGGTGAACTCTGGAAGACAGAGAGGTGACAGAAAAGACTGTCTCATGTGAAGAGCAGAGACATCGCATCCAGTCCTGCATGTCCTTTTAGAGTGGCATCAGGTCATTTAAAAGGACAGAACTCCTGAGACTCACACAGGTCTCATCAGGCCCCCTTGGCAACTCCATCCGGGGATGAAGTTTCCAACACGTATACTGGAGGGCATTCTCAGAGCCAACCTCATTCCTTTCCGACTGAGCTAGCTGCCTCTCATTATTCTAAAAGGCAACTGACAACTCGACCTATGTCATACCCAAACCGAAGACTCTGGACCACACTACAACCACAATGTAAAAGGCTAGAAATAGCAACCTTTGATATCAAATTAATGGTTATGGTAGGAACACTCGGATATGGCCAAAGGAGATGATAAAGTGTCACCCTTTAACTTTTCTCTATTAAATAGAACTACATAAAGGCAAGATATGGACTCTGACAGGCAGCATTGCCATCAGTGAAATATGCTTTAGAAATGGCCTCATAGACATGGCGATCAGTTCCGGTTTAATTAAAAAAATGGAGCCAAATACAATCTATCTTCAATATACACAATAATTACGTTCCTGAAAAAAAAAAAACCAGTGTAAATTAAAACGTACTTTTTAAAAGTATTGGTTCTTACATGAAAGCGCAGATAAGAGTGAAAACTGTCATAATAAATTCTTCTTCTACCTAATGGTCTGCAGAACATTTAGAACATATAGGGAATGAGGAACAGTTATTTATTGACTACCACCTGTCCCACGTGTTGCAGGATGTGTTGCTTCCCTGGCTGCTGCAGCAAGTATCCATAGCAACTTCATCATTGTGATAGCTACACACCTCAGGAATTTCCAGGTGGTCCCTAGAGAGTAGCACGGCTCCAGTTGACAAGTTAGGCTAGCAGAGCCTTGGGCAGGAAGGAGCTCACATCTACACCGTCATCCAGCCTCCTGCCTCAAACCCCACCGGGTCTGACTGTGAAGATCCCAGTGAAGCTTGTAGGCAGGCAGTTCATACTGTGGCCAACTGAACCCACTGACTCTGTGCTCATTGGGAAACCAGAAACTACTGCTGCTGCCTGGGAGCGGACAGAAAACTCTAAACTCGGTACCCCCTTCAGGCACTGAGGGAACTTAAAAGTGCACTCCCTGTACTTATAGGTAACCTCTGTCCTGTGCCACGAGTGTAGCCCGTGACACATCCACAGTGACATCTCTCTACTGTTGATGTTCTTGTTACACAACTTAGAATGGTTTCTATAATAAATCTCTTCTATATCTGTCTGACTGTTTTTTTCCTCACCCGTCACTGTGGAGGCTCAAGGACACCACTGAGACTTCAGATATCGGTATCTCAGCAACTTTGAACCGACTGTTCGGAGTCACCATCTCCCTTGGCTCCACACAGGAATAATTAGGGGTGCTTGGTTGTTTCCTTCAACATCCTCAACAGAGAGGACAACAAGCAGGCTTATCATTGCTTTGCCTCTGCATCTCTACGGATTCTGAGAGATGTAAACCACACCCAAATGGCGGAAATACAGTGCAGTTTTAAAGATGGGAAAAGTGCCGAATCTACTGCACCACTAAGCCAGCGGCGTTTGTTTTTGGCTTTTGGTTCACATTGACTACCAATATTTCCTCCTATCACCATCCTGCCTTATCTGTAAGACCAAAGTAATGATGCAAAGAGTGTATTAAGGATGTGTTTACAGTGGGAAGACTCCACCGAGCATCCAGAAAAAGTGGTCTGGAGTACAATTTCAGCCACAGTGCCAATTACTTATAACTCACACAGAGACCCCTGACGTAGCATAGCAAAGGAAATAAAAGTGTGCTGAGGAACCGTGGTTTAGGTTAATGTGCTTTGAATGTGTCAATTGCCAATGTTTTTATTTGTTTGCTTTGAGACACGGCCATGGGGATCTTTTGTAGCCCCCATGGCCTTTGAAGTTGCTGTGTAGCTGAGAATGACCTTGTGCTTCCGGCATGCTGTGTCCCCACCCAAGTGGTAGGAATATAGATATGTATTGCCACAACCGACCTCTCTTTAACACTCATCCCAGAAAAGATTTTTCTGCATTGCGAGTGAGGACGGAGATGAGTGGTTTAGGCTCGGGAGTTTAGGTGTTGTCAGGCTGACTTGCTCTATAAACAAAGAGGAGCTTCGTTTCCCATAAATCCCCTGCTAACAGGCCTCTCCCATCTGTGCTTTACACCCTCTGTCTTCCCATTTCTTTATCACTGTCTCATCCCAGGGCCCTGGGCCTGAAAGCACTTCTGTCCAAGCTGATGCACTGAGCTCACTGCCTTCTTCTAGACCATTTTTTAGACGGTGTTCAGAGCATCGCCGGGTCCCCTAACAAGGACTGCTGGCTCAATCTTTTGGGGAAAAATATCGATACTCCTGGGTCTCTTCATTGCTATTTAATACAGCATTTTTTAAAGTAACATAGTGTAAAATAACTTATTCTTTCCCTCCCTGAGGTGAAAGCCCTCTTGCTCACTGATGATTGATATTTTGACATCTGACTCCATGCTTTGTTTAATAGTCATTCAGATGAATAAAGGAAAGAACCATGTCTACCACATGATCACATGTATCTACATGCCTGCTACCCGGCAGGCAATTGCCCGCAAATTCAAATTAATTCCTACAAAAAAGCAAATTCGTATCTGTTCTTATTTTTTTTTTAAACGCTGGATTTTTTTTTCTTACAAGGAAAAATGCTTCCAAATTTGTCAAAAAATTCCTTAACTATTTTTAACATCAGTATTTATGTAGTGTAGTGGTTTAAATGCAAACGCTTCTCCCCTATTGGCTCTGATGTCTGACCACTTAATTCCCATTTAGTGAGACTTGTTGGCAGTACTGTTGGAGGAAGTATGTCAGGGCTGGGAGTCTTCGACGGCTAGATGTCCTCTGTTGCCCCTGTTCACTCTCTGCTTCCTGTTCGTGGTTACAAATGTGAGCTCTTGCTTCCTTTCCCTGACACTTTGCCTTTCTGTTGCCATAGCCTCTTAACCCAGAGAAGACTTCTTAAGTTACCTTGGTCATAATATTTTATCACTGCCAAAAAAAAAGTAATTAATACACACACACAACTTTTACATATTTAAATTACTAGAAACAGATGCATTAGGGAGAGTTTTAGTTGGTTAATATTAATGGCATACACTTACTTAGGCACAAATTAAAGATTACCTTAAATAAGAAGATAAATCTGTGAAAATCTAATGTGCGTTTTTCATTTATTAATATATTTTATAGTGAGTTTTATAAGCGGCATTCTATGATAAATAAATAAAAAGCTATAGGCTTTTTTAGGTTGCATCATATTAAAAATGTATCAGAGGAGATGTTAAAACATATATAACAAATCATATTAAGAGATTTTATCTTTGATCCTGTTATCTTACATCTAAAATAGCTCTGAGCAAAACAATGTCCTCCCGTGGGTGGGTAGGCAGGTGATGATTTGACTGAATGCTGCTACTTTGTTCAGGTTTCACTGGTTGAAACTACTGCTAAAGTGATGGTAAGGCAGTTGTGGTTAGAAGGAAGAGACTTGCATACGTACATGTTTTACCCACCTGAGCTCCATTTATATTTCCCACATACCTGATTGAAGTGTGTAGTGGATGGGAAATGAGTTCTTCACCTACTGGCAAGATCAGGACAGTTCTATGTTATAGGAGGAAAACCAAATATCCTTAGAGGACCTTAACCTCTTCAAAACACAAGGGCACACGCGCATGCGCGCGCGCGCGCGCGCGCGCGCGCGCACACACACACACACACACACACACACACACACACACACACACACACGGACAGTAAATCTACTGTTCAAAGAAGAGGGGGTACATTGTTTGCAGAGAATTCAAACATACTCATAAAACCAACCCAGAGTCTGTCTGATTTTTATTAATACCATTTGTCATCTCATTGATGAAGTATCTTCTGTCTGAGAAGGCAGGCTTTCACATCGCCTCCACCTTGGGTGATGGTATCAAAAGGGAGTATGTTCTTGCAGCATTATAGACTTCATTGGTGTCTTGTCTGGAACCATCAAAATCATTCTCTTCAGAATATAAACACGACTTTGGGGAACTACTGGTCTGGGAGCAATTCTGCCAATAGTTGAGCCAGAAAGAAAATAGTTACAGTCTTCAGTTTGTGCCTTTGTTTAAAAACCATCTCATTATCCATGGTCATGGGAAGTTTAACTGATCCGTGGCACACAGACAAGGTGTATACTCATAATTATAACACCCATGTCAAACACCAAGTCTCCTCTACAGTGAGATGCAGTTCCTAGAGGCCAGAAATACTCTCAAACAAGCCTTTTAACAACCTTAGATCTTGTCCGTGGTTCTGGATTGAATGATCAATTATCACCTCTTTTTTTCTTTTTCCAAAATGGCTAAAACTTTAGTCACTTCTACTCCGCTGCTGTGTAATGAGGCTTGGATGGCTCTTTAATTGGCATAATTTATTGAGCCTGTATTTACATATTTATATATTGAAGCATGGAGTAATTTTTCATCTTGATCTCTGCCTTTTCTTGAGCAATTTCTACATCCAAGTCTTCTGTTTTGTTTCATGTTTTACACAACTTTTTTCAAAGGTATTTTAAAACTTCCAAAAGAAACAAAAGTAAATGAACTGTTTTATGCCTTAACACTGAGAATGTGCACGGGTGCCTCCTATTTTGTTTTAGTTTATGAGACTTTTATTTGAATTGAAACTGAATATATACAACCTTAACAGAAGACCCTGACATTAAATAAAAATGAAAAATAAGTACCTAGCTTGTATTTCAATGTAAATTGGCAACAGTTGATATGACGAGTTTTCAGTAACTGAATATTTGATCATAGCTGAGGACCAAAAATATGTCTGGTTGTGTGATTTTCTAAAAGTGTGTACATTTGTATGAAGGGCTATATGTACGTATGGTGCATTTATATGCATATGCCTGTATATGCGTATCTACGTATGTCTGTAAATGTTCTGGGTACTATGTAGTTGAAGATAAGACTGCGGGACAAGAGAAACGAGAGGAAGGAGAAATGGTGGCCGTGAAAACAGCTCTGTCACAACAGCTGACAAAGCTGGTTTTCCTTCATGGGCCAAAGCTGTTGACCATGTGTTAAGAGCCTACACTGCACAGGTCACTGATACCAAGCTGGCACAATTAGATGACACTCATTAAGGAAAGCCAAAGGGGCACTAGGAGTTTGCAGTGAGGCTAACTTGGAAGAAACGTAGTCATTTTATATGGAGACCCTGGAGACAGCCAGTCTGTCTTTTCGCTATAAACTTCAGGTATGTGTACTGTAACTACATTCTGGATGCAGAGGTGTATTTACATATTTATGCTTCTGCCCTAACAAAGATCTCTGTCCCTGAGGTGGGTCTGAAAGAACAGCAATGCAGAATAGAAACAAATTAACTAACAAAATATTATGCTGAATCATTTGGGAGCTTGAGAGGACATGGAATCATTGGTAGGCTGTCCTTTTTTAAATGGCCACTTAACTTAGTACCTACTCCCTAATCTCTGTATTTCATTTTTTTTTTTTTTTACTTCATTGCTTTTCTCGTCCTATTGCATATAACACCTAAGACATGCTTATTTCCTGAGTTTGTTCCACTGTCTTTTATCCACACTAGAAATAAGAATTTTACTCCAGTTTTTCCTGCTATTCAGTAGCTAAAGTGCCTGGCCCATAATATGTCTTCATAAATACGTGTTGGGTATAAGACATGAAAGGCAGGGACCAGCAGGATGGCTCAGTGGGTTAACATATTTGCCACCAAGACTAAGAATGTGAATTTGATCCCCAAGACAGACACAGAGAAGGAGCAAGCTGATTCCTGAAAGCTGTTTGACCTTGACCGCACCCGCACACACTGGCACATGTACACAGACACACATGAACAAGATGAAATTTAAAAGCACACAAAATAACCATGAAATGTGATTTGCTTTTCTCTGCTCTTCCCAGTTTTTTTATTTTATTTTTTTTTCTTTAATAAATTGTTGGATGACCTTGAATGCCATCAGAATGCTCAAAAGTCCCTGGATTCTAAATATGCACTAAAACTCCAAGCTTAATATTTGTAAATAATTGCTCAAACTAACCCGTATTAACAGACAAAATATGGGAACTTATCTATTGGACCAAATGACAGCTCATCAGTGATTCCCCGGGGTAAGTAACAGGGTCAGGTTACGGGCTCAAACCTGCATCTGGGTCAGATTGCCTTCTCAGTGAGCTTCAGCCTCCCTGCAGAGTCAACAGACAATCTGTCTGTCATCGCGGAGCAGGTGGCCAGCCAGGACCGGGAGTGGATATGGTGACTATGTCACTTGCTAACCAGGATCTGTACTTAAGGGACAAGAAAGTGATTGGAATTAAGTTGCAATTTGCACTGGATAGGGGCCAAAGGGTTGAGTTACCTTGTAAGTAAAATCAGCCTTCTTTTCCATATAGCCAAGTCCCCTTACAGTATTCACTGTATTAATTTATCTGTCATGCACCAAAAACTTCTGGAGATTCTGCGAGTGGGATAAATATTCTATAATCCTCTATTAATATATCGGGCTTTCCTGAAAGAATATTCCCATCTGCTCTTCTTGTAAGGTGACTTACAGTACCCACCCCTGCCTCTTAAACACAGAAAAGCTATAAAAATACACGCATACACGTTTAAATTTCCAAGAGGTATTTCTGCTTTTACATTGTTAAGAATCAATATCCAGTAGAGACACAGAATAGAAAAACATGTTGTGTGAGGTGGATAGGACCATTGACATATGTCTATACAATTACCACCTTAAGTTAGGCCAATGCTTTTTCAGCCATGGCTGAGTTCTTGAATCTAAAACAAAAACAAAATATCCCCTAGTAAGAGAAGCCCCTTACATACAGTGTGCAGATGTGACCTCTGAGCAGAAGAAGACAACCTTCAATGTTGTGGCCTTGCCTTCAGTAGTTATTTCTTTGCCTCAGATTAAGCAGATAATACACAAGATAGTCAAACTTAGAAAAAAAAATTCCTTTGCGTATTTTCCTTCTCAATCTGTAAAATAGAAGTAATCATAGCTTTTCTGACTAATTCATAATGATCTCATAGAAAATTAAATAATAGCAAATATTCTTGGTGGCTGCTCCGGTGACATAGCAATCACTTAGCTGTACATTTCAGGAGATGCTGAAACATTTCCAAAGATAGGCGTGTGTTCCTGTGGTATAGTAGAATTGGGATGGTGGAGGAGATTGGAGCTTCTGAACTTTGTTTGCTCGTGATCATCATGTCCTTAAATTATATAGCATGAATCTGAGTTCATAAAGAGATGAGAACGCACGGGTTTGTTATCCGAGCACTTCTTCCATTGGCAGCAGATCCTGCATTGATAACCTGGTGAATTGAGACACCTCAAGACGCATTCTGCTTCACTTTCAAGGCTCTGCTGTTTCCACCTTTGAAGCAGCTATGTTGGATGGTGGGGCTCTCTAAAACACTTCCCAGAAGATTCTAAGTAGCAGCCAGCAATTGAAACTGCAGTTAGGGAGCTGTGGATCATGGATGGCATGTCATGAAGGAGGTTTATTGAGAGAGCTGATGTGTAATCTCTCAGTATCAGGACTTCGGAAGCAAACGGTGGGAAAACGGTGCCTGCTGGAGAGCATCACAAGGGTCTCATCTTTGGCTCCTGTGATGAAGACTCTTTGAGTGCACATAGAATAGAGTCTGTGCAGACTCAGTGAAGAAAGCTGTTCTTCAGATAAGGTCTTCTTGGGTATCATTAATGTCAGCAACATAGTCACGGCTGTATTCAGGTTTGTTTCCCACTGCTCTCTTTGGAACTCTCAATTTTAATCCAGATGAGATCCAGTTGACATGCAACTGTAAAAGCAAACAGGTGTTATCAATGCATATAGCCCCACGGAGTCCTTACAAAATTAGAGCATTCAAGTGGCTTCAAATTGTTATGGAAAAAAAAAAGAAAGAAAGAAAGTGAGTCCCTAATGGGGAAGCCAACCTTCTCTGGTTTGCTCACTCACTCTACAGGATTCTGTGCAACAAGGAGCCCAACATAGTTGTTACCGATAATAAAATGGCATGATTTAGACAGAGTTGTTTAATTTTTTTTTTATTTTCATGACTATGCTTTTGATAGCAATTCACCCCCAACCATAAGAACAGTATCATTTGATGAGGGACTTCTCTGATCAGCAAATGAAGCATGGTATATGCATTTTACCCTTCTGACATCTTCTGAAGGAGACCTCATGGCTGTTTCCTGTAACACAGATATGGCATCCTAGAGATTGAGAAGCTTCCAAAGGTCACAGAGCCACAGAACAGAGGTATGGATGGATCTGAGGTATCTATTCTGACGCCTGAGCCCTGGATCTTAACCAGAGATTCCTTCTTTTCTGCTCAGACAATGATTCTGCCTTTGGTTATCATTAGAACATTGTAGAACAGGAACTAGGTGCTTCTTTGGTGTGGTACAAAGCAAAACTGTTGGATAAGTCTAACCGTTGAATAAAGGTTTCTCAGGTGTAGAATTGTTGGCCCCTGGTGTTCCTAAACCAAAGACAGTGGGCGATCCCTAGGCGATTGGCCACAGCGGGAGGATTTGCTCTAGCAGTCCACCAGGAAAGCTGTTTATACTCTGTGAAGCTTTGTATGCACCAACACAGCCCATTATCAGACTAGAAAGATTATTAGACAGATATTCATCAGATCAAAATACAGCAGTGTTCAACTTCAGGAATAAGATACAAGGGACAAAGACCAATAGCACTGGATGTCAACCAAGACTCTACACTAATTCCTTAAGCAAAGAGACCTGGATTAAATCAGCAGCAAAGAAAACTCAAAGGCCAAAATGAGGTACTATGGTTACCTGAGGTTCTAAGGGAAGGAGAGTTAGCCACAGAACCCTGGTCTGGAGAGTCTGGTGTACTGCAGGACCTTTTCCTTATGTCAAAATCCCTATGAGCCTGAGTTTAAGAAGGGGCAGAATGTAGTAAGTGTCTAAGGCTGGCAAAGTGGAAATAAGACCAGGATGATCAAGACTTAACTGACAGGCTTAAGGAGTCATCGAGCAATGGAAAGGACCATGGCACTTCTGGCCCAGGGAATCCAGGTCAAGAGGAAAAAAAACCATAGTATTTTTTTTTCTACAATAAAAATCATTGTGGGTTTCAACACAGCACTAAATATAAAACTTTTAAATGGGCAATCCTTTGTCCCATCTTTTTAAAGACTGGATACAAAGCTAGATCAAACTCATGTTACCCACATTGGTTCTGTAATGAATTTGATGAAGGCCCCAAACAAAGGTTTTCTAGGAAATAACTCATGAAAACCTTAGGATGCATCAGCTCTTACTTATAACAATTCTGTGCAATTCCCTAAGTGGTCGTACCGCACTCGCTTACTTAGTGATATAGCAGAAACTCATTTGTGAATCCCCAAGTTTAAAGAGATGAATATCATCAATATATGAGAGAGACAGCCATTAGGAAGCGCTTTTGTTATTGGAATGGAAATTCCCACCTCCATAGGTACATTTTTTTTCCTTATTTCTGGATCTCTAGCCTGCAGCAGCCACATTACTTCCTTAAGTACAGCTGCCGTCTCCCACAGCCTTGTGCTGGTGATGTAGACCTTGATAATTCTTGCAATAAAAATCCAGTCATGTATGACATTTAGGAGGTAGGGAGCAAAAGGTTTAAATTGCCTCGGGGCAGTGGAACCATTATAAAGTTGTCTTTAATGAGAAATGGAAGGCAAAGAAAATTAGAGGCTCAGATACTGAGAAGAATCAAAGTGGCTACCAAACCACTAGGCATGGGGCTGCCTCTTGATTATAGATAAAAGTGGGTGGGGCACTTAATGTAAGTTTTCTGCAAGAACCCAAATTAAACCTATCAATTTCAAGTAGAAATGAGCAAAGAGCAGGGTGTCATTTTAATACCTTTTCTGATGCTGACAAGATGGACTTAGGGTACCAAAGGGCACCCTAAAAAGACAAAGGTGTTTGGAACCCTATGTTACAAATACTTACTTTCAAGAAAATCAGGGAGTGTCTGCTAGGCAGTCCATAAGAGCATGCACCCTCCCCACACTTCCCACAAGATCTCTCCGATGGAGTACAATTCAGTCACATTTCTATTTTAATCTTTCGCTCTGTTTTCATTACTTACCTTCTCCTTCCTATGAAGAGAGTGGAGTCTTTAGCTACAAGCCTCCCTGTGTGCCATTTAGAAGCAGCCTCTCTGTCTCTCTCTGTCTCTCTCTCTGTCTCTCTCTGTTTGTCTCTGTCTCTGTCTCTCTCTCTGCCCATTTCCTAGACTGTGAGCTGAATAGCTGCCCCCCCACTCTCCCAGACAAGCAATTTTTAGCAGAGGACACACTCGCTGAGTGATAGGGATCTACTGTGTCATCTCATCTGATGTCCATATGGATGGCAGAAGCTTCCAAGAGAAACTCTGGACCCAGCAAAAAGTGGAAACTGTTCTTAGGTGGGAAGGATTCCTGGGAATTTCAGTGCAAGAGATAGTTTGAGCTCTCTGTATAAAGTGAAGTCCTCCTTCAGGGGATGGCAATGACAAGTGAACTTGGCTAGGAATGGAAGAGGTCCCACTCTGAACACAAAAAGGAGTCACCAGGAGATTCACACCCACATGATACTTACACCCCCAACCCCAGCCTAAGAAAGGACTAGGGAAGGAGGGACCTAACTATCAGTCACTGATACCTGGGTTCCACCCCATAGATTGCAAATTCACTAGTCTGGGGTGTGGCCTACTCCCTGGGATTTAAAAAACCTCCCCTGCAGATCTTAAAGGCCCACTTCTCCCACCTGACTTCTTTGCTGGGAAGTCAGACTGGTTCCTGGGACACTAATCTCCCCTTGCTTAAGGTCTGACAGTCGGACCTATGCTGTGAATCCGAGGGGCGAACTTTACTGAAGGACTTGAACTCCCAAGCCCCTGGTTGCAGCTCTCTCTTCTGTCTCCATCATCTAGCTCTCTGAGACATCCTGCTCAAGGGCTACTTTAAAAGCACAAAGGTGGAGATCCGCTAGAGAGCTACCCCCTCAGTCTGCAGCTGCTTCTATCCACAGCATCTACAGTAGCGGAGTCTGCATCCCAGGTGTGTCTGATGGGAGCCAGGTTTGGGAACCACTGAGCTCCACAGTGGGTCTAGCCTTTCATCCTGCCAAGTGATTAAGGATTTGTAAGGATGGATGAGCTGTCTTGGGAGCGAGGGCCTGCTGCAATGCTGTCCGTTATTAATTATGGGGAAGTGATGTATTGGCAATGGTCAAGTTCTCTTGGAAAGGGCAATGAATGGTTCGTCGATTGCTGCATTAGGTCTTCCCTGACTCAGTCTTAATGCTCAGTTCTGTGTGTGTGTGTGTTTTCTGCCCCTGTGTGTAGTTTAAAAGCCGCACACTATTCACACTAAAGGCCTCTAGGTCTTTATTCCCTTGTAAGCAGCAAGGTGTGAGAGAAATAGCAACACCTGGAGTCTTTGGGAGATCTCCACTGGGGAAATCCCTGCCCTAGTCTGGATGTGACCCGCAGCATCTAGTAGCTAGGATATATTTCTTTTAATCTAGATATGAAATTGAAACACAGAGTAAGGGTTTTAAAATGGAATCGGCGATACATCCTCAGATTCCCTTTGCTGTATAGAGCATGCATTAGCAGAGGACTAGAATGTGGAGGAAGAAAGACACTGGAGTAGCAAATTCTGGGGAAGGAAGGAGTAGGCGAGTTGGGGTGTGTGTTTGGGGTGGGGGGGTGTCTATGGATCAGCCTAGCGAGATTCAAAAGAAAAGTTGCAGCGGCACCGGTCTGCGACTGTTGGGGTGCACGAGAGGGCTGGCTTGTGCGGTTTGTACGCACTGCGGGGGTCCCCACGGCCGGGGAAATCCAGCCACTGGTGGAGCAGAGGAGACCTGGTGGTTACCACCGCCGCCCGCCCGGCTCTTGCTCCCGCAAAGCACTCGAGGGTAGCGCGCGGGGTCCGGGGAGGCGGGGAGACGGAAGGAGGCGCCGGGCCCGGCTCGTGCGAGCCAGTGCGAGGCTGCGGGCGGGCCAGCGGGCGGGGTGCGCGGGAGGGAGGGGAGGGAGCGAGGGAGGGAGCGCAGCGCGCGCGCCGCCCGGCCCCGGCCCTCCCAGCCCGCCGGCCTCGCCGCCTCCCGCCCGCGCGCACCGCTGCCTGCCGCCGCCGCCGCCGCTGCTCGCACGAGCCGGGCGCTGCTCGGGAGTCGGGCCGCCGCCGGCTTTGTGCTTCCAGCAGAGGATGGAAGCGACCTCTTCCTGATCGAGAGCCGTCTCAAAAGGGAGTGAGCGCGCCCGATCTCCGGGCAGGCTTGCAGGACCCAGGAAGGGGATCCATCCACAAGGCTCAACCCAGGTAGGAGCTGGTCCCCAGGCAGGCAGAGACGCTGTGGAGACAGGAACTGTCCTCTTCGCGGTTCCCTAGGCTGCGATTCCTTTGGTTTAAGCCAAAGGGCTGGTTCTGGAGTGAGTGATTGAGTGTGTGTGTTTGTGTGTGTGTGTGTGTGTGTGTGTGTGTGTGTGTGTGTATGTATGTGTGTGTGCGCGCGCGCGCGTGTGTGAGCGTGTGCGCGCTTGCACATTTTCTGTGTGTCCGTGCTTCTTTGATAGTGAAATTGCTCAGGCTGTTGGTGGTTCTGGGCGTGAGGGTCTCCGCCTGCCAGTGCGGATTGCCAGAGAAAGAAAGGGTTGCTGGCGGGGGAGGGGGGGGGATGCTGCACCCTGGACAGTGCTGGCCCAGCTGCGAGGATTCAGGGCGCAAAGAGCTAAGTCCACCCGGAAAACAAGCAGCGGTGCTGGAAAGCCAGACACCTCCATCCATTGGGCTCCTCTCACAGCGGGTCGCCCTTCTTCCTGGTAATCCCTGGGGTCTTTCCCAAGGTTCCACTTGTGATCCACCTCTTCTGGCGGGCGCTGGGTGCTACTAGGGGAGGACTGCAGAGAGAAGGGAGGTGTGGCTGGATAGCGGAGAAGGAGGAGGGAGAAATGAGATGGGGAGTGGGCTCTAGGATCCCAGCGCCTGGGCACCAAGCCTTGGTGTGTGTTGCGGATTCTGCACACCCAGGCATCTTTACCCAGAGATTCAAAGGGAACTTCACAGACGCATTATTTGATACTGAGTATGTGCTAGCTCTTGGGGAAAGGGCCTGTGTTCTAAGATTCAAGGATCTCTTTCTTGGCTCCTCCTTCTCAAGGAAGGGGGGTTTTACAGCCGGACAGGCAGAGAAACTAAATCCGACCTGGAGATGCCTTAAAAAATAGAACATATGTGCGTGCTTTCATTCCCCCACCCCATACACGCTAGCCCTCCCCACAGACCCACAGATTCTGTCTCTGACTGATAAATGACTCGCTTGTATTTCCTACTTCCCTCCCCAGATAAAGTGGCAGTGCTTGAGTCAAGAGCAGCAGTGGTCCAATTTAACAAAGCATTTTTGGGAGAGAGCAATAGGCATGTTGTCCGTGATCATGGGCAGAAAGTCATGCTTTTGTGCTAGGTATGGTTTAACACCCCCCCCCCCCCCCCCGCGCCCCGAGCCAGGCGCTCTCTGCTAGTCAGCCACTAGTGGTTGTGAATGTAACAACACAAACTTTGTCCTGCTTGAGGTGTAATGACTAGAATGAGAGAGAGAGAGAGAGAGAGAGAGAGAGAGAGAGAGAGAGAGAGAGAGAGAGAAAGAGAGAGAGAGAGAGAGAGAGAGGGAGGGAGGGAGGGAGGGAGGGAGGGAGGGAGAAGATATCAGTGGGAGATGTAGTGGAAGAAGCTTAGAAAACATGACAGATGAGCTAAAGACAGTTCAGGCATCCTGGTCATGGAGCCAGCAGCTGAGGAGGTGGAGATTTTTGATCAGATCTGCTTCAAAAGATTGTCTGAGTACATCGACCAGGAGCAGCTGAGCATCTACAACGCAGGACCTGCTGGGTGAAGATTTCTCAAGGGAACTGTGGGGGAGTGTGGAAGGGGAGCAACCTGGAGGAAATTCTGAAAGTGTGCCCCACCAACACACACACAACACACACAGGTATACACAAGTATACACACACACACACACACACACACACACACACACACACACACACACACACGCCTTCTCTTAGGTCTCTTCTACAGAAAAAAGGGGGGAGGGGGATGGGTCTAGATTCTTCATTTGTTATAAGAACAGAAAGCTAGAAGAAGGATGGCTGCCTTTAGGTTCCTCTTTCAAATCCTGTGTTACTGGGATTTTGCTCTCTGGTTTGCCAAACTTGCTTAATTTGCAGAGGTTAACCGGGTGTGAAGGCAGAAGGAAGGAAGGAGCCTGTTCCATCTTCAGGGTGTTGGGAGGGAGCTGTCTGGCAGAGGACACACAGCTCTCACTGAGATGGGCTTTCTTAAGCCGTGTTCATTTTTACAAATCTCTGCCTGCTTTAAAAAAAAAAAAAAAAAAAGTGTTCCATTTGGATTTCTGGGCACTTTAATTGAGATCTCCCCCTATAAAGAGAGGCCCGCTCTTTCTTTCCCTCCTTTTAAAATGGCTGTTGTGTTTTATTTTAAAAAAAATGAATTCAGTTCCTAGAAAAAGATTGAGAAAAATGATGAACTGAGATAAACCATGATTCAATGCCAAACTCACCAGAGGTAGCAAAGGGTGTCCCTGGGATGATCAGCCTTTGCTACTCTAGTCTTGAATCCTGCTTGTCAGGTCTGGAAAGGAAGCAGAGAACCAAAGGCACAAATAGAATGTTCCCCATGGTCCCTCATGTGTCTGTGGACCTTCCTGTTGCTGTGGATAAGAGTTTCCATAGTATCAACTTGGATTTAGGTGAAGAGATAGCTGGGAATGGTGTTGATTCTGACAGTGAAGCAAAGAGCATAGCCCCGTGAGTGCTGTGACCCTAAGTAAACATAGGGACGGGAGGCCAGCGATACTGAGGACTGGTGTGTAGGAATCACCAGAGTTGCTCTTTCAGGCTCTCTGTGTTTTGAAACAATAAGATACATTGAAAAGAGCGTCGGCATTTGTTAGCGAGCTATATTTAACATGTTATTTTTTTTTTTTTATCTTCGACCAAAATAGACTTTTATTTATCTTGCAAAGTAAACGCATAGTTCCTTCCCTCTTAGTATTTAATCTGTGTCTTGGACGGAATAAATGACGAGAAAAGCTCGGCAGCTTCTATAAATTTCGTTCCTCCCTTTGAAAAGAGAGTGAAAAGGAAAAGATTTTAAAAAAAGACAGCAGTATAAAGAAAGTATTTTGCTTATGACTGTGAACGTCATAGTTTTAGACTTGAGTGTGTCATATTTACTGTTGCCGTTCAGTGAGGCCAGTCTTTTCTCCCGGATTATCTAGGCAGAGGGGGGAACGCTATACAGGCAAGAAGCAGGTATAGGTATCAGCAAGGACCAAACTGGAATGAAAGTTAAATATAGAGCAAGAAAGGTTTAGAGAAGAGGGTGTTACATGTTTCATATTCTTGAGCTGTTGTATAGATGTTTCTTTCAGTTGTTGCTTTTGTTGAATATTGAGGGGTCCAAGTCCTACTCTCTGCCACCTAGGGACAAGTGCCTTGTGCTTCTCCATCCTTCAGTGCCACCCACACTGCATGATCCAATGTGGACTGTAAACTCATGATGAGATAGTCCCTTTCTCCAGCAAGAACATTTATCCAGCAACCTCCTATCTGACCAAATTCTACTGCTCCCTCTTGTGGCAAGTATTTTCTCCGACTCTCTAGATTCCAGGGTGCTGTCTGGATCCCCACTGCTCCTTTAACTGTCTCCCTCTCCAGCTCTAATTCTCAATAGTGACTAAGGCTAACCAGGTCAGTGGGTTACAGCACCGCCTGGTTCCACTTTTCCCTCTGAACAAAATGGTTCTGGCTCCTGGGAGATGTCTCTTAAATGGAGGGGAAGTTGATGTCAGGTGTTTTCTGACCCACTGGGATAGACCGGACTCGGGAAATGTGAGCTTTCAGCTTTTGCCTTTGGGATGTTGATTTAAACTCAGGACTAGTCTAGTGGGGCCTCATTAAATGAAGTAGGATTATTTTCCATTCTCTCTCTCTCTCTCTCTCTCTCTCTCTCTCTCTCTCTCTCTCTCTCCTCGTTCTCCTCTCCTTCCCTTTCCTTTACTCCCTTCTCTGGCCATCCCTCTCTTTCCCCTTCTCTATTCTTCCTCTCTCTTTTCTGTAGCCTATAGCCTGTCATGTGTTCATGTACACCATGCTGAAACTTTAAATTAACCATGGGAGTAGTTGTGTGCAACTCAAGACAACCCACTTTGGGACATGGGAACTTCCAGGGTAAGTGCTCACTGCTGCGCTTTCATGGAGGAGTTTAAAAATAGGCAGAGGGTGCCTCGATTCAGTAGAGCTCACTGCTCCCTTCCCTGGCAGCTAGGCTTGGCATCTGATTGCTTTGCACTCACGTTTGCACCTGTCCTCAGGTCTTTTGGTTCTTGGTCCTTCTGGTCCAGAACGTAGCAAGGTAGATGAAGGTTCAAATAACGCACATCCCTACTCCCTCCTCAGTTTTCAAAGGAGAAAGGGAACATCCTGACTCACAAGCGAAGCAAGGGAACGTTCTTTGGCAGAGGGCTAGACCATCATTTATACTAAGTTATTCGAGTCTGGTAAAACATGCATAGGTTCAAAGCCTTTATCCATTGGCCAGCATAGACTCAGAAAGTATTAGCATGAAAGCCATCCAAGTGAATGAATTCTGAACAAATCCCTAACATAACACAGAGATATTGCCCAGCAAAGAGGTACCATATGTGAATCTACACAAGCTATTAGTATATGTCCATCTGTGTATCTGAAGTGCTCCATGCGACCAGCATGCAAAAACATCCAGAGGACCGGTGACGTACAAGACAAAGAGGAAGTGAAGAGTTAAAGCTGAGTTTCTGTCCCATGTGTACCCTCTGGTGACTGTTCTGATAGGGAAGTATGAGGAGCCAAGGGCCTGGGAGCCGAGCTTTTGAGTGACAGGCCACTAGCTGGAGAGTAACAAGAAGTAGACAAACAGATTCCTATACTAAGGTTTTATGCTGAAGCAACCTCTGGTTCTTTTCTGGAAAAGAGCCTTTGTAAGTCTTCTAAGAAATGGGCAAAGAATTTTCTCCAGAGCAGATGGGCAGTCTCACATTCCTGAAGGTGTTATATTGTAACGTTTTGTGTCATTTCCACCGATCACCTAGACAACAGTCGCTTGGTGCCCATTCAGATAAACGGTCTCTTGCACATTCAGGAAATCTTGGAGAATTAATGTGTATATCATAGGCCATCTTAAAAGATGGAGTCATCACTCTGCAAATTCCATGCCACTGCAAGCCAAGTACAGATACCTTCTTTGTTGACTCTAATGTGAGATCAAGTCAAAACAACAAGGCAACCGGTGATTCAGCACCTGATACTAATCCAACCGTGGCATCTACTGAACACTCAGGTTGTGTAAAAATTAAGGCAAGTCATTTCACATTTGGTGAATACTTGTCATGTCATTATCTAGACAAGCGGTGTGCATGCATGTGTGTGTATGTGTGTCTGTCTGTCTATCATCTATCTATCTATCTACCTATCTATCTATCTATCTATCTATCTATCTATCTATCTATCTATCTAATCTATTCCTGTTTGATGCTTGGAAGTGTGCAGCAAAGGAGCATTTAAAGATGAATACTTTGGTGCAGCTGAATGACTTGGCTGCTGGGTGGATAAGAGAATACAGAAGCCTGTGTGCTGGATTTAGTTTTTCCTGTCATGGTCTAGAACACTCGTAGATGAAATAGCATGGCTGAGTAAGATAGGATCTGAACTTCAGCGGAAGGGGAAGAGAGAGGACTTTGGGTCATTACAAAGAATTAGTAAAGGGGTTTAGAAAACCAATAAACCTAGTCATTTTGACCAAGTGAAGTGTGTTCTGTGCATTTTATGACAAGGACAGCCCTAGAACAATGTGATGAGCGTCTCCACAGCTGCTGATCTGCCCTGCTCCCCGTCAGGACCACATGCATGCACTAGAGAGCCAGGATTAATAGTAGCTTTGGACATTTCTCAAATGCATTTTGCACTGGAGGATAATATTCATCACGGTGAGTTGTCACAGCACAGCCTTGAAAGACAGAGGCCGCAATGCTCAGAGGCCAGGAGAAAGGGAGGGCCACTAGTCAATGCACCTCTTGGTTTAATGTTTATTTGCTTTTAAAGATAAATTCTCACTATGGATCCCAAGTGGGCTTTGAAGTCTCCTACTTGTGCCTCCAGATTTCTGGGATTTTAGGTGTGATGCTACACTGGGCATTCCTTGGTACACTCTAGGTGGTTTTGTTTTTTTATTTCATCGATGGCTTTGATGCATTTTCCTCTGCACCCCTCATTAATACACAGGACATTGGGTCTCTGTCTGGTTGTGTTCATTACTTAGCATAGAGCACCCAAGCCTAGTAACAGGTTTAGGTCATTGGGCTGCTTATTCTGCTCCCAAACTGACACTTGCTTTGTAGACTTTGCTAGAGGTGGCATCAGAGAGTTGGGAGAGTTTGGAACCGTGCTCCATCTCAGGAGCCTCAGCTTCCTTTCACAATGTCTTTTCTGCAGTGAAGAAATGACCACACCAGAGCTGAAATTTTTGTGTGTTGGACAAATTCAAGAGTTCTTATCCCCATGAATCTTTTCTTTCGGCTCAGAAAATGAATAATTTTTGTTTTGTTTTTAAGTCAACATTCTCATTCCAGACCACACTCAGCATTGGAAAACATCGGATGGCATATAGATTTTTTTTGTCTATTTGTTTTTATTTTTACATTTGAACAAATCACAAAATCATGAGTATGTAGCATCAGATGGCTCTAAGATTGAGAAGGGAGATCATGGTGCCTAGAGGTCATTCCATTTAAGCCATGTCTGCTTTTCTTCTCTCTGGCCATGGAGAAGACCTTCCCAAATGGGGCTGCATTTCCAGCCTCTGGAATGCCTAGATGTCAAACAAGGATTCCCCAGGGAGGACAGAGTACCAAACATTGCTTTTTGTTTAGCAACTTCGACTGTTAAATTGCAGGCCTCTTGTGCTCTCAACCTGGCTCTGAGGCTAGCAGATGTATAATTATAATTTATATCATTTATAATTGTAATATTTGTTTGAATTCAGCACTTCTCTCAGCTCACTTTCATCATATATTTAAGGAGGGATAATGATTATAATAATATCATTAATGATAAAAATAAGCCTTTCGCTTCTACGGAGGAATAATACATTAGTATTGCAGTTTCTGTAATACAAGTATTTTAGAAAGACTTATCCATAGCTTAAGAGTTAAATAATGAGAGTCCTTGTCCCTATTGTGGCATTGTGCCTTTTAATGGATATGCTAATGATATAGGGTGTTGTCATGGGAAAATGGAGTGTAAGTATATTCACAATTTAATAGAGTTTATATATATATATATATACTTTTTGGACCATCGGGTCTGTCACAGACATTCAACTCTCTTCTTACAAGAAAGCCAAGCCAGACAATACACACATAAAGAGAGAGCTGTTTTTTTTTGAAGAATGACAATTATTTACTCGACATTATATTTAAACAAATCATTTAAAAATTATCATACAATATATATTTTATCATATTCTCCCCTCCCAAGTCCTCTCATATTCTCCCCACCTTGTACCCACCCATGTTCCTTTCCTCTCTCAAAAGTTCATAATGTAAAACAAAAACCTGAAAGGCAAAACCCAGTAAGCTATAACAAAGAAAGAAAACACACACAAATATAGCAACAAACAAACAAACAAACAAACAAGAAGAAAAGCTGTAGAGCTCATTTTGCATTGGCCAACTATTCCTGGGCAAGGGAATTCTCCTGGAATAGAACGAGACAAACCCAGGTTTTTGCCAAAGGAGAAAACTGATTTTTCCTCTTCCAGAAAATCAGTTGCAAATGCCTCCTTTGTTAGCGGTGGGACTTTGTGTCCACTTTCCCCCACTCAGTGCTAGACTTTGTGTAATGCATTCTGTCACAGTCTCTAAATCGAAAAACCTATTTAAAGGGTTCTGGTGTCTTTTTTTTTTTTTTTTTTTTGAACAACTTTATTTTAAAATACAAAGATAAAAGAACAAGTTTTAAGCATTTTTGCATAAATGTACATGAATACATTTTTGACAGTGCTTGGCTTTTTTTTTTTTTTCCAAAGGTTTGATAGTGTGCATTAAGATCTTACTAGTTACAATGAGCAAAAAGTACATGTAAAACAGGATGTAACCCGGAATTAGTCAAAGTTTTCTTGGTGTGTAAGGACTGAGCATAATTTTTTTTCTTGAACTTCACGCAGTCTGTGAGTTGTTTCTGGAGTGTTCAGAGCTTTCTGGGGTTAGTATCCCTTTATCAGTGACTGCATATTATGTCTGTTCTTTTGTGACTGAGTTATCTTGCTCATGATGATATTCTCTAGATGCATCCATTTTCTTGAGAATTTTGTTAGGCCATTGTTTCTGATAGCTAAGTAGTACTCCATTGTGTAAATGTACCACAATTTCTGTATCCATTCATCTACTGAAGGACATCTGGGTTCTTTCCAGCTTCTGGCTATTATAAATAGAGCTGCTATAAACATTGTGGTGCATGCGTCTTTGTTGTATATTGGAGTGTCTCTGGGGTTTTCTTAAGAAGTTATTTATAAACACTGACTCTGAATATCTCACAAGTTTCCTTTGAAAGGTGAAATACTCCCTTACTCCAGGTTCCAATCATTGAAAACTGGAAAAGCATCTAAAATTCATGGGCTTTACAAGACCAGGTGGCAGGCTGGGTGATGCCATTGGTCGTGGATTGTCAGTCTCCGACATACAGAATAGAACTCAAGGGGGTACGGACCCAGCATTAGTGAGCCCAGGACATCTTAGCAGTTGGTGTAGAGTCGAGAGAGGTGGCCTGGATACTCACAGACCTGTTTTAGAGTCTAGTCTGTCACGTGGCTCCGCAGAAGCTCTGCAGTTAACAGCCTGGGGCTTCTTACCAAAAAGAAGAGAACAGACTCCATGACTTTTAAGAGCTTTCCTGGGGTAGAGGTGGGTTGGGGTGATGAGTATAATAATTATAGTAGAGGAAATTTTACAGAGAGAAATTTGACTTTACGGGTGGATCAGGGAGGTTAGGTAGAAAAGGTTAAGAAAGGAAATATATATAGGTCAGATTAATTTTTATTGGATATATTTTATTTACATTCCAAATGTCATCCCCTTTCCTGATGGCCCCTCCATAAACCCCTTATCCCATCCTCTCTCCCCCAACTCCTATTGAGTGCCCCCTACCCACCAACCCCCTCCCACCTTCCTGGCCTGACATTTCCCTACACTGGGGCATCAATCCTTGGCAGAACCAAGGGCTTCACTTCCCACTGATGCCCAACAAGGCCATCCTTTGCTACATATGAACCTGGAGCCATGGGTCTGTCCATTTGTATGATTTTGATAGTGGCTTAGTCCCTGGGAGCTCTGGTTGCTTGGTATTGTTGTTCTCATGGGATTGCAAACCCCTTCAGCTCCTTCAATCCTTTCTGTAACCCCTCCACTGTGGACCCTGTTTTCAGTTCAGTGGTTGGCTGTGATGGTTGTCATGATCTGGCAGAGCCTCTCGGGAGATAGCTATATCAGGCTCCTGTCAGCATGCACTTCTTGGTATTGGCAATATTGTCTGGGTTTGGTGACTGTATATAGGCTGTATCTCCAGGTGGCGTAGTCTCTGGGTGGCCCTTTTTTCAGTCTCTGCTTCAAACTTTATCTCCATATTTTCTCCTGTGGATGTTTTTGTTCCCCCGTCTAAGAAGGACTGAAGCATCTGTACTTTGGTCTTCCTTCTTTTTGAGCTTCATGTAGTCTGTGAATTGTATCTTGGGTAATCTGAGCTTTTGGGAGAATATCCACTTTTCAGTGAGGGCATTCCATGTGTGTTTTTTGTGTGACTGGGTTACCTCACTCATGATGAGATTTTCTAGTTCCATCCATTTCCCTAAGAATTTTATGAAATCATTGTTTTCATTTAGAAGTTAAGCTGACTGTCAGAGACACAGACCCAGTGAGGTGGGTAGGTGCTGTGTTATGAATCACGTTGAGTGCTACAGTGCAGGATTTGAGTATCCTAGATCCAGATTGTTCACAAAATTCCTTGTTTCTACAGTTGAGTAGGAAAGAGTAAGCAGAAGGAGCTTGTCTAAAAGTCATCAGTGGTGCTGAATCTGGAATTCGGTTTTTGTCACCTCTAGACCAGTGAGAGATCTTTATCTACCCTACTCCTCAGAACAGGATATGTTAGGAAGCAATTAAAGACAGCTTCATAGCTTTGACTTCCAAGAGGGAAAATCTCAAATAAACTATAGATGCTATGTCCAGCATTTTCCAATATAATCTAAAACCCCCATACAACGGTGGGTCTGTGGGGTAATTCCATTATCCAGAAGGGTAATGCCAAGGGGTCACTGATAACTTGCACTTAAGCAACTGATTTGTCTGATTTCCTGTAGTTTTCTAAATTTCTAAATAACTCAAATGTCATTTCCTCTTGGTGCCTTTACTAAAACCCTAGAGATCAGGCCCCAGTGTTCTATGTTTTATATGATTGAGTTCATATGATTGTGTTAATTTGCCACAGCTAATAATTAAAGTTTGATAAAATAATTTAGAGTAATAACTGTTGACTGACTTTCAGAGAAGGCATGCATTTCATGAGGAGATTATATTCATTGTGTGTGTGTGTTGTTTTAGCTCCAGTCACCAGACACCTTATAGACATTCAGTATTTGTTGGATGGGTAGATAAATTAATGAATGGATGGATGGATGGATGGATGGATGGATGGATGGATGGGTAGATGATGAATGGGTGTTTGAGTGATGTGCTACTCATTGATATTGATAAAATCATTCTAGTTTAAGCAAAGGCTCGAGAAGCAAAGAAATTATCATGAATCTTTTTGTTTGTTGGTTGGTTGGCTGGTTTTAATTTCCCCTCCGTTAATTCTTTCCCTTAAGTTTCTCAGTGTCTTCTCTAAGGGTTAACTTTATGATTGACCCTCACTTGATCTAAGAAGGCAATAATAAAGTAGCTCTAACAGCTTTTCTAACATTAAAACTGCAACACTTCAACTGGTATTTAAACAATTTCCCAAGATAAACATGTGGCTGGGTTGGAGGACACACACACTGTATGCCCTGTGCCATAGGGAGCATGAGCATTTTATAAGCTGCCCAGAGGTTTCTGCACAATGTTCATATTTTCCCATAGGCCACCAACACTCCATTTATTTTGTTGAATAATAAGAGATGACAAGTTCCTCTTCAAGCTGACTTCCCTTTTGAAATTTTACTGCCTCTGTGTGGGTTTGTGTATGGTTTCAGAGGCAAGCTACTGAGTGTTCTTTCAGGAACTTTCCTAAACTGTAACATAGAATATTGACAGAAGATTTACACACAGGAAGTATTTATGCACTTGACTATTATCTATCATTTATAATATTTTATATGTATATATAAATATTATATATATATATCCTCCCACTTCTGCCATTCTCAGGAGAATTTGTCCATAGATCAAATTTTGATACCAAACAGGAAAAAGACTTACTTTCAGTGAGTCTATCTCCTAAGAAAGTTTTTACTTGAAGATGAAGCTGAGATAAGCTTGTTAAATTCTCTAGACTCAATTTATTTACGCAGCGTTTTCTTTATAAAAATATAAATTGATGAAACAAATTATTTGATATATTCTGGTATCATCTATCCTGAAACTGAGTTATAGCGCCGAACCTTCCAGTTCCGGGAGTCACTCTAGAAATCAAAAGGAGCTGCAGCACCGCTCGGAGATTAGCTCTGGAGTTCAAGAGTCTGGTAAATAGGTGGCAACTATGAAAAGCCTATATTTTAAGAAGTGTAGTTTTTCCCCACTACTCAAATATGATCTCAGGTTCATGGTCATCAGATTTCAACTTCTATTTTGTTTTTAGGGTTTGCCTCTGGAAACTTCCATTTTTTTCCTGAATTTGATCAGGTGCTCCTGTAGCCTCCAGCAATTCCAGCCCTTTCCTGCTTCCAGAGGCAGAACTAATGTGCAGCAAGATTATGAGTTAGGTGCTCTGTAAATTCCTCAGTGTCTTCATCTTCCTGTTTGACGATTCCTTGTGAGTGTCTCTTTCGCCCCATCTCCCCTCAGCCCCTAGCCGTCTACCTCCTTCCAACACAGTCATGAAGGCCCTTCCTATTTTAATGCTGCAAGGGGTCCATCTTAGTTTATAAGAGGCAAAGCCACATGATACATCTTCTTTCCCCGCACTGGTGTCATAATGATAGACGAAACATACAACTGCCCTCCAAGGCTCTTGCTCTTAGTTCCACTTTCTTAATTAAGTGTTCTCCTGAGTATGTGATTTCTGCAGAAGCACCTGCATCTGAGTCCTTACTCTGTGTTTCACTCAGCTTTTCCTTTTCTGCCTATCTGGCCCTTATTTCAGGTCTTTTCAGGGAACAGTGCCAATCCTGCTCTCTCTTAGACCTGCCGATGTCTGCAGCAGCCCAGCAGTTCTATCCAAGGTGCATCTGAAGATACGGCCCGGGGGCCTGTGTTCTTTTGTCTCTGATGCTTTTCTAGTGAAATGAAGTGGAAGATACGTACATTCCTGCCTTTATTCCCACTCTATGTTCCTTTCAGATTTTTTTCTCCTACCGTGTCCTAGAGAGATTTCTTTTCTTTTATAGACTTTTCCTCAGAGTTTTACAATGAGTGTGGAGGCCTGAAGTTGACATCAGGTGCCTTTCTCAATTCTAGAAGAGTCTCTTAGTGTAACCCAGAGCTCACCCATGGGCTAGACTCAGCTGGGTTTAGAGATCCATGCATGTACCTGCTTCCACAGTACATGAATGAAAGCAGGCTTTTATGCTCATAGGGCTATTAAGTGGGTTCTGGAGGTCCAGACTCTGGTCTTCATTCTTGCCTGACAAGCACCTTACTGAGTGGTCCATTTCATCATCCCAACACTCTGACGATTAAATGTCTTCAGGCTAGGCTGCTGAATATTTTGCTAGAAAATCTTTTTTTTTTTTTAAATGACTTACACTTAGAAACACAGATATGACCTCATTCTTTCTTTTCCAGGTTATAAAATCAACCATCAAAGAAAGGCTGTTATTTCTCCACTATGTAGGAAATAAGAAACTTCTCATCAAAGTAATTACTATTGTCAACCAGAAAGGCCTTGGAAGAATCTAACAAGACAAAGGATATGTTCCAAGCACTTGGTTCCATTAACCTTAAAATCCACTGATTTAGGAAAGAGATGCAGTGGTCTGGGGTTTCTAGAGTCATGGATTTAGTACATGAATCTGGAAAGTTAAAGGCTGTCCAATCGAGAGTTCAGTTACACTGTTGAAATGTCCGACGGTTCCCTCCTCTTCTGAAAGCTTCTAGTAATGAAGAGCTTTATCTTCTAGAAAGGAGATTCATACCTTGACTTCAGTAACATCCTAATGAGTGTTCACTGCACTGGAGAGATATTTTCTCATCTTTGACACATAGTATCTAAGTGTCTGGCACATGTGAGTGATTAAGAGAAGTTTATCAGTGAAGCCATGAACAAGTATGCTATCCTTGCAAGGTTTTGGGTATTTTTTTGGGTTTTTTTTTTTTTGTTTTGTTTTTTTTGCTTTGTTTTGATTTGTTTTATTATTGACCAGTTTGTAAAATTAGTCTGAACTGTAAGACAATGCATTTGTGAGCCACACTGATATCCTTGTATAAGTTTTGGTTTCTTAATAATGCAGCATTTCCTTGTTATGATAAAATTCTGTACCAGGTAACACCCTGCCAGCCAATGACATTTCTCAAAGGACTAGTCTAACCAGTGTATTACACTTTTTTTTCAAATTTGTAAAATAAGAATGATAACACAAACCTCCCTATTGACAGAAAGCTCAGGGAGATAAAGAAAGAGAAAGTGGGACTGTGTGTGTGTCTGTGTGTGAGACTGTGTGCATGTGTGGCTGTGTGTGTGACTATGTATGTGACTGTGTGTGTGTGACTATGTGTGTGTGATGGTGTGTGTGTGTTTGTTATGTGTGTGACTGTGTGTATGTGACTGTGTGTGTATGTGACTGTGTGTGTGTGACTGTGTGTGTGACTATGTATGTGACTGTATGTGTATGTGACTGTGTGTGTGTGACTGTGTGTGTGACTATGTATGTGACTGTGTGTGTGTGATTGTGTGTGTGTGTTATGTGTGTGACTATGTGTGTGTGACTGTGTGTGTGTGACTGTGTGTGTGTGACTGTGTGTGTGTGACTGTGTGTGTGACTGTGTGTGACTATGTGTGTGTGACTGTGTGTGTGACTACATGTGTGTGTGTGACTGTGTGTATATGACTGTGTGTGTTACTGTGTGTATGTGACTGTGTGTGTCACTGTGTGTGGGTTGTGTGTATGTGACTATGTGTGTATGACTGTGTGTGTATGTGACTGTGTGTGTATATGACTGTGTGTGTGACTGTGTGTGTGTGACTGTGTGTGTGACTGTGTGTATGACTGTGTGTATGACTGTGTGTGTGTGACTGTGTGTGTGTGACTGTGTGTGTGACTGTGTGTGTGTGACTGTGTGTATGACTGTGTGTGTGACTGTGTGTGTGTGACTGTGTGTGTGACTGTGTGTATGACTGTGTGTGTTGTGTGTGTGAGTGTGTGTGTGTGACTATGTGTGTGTGACTGTGTGTGTGAGTGTGTGTGTGTGTGTGTGTGCACGTGTTATGCTTAGTTATCTATTTCAGCCCTGTTGCCACCATTTCCACAAGTCCAGTCCGAACAGCTTCGACATGGTCCAGGTGCAGTAACCCTCAAGTTGGTCCTTACTGACTGGGGTTCCACCCAGATAATCAGTCTTTTCTCTGAATGCCTCACTGTCTCCTCCTCTTTCTTTTTCACTTTCTTCCCCTTTCATACATGATCATGTTGGCATGCAGAGTTAACACATTTACATTTTCTTCCCTTGTCCAGGGCCTCTAGCATGGCGGGGGTTGGAAGAGATTTGATCGGATGTCTTTGATTGCAAGTGAAAGGAAAGGGAGTAGATGCTTCCTTAAGTGTGCTTCCCGTGTTCAGTGCACTCAACAGCTTTCAGTTAACAAACCATACCAGGGAAAGGAAAGTGTGAGACCACCCTGGAACCCCAGGCTGTGGAAGAAAACCCCTTTGTCCAAGCTCAGAGGCCAGCTTTTCCAGCCTGAGGCTCTTTACCATGAGCCTGGATAACCGATTTCCTCTCTTGTGGCTGACACCGATAGTGGCTTTTCTTCCTCTGCGTATGGAGGGCACATCCACTCCCGTAGTGAATGCTTTTCAGTGCAGGTGCTCAGTTGCCAGTTTCTGATACAGCACCAGGGATTTGATGAGTCAGCACATGAGCTTATGAGACTCATTTTATTCATCCAGTTAGTATGTGCTGCACACCTTTAATGAACCAATCCTGACCCTAGGAACGAGGAGTGAATCACTGCAATCAATCAATTAATCAATCAGTCAATCAAACCATCCCTGTCCCTATAAGGTTTGAGTATATTATTTAGCATGTAAAAGTAGTAAGGGCCATGGGCAGAAATAGTAGCGCTTGTGGGTGGGACACATGGCTTTTCCATAACTTCTTCATTTGCTTAAATCGTTCTTCCTTTTTAGGGACTGTATTGCCCAACTTTTACCCAGTTGCTTTCTTTGCTAGGCAATTTAAGTGGGTGTTTTCTGACACAAGACAGAACCCTGATTCCAGTTGTATTAGTTTAACGAGGAGGTCATACGCCTGTCATCAGTCCTCCACAGCCTGACTCCTGCAAGAACCTTCCAATTTATCCATTATCCATCAGCAGAGAGGAAACACTATTTACTCTGTTTAATATCTGGGTGGTGTGGGGTTGCCCTAGTATTAATGCAGTGTGACTCTGGGAAGTGAGTCCTTTCCTGTAGTCCGAGAGACTAAGACTGAGAATCAGGGTGCTGTCTTGGCATTCTAGGCGGAATGGGCCTATGCACAGAACCGTCATCCTTTGTCATCCTCTCTTGGTTTACCGTCAACCACCAATCAACAGAATGGGATGAAGCCACCTAGTGAGCTGGGCTGGTAGGAATATTCTTTTCTCTGAGTCAGGTAGTGTACTGCTTGACAATGAAAACTGACTTCAGCCTCCAAAGGGAAGGAGCAGTCTGCTTAGTTGACTTTGTGGTGACAGCTCTTTTCCATCAGTGGCAGTTTGATGAGCAGCCATCTTGCATTGGTGCTTCTGTTCCTTACAGCTGTAACCTTCCCTTTAACAGGCAAGACTGACTGACCTGGTTGGCTCTATGCCACCATCAGTCACTGTCACTCAGCTCAGGAACATGTCCTGCCTACTCTTGTTTTGTTTTAATTCAAAGTAGGCAGTATATAGAAAGAAATCCAGGTATTATTCACATAGCATTAAGAATCAATTGGATGGTATAATGGGTGTTTTTATGTAATCTTTGGCTATAGTTAATCTGAATCCGTTGTAATCAACCTACACTTATCCTACTATCCAAAAGCAAGAATATAAGAAAGCCTGGAAGGGAACAAGAGTTATATTTGCTTTCTCTGTGGCCTTAGATTATCTCCCTGCTCTATTTTTATGGGAGTATATGGAAGGATATGTAAGAAAAATGAAATCTAACTAGCTAAATAATGAGGAGAAAGACACTGGAAAAAGGGAGCAAGAAAGAAACTGCTTTGTGTATAACACCCACCCATATCCGGATGAGTATTTGGATTTGGTATTAATTTAATGGAGAAAGAGACCAAAGTCCAGAGAGTTCTTTCCAGCTGCATTATTGCCAATAAGTTACATCAGTGTTCCACAGCCACTGATTTCACAAATTATTGTGCTGTCCTCTTTTGAAAATCATTGTGATGTTTTTAGGTCACCTCAGGAGCCCCCCCACCCTTATTTTGCTGACACTGATTATGGTGACTGATCATAGTGATGGATTTGTACACATCCACCTGCCTTTCCACATCTGCTAGCCTTCTGGCTGAGAACAGCATCAGATACGGGCTACAGCAAGGAGGGCAGAGCTTTTTGTTGGCGGACCTAAGATTGCCCTGACAGTGTACACAGGAAGTGGTTGCCAGGCAATTGCTAAAGGCTAGAGCTCACAGGGCAGCTGTCTCTAGGAACATGCCAGCTCTTGTGCTGTCCTTGATGCTTGCCTGCTTCAATGTCTAATCCATAAGAGAAAAATTCAGGCTGCTGGGAACTTATCAGGAGACTGACGCTAACTCTAAGGGGCTAGTTCAAGTAGAGACATCACAGTCATCAAATATTGCTTCTCCTATTATCAAAAAAAGAAGATAATGATACCATTCTCTGAAACAGACCAGGGTTTAATCTTCATTTAGAATTCACTTTGTGTGTGACTTTTACTAAGTACTGTCTAATCCTCAGTCACACCACTTCTAATATAGAGTTATATTTTCTATATAGAGTGAACCTGTCTTGCCCTTGTTTATCATATTTCAGCATAGAGTCACTGCCAGGGTATCAAAAAGTTCCAGAGAGGTGCTAGTTTCCTGGGTTGTCATGGAAACCTTGATACAACAGCACAGAAATTGTTCTTGTAAGCATTATAATAAATTGATACATATAAAGAACTTAGCATGATTTCTACAACAGTGTTTTTATATGTGGAACGTCTTAGTTTCAGGAAGTTGACTGTGAGTTTTTATTGTACTTTTAAATTTGAGGCTCAGAGGGGGAGAAATGACTTGTCTGGAGCAGATAACGCAGTCTGTAATCACAGAGATAACCCCGTGTTGTCCTTTGTAGCAAGCTTTGGAGCTCAGAGCTCAGGTCTTAAGAGGTCTTCGGCAGACCCTAAGTATTTAGGCATTGACTATGGGGAAACAGGCAAGGGAAAACCAATCAAGGATTTTAATGCAGTTGAAAATGCCATCTTTGCTCTGCAGGAGTTCCAACTCTGAAGCACCGAGACTGGAGTGCTGGGTTTGACAGTAGTTTGGAGTCAGTATTTAATGTGTCAGGCTTAGAGACAGGTGCCGTCTTTTGATTATTCTAGCTAATCTTTCTCATATTTTTAGGCTCAAGACATTTTGCATTGAACATCCTCTGAAGGGATTACTACAAAGAGTTCTCCTTTCCCAATGTTAGCTGTCTGATCTTTAATTTGTATACCTGCCAGACATTGAGCTCTGTTAAAACATATCTTATTATAGTCTTCCTGTTTCAATGTCTGATGTCATAGTCGACTCATCACTAATCTAGATGAGAGATACCCCGGAAAAGACAGTGTGAAGTATCACTCTGATCAGCCGCCTCTTCTAGGGATCCTTTTCCATTCCTTCTATGGCCGATACCTCTGTGCTCCAGAGTCCTACCCTTCCCATTCACTGCCTTCACCACACTGATATTGCTGTGGTTCTAGACACACCAAGCCAAGTATTGTTATTATTGGAACCTGTGTAGTTGGCTGCAACCTTCTTCCTGTAGGTATCTCCATGTTTGATCTCTTCCTTGTCTTTGGACTTTGCTCAACTATTACCTTATCCTGAGTATAAAATCAGGCAGGTCTTTTGTGTACACACATCAATACACCGACAGTCTCTGTCCTTCAATTGATTCTTCTCTGCTCCACTATGACATGTTCTGATAGCCAATATTTATATTTTCTTATTTGTTACCTCCACATGAGATCAAAAGTTAACAGAGACAGAGATTTGTATTTTAGTCACCGGCGAATCTTCAGGACAGAAGAGAAGCGATTGCAAAATCCATATAAAATGCATAAATGTTCATAGCCTAAGTACACCTGCAAGTTGGAATTGGATAATTCAGTTCTCTTGCTATATGGTTTACGATGTCACTTTGTGGTAAAGATTTTAAAAACCACACGAGATCTTCAACGACTAAACTGGTGGACAGACTTGACTAGGAACTATTTTATACTTTGAATATACATCTTTTTATTTATCAGCCTCTTCCTTCAGTTAGATATAAGCTCTCACAAGGTTGGTCTTTTTTAGTGTGGGAGAAATTTGTTAAAAAGGAGGTAATCTTTCATCAGTTATTAGCTAGAAGGTATTCCTGGGTATGACAGGATCCAAAATGTCTGCTGCTATGTGCTGGACAAGGGCTTCTCTTGGGCCTTATACTTTTCTGTCCACAACACAAACGGGGCAGAAAACATAGGCAAACGTGGCATGGCTCCCAGTCATTCTGAGCAGTGAGAATTCTGATTTTGGTTTAATTTTCCACAGGTGACACAGAGTTATGACTGTGACCTTTTTTCTATCCAGGCTTTATGGATGCTATAAAGAGGCATTTCAGATTTGTTTTTACCCCAAATTGCAGGTCTTGCAGGCAGAGGTGCTATAAAGTTTCAGCTGAGCTAGTAGGTAAAGTTAGGATCTTGGTAGCTTAGTCAACAACTTCACTTTTACTGTTCTTTGTATTGCTCAGTGGCTCAGTTGCCATGTTCTTAACTGTCAATAGTTCTTCAGCATACATATGTGTGTGTGTGTATTAGATATATGTATGTATGTATGTATGTATGTATGTATGTATGTATGTATGTTCTTTATGTATACTTTGTGGCTACAGTTGTTATGCCACATGAGGAAATTCAGATAGAATCCTCACTCTTGCATCTTTTGGACTCTTGAGCCCACTATAGAAATAATATATGTTTTGGAATGTTCATGGAAATGATCAATGACACTCACTGAGAAGGGACATTTTATGGCTGACTCCACAGACCTCCAGGCTTCTCCATTCTTCCTCACAGCTGAGCCCAGACCTGGTTGTCTCTTCTTCCTGTTGCACACTGCCTGCAACTTCCAAAGCAGGCTGTGTGTGCAGATGTGAAGAACCTGCGACCCATGTGACCAGCTGCTAATCTATCAGGAGACCCCACTGGCTGAAATGGGGGGCTGTGCCCTAATGAAAACATGCTTTTAAAAGCTGCACCTAAAATATGAGAACACCGCACCTCCAGTGAGACATTTTCCTTTACAAGAACAAATACTTTTGAGCTTTATTGTCAGTGAGCTTAAAGATGTCTCTGTTTCCAAGGAACCTTGGAGCAGTGGGTCTTATTTTACAAAACACAATAATGATGTACTCCAGAATGTAAGATAACCAGCATGCCTTGTATTGGGAGGACTATTTCAGAGTCTGAATTTCACCATGTGACTCTTAATAAGGTCAATTTTGTCAATGAAGTAGTTTCCGAAGATATCGCACCACATAAAATGTAAAAAGAAAAAAGAAAAAAAAACCCCAACAACCAGGAAGAATTTACATAATACTTCAATGTTTTGCTTTCTGTTTATTGTTGCTGTTAGTATACACCAGCGCATGCTCACAGAGTTGTGCCGCAATGGGACATTTCATGTTCAGGGAGTCCTTTGTGTTTCTCCCTCAGTGAATGGAACTACATGTAGAAAAAGCCACAAACAGAGAGACTGAATTGAAAGTTCTACAAAAGATTGTTTGGTCACTGGTGGATTCTTAGAATGATGATTCCACAGAGATTTTATGGTGAACTGCCATGTAGAAAGTTTTGGTAAGAGTAATTCAAATACGTTATGAGTGATGCTTTGGTTCTAATGATGTGATTTCTTTTCCTCCCCATCTTTTTTCTCTCCTGTAAACTGCAGGTTGGAACACGTGGAAGTCTCATTGTCCACCATGCTTCGATTAAGTTTCCCACCCAATGTTTCAATGGGATTTCGTCTGATAGCTCTGCTGGCTCTTTTGTTTTCCCATGTTGACCACATAACTGCAGATTCAGAGGCAGAAACAGGAGGAAATGAAACCACTGAATGTACTGGCTCATATTACTGTAAGAAAGGTGTGATTTTGCCCATTTGGGAACCCCAAGACCCATCTTTTGGGGACAAAATCGCTAGAGCAACTGTGTATTTTGTGGCCATGGTCTACATGTTCCTTGGAGTTTCTATTATTGCCGACCGGTTTATGTCCTCCATAGAAGTCATCACCTCCCAAGAAAAGGAGATTACCATAAAGAAACCAAATGGAGAGACCACCAAGACTACAGTGAGGATCTGGAACGAGACTGTGTCTAACCTGACCTTGATGGCCCTGGGATCTTCTGCTCCTGAGATTCTCCTGTCAGTCATTGAAGTCTGTGGCCATAACTTCACCGCAGGGGACCTTGGTCCCAGCACCATTGTGGGAAGTGCTGCCTTCAACATGTTCATCATCATCGCACTTTGTGTTTATGTGGTCCCTGATGGAGAGACGCGGAAGATTAAGCATTTGCGTGTGTTCTTTGTGACAGCAGCCTGGAGCATCTTTGCCTATACCTGGCTTTATATAATTTTGTCTGTTAGTTCTCCTGGCGTTGTGGAGGTTTGGGAAGGATTGCTTACTTTCTTCTTTTTTCCCATCTGTGTTGTATTCGCTTGGGTAGCAGACAGGCGGCTTCTCTTTTACAAGTATGTCTACAAGCGGTACAGGGCTGGCAAGCAGAGGGGCATGATCATTGAACACGAAGGAGACAGACCAGCTTCCAAAACTGAAATTGAAATGGATGGGAAAGTGGTCAACTCTCATGTTGACAATTTCTTAGATGGTGCTCTGGTGTTGGAAGTCGATGAGAGGGACCAAGATGATGAGGAAGCAAGGCGTGAGATGGCAAGGATTCTGAAGGAACTTAAGCAGAAGCATCCTGAGAAAGAAATCGAGCAATTAATCGAACTAGCCAATTATCAAGTCCTAAGTCAGCAGCAGAAGAGCCGAGCGTTTTACCGGATTCAAGCTACTCGGCTGATGACTGGAGCCGGTAACATTTTGAAGAGGCATGCAGCTGACCAAGCAAGGAAGGCTGTCAGCATGCATGAGGTCAACATGGATGCGGCTGAACATGACCCAGTCAGTAAGGTCTTCTTTGAGCAAGGGACGTACCAGTGCTTAGAGAACTGTGGTACTGTGGCCCTCACCATTATTCGAAGAGGAGGTGACTTGACCAACACTGTGTTTGTTGACTTCAGGACAGAAGACGGCACAGCTAATGCTGGGTCTGATTATGAGTTCACGGAAGGGACTGTGATCTTCAAACCCGGGGAGACCCAGAAGGAAATCAGAGTTGGCATCATTGATGATGACATCTTTGAAGAAGATGAAAACTTCCTTGTACACCTCAGCAATGTCAGAGTCTCTTCAGAAGTTTCAGAAGATGGCATACTAGAATCCAATCACATGCCCGCACTTGCTTGTCTTGGGTCACCCAACACTGCCACCATAACCATTTTTGATGATGACCATGCTGGCATCTTTACGTTTGAGGAACCCGTGACTCACGTGAGCGAGAGCATTGGCGTCATGGAGGTGAAGGTGTTGAGAACATCTGGAGCTCGAGGAAATGTTATCGTTCCCTATAAAACCATTGAAGGCACAGCCCGAGGTGGAGGGGAGGACTTTGAGGACACCTGTGGAGAGCTTGAATTCCAGAACGACGAAATAGTGTAAGTTACTTGTGTGTGTGTGTGTGTGTGTGTGTGTGTGTGTGTGTGTGTGCATGTATCTACTCTTTTAACAAACAGAATCCAGGAAACCATAACTGCTAAGTAATATTACCTCCAAAATAACAGCTCTTTCAAAATAACTGGTGTTTCTTTTCAATATGCACAGTACACAAGATCTTAATATCTCTTTTTGCCCTTTTACGTATGTTGAGTGTATTGTAGAGCATGATACAATAAATTGTGAAACAATTTAGTACACTACTTAAGATGAGATGGAAGCTTCTGTTAAAAATCATGAGGAGTACGTGTGTGTGTGTGTGTGTGTGTGTGTGTGTGTGTGTGTGTGTATGTGTGTGTGTGTGTGTATAAAATACATAAATACTGAAAAATGTTTAAAACACCACACGCTTGCTAACTCCATTGTTGTGTAATGCCTAGAGAAGCCTGAAAATGAAACAGCTCTGAGAACATCCTGACTAGCAAGGTTGACTGGATGTCTCCATGACTTATTTGACACTGTGTATTATGAGACTATGATAATGTGTCTACTTGTAGCTAATGTTGAATGATGACATACGACCAGTTTTGTTTCATCATTTGGATTCCAACATAGATTTATTTAGTTCCAAATCTGGTTCTCTTTTACATGATGGTGTGAACTTTTTACCCTAATGATATATAATAGTGATAGAAGATTATTACCGAGAATTCTTGCAGATGAGGCGTGGGACAGAGACAGAGAGGTGGCAAATGGCTGACTCTTTCCTCCTCCTTACTAATGCCCTTGCTGTATCATGGAGTAACCAAATATGAAATGATTGTTCTTTCAAGAGCTGCTATGGAGAGAGCAAGGTCTCCTGCCTCACTCCCAAAATAAGCTACAAAAGAGTCAGGATCAAGAAGAAAGGAAGGGAGAGGGTGAGATTGAGACTAGGAAAAAAAGAGATGACATTGCAGTCTGTAGTGTGTCAAAGGATCTGAAAATGAGTAAGAGTGTTGACTGAAGCATTGGCAGCTCGGATAATTAAGGGAAAAACGTTCAATAAGATGAAGTGGAAACTTGGTGATATTTGTCTAGCAGCAGATGATATGTTCAAATGGCAAGTATAGGCTCATCAAGAATGGCGTCTGAACAAAAAAGCAAAGATGGGGGGTAGAGGGACCAGATTTCCTTGAAAGGGCTTTTTGGGTTCCTTAGGTTTCTTTGATGTTGTATAATAGAAAAGGGTGGTTGTTGAAGTTGATTTCATATAGAAATTAAAGGAAGGGCAGATTATGCTCATCACCTTTATGCATGGTATGGAGGTGGGCAGTGTTTACATCAGTACCTGTTTTATGTTGTTAAGATCCTACATACTGAAATGTATTCTGTGGACATAGAATACGGCAGCAAATGCTATTGTAGATAGGCACTTGCGCTGACTATGATCTGCTCCAAGCTGGCACACAGCTATCTTATTTCCCCACTTGCTCTTTTTCCCACTACAGTTTCTAGTGACTTCAGCTATAGACAGCACCCATAATCCATGGAAAAGCTTAATGAACTCTAAAGGTAACCCATAACAATGCCAAAGCTGGCAAATGTTTCATTCGTTTGACAGAGGATGCTTTCTCCTAGGGTTAACATATTCTTACTGAAGTTAAGTTTATTTTGTTCTTGCTCTGTTCTCTAAGGTTTTTAATCAAGCCATAGGTAAGCAGTCTTCTGTTTGGTGGCATAAAAAGAAGGAAAAGAAGAAAGTCTTACTACTTAGACTGACAGTGATTTGATGGAATTACATTCCACCAAGCTTCATTTGAAACATTCATTCATTCTATGCAATTAAATCAATTTTATTCTTGCTCAGGGAGGACTATTGCCAAGCTCCACTTTTAAAAATGGATGTTTCCTTTGAACATTTGTAGGAATTGGTGGACCTGCTGAACCTTCATAGAACTGGTAACAAGCCCGTTGTTTCTGTGTATGCATGTAAATGCGTGTATGGAGGACAAAGGCCAATGATGGGTATTCTCAGAAGCATTCTTTTTATTATTGGATATTTTTATATATTTACATTTCAAATGCCATCCCCTTTAGTTTCCCCTCCAGAACCCCTCTCTCCCATCCCCCTTACCCTGCTCCTGTGAGGGTGCTCTCCCTCCCACCCACTCACTCCCAATTCACCACCCTGGCATTCACCTACACTGGGGAATAGAGCCTTCACAGAACCAAGGGCTTATTTTCCTGTTTATGCCAGACAATACCACCCTCTGCTACATATTCTGGAGCTATGGGTCCTTCCATGAATTCTCTTTGGTTGGTGGTTTAGTCCCTGGGAACTCTGGGTGGTCTGGTTGGTTGATATTGTTGTTCTTCCTGTGGGGTTGCAAACCCCTTCAGCTCATTCAGTCCTTTCTCTAACTCCTCCATTGGGGTCCCCATGCTCAGTTCAATGGTTGGCTGTGAGCACCCATCTCTGTATTTGTCAGGCTCTGGCAGAACCTCTCAGGAGACAGCTATATCAGGCTCCTTTCAGCAAGCACTTCATGGCATCCACAATAGTGTCTGGGTTTGGTGTCTGTATCTGGGAGAGATACTCAGGTGGGGCAGTCTCTGGATGGCCTTTCCTTCAGTCTCTATGCCACACTTTGTCTTCATATTTCTTTTAGACAGGAGCCATTCTGGGTTAAAAGTTTGGAGATGAGTGGGTGGTCCCATTCCCCAACTGGTAACCTTGCTTAACCTCTGGATATGATCTCTACAGCTTCTCCCTCCCATTTGTTTTACATTTCAGCTGATGTCATCCTTATCGGGTCCTAGGAGCCTCTTGCTTTCTTGGCACCTGGAACTTGCTGGTGGCTAGCCTCAGTTTCCCATCCCCCATTGCTAAATTTCTCTGTTCAAATTCCTGACCCTCTGAATATCATCTTCTCCAGTACCTGACCCTGTACCTCTTTTCTTCCCTCCTCCTCTCTTCTTCCCAAGTCCCTCCCACTCTTTACCTTCCATGAGTATTGGTTCCCCATCTAAGAAGGACTGAAACATCCACACTTTGGATGCTTCTTCTTGAGCTTCATATGGTCTGTGAGTTGTATCTTGGGTATTCCAAGCTTTTAGGTAGCTGCTAATCAGTGAGTGCATCCTATGTGTATTGTTTTGTGACTGGATTACCTCACTCAGGATATTTTCTACTTCCATCCATTTGCCTAAGAATTTCATGAAGTCATTGTTTTTAATAGCTGAGTAGTACTCCGTTATGGAAATGCACCACATTTTCTGTATCTGTTCCTCTGTTGAAGGACATCTGGGTTGTTTCCAGATTCTGGCTATTATAAATAAGGCTGCTATGAACATAGTGGAGCATGTGTCCTTGTTATATGTTGGAGCATCTTTTGGATACATGCCCAGGAGTGGTATATAGCTGGGTCCTCTGATAATACTATGTCCAATTTTCTGAGGAACCACCAGACTGATCTCCAGTGTGGTTGTACCAGCCTGAAATTCCACCAACAATGGAAGAGTGTCCCTCTCTTTGGGAAATGCAAATCAAAACAACCCTGAGATGCCCCGTCATACCAATCATAATGGCTAAGATAAGAAAAACTCAGGTGACAGCAGATGCTTCAGAAGCATTCTGTCTAGTTCTCTGGAATAGTCTCTCATTCATCTATCACT
Source organism: Micromys minutus (assembly GCF_963924665.1). Taxonomy (NCBI): domain Eukaryota; kingdom Metazoa; phylum Chordata; class Mammalia; order Rodentia; family Muridae; genus Micromys; species Micromys minutus. Next base: position 87,282,999 of record NC_137972.1, on the reverse strand, counting down.
CACACACTAGGGTGGTCTTAGACAAGCTGGCTGGACAGCAAGCATTTGCCAAAGATCCACCTGTCTTCACAACCTAGTTCTCTGATCACAATGACTCATCACCAACCTGTGATTTTTCCCATTTGTTAATTTATTTATTCATTTTACAGCCCAATTAAATCTCTCTTCCTCCCAGTCCCTGCTAACATGGCCCCTTGCCCCACCTCTCCCCTTCAACTCTGAGAAGAGGGCGGTCATCCCTGGGTAGGAACCCACCCTGGGACCTCATGTCACTTCAGCACTAGGCAGAAGGAAGACCAGTTAGGGGTACAGGATCCACAAACAGGCAACAGAGTCAGGATAAGCCCCTGCTCTAGTTATTGGGAAACTCGCATGGAGACCCACCTGTACATCTGCCACATATGTGGGGGAGGTGGAGGTTAGGTCCAGTCCTTGTATGCTCTTTGGTTGGTGGTTCAGTCTATGGGAATCCACAGCGTTAGCTAACTCTGATGGACAGCTGTATTTGTCACTGATGCCTGGATACACAGGTGCCTTGTGTGAGAGGAACATAAATGAATGCAGTAGCCTGCCTTCCTCCTTCAACTTGGACCCTCATGCTGTCTTTGTGTCTGTCAGCCTGGATCTGCAGACAGAAGCCTAGCATAATTGTCCTCTGAGAGGCTCCACTCAGCAGATAGCCAAAACAGATGCAGTGAACCACAGTCAAACATTAAACCCAGCTCAGAAAAGTCCTATGGAAGAGTTGGGGGACAGATTGAGGATCCCAGAAGGATAAGGACCAGGTACCAAGCTACTTCTTAATCAGATTCAGATGCTCAAGGTACATGGCTCTCCCTGCAGCCCCTGGATTTTTTAGACCAACCACCAAATACCAGTGTTGAAAATTCTTACTGTACTATGTTCTCTACAATGAAATGAGAAAGCATTTTATTTTTTTAAGTAGAATGAAATTACAGCCCTGCATTTATATTTTGTCCTTCCCAGCATCTTAGCCTTAAATAAACAGACTTCAGTTTGACTTTGTAGCGTTCCATTGCTACCAGGATTTGCAGGTACTGGGTAGTTGTTTCTACAGATTTCTGTGTGTGACTGAGACTTAGCCCCGAGAACTTAAAAACAATATTTCTACAGAAAACATTATTAAATATATCTAGCTTGGCTGACTTCTCAGAAAGTTAGAAATATGTTCTAGTCTTCTTTTGGTCATAGGTATCTTTTCCTTAGATGATGTTCTCCAAAGCTAGGTCCACATGTCAGATCCAGAGAAAAGAGACTTTCTTGATGAAGTTGGGTTTGTGAACCTAGCTTAGGCTGTTGTTCAGGGAGAGTTTCTAGCTTACCTGATCACACGGCTAGTTTTAAGGGATGACTTCTTTTAAAGCTACAGTACACAGACGGAGCTGTTGACACAAAAGTTTCATTGTGTACTTTGGAAAATGTTTTTGCTTGTTTAATGCTGTGCACAGAGCCCGAATTTATTATTCTTTTTATGGCACCATAAAGAGATTCATAGCAAAGATTCGACTTAAGGGTTATCTGATTCCAAGGGTCCATTAACCATGGTTGAAATGGGGTTCAATCTGATCACTGATACAGAGGCAGTACAGTTTTATTGATTACTTGGTTTCTAGAACCAAGGAGATCTCAATCATTGTCTGTTTCTTTTGAACGCGTACTTTCTGTAAATAAAGGCCTTATATGTAGATTTGGAGTGTACTACTAATAATGATGAAATTTTAACTACACTGCACCCTATCTGCATACATGTAGACTAGATCTGGGAGCATAATGCAGTCTAATGTCATGCTGTTATCCCAACATTCAGTAGCTGTCACAGAAAACACATCAGGCCTTCTGTGTGTAGATGTGTGTAGATGTGTGCATGAGGGTGCATGTGCATGTATGTATACATGTTCTCTCGGAGGCTATATGGTAATGTTGGTCTCCCTCTGTCTTTCTGTACGCTGGTTTTTTTGAGGCAGACTCTCACTGAATCCAGAGCTCTTACCAAATGGGCAGTCTGACTGTAAAGTAAGCTCCAAGGGACTAACTGTCTAGCTTGCTACTGCTGGAATTGTAAATGTGCATTTCTATTTTCTTCCTTCCTACATTCCTGCTAAGGGTCCAGCCGTAAGTGTTAATGCTTGCCTGTAAACGTTTTACCAACTGAGCCCTCTCAACTCTAAGTACCAACATTTTCACTTGTAGTTAAGATACTGCGAACTTGTAATCTTTTGCCTTGCTTTTAAGTGAAGATATCATTTAAATATTTAATGTTATAGTGTCTGGAACTATTCCTTCATTTTCCTATACAAATGATTAATTATTTCATGTTGACTTTTTCTAAGATCAGAGATTTATTTGGCTATAAGTACTGATAAGTAATAATTGTCACATGTAGTTACCAGGAAAACTTCTAAAACCATACTGTGAAATCCATTTAATAGATGTAATTGAAAGCACTCGCTTTGGATGACGCTCAGTCAATGGCGAAGTCAAAGCCCATGCCAAGTTATCTTAACTTTCAATGGGGGAATTCTGTCTAATGTTAACTGCTAATGAAAAAGTAAATTAAGGATGTACCGAAGTGATTTGCGGTTTGGTAGCTGATACCCACACACGAGCAACACCACTGATGGTTATTCTCTAGTGATGCCAGCTTAGTGAAAACCATGATAACAAAATTTAATTTCTTCTTCCAAGATCTATTATTAGCTCAACTGTTCTGGGAAATGTTAAGGTTAATTAATTAATGTAGACTCAAATCAAATTTAATTACTTAGTTGTGGGTCAATAATAATGCCATTTTGGAAGATAATTTTAAGGGATTATGACGATTTATTGCCAGATATATAAAATCCTAAACTGAGAAAACAAAGGAGGTTAGAATATTTACATAACATATAGCTGAGCAAGTTGTCTTACAGGCATTTTTCTAGCCACAATATAGTAAATGATGAGTTAATGCATTTGAGTTTGGGTAATCATTACATTTTTAGGTATGGTGTACAACTTAATTAATCCTAAGAATTAGTTAAGGCATCTTAACAAATTCAGATCTCTGACAATCTTTGCATGCATTTAAAAATAAGAATTAAAAATTAACAAAGAATAACATATAAGTTGCATTTTATTATTATTATTTCTTCTACTACTGCTACTATCCGTATCACTGAAGGTCAGGAAAGATACATACTTGGCTTTTATGTATTTATATTGACAATATTCTTACCTTGCTGTGCGGGGTTCCATGAAATAGACACACACACATGTGAAATGTTGATTCAGTTTAGAGATTAAAACCAAGCAGTGATAGAATAAGACCACCATATGTAATAACCTGTCTACAGCACTTACTGAGAAAATCTGATGAGATCAAAACTGAACTACAAGGTATGTGCCAGCAAATTGGAAATGATAAAAGTGCTACCGGGGATATCACACAAGAGGAACAAGTAATGCACAAGGCTTTCCCTCTGGCATGCTCCGAATTCACGTTGTAACAGAATACTGTTAATGGGCTAACATATACAGGACTACATTCTTCCTAGGCCACTTCTAATGTAAGAAATCTGGGGGGCATAATTTGTGCATGTCTGTGACTTTCTACATGACTGGGTTATCCTCTCAGATTGGGATATTTATCCTTTGTAGAGTCAACCCCACACATAAACCTAAATTATAACTATGTAAGACGCAGCTATGACTATGAACACTCTGTGAGGTTATACCTATTATAAAAACAAGGCTTGATCAGAGGCAAAACACGTATAAGTTGCAATTCCTTTTCTCTAAGAGCTTAAGTTGATTATGTGCATAGAATTTCTTTACCATGTCACCAGACTGCTGCTCTTACTGGTGTAATCTCATTTTCACGGGTCTAGTTAGAATCTGAGGTTATAACATAGTTATATAAAGAAGTTTTACCATAGCAAATGAGGACATGTCGTAGCTTAGGCACAATGAAGTGTTTAAATTCCGAGCTACTTTCTGAGTCAGCACCAAGGCCTCCACAAAACTTCATAACTTTTGTACATTAGTCATTATAACATGCCAACACACATGTGACATTGAAGATGAAAAATTAAACCTCAAGAAGAGCAAAAACACTTCAAAGTACTGAGAGATTATAGGTCCAGGATTTGAACCTTTTCGGACCAAAGGTAGGAGCTAATGTAAATCCCTCTATGCAGACTGTCCTTAGGCCTTGTGGATGGAGCAATCTGGAGAGTAGAGCTCCTGGGACATATTGATTGTTGGCGTTTTGCTGTTCTGCCCTTATTAGCAGAGGAAAGCTGCCTTAAGAGAACACTGTAAGGCCGCAGGAACTGCAAACGCCCTCCATAAATACCCCCACCGTGTTGTGTTCCACCGGGGCTTCTACAACCTGATCATTGGGAACTTACGCCTTGAGATAGGAAGACTGAGTACTGATACAAGACACCATGTTGCCTTGCAGTGGGGTCTGGGCCCAGTGGCATAAAGAAGGAAAGGAAAGCATGCGAAGCCAGCTGAAGGTGTGCTCAGCTGTTCAGAAGTCCTGTGGGGTAAGCCCAATGGGCTCAAGGGAAGACGCAGAGAGACTAGGCAGGACTTGTGTCTGTTGGTTCCCCACAGCGCCTTGTGAGAGAAATAGAGAAGGGCCCGAGAAAGACAAGGCGTGAATAACAATGACAGAGTAGGAAAGCTCCCTTGCTTGCTTTCCCTGCTCTACACACAGCCTACAAAATACCCATCTACTTGCCAAAGGCTGAGCCAGCCTCGAGGTCCTTTCTGTGCACAGACCTATTCAGCTGAAATAGAGTTAAAACAGGATGCCCTTTTATTTCCGGCCTTCCTCTTAAGCATTCAGGGCGCTGGATAATTTTTTATCCATCTTACAGTGTCTCTACTGGGTCAATTTTGTAGTGGGAATTGTACTCATTGTGACAGGGGAAGATGTGGAAAGGAGGGACAAAGACAGGCTTGAGGCAGAATCCCGGGTCCTTTGTGTTCAGATGTCAGAAAAAAATCAGGTGTAGTTGCTAATTCAGATATCAGTGGAGTAGGTGAGAATGAATGTTCCACATAGAATTTTCTGTTTTTTTTTTTTTTTTTTTTTTTTTTTTTTTTTTCCGTTTTCCATGTGTAAGATGAGGACGGCCTTGGGAATGGTGGTGGGGATACTGGTGAGAGACGAGAAAGTGGTGACGTCAGAGGTGAGTGGTGGTGGCCGTAACAGGTTTCAGTGTGTTTGTGGTGATGAGGTTTGGGATATGATGGTGGTCATGGTCGATGTGACAGTTTGGGATATGTTGATTGATGGCCGTGGAAGATGTAGATAGGGCTTGTGTCAGTGGCATTGGTGCAAATGTGGTGTTAGTGGAGGTAGGGACGGAAATGGCAGTGGTGGGGGTAAAGGCCATGATGGCGTGGGTGTCCAGTGGTACATGTAATGTGATGGCAGCTGTGCTTTTGCATATTTGATGGAAACAGAAATGGGTGCAGTGGGTGCGGTATGGTGGTAGTGGAGAGACTTATGATAGACAAGGTTAAAGCCCCGGGGATGATGCCCGCACTCTAATTTCTCGAGGGCAAGGCGTCATGTCTTCTTAACTTAATTTTTACAAGGGCATTATTGACTAGGTGCTCCTACACACTTATTGTATAAAAGAAGAAATTGAGATGTATGTACCACTTTTCTGTAATTCTCATAGCTAGAAAGAAGTAAATCTAGAGCTCATCTGCAGAGCTGCCTGACCCTAAGTCCTACACTGTCTTTATGGGCTTTTAGACACCAATACAAACCTATTTGAGGCTCTGGTGCTGCAGCCGTAATTGCAACACATGCCTAAGTAACTCAGAAGTAAGAGGCAGAAGTGAGCGTTTGTCTCCCAGGGAAATCTTGAACACATGCCCAGTCCACTGGACTGACACACTCCCAAACCCAAGCTTTCTTAGCCTAGAACAGTAACAGACTGACTTTACAAAGCAAGAGGATACAAGATTGGCTCCATGCTCCTGCCCTGACCAATGAGTGTCTTGTCTTTCCTTTGTCACGGTACTCATTCCACTTTGCTCTGGGCCCTGTAGTAGTTGACTGCCATTTATGGCTAAATACTGAATGCAGCTATTCTCCATACTTAAAATAGTATTTATTTCCTTTTAAAAAATATGTTATCAAGGAATGGGAATTAATGACTACAGAGAATTAATTTAGGAAATATTTATTATCTTGGGTTGTTACCATGAAGCATTACTAACCTGGATGTAATTAACAGTAAAAATTATTGCTGGAAATCATTCTTGTGATAGGTGATTCCCACAATAATTTCTCTAATAAACTATAAATTTAAAGTATACAGGTAAGTCAGTTTTATAGATGTTTCACTGCACTTGTATTTTTTAAACTTTTATTAGAGCCACTGGCTTATAATACAGCCCAGACTGGCCCCAAATAGATACACATCTGGTTTAGATGCACCATATAGATGTCAAATGTCTAGTCACTCTGCTCTTAACTACATTCTTTCTCTAGGAAAAGAACAAGGAAAAATACCTAAAATCTAATGGTGAGCCATTGGCATCTTCTGTATACTTTTTAAACATATACACGCCTGTAAAAGTAATTTTGTTTGAGATAGCTGTATTTTCTTTTGTGTTTTTATTTCACAGGCAAATTACTGGTCTTTCTGGAGTAAGTCCATCGGCAGAACTCAAAAGTATAATTAATTATAGCCTTTAAAAGAAACCTACAGTGCTTCTTCCTCAATGAAAAAAGAATGCATATTTCTTATACACATACATTTTTATTTAGAAAGAAAAAGAAGGTAAAGTTATGTCACACTTATATACAGTAGAATTCTTAGGGAGCAATGAAAGAAGCAAAGCCCTATCATGACAGGGGCAGCTCACAATCTTACACCCCAGTCATTGCAATCATGATCTGACACAGATGTTAAGATGAACTATTTATTCACTTCAATGCCTGTAATCAGGTTTCTGGTATGTATATATCTGGGGTAAAGAGAATAAAGTAAGAACCAAATGGAAGGGGAGAGAAGAGAGAAGGGGGATGAGACATGAAGAGAGGATAAGGAGGATCAAAGAGAGATGGATGGTTGGGAGACAGTGTTATCAGGGAAAGAAGAGCAGTAGAGGTTTGAGGGCGGGGCAGACAGACCAAGAAACAAAGGCAAGGAGTCTGAGTATACAGCCCTGGTTAGATTCTAGCCAGTATTAAAATGAAATGAAACCTGGAGTCAATTCAGATTCCTGCTCAAACAGCATACGGTATGAAAATAAGGGAACAAGATACGACTCACTGCCGATTTACGAAAAATAAACAGAAAATGTGTCTTTAAAATCATGTAAGAGAGTCTGTTTGAGATGCAGTCAGTACCTGGTGGAATCCACTGGGGTGAGGACCCTATTCCTTCATTCTTTCTGTCAGTATGTTCTGTAAGTATCTAGTCTAGGTCAAAATGCTTCAGAGGTGACTAAGGTATAGAACTCACCTCCATAAAGGTCCTTGTGTTTACAAGAAGAGGTAAACAGCATCCAACACACAGTCCTGTATGCATGTAGTGGTCCCTGGCACTCCAGCTGTGCCGTTCTCAGCCTCTGGACAAGGCTCTTGCCTTAGTGTTCAGGTTGAGAGCCAATGGTGATGAGCTATGCTCTTCTGGTAGCCGGACCCTTGATGTGACTGCTCTTCCTTGGAAGAGGATTATGCACTACTGCTCTCTAGCTGTGCACATCCCAGATGGCTCCTTCACAGTTTGGCGGCCCTCTTTGGTAGAGACAAGAAGAGTAGACATTGGACATATTCAAATCTGACTCATGCCTCATAGCATAATGAACCAAGAGAAACTTGACCTAGAGAAGTGCTTGTCCTCTAATATTATTTCTTAAACCTGTGTGTTATCAGAGGTGGTTCCACCCGAGTCCTTTCTATGAAGGTTATCATTCTGCCAATCTGAAATAAATGAAGCCACATTATTTGGCCTTGATAAGCTGGAGCACGGCTTATCAGCATCTTAGCCACAGATAGCTTTGCATTTTGGGATACAGTGATATAATACTGAAAGAAGCCAAGCAGCCCACAAAGGAAAGACAGAAGTTCAGAGACAGAGATTCTCTTGAGCTCTTAGTGTTGAAAGTAGATATCTGTATAGGTGAGTCTTGGGTAGTGTATGCAGGACATAAGGATGTCAATATGATGTATTCAGTAATATCTTTATAATACACATATCCATAAATGTAAAGACCAATGCAATAATGATACAATGAGTATCAAGACTATGTACTTATCCAGAAATATATAGAGTTGAGACATTATGAATGAGATAGTAACTTGAGTAATTGAAATGTACTCTGTAGGTTTGTAAACTTACCAAGAGATATCTTTCTTAATAGCCACCATAAATTATGATTTCTTTATTCAAACTCTTTTATTTCACGAATAATCAGTGATCATTTCTTATATGTGAAGCCCTTAAAGTGAGTTTGTATTTTTTGTACCTACAGTTAAGTTTTCTCACTCTAGAGGATTATATTGGGCCCATCTGTTTACCACATAAACACACATCCACAGACACACATAAACATATACCATATACCCATGTATTGCTGTTTGACTTATAGATGGGCTTGGTTTTTATCCTACCATTTACAGAATGAGGATATGCATCTCTATGTTAGATAAATATATGTAATCCAGTACCTGCTGTATAGTAAATAATATTAGTTGTAATTATTTTCTTTAGCTCTTCTCCAAAGAGTTGTTTACAAAGGTCTAATCTCTAGGCAGAGGGGTTGTATATAAAACCATCATCTGTGCACATTAAATTTGAAAAAGGGTATTGAGAACTAGGCAAAAGATGTTGCTCTTTTGACTTTCCTTTTCTAAAAACACAACAATTTGAATTTAGTGGATCATGTATGTTTGTGCATATGTATATGCACATATGTGCACATGCATGTGTGAGTGAGTGTATGTGTGTGTGTGTGTGTGTGTGTGTACTGTAGAAATATTTAAACTCAGTCTGGGATTTCTATTCCTCCTTTGATCATTTAGTTCCCAGATAAAAGTCATACACACACAACCTTTATATTTATAATAAACCTCAATGAGCAGAAAGACTGGGCAGATGTTTATCCTCTGTGCTCGTCTGTCTCTTTCCCAGCCAGTAATCCTATTATATAATTTCCTATGTGTCATCTGAGTGCTCTTCACTCCAATTTGCAGCCCACAGGGCCATTATTTTAAGATTCTTACCCATGGTGTCTTCTCCTTTTACCATCTTTTTTCCACCTGTGGGTCTCCTCTGATCCCCAATCCCAGGCACCCTAAATTCTGCCAATGTCTCATCTGCCCACCTTCTGGCTGTGTGCATCTTTATTCAGCAGTCTGGGATAACTTGGGGTCCAGAGTCGCATAGCATCACCTGAGTCTCTGGGAGCAACCAGTGTTTAGCATAGAAAAAGATCAAGCTTCAGTGTGTATTTGTGTGTGTGTGTGTGTGTGTGTGTGTGTGTGTGTGTGTATGCACCCTTACATTCTGAGTAGACTACTTGAGCACTTGTCTATTAATCTAGCAAAAATGGTAACTACATTGAAAGATCAAAATTATAACAAGATGCTGCTCCAACAGTATGCCCCTGCAGTGAGCTCGCCACTTTGATAAAGGAAGTGAGTGATTCCAGATGGATATTTCGGAGCAGAGAGCTCAGGCCTGTTGAAAGCTTGATGGCGGAAAAGGACAAAGATGAGCCTTTTCTGGTCGCAACACTTGTCTGATTACAAGGTCTCTAAATCTCCATTTTGTTTTCCCACTAACCCTTTGAGGAATTAGCAGATCTATTTCAGGACAGGATAGTGTTACAGTGATTAATATCTAGTAGGACCTCAACAGGTGGCTCTTGATTAGCGAACACAGAAATGGAGGCAACAAAAGCTTCTACACAAAGGAATTAAATAGGTTCAAAGAACTAAATTGTCACCCAAAATGGCACAGGCAACACTAAACGCTGCCTGCCAGTGAGCTTTAGCAACTGTCATACATCTTTAGCACACCCTCAAATGCTAACATTGATCTAAGCTTGTCTTTATCCCCCACTGGCTCTAATTCTTACCAATTCCTACATTTTAATTAATAAATGTTCAGAAATAAATCAAATCACAACAATATAAATAACTTCTTGTTGCCATAAATATTAAAAAATAATAAGCAGTTTATCTCTTTGCTGGCCCTCAGGTCTCACTCCTCAAGCCCAGTTTTAGTTCGGAGCCACATGCTCCTCTGGTACCCAGTCTGAGCCGCCACCACAGCTCAACTCGTCCACGCAACTCCGTTTCCTTGGTGGTTTCCTACCGCCTGTTCTCTGCCTCTATTCCGGGGTATTTCTGTATCCCCAAATCCCACACAAACACAACTCTACAGCCTGATAGCTTTTCATACAGGTTTATATATTCGACTCTCAATCCACAGATCCTCTATACAACAAGATTACGTCAAATAGACAAAGATACAAACTGCCATTCTATATGAGTTATTAGACCTAAAAAATCCTTAATGTTCATAGCTTCTTAATACCAATAAATCCCACCTGGGTCCAGCTAGTCCTTGGGATGCTCCGTGTTGCCACAGCCTCTAACCTTCCAACCTCTCAGTCCTCTCTACTTCCCTCTCCCTGACCAGTCACTGGCTTTCCTTTATCTTACTAATTAAATGAAAAGGTTCAGTTGGAGCCGCGTGACTAGCCGGCCCTTTTTGGGGAAGTGGAATTAACATTAAAATACAAACAGCTTCAGGACAATCTTCAACTTCCTACCAGAGGGTTCTTGATTTTTGCCTAAGTACTAACTTATAGACTGAGACATTCTTTCCTTCAGCGTCAAATGTAGCCACAAAATGATAAATCATAATTATCCTGAGTGTTATGAGAATTCAATAACCTTAGGCCCATATAATACTAATTTACTCTTTCCTCATTTTTTCTCTTTGTGTATGTATATGTGTGGGGAAGCCAGAGGCTTCCTGGCTAGTTGACATAGCACCTAGGCTATGCTTAGCTTTTTCATGGGTGTTGGGGGATCGAACTCTGTTCTTTGGACTCGCATGCTATACATTTTACCAACTGATTTTCCCCTAGCCTCCATTTCTTTTTCTTTCCCGTTTTGAGTTTTCTTTATAGTAGTCCTAGGATTTCTTTAAAAAACAAAATTCTCAAAAAAAAAAAAAAAAATGAAATTTCCTTGGTGTTTTTGAAAAGTTTGTCAAAATATGATTCAGTCTGTCTGAAAACAGTAGTCTTTCTCCCAACATTGTGGTCATCTGGAATTTCTGCAACCTGCTATAGGAGTCTTTCCTCTGAAGAATTCCCTAGGTAATCCTGATCCTGTCTATGTGTGTCAGAGAGATCAAATATGTCTTTGTATTAAGTGAAGTTAAGTCTTCATACAGAAACCTCTAGTGTGTTAAATCTAAGTTAGTGTAATAGCTGCTTCTTGAATATACTGGTATGGTACAACTTCAATAAACATAATTTATCTAATTCAATTCAAAATTCAAAAGCAGCACCCATATGTAATGACGATAAATATGTGTCAGGAAGGGAAGTCAGCTCGTCTTAAAGATGGAGACGTCTTTGACTTTGTGTTTTAAACAATATATTCCCAAACACATTTTTGTGTGGTTTAAATGCACACGTGGCAGTACATGCCCACAACTACAGCATTCTAGGAGCAGGGACTTCCTGAGATTTGAGGATATCCTGGTCTACATCAGAAGTTCCAGGCCAGCCTGGGCTTCAAAGTGAGACCCTGTCTTCAGACACTGCTTTAATTCCTCAGCAATCTGATCTCAGTTCTGTTGGAGGAAGCAATAAAACTTTAATTCCAGTCTGAATTCCCAGTGCTTGTAGGCTAAATTTTAGGCTGTTCTTATTCTTGTTGGCTCTGGAAAACTACCATGTAGAAGGCAACAAAACACACAGAGGGAGGGTCCTCCTCAGATAAGCATTAGAAGATTTACAAAGTAAATAAAGCAAGGTATTTTAAAGATTTGGTTTATTGGCACCACACTAACTTTTCCTTATAAGGGAAAAGTTAATAATGTTTGTCTTCTTCCTTCCTTCCTTCTTTCCTTCCTTCCTTCCTTCCTTCCTTCCTTTCTATTTCTTTCTCTCTTTCTTTCCTTTTTAATTTGGAGCTTTTCCTTTATGAGAAAATCCAGTTATTAAGGAGAAGCATTATTTTGTGTGTCTTTTCTCCCTTCTAAGAGCTTCCTAAGTAAATTTTTTAATGAAAAATGCAATCCAGGAAACAGGGTAGAACAGGGAAACAAATAAATGATTGGAGGTAGTGTAAGGAGGTGCCTGACCCAACTGGTCTCTTCATAGACCAGCTATTAATGATTGGCTTGCCGCTCTCTGTACCAGGAGCTCAGGACAAGTCATTTGCTCCTTGTTTTTATAGTTTTCCTACAGAAAAATAAAAGCATTAAGTGCTCTATGGAATTTCTGTGATCTTTGGATTGTTTCCCATCTCAAAGTCACTATCATAGCAGAAAGGAGAGAAAGAGAGAGGAAGGATGCTCTCCAGGGAGAGAATAGAGCAATGAATAAAAATTGCAATCAAGTGTGAGAAAATTCGACCTGTAATTTTTAATATTTAAATTATTCTTTGTCTCAAAGTTCTTTACATGCTTAATTTACAAATATAAAACATCAAAGAAATTAAAGCAAAACAAAATACATTAAGCCCCCCTTTCCTAGTGAATTTCACTGAGTATGTAACGGAAAAAATTAACCGTGACCCCTACATGATACATTAAGTAGTTTTCCAAAATCCTTCTCAATATTCCAGAAAAATCAGCATTTCTGTTAGTGTATTTAATGTACCTATTTATTTCTAAGTTGGGTCATTTTGAAAAATACAAGGGGACTAGATCAACAATTAGGGAGTTACAGTAAAGATGTATCAGTCTACTGCTGGCTGTTTTAGAAAGATAGGAAGTACCTTTTATTTGAAGACATCTATAGTACAGGACCATCAGTCATCAGAAATTGAGGACATCCATTTGATGTTTCTCTCTGTCAGCTTTCTCCACCCACATCCTATTTTTGTCAAGTGACTCTATTAAGGAATCTCTTACTAGAACTTGGTAGTAACCATGTCTTCTGGATGGGGCTGTGGAAGTTTAATTAAATGGCAAATAATCCAAGAATGACCTGTTGTGCCTAACCACAGCTCCAGTGCTTTGCTGGTCAAACTATGTTGGCAGATTTTTTTTTTATTTCTCCCACATGGATACAAAAATTAATTTTTCTCTCTTTTATGTCTTCTGAGAAATGGTAGTGTTGTCAATTAAACAGATTGTGAGTGTGGAGTTACCTATGTTGCAATAGTACTTCTGATTTTGTTTTTTGAAGGAAGGAAGTCCTGAAGTTCTCTATTGTCCTAAAAGACAGTTACTCACCACCTTATCTTAGATCCCTTGGTCTTGCCCTGTATCATTTCACTCTTATTCCTGGTTGTGGAAGCTCTGAGAAGTGTGTGCTAAGCCAGTGGTTCTCAACCTTCCTTATGCTGGGACCCCATAATACACTTCTCATGTTGTGGTAACACCCACCAGAAAATTATTCATGTTGCTACTTCATAACTATAATTTTGCTACTCTTATGAATTATAATGTAAATATTTTTGGAGATAGAAGTTTGTTGAAGCCAGATTGAGATCCACGGCTCTCAAACCTTACTCACATATTTAATGTGTTCCTAGTGTAGTGGCCTCAGATGTGTTTAATATGAGTGTTGCAGTCACGCAGTCAATGCTTTGGATATGTATGGGGCATAAATCTGAGTGTAACCTCCTCAGGGTTGCTGTCTTCACAAAATCCCCCAGTTACTCTCTATTAACTGTTTAGAAATAGCCATCTCTATAGTCTCTATTTAATATTGTTTCTCAGGATGGAGTAAAGAGAACATTCTTTATCTTTAGGCATAAGTCAGCACAATTTAAATGAAGTTACTTCTCTACTCATCAGAGTAGCTATATTAACTCATTATCAACCCAACAAATTATGCTTTATCTATCGATTTGAAAAAATGGGAGAAATATTGGGGAATTCTCCCCAAAGGAATAGACTTTCAAGTAATTAAAGTATAGTAATCATTTTTTAGGTGTAAACTACTGGGTAGAACAGAAAAAAATGAGGAATTAAAGCTTTAATTAATTCGGTGACTCTTAGTCCTATGTCAGCTAAGGCACAAACAGTGTAGCATTTAGCACAAGGAAGACCAATCTAACCAAGAAAGCACAACGATTGGAATCATTAAACCTGGGGCTATCCTTAAATAAAACATCTGCAGGTTTCAACTGACCACAGCATTAATGCCACTGGGCAGAACAGATAACGAGGCGTGTGTGAGATTTCCAAAGTGTTAGGCAGCTATCTGACATGCCATTCTGTCAAACCCATTTTCAAGTCTCCTGAGCAAAGTGAGGTGTGGATGTAGGTGACTCTTCTTCCCAAAGTCTAGACATCTCTATGTCCAGAACATCAATGGCTCCCAGAGTTTTGGTTTCAGAGTTTTTAGAAAGCAGTTTATTGTTTTCCAATAAAGCCAGCGCCTGTGAGGTATCAAGGGTGCCATGTAACTCGTCGGTAGTTCTGTAACCACTGGGTTTTGCTTTATGAAATACATGAGAAACACAAGCAGTATTCTGCATCAGGGAAATTATGCAACTACGTGCATGTTTCTACATTGTTTATATTATTAAGGTGTCATTTATATCTTGTTATCTCTATTGCATACTCTCATAAATTTTATTTTTAATTGACATAAAATATGATGATCAGGAAATGAATTTTCTTAGTAGTAATTGGGTAGTAAACCAACATCCCTTATTCCACTTAACACCTAGTGAAACATATCATACCTGCCAATGGCAGGTTTACAGTTCACAACTCAATAACATAGTTTTCATGTACACCATTTATATGTCTATTTATATAAAAATTGAAAATATAAATCTCTGCCTCCCGAACAAAAATGAGATTTGAATGACATTTCTTGAAATATATTATCCCTTTTGATTCTGCTTAAAGGGCCCTGGCTTGGATCATTCTATGCAATGATGTTATTATGTAGACTAGGGCCTCAAACAAGCTACCAAGTGTCTCCACTGTGATTTCGATGAAGCTACCTGAGAGAAAAACAAACAGATATATAATATAAGAGAAGACCAGGGCTAGTGATTTCTGGTACTCCTTGGCTTCCCTTTCACAAAAAAAAAAAAAAAAAAAAAAAAAAAAAAAAGAACTGAAAGATAGCAAGATGACTTGGTGGATAAAGGTACCTGCTTACAAAGACTGGTGAACTGAGTTCCATCAAAAGAAACCAAACAACAGAAGGAGAGATCTAGGCTTCTGGCATGTGAAATACACACACACACACACACACACACACACACACACACACACCCCACACCTCATTTCAAAAGAGGTAGGTATGGCATACCCATAATTCTGAGCATTCGGAGTTCAATAGGAAAAAGCAAGAGGTTAAGAGAGGGAAGAGGAGAGGACAGGAGAAGAGAGAAAAGAGGAATCTAAAGCAAACGACCTAAGCAGGGTCTTCCTATAGTGCTTTATTGACAAAAGTGTTTCTCAGTAGTGAGCATTCAGAGTTCTGTCCATTACTCCTGGTGGTTATTGCTGTTATAATTCTCTGCATCTCTGTTTTGACGGCATGTGTCTTTGCAGTTCTTGCAGCTCTGGTCTTGTGTATATGCCATCAGCCAGTGAATTCAGCAGGAATTCTGGTGAAATCAATAAAAGTGCCTGTGCTGTGTTTGACCAATGTAAACAGTAACTAAGAAGCATATGCTAGCAAGGAAGCAGTGTAAATCACCTTGCACTTAGGTAATACACCTTTCCTGTGTTCTAGAGTCTGATTCTCTGAGAATGCATGCCCCTCTAAGATAGTCTTAAGTTGATGCCTAACACTGTTATAATCTTCATTCATAGTAATTATTGTTATTCTTAGCATTTAATCAAATCTCTGATATACTTTTTATGGTTGTGAATGGATGTCTTCAAAGGAAATATAATAGTCTTCTATGTACAACAGTGTTTGTTTTCTCAGGATTAAAATTCAACACATTCATGTAAACTGAGTATATACAGCCAGTTTCATTGAAACAACAGCAGAATCATAAGCTGCCCCATCATCGAGGTTATAAACTTTTACAGACTGAGTTCACAGTTGTATGGAATTGATATATTGTTACAGGGTACTAAGCAACCTGTGTAATATAAACAATATTATCTGGGCTATAGATTCTGGAATCAGACCATGTAGCTCTAAACCCAACTTAATGTTTACTTGCAAGGTGATATTGGTTCCTTTTGATCTTGATTGTGCAGTATAGGTCTGTGTTGGGGACATCCATCAATAAAGGGAGCTCATTAAGATAAACTCTAAGTATCTGAATGATGCTCTCATTATACGCCCCCAACTTAAGTGATGAGGTTCTATGTTGGTTTCATTTTCACTGCTTTCAGGCTCTCTCTCTCTCTCTCTCTCTCTCTCTCTCTCTCTCTCTCTCTCTCTCTCCCTCCCTCCCTCCCTCCCTCCCTCCCTCCCTCCCTCTCTCTCTCCTTCCCTTTCTTCTTTCTCCTCCATCTTCTTCACTACTCTTTTTATAGAAATAACTAGTGCTAGAGCACACATCTTATAAGGAAGCAAACTATAGTTTGTACCTTAGACTAGTTCTTCCTGCTAAATCCTTAAATTAGAATTGACACCCCAGAAAACCACGGACACATATTTGAAAAGCATCTGCACCCATTTACATTTCTGATGTCTACAATTATATATGTATATATCATATTTATATATGTACTGACTGTATTTGATGTGTAATGTATATGTATAAATATTATTGCTTGAGAATTTTCCATCTTATACTATGTATTTTGACAAAGCCACTCTCTAATTCTTTTCCCCTCCCAATATTATGAGCTCATTTTTAAACCAACTGAATGAATTAATGTTGTTCAATATGTACACAGTTGTATAACCTCTACTGGAGCAAGGAAAATTTCTCAGGGACTATATACCCGAGGATAAATGCGCTCCCTCCTACCAAATAGCCAACAGCTGTCTGCCAGGAAAGAATGAGCCCTTTCCTCTTGTCATGCTGGGATCTTACCCAGCCCCATGTTTTCAAATACATATCTGCAAGGCTTTCCATTTCTCTTTAACAATCACATGTACCAAGTAAACATAGTCATTTAATAGTTACCATGTAAGGATGCAAACTGAATAAATGGCACTTCGTGATATTAGACACTGCTTTCATCTAGCAACATTTCCAGTTAGAAGGTTTTTGATGGCATGTCAACAAGTCAGCCTAACGCGGTGTTCTGATGATGTGGACGTCTGATTATCACCACGTCAGCAGAAAGGCTGCGTACTAATCACACAGATCACCCATGTCATTTATAATTTACAGCATTAGTGAAAAGAAGCACACACCCTACCCCTTGCCCTGGGATATACTGAGATGTTGAACCTGAAAGTTCTTTTCAGATGGAAGTGTGGGGTCTTCCAGCTTTCAGCTGATGTCCCAGGGCTTCAGGGAAATAACCCTTAAAATGGATTGCCTAGGAACTAAAAGGGGATGAGCCGGGGGTCTTGCGATTATTGTGTGGGGGAAGGTTTCTTCCTCAGCTTTCTTCCCACCCAGATCCCAGTAACACTCAGCTGTCGGTGGAGGAGGGCCTTGGCTTCCCTAAGGCTCTACCATAGTGATTTTATCAGCCAGTCTGGGAAGACATTCTGTTCCTCAGGCATTACAGCATTCCATCTGCATGTAGCCTTCACCACAGACTCCTGATCCTTTCCCCTCACCTGTCGTGATAAAGAGGCTGGACGTTCCCATCTGTACCACTCATTTAGAAGTGCTAAAGTCCCCGTCTGGCACATCTGTACTGGATAGTACATTAAAGTTGTATAGGGAACTTTCCAGCATCTTTAAAAGTAATTGGCTTTCATGAAGAATATTGTGAAGTCCAGAAAAGACCCCACTCCAAGAACAATGTTTCTGATTATATTTGAATTGACTGTCAATTGGTAACTTGGAGGTAATCCATGATATTTAAACTAGAATCTCTATGTCTGTGTATCAATTGTAAAGGTAACCGACTACAGATGAATTATTTTAACTACATTTATCCAACAGTGGCAATTGCTTAAAAACTCAATGCTACATAAGGAGAATACAATAATGGGAGACATCACATACACTGTTTTAAAATCAAGATTTTTCTTGTTGTCTTCTGATACTTGGCTCACGAGTTTTCTAAAGTCTCTTTAATCATTTTCATGAAAATATATGGGACTTTCCAAAGGATGTCAGGTGAAAGTTATTAGTTTAACAGAATGACTTGCTCATCAAGAACGTTTCATGGAAAAACAAGGGAAAGAGGAAAAAAGCAAGGAAGAGGAAGAGGAAGGGGAAGGTGAAAGAAAGAAAAGAGAGAAAGGAAGGGGTGAGAGAGAGGTAATACAAGGAGAAAAGAAAACACTCATAACCACAAATGTAAATATTTATATAGTAAAAGTTATTTATTTAGTTTGAAAATATAGTGACCACTGAAGTTCATTAGTGACGACTGAGGCGCTTGCAGAATGACCCCGAGGTTCTTCCTGTTCTGACACGTCTCCAAGGCAAGCACGTCCAGAGTGTAACTGAGCAATGCCAGAAGCCGAAGCTCTCTTCTCTTCCTTGGAAACTGAAAGGCACACTGGAGCATGGGATCTCACAAGAATTCCAGTTTGTAGATCACATTTAGAAAGAGGACATCTGTTAAGTCATGAGTCATCCAACTCCAGAAACCCCACCATTTACAGATAGGAAAGTGCTCATGTGCTTTTCCTCAGAAATCTCTATTTGTGGCCTTCCTTGGCTTTGAGCCACAATGCCCTCCATTTTTATTTTTATTTTTCTCACAGAAATTGCTTTAGCAAGTGGAGACATTCAGCCCATGTTAACTTCAGGCCACTAAGCCTGTTTTTTGTTATCTTCTCTGTTCAGTAACAAGAAGGAGATTCATCTGTGCTCTGAAATTTGGCATTCTGTCCAATGATTGGAGGGTATCTTTGGGGAATTGGAGAGCACATTCTCCCAGCACTTCTCTCCATTTGCTTTATGAGGACCACTTAATTTACATCACTGACTCCAATTCTCATTTGAAATATGATACATCCTATGGGGCCGGGGCTGTGGACGGCTTAGTGATTCAGTACATTACAGAATTTTTAAAGGATTATAAATCCACCCCTGGAAACAAGTATTTGACAAACAAATGATCACTGTTACCTCCGAGTCTTCCTTGGTGTTGAAGAAGAGAGGACATTGGTCTTTGTCAATTGTTTGGAAGTTCCACAACAACAAAAGACTTGCTGTGACCTTTGGTACTCATTTGAACTGCAATGTGGCCGTTTTATGGACAGTCTACTTAGCTGGTCAAGAACAAGATTTCTGGTTAATTATGTATTTTGAGCTCAGAATCTGTGTAATGTGGCAGCTTGAGACAGCCAAGAAGCTTTGATTAGACCTACAATCATGAAAATGAAAGACATGTCACTGTCCTTAAAGTCTATGTTCTGTCTCCTAATGAACATGGGTCATGAAGGACTGCTGGGGAAACAAGATGAGCCATTGGTTTCTTGTTATGTGTCTTGTGTTTGGTTTCTTAATATGCACAAGCTCTTACTTTGACTACACAAGTTTATAAACGTAAGAGTTTTTACATAAAATCACATATTGAAAAACTATCGTATTTTGTGCAGGTTGGAGTGCAGAGGAAGTTGGTTCTTTCCTTCATCTTGTGGGCACAACAGGCCTATGGTTCCCAGGGATTGAACCCAGGTCACCAAGCCTTGTAGCAAATACTGCTGAACTCCGTGTCATGTCTCTAGGTCCCAATCACATATTTTAATGTGGAAAATCATCTTATCTGTTGCAAAAGTTTCACTATCTTAATGGCAACAATAAAATTAAGGTGTCCAAGGAGTAATGCAGCATCTTAATATCTGAAAGTGTGAAGAAAACTCACCTG
Organism: Micromys minutus; assembly: GCF_963924665.1. Taxonomy (NCBI): domain Eukaryota; kingdom Metazoa; phylum Chordata; class Mammalia; order Rodentia; family Muridae; genus Micromys; species Micromys minutus. Next base: position 87,262,879 of record NC_137972.1, on the reverse strand, counting down.
CAACGCAAGAGGTTTGTGAGCTATGTATAGGAAAAAGCTTTTTCTTCACTTGTCTAAGGGGGAAGGAAACCGGAGGAAAGTATTTTAAAATTCATCAATTTGGTTTATATTGATACCTCAGGTTCACATTCCCCTTATAGTGACAGTGGATCTACAAATTCATGGTAAATTTACATTTACAAAAGTTACCTTTTAAAGATGAAATGATCCTCTCTAATACTGAGAAACAGGAGGCTTCTGCCTACTTACCTCAGAGCACATACGGCACAGTTGAGAGTTTGTTTTTACTGCATCGGTGCGTTGTCATGCTTTGTCCTTCGGAGATGATGCTATTATTGTTCATCATTAATTACACAGTTGTTTTGGATGCCAGCGTGCTTTCTATGAATAAATCCTGTCCTGTTCAGCTCTCACACAGTAATAACTGTCTTACTATTGTGAAGCTAATGTTGAGTTTCAGGCTGATGGCATATGAAGCAGGGAAAGATTATAAAAACAAGGTCTCCCTCTGGCATATAGAAAAGATTGCATAAGGGACTGACAGTTAGTGATTGGACTCTTAAGGTTCTACTGAATTTACTCATGTAGGGAGAGTGCAGACAGAGACCCAAGGGATCCCTCCATGGCCAATGATGCTTTGTGATGTCTTTCTCAATACAGAAAGTGGAGGCTAATGGGTAAGGATGATGGTTAATCTTGCCTGGGATAAACAGGGGAACAGAAGAGGGGCATTTCATAGGGGGTCACTTAGAAAGTGCTCTAGGCTAATGATACTGTGGATTTTCTAATAAGGGAGCAAGAACATTTTTCCCTTTGGATAATCGAGAGTCTACTTTATTCTCAAATCTTGAATTTAATGAGAAAATGGTTGCTAAGCAAACGTTTGCTTTTGAATAAAGGGATTTGGCAGGTTGTACGGAATCATGCCAAATTGCATGATGCTTGGAGCTCACCTTATGTTTGATATTTCCTATTCACTAATGACCAACATTAAATTCCAATTTAAGTCTAAATTTAAGCCCCAAATGGTTTTATGTGATGCTAGTTTATATACCTTGTGCATGGAGTCTGAGTCTTATACTTGTGAGTGTCATTTATGGGAGACACAAATGACTAATTAGGGGAAAACTTCATGGCTTTAATTTTGTTAGTTTTTGTTCTGGAACAGGGAGTCACAGATGAAAATCTAACGGCACAGTTGTGGTGGTGGCTAACAGGAAAGGCTTTCTTGTGTGAGGAAGACAATTCACTAGGTGTAGAGTTCAAGCGTGGCTGATGACAATACAGTCAATGAGACGGAGTGATGTCTACAGAGCAGCTCTAAGGCTGTCTCTGCTCTTTTCTCTGCGTTGATACACTGACAATAAGCTTCTTTGTAGGATATGGTGCAGAGGTTTCTTTGGCACCGAAAGAGAAATGAGAAAACACACAAACAGAAAAACACCAGCCACAAACGAAAGAAAGCATGGTTACTAATCTGGGTTATAACAATGAAAACAACAAAAACAACCAAAGGGAGTCTCAGTTTCTTCAGCACCTATGTTTTAATCAATCAATGCCTAAAGGTACTTGTTTAAAGTTAGACGTTCAGATAAAGGACAATGTGCACATGTATATCTTATTTTTTTTAAAAAAGCCACACAGCTTTTTTAAAATGTAAATTGACTTTTGTATTTAAACACATGACTCATAAACTCATCAAAGATCAGAACATTAAAAAAATTCACACATATTGATTTAAATATCCTCATGTGTCTGTTCAGCTAGTATAGAAAAGAAGATCCAGTTATCAATAAACATAATATATATATACATATATATAAACACACACACACACACACACACACACACACACACACACACACACATATATATACATCCAATTAGCATTTTTTTTACAGTAAGGATAAATAGATTCTGCTTTAGCTTTAAGTAGAAGTTCTTTCAATACAAGAAATAAATATGTAGAGCTCAAAAAATTTTTGCTCATTTTTCACTAGCTCATTCAAAAGTATTTTTCCTGTCTTCTGCAAAACAGTTTTAGCATATCATAAAATGCAGGGAAAGGTGAAATTTAATTTGGGTGAAGAAATGTATGAACACCGTAATACAAAGATTTGTTACTGAAATGTGTCATGGGAGAAGTACACAGTACATAGAGATTTAGACCTTGCAAGTCCTGGGTATAGTTCCAGTGGACCAGGCAGGGAAAAGATGCTCTGAGAAAATGAGCAGTCTGAACAAATCATAGAAACAGCAGGACCTACAACAGGCTTGAAGGATGGCACAGATAGAGCTTCACTTAAGCAAATGGCGCAGAAAATACATGGCATTTAGCAGGTATCAAAACAACAGTCATTCACCAGTGAAGGGACTTACAAATAGCAAGAACAAAAGGGCCATTAAAGGTTTGTCATCAGATGTATCATTCTCTCTGGATGACACTTCCCTCATCTGGATAGCAATGACAGCTGATATGCTTAACTGTCAGGCCACTGTTGTCATGTGATGGAGTCTGTGTTTTGTAAACTGGGAAGTGCCATGGGAGCACTAGGCATGGATATTTGCCTAAAACTTTTGAAATCAGCCATATCCTACAAGCATGGGTTCCCCCACTGTGTTTCGTGCTCCCTGCCTATTTCCTGCCTCTCCTTATTAAGGAGAGAACTGGCACTCAAGACCTGGCTGCCTATGCCATTTGGCAGACAAAGTCCTTAGAAGGCAGATGCTCTCTTCCTGACATCGCCTCCCAGATCTCATCTCTGACAGGAGCCTGCCTCTGCCCCCACCTCTCAGGGCTCTTCCTCCCACTGTCTTCTCAGTTCCAGGGAGGCAGTTTATTCACTCCAGCAGGGACACTCTCTCACTTCCTCCTTCTCTGCTGGCCTCTCCTCCTCCCTTTCCCTTTCCATCTGATCCATGAAAGCTTTACAAATGGCTTCTTCTTGGGCCAAAAGAAAACTAACGATTGCAAAGGAAGTATCTAGTGGGTGCTCAGCTTTGACTTGAAAGGTTTTTTGCCCTTGTAAAACTCTTAGTCCAGTCTAACATACACATACCTTCTTATTTCCTTCATATGCCTCTTTCTCAAAATATCTATCCTCATCTTCTATTTCTAGGATCTGGGTTTGCTCTTAAAGTTAAGGAAATAATTTGTTAGACTTGACTCATTGTGATGTCTTATGATCTAGACTATTAACCTGCCGAAGGATTTCTGGAGGGATAGAAAGGCAGCTTTCATTACATCTGTTACAATAGCTAAAAACAACTTCCTAATTCTCCGTCAGGCTCCATCTCCCCAAATGTCCCTGATTTTTTTAAAAGAGAGAATATTTACTTAATATTAGTGTTTCCCACAGCGTAGCATTTTTGGAAACGTAATATAAGATACCCAGGGAGCATTTAGATGGGTTTTCAGATGGTGAGAGTTAAGAGTAAAAATGTGTAGGCTATGTCATTCTGTGTCTGCATAAAATCTCTTCACCTGCCATCTTCTGAAAGGGCTCTGTAGAAGTCACTCCAAGGTGGCTCTGACCCAGAACAAGGGTCTACTGGCCACAACTACTTAACATACGGTTCTGCTAATTATCCCCCAACTGTGCTCATCCTAACGTTGGGTCTAAGAGGGAGGGAAAGTAAGAAAAGCATGAGACAGTGTCAGCGAACCTCACCCTCATTTCCCTGGGACATTGTATAAACTACAGCTTTCCTTTCTGGAGTAATGATCTATGTTGGGATATGGAAGATAAACTTCCTTACTTTCTATAGATCTGGGCTCAACCAAGCAAAGGTAGTGAGAAGAACCTCAGCTGATTTCCTGCACTATCTTAGATGGAACTGTTAGCAAACGTAGTTAGAGAGTTCCAAAATGACAAAACTTCTACTCTCAACAGATATGAGGCTCACGGCGGCTCCCTCACGCTGGGCCCTGAACTATTGGTACCTCCATATTCACTTCATTTTTAAAACTTAGTTTTCAAAGCTTTATCTGAATATCTATGAAAACTTTGTAGTTGTCATACTTTAGCTGTTCTATTGCCGAAGAGACACATAGGCCATGGCAACTCTTATAAAATGAGCTCATTTAACTGGGGGCTGGCTTGCAGTTTCAAAGGTTTAGTCCATTCTTGTCATGGCGGGAAGCATGTCAGCACACAGGCAGACATGATACTGGGGAAGGGGCTGAGGCTTCTGTATCTGGATCTGAAAGCGGCAGGAAGAGCAAGTTTGACTTGAGCCATAGATATCCTGAAGTCTACCCCTATGGCATAGTGCACACAACAAATGCTCACCTTCTCCAACAAGATCACACCTACTAATCCTTCTCATACAGTGCCACTCCCGGTTGATGGAGCATTCAAACATATCAGCCTACAGGCAGGAAAGGAGTGGGGGAGGGGACTTCTATTTAGAATACCAACATAATAAACAACAGTAGTTCTTGTTTTTGAAGCCTGGGAGTATGGTAGTGATACACATTAGTTTGTTTCTCATGAGCCACAGCGACAGGTTTTTGCAAACATCCTAATCCGTTGCTTCTTCCGAGGCCTAGGAAGAATGTATCATTTATTAATCAAGATGGGGAAATAGAAGTTGGGAAGCAGCTACAAGGATTATGCGTGCTTAATTTACATAAGCAAAATACGTTGAATGGCTAAGTATTAATCAATATATGGGTATTTAAAGAAATTAGAAGCAGATTCTACCTAGCCATTGAAAATGTTATGAATGAATAGTAACCAGATACCAACAAAGGTGTTTTTATACTTTAACGAGAATGGGATAGTTTCACAATGTTAAGGATTTTCTGATTGAGTTCTGAAGAAATGCAGAAAAGGAATGTTGCACATAAGGGGCAGCATTTTGGAATTGTGTGAACAGTTGTTATCCTTTGGGGGTATGATAGATGTCATTTTCCTTTGTGCTCATCTCTGTTTCTTATTTTTATGATGAATTTGTACTGCTCTGTGGCTTTTAAGATGGTAAAGATTTTAATAGGTTGTAGTAGAAAAACTAATGTCCCCATAGTAGCCAGGAGCCACCAGGACATGCAGTAGGAAATGCATCAAGGTAGGAAAAATTTGTTATTAACACAGCTCACGTATTAACGACCCTGAAAATAGGGTAACTTTCTAAAAGGCGGCCAAGTGAGAGGCCAAGGCAGCTTGAAGACACAAGCAAGCAGATGAAGACTACTTCTCAGGAAGCTCATATATATATCCAGAAATGAGCTCAAGCTGAACTATAGGGAGGTGTCTAGAGTCTGGATAAAAGCCAGCATCCCTTAGGAGCTTGTGAAACCGGATCCCATCTGCCAAAAAGGAGACATTTCCTTTACCTCTAGCAGACGGGGCATATGGCTACTTGTGATTTCATATCAAAGTTCACACCAGGTTCCAAGCTCCCTCAGTTCCTACTCACAAATATTCATTACACATTTCAGAGTCCACACTGGCAGCTTTAAGTGTTCTTCCTCCCAGACACCCATTTGTTCTCTTTATAATAGTGACGTCTCCTCACCCCTGTCCTGCCCCCGCTATTCTTCTGCCTCTCACAGAGAGTCCTGACCCTGTCCAGTCTGTTTCCCTTTGTCTCTTCTCTGGAATCTCCCAGATACCTATTAGATATTTTCTCTCCTTTTCGTACAACCTTTACCGGTTACCTTCCACAGTGGTAGATCAGTCCTGTCAGCCATTTCTTAGCAGTACCCCCTAACATGCATCTGGTGATGAAAACCTTACATACATTTGGTGCTATATGGGGCACAAATGGACCAGTTGCCAAGGGGCCAGGCCTCAAACAGAATGTAGTTGCCAAGTTGACTCTCCTAATATATGGACCATTGATTTCTGCTGGCTTTTGTCACGTCGAAATTTTAACATCCTCTTCTTCAGCTGCTTCTTCTCCACTTTCTCTAACCTTTCATGTCCCCTTGTCTATGGTAAGTGCTAACTTAGAGATGCATGCTCAGTCTTAGTCTCTGTCTGTCTAGGCTCCTGGAGCTTATTATTGCTACAGAAGTTGAGCCAGCACACCAGGCATCTTTTTGGTACCCACTGGTCACCCACCCCAAGGAAAGGGGTGCCTCTCTTGTGATTTGGGACATTTTTCTCTCTGACTGCCTGGATTGAAATTCTTGCCCTTACATCTCTCCCTCCCATCCTTGATCTGTCTCTCAGCCTGTTTCTGAAGCTTGCTCTGTCTTTCTTAAAGTCTCTACCATCTTGTCCCTGCTATGCTCATGGCCCCCTCTCCACCTACTCTCGGCCTGCTTCCTAAGCTTGCTCTGTCTGTTTTTGCTTGCCTGCTCGGACCTTTACTTGCCTGCCTCCTCTAATCTCTCTCATCAGACTCATTTTTCATTAAAGGCTTTCTGTCTTACTGCAAATGGCATGGCCTCCGTACAGCTAGATAATCAGTCTCAATAGGTCAAGATAGGACGCGTTTCATTAGTAACACAGCCTAGAAATCAACAGTGCTGATAATGCCCAGAGATTTTTCTAAATGACAGTCAAGTAAGAAGCTGGATCACTCAGAAGAAGTAAACAAGCAGCTGAAGACTAAGACAAGTTAATAGGGCACTCTGCTTCCTTTGAGTCAGGACCCAGGTTTGCACTAAATATGAATGGCAAGACTGGGTTGAGCTGCCTTATTCCCTTTCAGTAATTGTGTCTTTTTCAGAAATGCTGATCTGCCAAGCTGGCACCCTTGTCAAAGGTACAGAAGGTCTCTCCATTCTGTTACTTTCTTGGCCATCAAAGCATCCATTGGCTCAGCTACTTAATGTGTAAGTGGCCTCATGATTCCAAGGACCATTCTCCATAAGGCAGCATCTACGCAACCATGATGAATCCAGCATCATGTCTGGAACCTGAGTGCTCTGTGTCCCACTTGAAGAAAGTGCGCTGGGTCTTTGAACCACAGAGGTTTATGAAAATTCTGCTGATTCCCAGAGGGGAATGGAGTGGGGGGGGTGATTATTTTAACCTCTAGTCTCTGGTACTACAGAGCAGACCTTCCGGTCAACACATTTTCTATATCTGGACATGCTCTACTTTCTTCAGGATGGGGTCCATTCCTCATTTGCATCCAGCAGCTATGAACATAGCATAATGAACACGTGAACAGCTAGACATAAGTGAACGGAACACTCATCAGTGTGAGAAGGCTGGTCTGGACAGGCAAGCTCAGTAAATGTACCTGGACATACAATAAAGATGCCAAGACACCTCTTCATGAGTGATGTCTGTCCCCAGGACTGGTTGGGGATATCTCTCATTTTTCTATGAGTGAGGGACGAGAAGCTAATCCTCACCCATTATTCTTATTCATATTATTCTTAGATGGGAGAAAACTAGTTCATAAATGGACAACACAATAAGACAGCATAATTTATTTAGTATTGTTGGAACTGATCCTGAACTTCACTGTTCCCCATGTTTACTTTAATCTACTGTGAAATACTGACCTAAGGGGCCTTAAAGCCAGACCATAGATGGGTGTATCAGCCTAACCTCCTAATATTCCGCTAACATCAGGCTCTTAAATATAGTTCAAACAAAGGCACAGGTAGAAAGTAGAATTAAAAACATTTATGAGTCTCTCATGTGCCAGAAAGTATTTTAAAATCTCTTCACCTGTTACCTTTTAATTTACAAAACAATAATTTTCTGTTCTTAACTAAGAGTTGCTGATTCAGTTTCTCCATAGTCTCCTGTAATATTCTTATCACTGGTTATCAGGTTAGAAAAAAAGAGACAACATTGGTTTCCTAGGGCTTTAGACTTTCCAGATTTGAGCCCCAATTTTCCTGCCGTTAAGAGTGTTTTAGCAAAAATATCCAAGGATTCGGCAAACGTTATCTGTCTTCCCTTTAACATTTCCTGCCCAATTCCATGAAATTGAGAGGAAATGCACAGCCAAGTCTTTGTTCATGGTACAAAGTAATAGGGAACATGCTGAACTTATAGAACAATGTTATTGGGCAGATACTAGGGTTGAAAGAGGTCCATGTGTGTTCATTTTCTGAGCACTTCTAGTAAGAATGCATGGCCCCCGCTCGTCTGTTCTTGTGCAGTGCATCTCATTCTTGCGCTGAACTGACATAAAGGGGTCACTTTAACTATGTATTCCTCATCTTTCCCTTTCTCAACTTTTAATTTTGAGTTTTCATAACTTAATAATTAACTATTTCTGAAACTTGAAATTCCAGTAAATATCATAATGGGAGCTGGAAGTCAAACTCTGTGTTCTTCCTCTGACCCAAATACTCTTATATGACTGTCTGATGGCTTTTCTCACTAAGGACTGGATATCACAAGAAGAGAAGACAGTGGATTTGACGAGAAAGCACCTGACCATTGACATCTGAAATGTCAGAACACTCAGTGAAACACACGTGATTATCACAGATGCACCTGCACACAGTTGTAGATAAGTATTTTTAGGCAGTCTTTCCTTTGAAAGGCCAGCTAGGTCAAAAAGGCCAGCTAGGTCAGAATTGTTTTATTTCACCTAGTACTAGAAAAACTAACTTGTCAGAAGCCTTAAGCTGGAGGTTGATTTCAGTTTCGTCAATAACTTTTGTCTACTTCTATGAGGCATTCCCCAAAGCTTTTAAAGATTTCCTATCGCTTTGATGGTAGTTGTGTATGTTTTTACTGATCCTCAGAAACCAGTGCACCCTCGTGAAATTTTGTTAAATAAGAATATTGTCTAGTTAGTGACTTTGTTTTCTTTACACCAGCAGTCTTTGAAATCTAGATGCTGCAGAGTTGCTGTGTCTAGGAGACATGATCTATAGGGAACGGAGGCAATGCCTGCCTTCTCCATTACAGAACACTGGACATGCGTGCTGTCCAAGACTCAAGGAGAATACTTGGCACACAGATATTGACAACTGACTTCCTGGGAGTTTTTGTATAAATGACAATTTCTATGGCCTTCTACTTCCCTCCCCTAGCATAATGAGTAGATTAACATGTTCCTTCTTGGCAGAAATGGAAACTAATTTATTAAAAGAAGGAGGAAAAAAACATGTTGTGCTAAATCAGTTACTAAGGCAACGGGCACTCCATACGTATTCCAAAAGGGAGCATAAAGTGTATTCACAGCTCTTTAAAGCCAAAGAGAGCAGAAATATGATCGCAACCCCCCTCCTCCACCCCTTCCCTGGAATCAGATAAGTATGTAGTAGATATCTAAGATATGGTTTGGATAATAATCTTATCAAAGTTTCTAGAAGAAACTTGATAATATTAAATCTCATTTTTCTCTATGACAACTAATTCACCTTCAGAAATATCAGAAAGTACACAAGTAATGTATACTTTTTTATTTTATCCATGTTTTTTGTTTTATATTTGGGTTTTCAGACAGGGTCTTACCATGTAACTCTGACCTGGAACTGGCTATGTAGACTACGCCTCAATCTCACAGAGATCTGCCTGCCTTTGCCCCCAAAATGATGAGATTAAAGGAGTGCCCCACAATACCTATTTATTTGAAAATAAGATAAATGTCACTCTATTAAGTAGCTATTTGTACAGTATGTCACAGTGGCGTTGTCTGTCCTGCTTTCCAAATACAGGGTCGATTTCTCAGCTCATACTGTGAATGTGGGACTGCTTAGGATGTTTATCAGAATTCTTGGACCTCATCCATTAAATGCCAGGAACGTCCTCTAAACTGCAGTAACTCAGATTCTCCTTGTCATCACCACATATAATCTAAGAGTCACACGTGCTCTGAGGATTCTGTTGTGGTTATTTGCAATTGCCTGTTCTCATGATTAGAGTACAGAACATATGTATCCATAGGAGGACACACACAAGTTCAGAAAGGGAACTTTCTGTTCGTCGAGTGGTACAAATCGCACCCTCTAGCCATTTTGCATTCCATATATTCTTTTGTGACACATCCTGTTCTGTCAATTAGGCTTTTCTCGACTGTGATATACAATTGTTGCCCAATAGCTCATCAAGGAACGGAGGGGTAGCATTGTACAATGTCCTCCCTTTCTCTTATTTAGCTATGAGCCATTTTATTTTCTCCCCCCACCGGGAGCATTTTTATACACATTCATGTGGAATTTTGGAGGATTTTTGGTAAATTTAGTAGTACACTCAGAATTAAGATTTTAGAATGGAAAAAAGAATATACTAATCTTTTACTACAAATGTCTGGACAGATTGTGGCACTGTACTGCAAACACGTTGAGCTAAAAGAGGACAGATAAACATTTGGTGCATAGCAATCCCTCTCTTGATCCTGTAAATCATCTTACAAATTTTGTTTGTGAGATTTTGCTACACTGTAATGCCATATGCAATAACCACAAGCAAACACTCTAGTTTCTTAATGTGCATTCCGGAGCTATGTCCCAAAGCACAAGGAAAGATATCCACCAGGGGTGAGGACACAAGGACCCTGGGTAAATTAATAACACTGTGATGCAAGCCTTAATGCCCCAGCCTTTGGATTCCCCACATTCTAACCTTTCACCTTCCCATCCATTTTTTTTCCCAAGTACTGTGGTTGCTACTATTTAATTACCAATGAACAAGTAGCAATATGGGAATCAAGAAGCACTACACTTTACAAAATGTTTGAATGCTGTGGGGGTTTTAGACACTTCAGCATAAGCCTAAATAAAGCAAATTTGATAGGCCCGCAGCCATTAGCACCTGCTTGTGACTGTTGACTACAGCCTGCTATGTCCAGAAACACATGGCACCATGTGCAATCCCTTCCTTTTTCCATGCTACTAGAAGATGAGCCTAAGTACTCTTGGGTCCCACAACTACCAGGAATCTATACCTTCTGGGGGAACTTTAAGTAGTAGACATTGTTCTTGGCCATTCTGTTCTGTGTTTACTGACTTGCAGATAAAAGGTGTAGATAAAATGTCCTTTTGATTTCTTTCATGTGAAACTTTGATGAATGTAATAATAAAAGATCTTCATGTGCTGGATTCGGTGCCCAGACAATAGCCTTTTGTGGCTTTCATTAAAGGACTGGGTAGAAGGGGATGAACTTGAACTTGGTCACAGAGAGCTGAGGTCAGGTTCATCTGACAGCCAATGACAAGAGCACATTTTAACCAGGATGATGACAGTGTATGAGAGGTGACATGAGGAGAAGTGCTCTTCCTCAGACTGGGGCTGGATGTCAGTCATGATGTCATCTGACTAAGCCCCTTTCTACCTGAATTCATTTTGCCACTGACAAGGTAGCACCTGTGGCTTTAATCACTGACATTTCCTAGAGCCCTGTACCATGTGGGTCGAGGGATGATAGTTCTAATGAAATGCAGGGGGTAATACTGCTGCTCAGGGACACTTTGAGTTCCATAGGACTTTGAAGTGAAAACTTTGAGAAGTGAAGAACACAAAATACAGAGTTAAAAATCCGTGGGGATTTACAAAGGATATTTATTGTTCGTGCCAAATACCTCTTATGCCCCTTGAAATATATAAAAAATTTTCATATGAGGTACTAATCACCAACAGCCAGAACAACCAGATCCACTTATAACCATATATCACAGCTCCTGGAAATATATTTCTAATTGCATACCTCACTTCATTCAAAGGACACACATTCCTACTTACTCAAAGCCCCTAATGCCTCTGTAGCATAGCTTCTGCTTCTGACTGCTAAACGAGGGATCCATTCAAAGCCATCTTGCTTTCAACAGAGTTACGAACATGAATAAAAATAGGGGCCTTAGAGTTGGTTCAGTGGATAAGGGTACTTGCTGATCTCAAGGACGACACAGATTCTATTTCCAGCACCACTATGGTGGCTTAAACCATCTGTTCAGGAGATGTGATGTGATCTCCTGACTCTCTGGCCACCGGGCATGTACAACTTTCTTACCTGATTTTATTTTTATTTAAAAAAATAACTAGCTAATTAAATTTTCAGTGCTAAGGATCAAGCCCAGGCCCTTTCACCTACAAGTTGACACCTACCAATTAGATGCATCCTCACTTCTGAATTTACTCTTACTCTTACTGATTGAGACCAGTGGTCCTCAGCTATCCTAATTCTGTGACCCTTTAATACAGTTCCTCATGCTCTGCCTACCTAATTTGGGTGCTGTTGTAAATTATAATGTAAAATATGTGGTTTTCGATGGTCTTCTATGACCCCTGTGAGAAGGTATTCTGAACTCTCCCAAAGACAACATGTCACAATTTTAACTTTTCCCTATTTAATATTAAATCCACTTAATAACCAATGTATGTTCCCCAACATACTGGTTAGTTAAAGTGGCAATGGACAATGCATTTGGAGGTTTTTATCAGTTGTTTTTGTTTGCTTAGTTTTGATTTTTGCATTGTAGTTCCGTGAAAAAATGCTGCTCACTTGGTATTAGCATATTATTTGGCTCAAGGACTTTAGCAAATCAAGGAATTCAGAAACAGAAATCATCCAATAAAAGAGACAAAAACTGCCTCAGCAGTAGATAGACCTAACTAAGTAGGTAAGTAGGTAATTAATAAAAAGACACTCTTCAAGAATTACCATCATCTAAGAAGAATGTGATCAGAAACCAGCATGGAACAATAAATATATTCTGTTTATTACATTCCTGTATTTTGAAAAGTTTTTTTCTAAAAGTTTAAGCTTAAGCACATATTCACATTAGTATGTCTCAAAGTGTAGTGTTCTGACCACCAGAGCAGCCCATGATGACTTCCTTGTGGCTCTGTTCATTAGTGGGATGTGCATTCATTTTCTTGTCCCAGAGTGGACCATTTTTTACAGTAACCCTGTTTGAATTGGGGTCATGTAGCATTCATTCACAATTTAGACACGTTACTCTGAGATGCTTTTCAGTGTTTTAAATAGAAGGTCTACTCCTATAAGGTGGGTCATTAGGCTGGATTGTTATCTGGTCATCATTAATTTCCTCACATCATAGTCCTTCAGACTCAACTGGTTTTTAAGTACCAGAAATCTATACCCTGCTGGGAATAGTCATCTTTGGCATCATTCTCACAAATGGTCTTATCATGAAAATCTACCCATGGCTTCTCCAATGCCCTTTGTAAGATAAAGAATAAAGTTAGAAGTAACTAATATGCAACACTACCCCTTGGGTAGTGTAGCTATGAAGTGTGCTAACTGGATTCATTTTACTTTTAAAAAACTATAGGAAAGTATTTGAACCTTAAACACTTCAGACAGTCTGTAAAAGGTTTGCTTTATTTATTTCACTTGTTCTTCTATCCATAAATAAATATAAAATATCTAAAGTGTGCTCGCCTTTCCTTTGCTATACTGTAAATTTATAATACCAATACAGTCATGTTTGTATAGAAAGGCACACAGGGAGAAAAGAACATTCCCCCGACATGGTAGACCCTATTAGTAAAAGTGCTGTAGGGTAAGTAACTCTATTACAACTTACCAAGAGAAAGAAACACAGAGTCTGAAGTCCATTGAATGCATGGAAGACTTCTAGAACATTCTTATTTCTAGTCAGTCTGGATTTCTTCCGTTTTTGCTATAACCTTTTATAGCCTGCACATATTTTTATGCCCTTGTATTCTAATGTATGTTACTTAAAAGGTTTCAACTGTCATTGAAGTGGTCCATCACAGGAGAATTTCAAGACAGTTATTTGCCCTGAAATGATCTGTCACAGTAAAAGTACCGCACTGACAGCAGAGAAGTCAACAGGGATGGAATTCACCTTTGTTTGTGGCACTTACAGAGATGTTTTGTCAGATGACAAGGTTCACAGAGCAAGAAAAGAAAACTAGATGGCGCGTCCATTAACGTCCAACAGTGGAACATAACCATACTCATTAAATAAATCAAGGGTCAAGCTTTCTTACAAATATTAATGAAAACTTTTGATAAAAATGTAGCTGTTTTTTCTGTCATATTTTTCCTGATGTTTCAACTATAGAAAACAATACAATTAGTAGAACATATTGCTATAGACAAGGGGAATGCACAGTCTTTGGCCTCATCTCACTTTTAAAATTTATTTTAGAAGCTAGGCCTCTGATTGTAGCACTGGGGAGGCTGTGGATAGAGGATAGGAGGTTAAGGCTAGCCTGAGCTATGGGAGTTCTAGGCCACTGGGGTGATAATGTAAGATGCTGCTGTCCCTTTAACAAATTGCATGCACACATACTCCTCATGCATGAAATGCAAGATGTTTCATGCACTTGTTCTTTGGAAAGGTTAAATAAGTGAAAAGCTTTAGGTTAGCTGCCAATCAAATGTTTAACCAAAACAAAAGTCAGGTTTCATATATCCTTCATTTAAAAAGTTTAAGGGAAGAGGTGAAAAGATTTTAAGGTCTGGAAAACATCTACAGTGAATAATAAAACCATCTCCAGAATAATTCCTCTCCAATTTTAATAGAAGTTAACAGTGATGATAGTTATTTTGTGAAAGTGACTGAGCAAATGTAATCTATTTTTTTGTGAAATTTTAATGATAATGTATATGCAAATTATGTCCCGAATACCTACAATGTTGCTGAATATATTTTACATACAATTGCTTTGGAGAAGAACTGTAAATTCTATAAATAAAGCATGGAGAACATATGAAGACAAATAGAAAATGAAAATCATGTGGTAACTTGACATTTAGAAGCCTTGCATTCCGCGTATGTCCTACGCGCCTCCTACACTTCGTAATGACTGGATCAAATTTTGTCATAAAGCAGATCACCATGTTGTCTTGTCCAGATTTTGTTGTTTTGGTAATATTTTCAGAAGTCGTTAGCACTATAGACTGCAATCGTTATGTGTTTATGCATCTCTGCTTACTAAGCAGTTGCTTTCATCATAGGTCCTTGTGAGGACGTCCCCTGAGTCATTGATCCATGGAACATTTAATAAAATCATGTAATTATAACAACAATGATAGCATGAAGAGGTTTAGAATAAATACAGCTGCTTTAGCAACGATATAGCAGGTGAACAGAACAGAGTTACTGTAGCACTAGCTTCTAGGTGCCCCCATCCCAGGGACAAAGACCACCCTCAGTTCACCCTATAGACATCATTAAGTAGAGATTGGCTGGAAAGTGCTTCCAGACAAGTCTTATTGAAAACACACCGCCTGTCATTTAGGACAGCAGACATTCAAGGATCCAGTCTCATGAAACAATAGATCTATAAATCTATAGTTCCCTAACTGGTAAAACTCTACCATACCATACAGACAAAATAGAAGCAAGAATGGAGTCGGTTAGAGGACATTTGCCCCAGATTTTGTAAGCTAAATAAAATTTTGCCAACTGAAAAAGGACAGACACCTTCTAGAACCATGGGCATTGGGATTCAGATTCAGGAAGACAGGCTGAAGGGGAAGACACTGTGGAATTTGTCCTTTTGGTGTACCCCAAGAAGTTAGGTGGCTGTCACATTCAGGATAAATATGAAGGTAATTTTATAAAGAGACAAAGAAAGGAAATTACTTCAACTGTGGGTCAGAGGATGTGGGAGACCGTTAAAGGCTCCCGGGAAGAGGTAACTTTTGCATACAACTGTCAAGAAACCTTATTCCATGTAGCACATGGTGGGTGGACATTCTTTTTCTTTATGGCCACATTATACAAGAGAAAATGAAAAGGTTCGTGGAACTAAGGAACTCTGAGTTTCTTCACTCGGGGGAAACTTTGAACTCAGGTGCTGGGCAACATGGAAAGTCAGAAAGTCAAAGCTGAACCTGGCATGTTTCAGGAAAGGAGACATTGTGGCTGCCCTGCATTAGGTCCAGCAAGCAGAGTGACTTATACAAAAGCAGCACATTCCCTAAGGCAGCAGGACACCAGCAACCCTCATTCGATAATAGCAGAGAGGCCAACTGTAGCTAGAGCCAGGTCAGTATTTTCTTGGTTTTGAAGATTGTTCCAAGGATGTAGACCCTTGTTAACTCACGAAATCCTATTAACTACATTCACTGAACTCATGCAACCATAATGATAAAATAGTCAAATCACTCATCACTTGACTTAATTACTTTATTTTAGAATGATAAAGTGTGCATCAGGTTGGGCTGATACAGCCCGCTTCCACTGCATAGTTAGTGATTGCTGTAGTAAAACCTCCACAACTTTCTGTATTTATGCCATGATCTCAGATATTTTTCTTTTCTCCTTGTGAAAGTTTCTGGGGAGGACTTCAGAGTCATATGAAAAAAAAATTAAACGAGCCATGCATTTATCACACATGAGTGATATATCATGAATGTATGGAATGATGAGTAATGTTTGACACCTGGAACACTTAAGAACCATTGCATAGTGGCTTTATTTATTTTTCCTATTCAAGACTGTTTTGTGAGTGTACTGTGGGTGCAAGAATGTGGCATCCTTAGGGTATAGTTGAGTATAGTTCCTGCTGTCTATCATCATGGTCTGGGGCGTGGCCTGTTACCTCACCAAACTTCAGATTTCATTGTATGGAAAAAATGCATACAAAATACTTGTTTTACGTCCTTTTTGTTTTGTTTTGTTTGTATTGCTATTGAGCTAAAACAACAAAATATATTTTATAAGCTACAAGGCACTAACCAAGTTAAGAATATTAAATGCAAATTCTGAACTGGACTAATTCCAGATCTTATGAGTTGAGTTACACAAACCGACTTGAAACATGTTATCAAAAAAAAAAAAAAAAAAAAAAAAAAAAAAAAAAAAAAAAACTTAAGCTCTTTCCTAATAGCAAATACTAGGGTGAGCCGTTAAGGTTTTACTATGGATTTGTTGGGAACATTCAGTTTAGCCTGAGAACTTGAATAGATTTTAAAATCATGGAGTTGTCCCTGCTAGCTAAAACTTGCGGCATGCAGGAGCTATCTATGAATCAGTGGTGATCATATCAATCTGCCAGCAGCAGGCCCATCTCATGGGAACTTACCAAGGCTTTAGAAGATGCTTTAAACATTATTTACTTTATTACTCTTTAAAAAATGAAGCGTAATATGAATGAATATTTTACAAGTCCATCTATTGTAAATTCCCCAGTGGAACTGAAAAGAAAACAAACCAGTTGGAACACCAGGGCCTCGATAATTTGAGTCTATTCTAGCTGGAATAAATTCCAACCCCAAGTACTGGCATCCAAGTGTATAAAGTTCTATGGGTCCCCTAGGCTTTCTGGGTTTTGCTGGTTTGTTGTGTCTTAGGGCTCTTAATTAACTGATTGAGCATTCCCTCTGTCTCTAAATTTCTTTACAATATCAGATGTGCCTTGTGCCCATCACCAGCTGCAAGCACAGCATCAATTAACTTAGCAAAACAGAAGCTTTGGTGATTAATTCGTAATGACAGGGCTGCTCTCCCAACTGACTACATTCATTATCAAGCAGCCAGAGGTAGAGCTCACTGCTTGGAAGATTTATTGCTGTGGAGTGAATTACCTTGCTCTCCTGTCTTTATGAAAGTTGCCCTGGTATGTAAGAAAGATGAAAATATCAACAAAGAGATAATGATGGTCTTTTAAAAAAAGGAAGCGGAGAAGCAAGTGGAGAAAGAGACAGAGAGAGAGAGAGATAGAGAGAGAGAGAGGAGGGAGAAGGGAGGGAGAGGTGGGGGAAGAAGGTTCATTGGCATTTTCATGGATTTAAGACAGAACATTTCATGACATTTGAAACAATGTCATCTCTGATCCTTAATAGAGTCACTAAATAATTACCATTATATGAACAACAGTTTCCATACTTGTGTCAGTCCAGCCTAGTGGGAAAATGTCTTCTTCTTTCTCCTTTCATTTTGGTTGACCAGATCACCAGAGGCAGGGACTAGGTTATGAAGTTTAATAAAAGCTTTATTCACTCAGATCTTTCTACATGGCCAGCTTGATTCTCTTGTGGTGTGTCTCTGGTACTACATCCTCTAATGACAAATTTTACTATCTAAACTACAGACACACACACTCATACACACATAACCGTGTATGAGCATGTGTGCATGTATACCCTATATAGCCTTATGGATTTTTCTATATCCAAATATTACATATAAATTCTATTCTTTCTTTAAATATTCTCTATACCCCTGAGCTATCTATGTCACCCTTCCTGTCTGCATGACTCCTATCCATAATGATCATTTTCAGTTCCTTAACTTAATGGGTATTTGTTTGGAATCGCTTGTAAACGAGTGGATGCCCCAAATATGGAGGATGACTTGAAGGTGCTGTGTGCTTCTCACTGGGTGAAACAGCAGGTCTGCCCCTAAACAGGTTGACACTGTCCTCTGGAACTACTTGGGGGCAAGTGCGTGAATTAGCTTGCTCTGCCAACTTAGCTTCAGTTCATCTGATGGACTCTCATTTGGAAGGATGCCGCAATGCAAATACCAGCATCATTCTTAGGTACTGAGAGGCAAGTCATGAAGAATGGGAGAGTGGAGAAGGTCAACACATAGAGAGGGAGTCTGCATCCTCCAACCGTGTACGGATCCTTTCTCTTACATTTTATTACTAAATCAAGTCCACCTCATCTCCAAGTGGACAGGAGAAATGGGGATCCTTGTATAGTTATGATTAAGTCACTCTGGTTGCCTAACCTTTCTTTTTCCTTCTCTGTAAACATGACAAATTAACACATTTCTCTTGGACAGTTGGGCAATAGAGGTGACATCAGCAAACAACTTACAATGTCATTTAGATTAAAATAAACATTGCCAGGAGATCCAGATTCCCTTGCCCAAATGCACGTTTGTCTTGAGGTCACTTTAGGAGAGGAAAGAGCAGGGTGACTATAATTTATTATTAGTTATTTATGACAGTTTTCCTTCTGACATTGCATTATAAGCTGTAGCTTTTAAACATGAGAGAGGTATACACAGCTGGTGGTCTGTTTTGGTCGGGCCTTGTTTTGACTAGATTGATCCATGTAGAGGTGCTCTTACCTGTAAATCATTCACAGTAACTTTTCCCCGATTAAAGGGTCAGTATCATGTCTGCTCAGACAGTCATGACACAGTGGACACTTTTTAATAAGCTCACTGTTAATATAGTAATAACAGAATGAAATATAGCAATAACACCTTAAACTGAGGCCCTTCAAGGCGGACAGGATTAGTGTCCTAACAAATTGCTAACAAATAGTTTAACAAATAGATTGCTAACAAATAGTCTGGCACTTCGGGATTGCCATTTTCAATTTATAGGTGGCAACACTGTTTTAAGTTTTTTACCCCTGAGTTGGCCAGATAACTGGGCCCCATGAGCCTGCTATTGGTATTTTGCAAGGATTCTTTTTTTTTTTCCTTTTACATTCCCTCAGCATCTCTCTCCACAAACCACCAGGGGTTTTCCTTCCGTTCACCATTAGATGAGGCAATTTGCTCTCCCTTCCTATGCTAAGATCAAACCCAGAGATAATGACTTTCCATTGTCACTCTGGGGAAATGAAGCAAGCAAGACAGTTTCAGTCTATAAACAATAGTGTATTAACGGCAGGGAGGGAGTCTCTGCTGCAAGAACCCCGGATCCCAGACTCACTGCGGGTGAAAAAGGCAGGGCAGAGCAACAACTCTTAAACGTGCTTCAGCGCTTTCCAGAAACAGCCTGTCTAGCCAGAAGGCCAAAAGAGGTAGAAAGAAGAGGGAAGGGGGGTGGTGCTCTTGAAGTGAGTCACAAGAGAAATGGAGAACTCCTGCCCTCTGAGGCAGTGAAGCCCACAGAATATAGAGCCCAGCTGTCTTTGATGTTTGTCTAGCAGGGCAGGCTGTCTGCGGAGAAAAATCTTCAGCATGAGAATCAGAGAGCTTTCCCAGAGGGAGGGCATTTGGGGCTCCTAGCAATGGAAAGTGTAAGCACCACACTAAAGCTGATTAACAGTCCTTCCTTGTAAATTTTGCCAAGATCCCCACAATAGAACATACATACAAATTAGGAGACATGTCATCTGGCTTTTATTCTCTCCCTTTCTTTTTTCTTTTCCCTTCTGTCTTCTGTGACCATATATAGCTACGGTGTTAGCTTACAATCTGTATGTAGGGTTATGCCTTTCTGTTTATATTTGTAGATGAAAAGTCTGGAGTTGAATGTGAATTGTGGTAAACATTTCTTATTGTCAATGTCTAGTAACGAGCAGTTGAATCTTCTCTGCATTAAGATGGGCTTATTTTCTTCATTTTGTACATAATTTAACCTTCAGAGCCAGGTCTCAGAAAAGCATTTCACTTGTTCTCATGGGAACAAGATTTTGATTAAGAAATGCATAAGACATAGCCTCACAGTTTCCTGGGTAAAATTATCCCTAACTGTGGCTCTAAATGCCTGGCCCTGGGGATATAGTTGGGATCTGGTTTAATTATGATATGATGTAGTCTGTAGCAAGGACCCCAGCAACGGGGAGGAGGAGACAGTGATGTCACAGGCTTACAACTACCTATCAGAGAAACTTCTTTCAACACTATACAACCCAGCCACAGGAGACCGTGAGCTTTCTTCTTTTCCTTCCTTCATTCCATTAGCCTGTGTTCTGTTTTCTGAATAAGTAAAATCTCAGCACAGCAGCAGGACACAGTATGTACTAAGCATCAACCACGTGTAAAGGACTGTGCCATGTGCTGTATCTATGTCAGCTCTTCATTTCTTGTGACCATCTTGCAAGGTAAATGTGGCTAGGTTTCATCGTTGGAGGAATGAAGAAAGCGAGGCTCGGGGCCACTGCCCTGCCAGATGGCCAAGGCTGTGAGCACAACAGTCAGATATGCTCATAGTTTGATCCACAACAATCTGGAGGACTTCCCTGATCTGTCTTCCTACTGTGCTTGGCTCTCTGCCTACCTGGCTTCTCCTCTATGCAAATCCTGCTCTGCTGCTCACTATTAATATTAAAGACAAAAACACAGAGGCCATAACTTGAGATAGCTTTCTTTTATCAAAACAATGACCCCTAGATTGTAAGTTCAAAGTAATTCTGAACCTCTGGTTCTGACGAATCAAGATGCCGAGGCAGGGGGATCAAAAGTTCAAGCTTAGCAGACTTTATCTCATAAGGAAAAAGCCCTGGATGGGGACTATATTCTAGTGACACAGCACACTTACCAAGCACACACATGACTCTTGGGTCAGTTCTGATTTTTTCCAGGTCTAAGAGTGATCTTGTTGGAACCCAAACTTCTGTGTGAAGACCTGAAATGATTGTGAGCAGGCATTGCTTCAGGAAATGGGCAGGAGATCACTATTCTCTCATTTGGAAACCCTTGAGCCATGGTTATAACATTACAAGGAAGAAATGCTCGTATGCTATTGCTATCAGGAAATCTTCGTAAAAATGAAAAGGAGAAACCTCTTAAATGAGAAAATGAAATATATAGGTAAGAGGTCCTTAGTACTCCAGACATCGAGGCTAGTTTGGAATAGCGGCTAGTGATTTGTTGTGCCCAGTAAAATAACATTGACCTCAGAAGCATAACTTCTACGGATCATTCCCTCAGTGTTTGGTTACTCAGCTTCACTGAACTTCTGTCGTTTGTTTTTTGTTTTTTGTTTTTTGTTTGTTTGTTTAGTATGAAATGCAAATGATAATAGAAATACAATACTCCTGATGCTATTGTTATAACTAAGAAGAAATGGGCTGTGAAAATGATTTGCAGTGCATAAATGCTGTAAGTTGGTATAGCAGAGACTTGTCACTCATATATCAAGTTCATACAGTTTGTAAATTTGAATGAGTTTTATCATTATCAGAGTCAAGCACATTTCTAGCTGGAAGCCCAGTTCCATTGGATAAGAATGACATCTCTACAAAATACGATTTCACTGGGACATTGTGCAAGTCTTGGCTAAGGTGGTGTTGGCACCACACAGGAAGCAGCAGCCATTAAAAAACAAAACAAAACAAAAATTAATTCTAGGTAAGACAGACTAACACAAAGTTCAGGGTGAAGGAACGAGTGGAAAAACACATTTGAGAATCCCAGTCATTGGAGAGATGTTCAATGAAAGTACCTGGGAAGTCCCTGAGGCCCTGAGAAATATCAGTTCAGATTAAGCATTACCGTCTCTTCCTGTACAGTGATTCACATGCAGCGGAGCCTCTTCCTGTAATTTTAGTCATGTTCTTCTGTGTTGAATCTGTGATCTTGTCTAGGTTTTCCAGAATTTATAAAACTATAGGCATTAAAATTTCCCATCACAATTATATTTTCCAGGACTGAAAATGCCATGTAGGAGTTTATTGGTATCTCAGATCATCTCAATTTTCTGTGTCTTAATTCCTTTACAGACTCTCATGAAGATGTTGAATAGGGTGGTCAATTCTGAGTCATTCTCTGTTTCAAAGCATCACACCCTTACTTCTCTTCTCATGATGGAAATCCTCACGATGCTTAGCCTCTAATGACTCCCCAAATTGGCCCCAGCTCATGGTTCAACAATTTAACTGTAGTGACATTTATAAAACTGTTGAAGAAAATCGGAGTGACGTGCGGGGCTGTTCTAGTCATGTACAGAGGAGAGCACTGATGCTCACAAATGTCCCAGTAACTCACCACCTTAGAGACGGGCTAATTCACAACAAGGCAGCCTTCTTTCAACCACTTAGATTTAACAGGATAACAATGAATTATTTCTAGACACTTGATGGCAAGGGAAAAAAAAAAAACCCCTTAAATTAGCATGTCTGCATTTGTCTTACTTTCCCTAGTTTGGAATTATTGGAATCCATGCACATTTGCCAATCAAGAGATTATGGGCAAATGCTTCCGTTTTCTACTTTCTGCTTTCTGTTCTCTGCTGATGAGCATTGCATAGGTAGTTGTTATTCCTTTCAGCATTGCAGCTTAAAGTAAACAAAAAATTTTAGAAAACAAAACAAAAAAAAAAAAAAAACCCAAAAAGCCAGGTTTGGACAATGATAATTTTTAATACAATAATAGCAACGATAGAAACTGTTTCTAATTTTAATAATGCAAAGAACACCCTAGTTTTTTTTTCTCAACAGAAAAAGCAAATTTCAGTTATTCCCAGTTTAAAAAAAAATTATTTAATGTAGATTCTGACCAGTTACAATCCAAATACAGAATATTCAGTTGATTGCAAAACAAAAAATGTGGGTCAGAAGGAACTAAATGAAGAGGTGCCTCCAACTCCATGTCAAATGCTTTTATTTTTATTTTTGGCTTAGTTAGTCATCTGAAGACATATCCCAGAAAAGGTTTTACTCAGTAAAAGGAAAGCATGTGACTTGCATATTTAGCTGGATTTTCTGTATGTGGACATCTATAAAACATTTTGATAATTAGTTCACTATCAAAACCGGAAGGTCTCTTTAGAGAGCATGTTGGGGTGCTGTCCTTACCACTGGCGTCTGTCACATTATACCAGTGGTTAAATGAGGCCCAGGGATGCATACTTCATCAGATCTGCATAGACAAAGAGGTGGGAGAAAGGTGTGTATGACCTGTTAAAACTTCAAAATGCCCTTGATAGGCCGAAATGCCTGAACTAAAGCAAAGATTTAAGGTTTTTTTCTAGTGATATCTTAATGCATATTTCAATTAAAATGTCATTGTAACTTCCTCTTTCCCGCCTCCTGTTCCCCACTGCCCCATGTGCCTTCCATTTGGTTCGTCCCACACCCAGCCATTGCCTTTCAAACTGATGACAGATCGATGTTCAGATATAAAACTAGAACCTGTTGAGTCTATTTTGTGGCTTATGTGTATATGATGTCAGCAGTGTCAGGAGACAGGCCCGTGTGAAAGAGGGATAGAAAGGCAGTCGGACTCTGCCAGGGATGAGCCCCTTGACCGGTTATCAAATTCAAACTGTTCTGGAATCAGGTAATGTAAACAACCACAACAAAAACATGCCGGATTTAATCAGAGTCAATGCCAAGGCCTGAAGGTGCAGTTAAAGCATTGTGTACTCAGTGAAGGTGTAGAAGACCTGAGACCCTGGATGCTGTTGTCTTCTTATACTTCATACTGGGGTGACCACAGCTCAGGTATTAGATTCCACTCCGACCTTCAGTTTGAATATAACTGACATTTTTAAATTATCTTCAGAAGATAGCAAGTAATTATGTCAGAGTAACACACACACACACACACACAAGACATGCATTCACTGTTCTACTTGAGAATGGGCCTTTGGTTATCAGCAGGGCTAAGAAAAGGCTTTGGACCTATTTTTGCAAACTTTTTTTTCTATTGCAAGAACCAGATTCCTAGTACAGAAACATCCAAGTTGAAGTTGGAAATGGGGACTTGTGGGCCTCATGGGCAGAGAGGGTGGGTCAAAGGTTATGATTAGAATCATTCAACTATAGTCTCCAAAAGAAGGCAATGCTACTCTATTGGTATCAGTAAGTTCCCAGGTGGCTGGAGGACAGATTTGGAGTGTGGACTCAAGTTGGCTGTCCAGGAAGTAAATGGGTCAGAGTAGAGGGACAAGGAATGAGGTATGCCTGAGAGCATCCAAGTAGAGGCCTGGGCTGCAAAGCTTAACTGATGTTGTCATATGCTCGAGCAAGAGCTGGCACAAGCTGTTTGCAGAGGAGAGCTCATTTTTGGGGACTGCCGTAGACACAAGGAACCTGGGTCTTTAATGAAACCTTAAGACTCCATCAATATGGTTTTGTAAAAATGTTCCGTGAAATCACCCAGAAACGAATAATTAATTTTGCCCTTTTTAATAACCCCAATTTCCCTAAAATATAATATGTTTTATCAGCATTACAATGCCACTAATGGGAAAGAACCATAAAAATATACAGCAATAACACTGTGGAGAGTGCATATCTTTGTATGTGGCAAAAGTAATAAAGATAATTACTGGAATTAGATTTTAAAAAAATGATGACCGGCCTTTGGGTATGTTTTCCTCAGTGTCATCGAGATGACCCTGAACAACTTATATAACTCGCTTTAATCCCATTGCCTCCTATAAATGAGGATTAGCACATCTGTCAGCGTGTTTGTGATGATTAAACAGGAAAATTAACACTTTCGCGTTTTACAATCATTGATAAAGCTTCTCTGACCTACACAGTCTCGTTTTAGTTTCATGAGAGTCTGTGAGTCAGCTAAGTCTGTTGGTGGTCCAGACCTTCTGGTCTCATTGGAGTAACTCTTTCCAGGGATACAAACTGACTGACTAAACAAAATTAATATTGAACGTGGGGCTCCAGTCCATGCACACTTTGTGACTACCAGGTGTTCATATTATGTCTGGGGCACCTAGAAAAGCAACCAGACAAAGAGCTAGCAGCATAACATGTTTGCTTTAGGTTGTTCTGAATCTTACCTGTTGGCCTGTTTGGCAGTACCCAGGGACACTATGGTTGTCCCCTTTCTGCTAATGCAGGATAGACACAAAGGAGATGTGCCAATTCCTAGTTATTAGGGAGCCTATACCGCACTGAGGAGAAGTGAAAGGAATCCTCTGAGTTTCAAAACCCTTTCCTTTTTAATTTACTGCAACATTTAGAGTCTCAAGTTCAAAGTTAAATGGCTGTCTCTGTGGAAATGTAGGCATGCAGGTCAGCAGGATATCAGACCCCTGCCTTCTGCAGAGGAAAGAAAGCCACACTATAGAGATTCTTAAATGCGTGATCAAGTTCGAAACTGGGAAAAGAATACCATTTTCTAACAGAGCAGCTCATCTTGTATCTAATATGTGTAATTGATAAATATCTAGGTATCTGTAAATGAATTTGCCCATGACTAATTTCCATGGGTTGTTTGGATGTTTGCAATAGGAAAACTAGAATCTTAATCAAGTCTCAATTCATTTAGTTTTAAGACTGTCACGTACCGATGCACACCTGACGGAAAATGGTGGTAAGCCTTGTTCTACTTTCTTGTGTTTTTTAGCTGAGTCATGTGATAACATCTGTCTACCCTCTAGTTTTCCGGGGTCTAAATAAGGTAAAGTATGTAGAAACACTCTTAAATTAATACCATCAACTACATAGAAAATATAGTTAGTGTGGATCCCAGAGCAGGGTCAAGGTTAAAGGAACAGGTGCCACTCAGCAATCTCAGACAACTACTTAGAGCTTCCTTTGACGTTTTGATGTCAGAGACAGGTACCTTAGCAACGAATCCTTCTAGCCCTGTTTTCTTCTCTTTTTTACTATTAGTGCAGACCCGAAAGCTGCATTCTGCTTTTCTCAGAGCAAAAATAAAGGGGGTGAGCATTCCTTATCCTGCCTTATCCCCATTTCCTGATTTTTATTTCCAATTTTCTCATTAGAATAACTGGACACAGGCTGAAGCCCAAGGCTCTATGTGCAAGTCTAGATTATCTTTAATTTGTAGAGAAAAGGGAAGGCTAGGAGAAATTTAAGATGGTTTAAAATTCCCTTTGTTCTGTTTGAACCTTTGTCGGTGAATACAGAAAATGATAGAGGAGTCAGTGTACTTCGTTCTGACAAACAGACTTCATCCGTGTATAGGTAAAGGTGGGCATGCTACCTTGAAAATATTTGGTGGGCATTTGAACTAGTCGAAAATAAATGTTTTGGCAGCAGGTCCCTAAAGGCAATTGTTTGCTTGCAAGGCTTTTAGGTGAAAATCTCTGCCTGTCCCCTGTGCCCCCAGCTCCATCTCCATGCTCACTACGCAACCCCCACTGGCCAAGAAGTCACTGCGTAGCCCAGTCTGGTCTTAAATACGATATATCGCAGCTTTGGAATCTCACGTGCTAGAATTAAAAGCAGAGGCATTAAGTCTGGCTCACAGTTACATTTGTAATAAATCAGGAAAGTGTATTTCCTCCCAGAGGGGACGACTCTTACTGACTAGACAGTTCCAAAGAGTCTGAAATGTTCTGTGAGAGACTGACCCCTGAAGAGCTATTTTCTTCTAACTTATTTTGTTCCTGCCATGTTCAAATCACTTAATTCATTTAACAATTATTGGGAAAAATCATATCTGTGGATAATGCTTCCATTAAATTCAATTTTTAAAAAATATCTGAAATCAAGTTATACACAATTAAAACCTTCCATGTGATCTTTCAAAGTATTAAAAACTGAGTTGACTTTTAAATGTCTGACATATGTGCTGTACTAAGAAAATTTACAAGAAAGTTGTGCATTTTTATTATACTTTTGCAAGACAAGTGGAAGTTTTTAAATACAAAATTGTGTTTTGTACTAAGGGCATAGAGACTCTATAGTGAAAAAAATACAGAGCAATTTTAACTATTCATTTGTTAGACTATCTACACTATGCTTATATTATTTTCTCCCTAAACTTGTAAGTAAATGCAGAAATTCTGCAATAAATGAATAAAAATAGTTCTCCCTTGGAAATTTCATTGCCTTACTGAACATGCAAAAAATATATAATAATCTGACTTTCCAAAACCAATCCCCCTGAAAGAAATGAATGTTATGACTTAGGACTCAAACATAAAGCAGTATTTGCTGCACTGGGCACACTCTTAGTAATAAGCAGCCATGAATAATCTGATCCAATTAATGTGTGATTCCCTGACACAGAGGTACAAACCCACAAGAAGTTTCTGATGGGCTTGTTTCCCTGCATATTTTAAGAAATGTACAGCCCAAGACATAGAAAAGTAACCTATTCAGCTTACATGTCAGGAAGACACATGGTGTTTTGGGTTATGGCGTCAGGGTGGTTTGAGGAATGAGCATAGAAGCTACTGTTTCTAAGCACTTACCGTGTATGGGAGGAGAGCTCCTTCCTGGCTTATCCCTAACCTTCATAAGATCTCTACCAACTGCGAAGGTGGCTGCACCTCGTTACTTTCATGTTAAATGCTGAATTTATTAACAGCACAAAATAAATGTGCACAATATGCCCATGGCTATTCTCCTCAGCCTCATCTTTGCAGTGGTCTAAAAAGATAGCCAGGGAAGAGGAAGGAGGCCATTGTCATCACGGTTTGTCCTTTGGCCATAAATTGCAACCTCAGATTGACAAGAGGAAGCTCGCTGGATCTATGCCATCTCAGGGGCTCCGTGTCACGCTTGGTATCTTGCACCTCCCACGAAGATGAAGGATTCGATGAGTGCAGCAGTTGACCAATCCCAACCTTTTCCAGCAAGGCCGCGCGTTCTCCTGTTTGAGCAGCACATACCGGATGTGATGAGTCCTGAAGCAAAGCCAGGCCTGAAGGGTGATCTGGGGTATTTATGGGGATTCGCTCATGGTTTTCCACTGACTTGGAGAAACACAGAACAAACACGATAGTTCCTTTAGTTCTAGGTCACTAGAGTGCCACCCAGGAAAGCCACTAACTAAGAATCCAGTTGTAATTATCTTAGCATAAAACTTAACCTCTCCAAAGAGAACCAAAAAGACAACAAGTAAAATATTTGAAATATTTTAGTAGATGCCTAATGGGTGAGAGTGCAACTATTGTGTAAATCAAAGGAATATTGTATTTTATGCATCTCATATCATAGCCTAGCCAAGAATTCCTAGCCAAGAATTGTTTATGATTTTGGAAAATCACATCACCTAAGGCAACGCCATTTGGATAATTTCAGTCACTCAGACAATGCACCTTCATTTACATAAGGTTATAGTTATCAAATGAGGATGTATAGTTTTTAATATAGTACATTATGCAAATTTTAATGTTTAGTTACATAGCGGATTAAAATATCATCTTTTTTTTTTGCTCCATATGTAAAAACAAAGGTTACCAGCATGATGACTCCTTCATTTGTAATATTTGTATCTGTTCAGATTGATGTCAATGGTCCTGCTTTAGTTATTAATACTTAGACAAATGAGGTCTGTCACTATTGGATTTTCTACTTTTAGTTACTTTTTAAGGAGAATACTTTATGCATTCATATGCTCATGTGTGTGCACACATATGTAGGTGGACTTTATTGATTTTTAGTACCTCATAGACAAAATAGATGTAATCTCATATCCTAGCTTATTCACTTTAAAAAGACATGATTATTTGATAACGCTATTATTCAGAGATGTATTTTAAATGCATTATATAGTTCAATTTTTATTTATATAAGATTTATATAAATTTATTCATTTATTTAACATTGCAGATGTATATTGCATTTGATAAGGCATGTGGGTACATTCACTTACCTAAGAACTCTCATTTTAAGATAAGAAAGTAGCATGTTATAAAATCGTTGTTATTAAGGAGAATTGGGTTGCATAGGATTGGATAGCCAGGGTTGTAAGAACTGCAGCTAACTTGTCTTTTCCCATGTTAGTCAGTGGTGAAGAAAGCAGATCTGGGGGTGCAGTGAAAGGTTTAAAAGTGATGTAAAGCCCATTTTAGGATTGCAAAGTTAATCCAAGTCTCTAAATATCTGGGTCTTCTAAAAGAAAGGAACCCCAAATGCAAACACACACTTGTCAATGTTTAAGGCTTTGGGGTGTATAAACTGTAACGGGGGGAAGGGTTACTCTCCTCTAGCTTCTACTGTAACAGGGGAGATGCCAAGCCAGTTCTAGTCCTGTTCTATGCCATAGTGAGAGAAGGGTGGGTAATTGCTTAGGGAGGCAAGAAGAGAGACCTTCCTAACCAGGAAGCAGGGCACTTAGCCAGTGGGCATTCATTTTCTTCTGGACTTCCGAGTGAATGTCCATCAGTCTAAGTAAAGAAACATCCCAGATTGCTTTTAGTCTGTAAGCAAGGAAACACCAACCAGATTCCTGAATAATGTCACCATGTTTATAATTCAGACTCTTTTGTCAGGGCATAAAATGATGCCTCTTTCATAGAATGCTACTTTGAGATATATTGTATTGAATTATTAAAACTATTTCTTAAAAAAACAACAACAACAGCAACAAAAAACAAGCAAACACTGTTTGCAGGTCGGACTAAACTGCATATAATGATTTTTAAGTGTTGTAAATGTGGTATTTTCATATATATCCAGGGTCAAATTTGCACAACAACAAATTTCCAAATCAGAGCTCTTGGCTGTTCCAGATCAAATCCCATCATGTGTCCCCAAATCAAAAATTTGCAATGTGACTCTTGAAATAACTAACTCATGTAAGTGTAGCTAGTAGATCCTGACCATCCAATTGATTAGCATCCAAGTGCTAGCTGACAAGCACCTCACACTTGGTGTGCTTGAAGGGTCTTAAGTACTAAGCTCCATTAGTGAACAAGTGTCTCTTGAGTACATTGTTAGCACCCTACTGAGATAATTTCTGCTGTTGGGAAATCGTCTACTTTCTGAGACTCTTATTCTATCTCTTTTCCCTTGTTGTATCTGAGGTCATCATGACCAGATGATAGATCCTTGTCAGTGGGTATTTACAGACTCGGGAGAAATATGCTCATCTCATTATGTGATCTACCTATAATCCCCAGGCTCTTTCTCCATTCATCCTACTCTGACCCTTCACATGACAACTCACTAGTTACCCTTGAACTCACCAGACAGATAGACTCCCCGACAGAGGTCTAAAGGACAGGGTGAAACAATGGTATGAAAGCAGAGTTACCCTAAGCTTAAGGATGCCTTTGTGAGAACTAGGGTCTCATGAAGCACTGTGTTTAGTGTTACAGTAGTTCATATAGTGTTCAGACTCTGCTATGAATTCTACAGGAAGGTCCTGTGGGTTTAGTGCTGGTACAGGTATGAGAGCTCAGCTTAGGGACTGAGCTTCCATATGCTTTGGTTTAGAGCATACAGTGAAGTGAGAAAAATCCAGGTACCTACCCCACGGGTTTGAAGGGAGCAAGGCATAAGTAATGTAAGGCAATTGCTTGGAAGAGTAGCTGGTGCACAGTAAGCACTCAGGAGATGTTAAATCATATTATTATTCAGTGAGGTACAGGATAACCATCTGTCAACAGATGAAGAGTACTTACATAAATATCTGCTAACCTAACCATATGTATATAGGCCATCCCTAATTTAATTTTTTTTGAATACTCCAACTTTGTACCATATGTGCAAGTCAAGATTCAAGAGGTTTGGAACTTTACCTCTTGTGAGCTGTAAAACCTTTGTTCCTCCTGCATATATTTGCTAAGAATCTAGTGTACCAGAGGCAGTACTTCTCTTTGGCAGCCAGTGGGAGGCATAATCAAAATGGTTTCTGTGTTCCTGATACTTTCATCAATATTTTAACCCCTGGGAGCCTCAATTTACTGATCTCTGAGCTGAGGATAAGAATGTGACCTCCTAAAGTTCTTGGAAGTGTGAAATGAGCCCTCGGTCTCTGAAGGTTCTAGAACCTAAGACTGTAACTAAATAAATGCTGGTTTCCTTTCTTTTTTCCTATACAAGCAGCCTTCCAGAGAATCTCCCTAATAATCAACACTAGTAATACTGCTGCTGATTGAAGTTCAGCTCTGTTGAAAAAATATTTAGTGTTCCAAGCAGGACTTAATTTATTGACTCCATGATGGTGCCCGAGTTTCAGGCAAAAGGCAATAAAGGCAAGGAGGAACAGTATTCTTTGCTATGTACATCACATCCTTGATTTTGTTTTTATTATCACCCCTCCTAATTTATACCTGCAGCAAGGGATTTATGATTGCATAATTTATGTTTCTATACTTTTTAAATAAACCTCTTTCTTTTCTTAGGACTTAGAATGAAAACTGTCCCTTGGAAGTTGTTAATGTGGTGCATAATTCACTCTAGAGACCATTGGTGTTTTCCACTGAAATCTCACTCAGGGCTCTCTCCTTCTCTTATCTCTAGTTCTGGACTCTAGGAATACTGTGTTGAGTGTTCTTGTTTGATCTAACCCTGTACAGGAAGCTCTTTTTCCTTCCCCCCCAACCCCGGCCTTTTGCTGCGTCTCTACCCAGAAGCCAGAAGGAGGATATTACCTCTCTGTGTAAAGCCTTTTAAAACTCCCATTGTCCTTGTGAAAAAGTCCCTTTTCCAGACTTAATATGGACACTACCCAATAAAACAGTAATGAGCCATGTGTCTAACTTTACTTTTATCCTGCATTAAAAAGGATATAGAATGATATGAGATACATTGATGATACATTTTAATCAATACAACATATTTCAAATACCATTTCAACATGGAAACAAAGTGCAAAGTTACTACTGAGGTAGGTTTTTTTTTTTCAGGAAGTTATCAAAACAATGTGTGTTTTATATTCATAACAATTTCTTTATAAGTTTTGAGTTTCATGTGCCGGATTGTATGTATGTGGTAGACTACCCCGTTGTACACTGTCAGCTCACAGCTTTATAGTCACATTAACATTTCTCATGTTCCTTCTGTCTCTGTTGTTCTAAAACTGTCTATTCCTGCCCATCCCCACCTCTTTGCCCTGTAGCAGTCCATGTAAAGCCTTCCCACGGACCTGTCTTTGTGTGGTTCCTTTGTCAAGGTTGTAGAAGCACGTCCTTCTTTCAGAGCATATCCTTTGGTTGTCATGGCTAATTCATCAATGTGGTTACTTTATAAGCCCCTGGCTGCCTTTTACACAAAGGACCCCATGAGAGCAGGAGGCCTTGCTTGGTTTTATTCAAGCTTCTGTTCTGAGAGGTCTCCAGGACACTACCTGGGCCATTGTAACAGATGCTGACTGAACGAATGAACAAATGCATGCTTGAACCACAAGGCACCTGCTCCACAGGAGTTGCTCTATCATCAGTCCAGGTCCCACAGAGCAATGTAAATAAATAGGGTGAGACAGGGCCAGGTCTCCCATGGGATTCTCCTCTAACTTTCTCATTCTTCTCATGGTACTGTAATGAGGAAGAAAATTCTTTTTTTAAATTTAATCTCTGATATTTATGCTTCTGTTTATGTTCACAAGTACCTGAATCTATAGTGCTGATTTTTTTTAAAGCTTTCACTGTACCTGTGAAAACATGCTCTGTGGGAGCTACAGATAGACATCTCTGCAGTCACATTTTTTAAAGATGTATTTAAATGTAGGCACAGTTTAGTAGGTGTTTCTTTTAACACTCTGCCCTGATTTTTAATTTTAAAACTTATATGCATTTAAGAAATGCTGAAAAAGCCCAGGCAGTTAATGAAATTTCCTCAGATGAATAACAAATGAATGAGTGGGCAAGTTGAGTGTCTACACATGCACGCATGCTTTTCTCAGCCTTCCTCCAGTTTCTTCATGCATATAAGCAGTGAAGGCCAGACTGCCTGCCGCTGGGCCTTTTATTTTATAAACTTGGATCATTTGGCATGTATTAAGAACAAAAAGTGATTTATTTCCTTTCATACAAACCCATCTCATACAAACCCATCTCATACCTGGCCACAGAAGGGAATGAATACAGCTTCATCTGCCCATTAGGGTAAGAAAATATTTTAAGGTTGGGAAACAGGAGAGACATGCAGCATGGAAAAAGAAGGTGGGGAACACCTCAGCCAAGAGGCTGAGACTGTTTGTGCATTTTGGCAGCAGGTCAGATCAGTTTAGCACGTTAAGATCTGATCATTCATTATTAATATGAGAAACACATTTTACTAAGCACAGGAATACTTTTCTGAAGAACTTGCACAACTGTCAAAATGACATTTCAAGGGCACGTGGCGGTCGGAGATAGATACTCCTCAGGGTGCTTGTTCCCGCAGAGCAGGAGCTCTTTCTCATAGGTCTCACGCTCGCATACCCACGTCAACTTTCCTTTTGCTCCATTCTACAGACTTGGCTAGCGGACTGAGTGTGTTTGGTTGGAACTGTGGCCTGAAGATGTGCCACATGCCCCTGTTTACGTTAGTAGAACAAGATGGCCAGTGACAAGAAGCAGAGAAGACACAGCATGGGCCTTGTCATTGGTGAGACTTAGGAAGATGGAAGTTTCTGTTTCTCTATAATTTACCAGAATGGTAACTGTCCTTGTCTCACTCTCTTTCTCTGGACATTAACAAGGATGTAGAAACTGGAAGAGGAAGCAGATCCAGAAGAAAGCATGCTCCCTCCCGGCCGTGCTTTCCCCTTGCTTGACTTGTACAGCTTTCTCTCTGTTGAGCCATGACTAATTTGTAAAGCAACTTTTAACAGCCACCAGTTTCTCTTTGAAAGATATATTTGAAACTGTCTCAATAGTAGAAAAATATTTAGGTGTGCCTGTTCATTCAGTTTTGTTAAAGGCATTATATGTGCGTTTTAGGTATGTAAGTAGCTTAGAAATTCTGAGCTGCATTTGATATGGTCTTTGAAAACAAGGTGTGTTTCTCCTTTAATCTAACCAGTCACTGGCTCATAACCCTGAGTTCTATTGATATGACAGTCACCATAATAGATGCTGAGATCTATTAGGACCTGGAGACCTTGCTCTAAAGGTCAGAGGGCATGCTCAGGCAGTAGTGTGGGTGTCATGTTAGAAATCTAGAGATGCATGCACATTCCAGACTGTGGGAATATAAGTGGGGTGGAGCTCACTTATAGATTCCTAGAAGAGGATCCATCTCATCTGCACACGCTGGGAAGAATGACAGAATATTTAAAAAAGCCATCTTGTGAGCCATCAGTGACTGTGTCCTTAGGTTCTCAGCAGAGTGTCTGGCAAGAGTGCAGGCTCAATATGTGTTTATGGCAAAATCATCCAAAGGGCAAAGAAAAGCACCAGGCCTTTCTAACAGATGCCACTCCGTGGTTCCATAGAACCCAATGAAATGTTAACAATTTAGCAGCACTGGTAGAATAGAGTATATACTGTTGTTAAACAGCACATGATACCAGAAGGAGGCAGATACAAATAAAATACCAAAGAAACAGACATACTGGGGACCACTAGTGGAGATTGTTGGGACATTTACGTGATGGCCTAGAGCATGACATAGAAGCTTATTGTTGGCACACATCATGGATTAGCTGGATTCTAACTTCTGTTGGGACCCGACTCCTGAGTAAAGCAATACAGAAACAGGATGCCCACAGCAGTAGTGGGAGTTCATGCTTTCATCTATAGGGAGAAGGGATTGGTGTCAAGATCAGAATGATGTTTATGAGAAGGTTCTCTGATCATCTTAAGGTTGTTTCTTATGGCATCACACAAATGTTGCCTCTTATACTTCTGATCATGAGCTGGACCATGATCAGGGGAAGGAAGAAAAGGAAGAGAAGGAGGAAGAGGAGGAGGTTCTGTAGCCAGATTATAGTGGAAGACTTCTATGAGCTTCTTCCTACAATGAAGCACTTGAGAGAGCCTGCAATACTTATTCATCTTCATTTAATCCAGGCTTTTGTGTGCATGGGCAGTTGTGAAAAGAACACTTTTTATCAGCAAGTGTTTTTATATTTTTATTTTATATAATTTTAATATATGTAACACTCTTTAAGACCTCTTAATCTCTGTTCTTTATGCCATATTTGCCCAACCTTAATATTTTCTAGAATGTTCTCTGGCACAATTAGAATGACAGGGGATGCTGCCGAGGCCCGAAATATTCTGTACAAAGGTCAGAGATATAGATATTTTCTACCTTTTTATGAAGTTTTCTTTTTTCAATCTCTACCACTGTTTGAGGTTCCCTGGGCTTACAAAACCATGAGTACTACTATTTAGGAAGAATAAAAGTTAAGACATGTATAAAATATGCCCAAGCAGTATGACATATAAATTGATAGAAAGACCAGTTCCTCCCGATGGTCTCCCTCTCATACTTCCATCTGGCTTTTATCAAAGCAGTTATCAGAGACCCTTAGGAAGGGGGATCTGGAAATATTTAACAGGATCAGAGATATGTTTATCTCTTGACCTAGCAACTCCATTTCCGAGGCTCTGACCTATAAAAACACTTGCGCAAGAATGAAATGACTTGTATAAAAGGTTATACAGCTGTGTTGTTCTTAGCTATTCAACCACTTCGGAACTGTGTAGCTTGTCAATAACAGGAAATGCTTATTAAATATCTACCACTTTCCTTCTCTGCACCGAGAAGGGATTTAAGGGCAGTGATATGATTGGTCCATTTTTGAAGACATCCCTCTGAACTCCAAAGGTGATTCTTTTATGGAGGGCTCACAGGCAGCATCTTGTGACTGTGGTATAGCATTTACCACCATCAGTAACCAGTGGACTAGGGGAGGCGGATTCAGCAACAGCTCCAGAGATGTATAGAAGGAGCTGTTCAGCAGAGATCTATGGGGAGCAAGCAGAAAGACAATATAAAGGAATACAGCACATCTGAACGGCAGTGCTTCAGCTGATTCTCAGATCTAGACTTGCGACCCGTCTGCAGTGTACCACAGCTGAGGATTCTTCTCACAATTTTCAGCCCTAAGAGAGGTTTTCCTATTGATAATGCTGGAATACAGGACGTCTCAATGTTAGTGGTGTTATAACGAGGCTTGAGGGGAGGGTGGTGGAGGTGAAAGCCTTTTAATAATAGATTAGAGCCACTTTCCTTAATGAAACATCAACAGGCCTTGAAAAGCCTGTGAAGAGGAGAAAGGAATTCCAGATGAGGCCAGGTGATGAAGCTGAATGTCAGACAGACCTGAGGCCACCAGAAGCATGGGCAGCAGGAGGAGCTTTTCTTCCTTTGCATTTTTTCCACAGTTGTCAAGATGTGGACTCTCTGGACATTCAGTGACAACCTATGTGACAGTGAGCACATATTTGGGAAAGGAAAATTTTAAGCTAAGATATAGACAGGCAGGTATATAGATGATAGATGATTGATAGGTATTAGATAGCTAGATCTAGATAGATACATAGACAGACAGATAGACAGATAGATAGATAGATAGATAGATAGATAGATAGATAGATAGATAAATAGATAGATAGATAGATAGATAGACAGATGATATAAACACAAATCCCAGTACTAAAACTGTTTACTCTCCTCTCTCACACATAACTTCATAGTTAATGACTATAAATTGCAGTTAATAAAGGAGTAAAGTAGACATAATGTTAAAACAAGGACTTGAGATATCACCTTTTGAAGAAGGCAGAGGAAAAACCTAGAAATAAGGCCAGGTTGTGGCCCTTCCTCCAGTAGCCTTTTTTCTATCACCCTCCCTGGTTTCTCACCTATAGATCACATAAACCACAAAGACTTGGAAAGCTGTCATTTAATAAAAATGTGTCTATAACTAGAAATAGGTACCAGACCACCTATATCTAAAAAGGCTTAAAATTTTAATATTTTCAATAACTTGAATTATGTTAACTTAGAGCGATGCCCCACATGCTCTTAAACAGCAGCCAGATTGTCTGAAGGAGAAAAAAAAAACACACAACAATTTTGTCCAACTAAAATACTTTTCAAAAGTGCTGAGTAGGCCAAATCTTGGAAACTTCAGACCTAAATATACATGGAAGTTACCTTAAAAGGTCGCTTGACTCATTCTTTGCTCATGGCCAAAATTATATCCAGAGCTTTGGAGAACAAAATGTGTGCTATATTCTTTATAATCTCTAGGAAATTAAATTCCACACCCATTTTTGGTAATGAGCTCTGATGACTCACAGGCTTCTTGGAATTCCCAAAGATTATAGAAAGGAACTTCAACCGTCCCCTGGCTGTGCCACAGAAAGAACCCCATTCCTGGTGGACGGAGTCACCTAGGAAGGCATACCAGAGCCCTTTCGGATCCTGAAACCCCAGGCCCTGTATCCATCAGTAGGTTACATCTACCTAGTTCTCCTGACTGTTACTTGTAAACGACTGTTCTTGGATTGAAGTGTTCACACTGTGCACCAGTAACCAACCCCAGCATGTCTACAGTTTTCTTCCCTGAGATGCCCTTACAAGAGATTAAAAAACAAGACTCAGAAACAGGTGTTGATCCTCCCATTTCTAAGGGACTAAACTATAACATAGCCACATGCAACTGTTATTAGCTGGGTTGATTTAAGCTGTGTGTGTGTGTGTGTGTGTGTGTGTGTGTGTGTGTGTGTGTGTGTGTGTGAGATGTGTGTTATACCTTTGCATTTTTCTGATGCTAACTAAATCTGTGTGTCCTTTGAATTAATTCTGGTTAATTTCTCAACATCTATGTGTTCTGTTTTACACAGAATGATGTAGGCTGCACTAACCCACACTCCTTGATTGGAATTTATGATGCTATTAAGAGCAGTTGGCTTCTTGTTGTAGAATAAGCCTTTCTTCAATTCTTCAATAATTTTTATTCTAGTGATACTCAGGGTTTCAGGCAAGCTAACCCACAGATCTTAATATGAGATCTTCACTGATTCAATCTATATCCCTCCTCCCTGATGCTTGATGGTTTTTATGAGAAAGACACACGGTTAAGTGTGTGCAGAGAATTGCTGGCGACTCCTAGGTCTGTCCCCATAGAAACTAGACTGCTATAGTTTTCCCCAGCTTTTTGTTGAAGACACCATTTCAGGTAGATATATTTACTCTAATCTCACACTCTGCTAATAATAGATCCCATATTTGAACTTTAAGATACTAAAGTCATCTCAAGTAAAGTCCTAGGCAGCCCAGAAAGCAACAGTGGATAACAGGACAGTGCAGTAAAGAGTCTGGGGCAGGTTTGTGGTCTATCCAAGGATTCCCTGTCACATGCATCATCTTTTGTATTTGCCTGGAACCGGGGGAAGGGAGGTGAAGGAGAAGATGAGGATCCTATGCTGTTCCTTTCTCATTACTCAGTGGGCATTTAGTTGTTTACTCTTCTGGAAGAAAAAGTCACTTTTATTCTCTGCCTCACATAGGTAAGACACAGTCCCTGACATGAATTGTGGGTATATAAATGTTATGAAATAGTTATAAAGGACAATGGGAAGTCCCACTCCCAGGCTAAATTGTGGTTGTGATGCTCTAACATGCTATTGTCTAAATGTTCTCATTAACCTTGATATAAGCTGGGATGGTGCTGAGTATTGGGCCTTATGTGCAGTGGGATAAGGACCTGGCCATGAGGCTCAGAGAGTCAGCATTGCTCTTCTCTCTACCACATAACTGCCTCTGTCCTCTGGCGTGTCACACAACCTCTCGGTACCTTAATCCCATCATCTGGAAAATAGTAAGAGAAATGATGTCTTTCTTCCTGGACTACCCTGACTGCTGGGGAGAACTTAATCACCAGCCAAGTATGACTATCCAAAAATGATAGCTCATAAGTCACAGTATTACTACAGTGCTAGCAAATTTTTATAACATTATAATTTATAGCATCTTTCACTTCGATACAATGGGAGTTGCAGCATGCACAGAATCATAACAGAGCGAATGAATGCCGTACCCGATGCTAATACTACAACCATGCCAAGAAATTCCTCTTCTTAATTTTTTTTTTCTGCTTGCTTTCTTGGATAGGAGACTAGAGCCTTGTGTGGCTCTTGTAACCGTGATTAATGAAAATAGAAATTTGCCATGGCATAATTCTCAATATAGCTTTTAAAGAACATTGGGTTGTTGAGATGAAATATATTGTTAAAAGACTCACACAAATATGGTACATGGATGTTTACACGCTACCGTTCTAATAAGGAAGGAATAAAGATAAAGCGAAAAGATGGTCATTTTATCAATCAAAGAAAACCCTGTGGTCCAGAATAGGGATCCAAATTCTAGTTCTACATTTTCAATGCTATGAGGAACTATTTTTTCATTAAAAGTGGAATTCCACTTTGGTAATGATTTTGTTATTCATATTTTCCTCAGGGAAACAACAGCTGTGTGCACATAGGTAGGTGTTAGGTTTTGTTTTATGACTTCAAACTATTTTGATTTACAAATTAGTCTCAAAATTTGGGGAATTATGTAATCCTAACATTGAAAACATGTTTTGCATTTGTAATTTGGTTTGCTTTTTCAGTTGCATTTTGGACTACTGTCACAGAAAGAGCTTTCTTAACTAGGCCGTGTCGATTGGTGATAAACAACTCACTCTAGTGTGTCTTCTATCCTGGGCTCTGTACTAAACATGTTTGTTTCATTGACTCTGTCAATAATGAGTCTGTCTCCCTCATTCCATGACCTCTGTTCCAGGCAGTAGATGCTAACATCACTCCTATTCTACAAAGAATACATCTGAAGTTAAAAAAACAAAAAACAAACAAACAAACAAACAAAAAAACCTCAAACAAGTCAGGAGTAGCTAAGAAGAAAGAATACCCTGAGCCCTCTCAGATTTTACGTGTTTTATGGTTTATAATGGTTTGTGTTTTATTTTGTGGAGGATGAATATCCAGGTCCATCAGCTCCTCAAGAAAGCAAGAATGTGCATGGCCCCACAGAACCAAGGCACCACTGATTGTTAGTTAAATTACCCATTAGACCATATACAGAGCAGTCTTTTCAGTCTTAAACTATCTTGTCAAATTCCTCTTATAAATCTCAGGATAATTTCCTGGATGATAATATGTGAACCCATTGTCTTATCTCATTTTCTTTCATGATTTCTCTTTCTTTCCCTTCAGAAAAAGGGAGGAGGTCATATGTATCCTAGAATTGCCTGAGGTTTGCTTTATAGATAAGTGTGATCTTGAACATTTGATTTCTCTGCTTCTACCGCTTGTGTTTTGTAAGTGTGCACTACTCATGCCATTCACGTGGCTAGAGATGAAAGCCATGTACCATGGGTAATCACTTCACCAAGTGATATGCGTCTCTGGCTCCTGCCCTCATAGCTTTACTGTTCATGAAAGTTAGCTCGAGGGTAAAAACATATGGACTTTGCATTAGGAACCTTCACTCAAACCTGGGTCTATCACATAGGAGTGTTGACACCCATGCTTACTGGATTATTCTAATTTTGTTTGAATACTGAATGCATCTAAGACTGGATGCTTTCAGTTAGAATATTTAATATCAGTTGGTTGGGTTCTGAAGAATGAAGATGTCATATTAAACCACCAATAAATTTCCCTTCATAGGTGATACCTATTTTCTGTCAGTACTAAGGTTCATAAGTAATGTGATCACTATATTTAAGCAGATGGGCACCACTGGTAGACAGCTGTCATGTTTATTTAATTTTTTCTTCAAATACAAAGTATTGTAGCTAACAGACATTAAAAGTAAACTAAAACCCCCACTCTGGGGCTTCATAAACTTACCTCTTAAAAATCGCATCAATATTCAAAGGTTTAAAAGTGTTTGATTCCTCTTGTTTATGTTATTAATCTGGACTATCAGGAAAGGGAATCTAGGGCTGGGAAGATGCTCGGTGGATGAGAATACTTCCTGCAAGAGCATGAGGACCTGAGATTAGATCCAGGCACCTGTATTAAAAAGAAATGTGGAGTAGGGGTACATACACCTGTGCCCAGCACTGTGGGAGGTGGGACAAAGGATCCCTGCTAGCCTAACTCTGGGTTCAGTGAGAGACTCTGTCTAAGGTATCAGGCAAAATGTGATGGAGTGGACCACTGTTTTCCTTCTGTATTCTGTGTAAGAGTGTGACTTCACCTCTCTCTGTGTGTGCATACACATACACATACACATATACCACATGTCAAATTCACTTATACACATAGGGACAAAATACACCTAATCAGTCTTATATGTGA
Source organism: Micromys minutus (assembly GCF_963924665.1). Classification (NCBI taxonomy): domain Eukaryota; kingdom Metazoa; phylum Chordata; class Mammalia; order Rodentia; family Muridae; genus Micromys; species Micromys minutus. Next base: position 87,221,510 of record NC_137972.1, on the reverse strand, counting down.
GTGGAAAGAAATATTTGTATTATTAAATATATTCTTATTGACTCTTTGTAATAGGCTCAGTGAAGTTGGGTTTGTGTTTATTTTACAGGCATGGAAACTGTTTGTAACATTTATAGCCAAGGATAGAGCTGGCACTGAATGCATGCTGTGGCTCTCTAGTCTGTGACTGTCTTCATTGCTCCATATCCCGATATGTGGGCACAGGCCCTGAGGCTGGTTGAAGATGGCATGTGTGCTTCTAACAGATTCTTTTATAATTAAACTTCTACATTGAAAGAAGCAAGGTGCAAACTTTTACTCACATTAACGAGTCCT